>NC_082684.1:23788830-24428638 GCF_949987515.2 Delphinus delphis | reverse complement strand
AAGACAGAGAGGTGGATGGGAGCCAGGCGATGTAGGACCTTTCAGGATAGTAAGTTATTAGAGTGTTTCAAAAAAGGCAGTAAAATAATGTGATACTTGTGATACAAGTATGGCTCTGGCTGCTGTGTAGAGAACAGATGATAGGGATGGTGGTAAAAGTTGGGAGGCCAATTTGAAGGGTGATAGAATAGCCAGGGTAGAAATGCTGGTGACTCGGGCTAAGACGGTATTCTTGGATTTGGGATATATTTTGGAGGAACATCTAATAGAATTTGATTATGGATTAGATGTGAGGGGTGAGAAAAATAGAGTTTATATATCTTTTTATTTTAAAAATGTTGTTCTTTAAGTTCAGATCTTGGTCTTAGTTATTTCATGGGCTTTTCTAATGAAGAGTTTGAGGCAATCACATATATATATTTTTTGGCTATGTTGAGTCTTCATTGCTGCACACGGGCTTTCTCTAGTGGTGGCAAGCGGGGGCTACTCTTCATCGCGGTGCACAGGCTTCTCATTGCGGTGGCTTCTCTTGTGGAGCACGGGCCCTAGGCGCATGGGCTCAGTAGTTGTGGCTCATGAGCTCTAGAGTGCAGGCTCAGTAGTTGTGGCGCACGGGCTTAGTTGCTCCACGGCATGTGGGATCTTCCCGGACCAGGGCTCGAACCCATGTCCCCTGCATTGGCAGGTGGATTCTTAACCACGCACCACCAGGGAAGCCCGAGGCAATCATATTAAATTATAAATTGTAGTAACCCAAAGATCACAAAATGGTCCTTTTGTGGACCACATTCAGTCTATAAACATGATGTTTGGGCTCACAGTTTTTTTAAATCTTTGAGCCAGCACTGCAAAACCCAAATGTCTGAATTCTTTTGAGAAATGGTAAGCTTTGGAGTATAGAATAGGTATCCCCGTGAAGGCTATCCTTTGCTGCAACTGAATAGCACTTTCTGTCTTTTAAGGGAACAGTTCTTCACTTCTGTTACTTCCTGAGCTTATTTCCTCGTCTGTGTTACCTGAATGGCCCTGGAGGTTTCCACTCCTTACTTGTTCCTCCCGTCCCCACTATGTAGTCCATTGCAGAAAGAGACATTAGTGAGATAATCTTAAACATGGTTCCATTTGAGTCAAGAGGGGCAGGTATCTCAGGATTATTGTAAGCAATCTATAAATCCATATGCAATCTAAGTATTGCCTGTAAATCATATTAGTAATAAATAATCTGTTTTGTATGAGTATATATAATTATTGTTGGAAAGCAAAAATAATTCCAAATTATAATGAATAAAATGCATATTTGAATCTCACTAAATTTTAATAGTCTGTATCATCTCAACAGACACTAAAGTACTAAAAGTATGATTGCTTTCAAGTGGTTGTATCCTTTTTTTAACCCGTAAAAGGAACCCTTGAACTTAGAAAGGTTGGGAACAGCTGTTCTAGTCTGGCCTTCCACTTCACTGACGACAAAAGGAAATCCAAACCGGGACAGTTATGTGAACAGACCACTCAGCTGATTAACGGTAGCAGGACCCAGGTCTCCTAATGGGCTGCACTGGGTCTCTTGCAGTGCTTTCTCCCATACTCAAAAGTCCAGAAGATGGAAAGGGATGATTTATGAGACTCTGACATGCAACTTCTTTTTTTAATTGAAGTATAGTTGATTTATAGGATTATATTTATTTCAGATAAACAGTATAGTGATTCAATATTTTTACAGGTTATCCTCCATTAAAAGTTATTACAAGATAAAAGCTATAATTCCCTATGCTGTACAATATATCCTCGTTGCTTACCTATTTTATACATAGTAGTTTGTATCCCTTAATCTCTTACTCCTGTTTTACCCCCTCCCCTTCCCTCTCCCCACTGGTAACCACTAGTGTGTTTACTATATCTGAGACGAGCAAATTCTTGATTCTGTTTCAAGGATCACAATTTCCAGTTCACAGATGAATGGGAAGGATCTTCTCTTTGTAAGAATACACTGTAGGGCAGGGTTCCTCAACAGCTACAGTACTGACATTTTGAACTGGATAATTCTTTGAGGGGACTGTGTTGTATGTTATAGGATATTTGGCCTTTCCCTGGCTTCTACCCACTAGATGCTTCTAGTTAACTTCCCCCCTTCCCAAACACACACACACAAACACACACACACACACACACACACACACACACACACACACACACACACACACTAGTTGTCACAATAAAAGCTATCTCCAGACATTGCCAGATGTCCCCTGGAGAGAGGCAGAATCGTCCCCTGTCAAGAATCACTGCTTTAGTGCTGCTGTTTACCCATTGATTCAGAGTGCCAGGGAAAGACTTTGAACACTCAGCAGCCTTGGAATCCTACTGACCCAAGAGCCATGCCTGGGCACCTGCTCATGGACCTCTTCTTCCCAATAATCTAATCTACAGTGTCTTCCCAGTTCAGTACTTTACAAGAATCTTTGCAATTTTTCACTTTCAAAGGACACTTAGCGGTTTCCAGTGCCTCAACTGCAGAGGTAAAGGGCTTTTTGTCTATTTCTCTATTTACCTCTGTTATTTATTTTTTTTTAACTTTCCATTGTACAGTTTCTCTCCGTTTATTTTTCCTTTTTCGATTTGTATTGCTTTTTGTGTCTGTCTGTGTGTCTCCTTTATCCCTCCTTTATCCCTTTTTATCCCTATTGATACAGGCAGCCTTTCTCTGCCTGTATCAATATCTGTCTTTCTACCCAGATTTCTATTTCATTTTAGGGCTTAGCCTTTTGGTGTTTATCTCTCCAGTCTGTATCATTCTTTTAATGACTGTGTTTCTGGGTTTTTCCTTAAATTTTTTGAGTGACTGCTTGTCTTTTAGTGTCTTTCTCTCTGTTTGTATCTCTCCAGGTATTTTTCCTGACCCCCTCTCACTTTTGGAGGATGTTGGTATATTTACACGACATTTCTGTTTTTGATTGTCTTTTTTTTTGTTTATTCACCTCTCTTCCATTTCTGCCTTTCTTTGGAAATGATCCCTCTGTACCAGGCTCCTATCAAGATCTCTTTCTCTGGGTAGGAAGTTCTTTAGGCATGTTCTAAAAACCTTCTGCTTCTATTGAATGATAAGCCTCAGGGGGAGGACAGGGAATGGACTTTTCAGTTAACTGCTCAGAGGCAACACCTTGTTTTATTTTATAGAATTGAATTTTTATAAATTATACATTTAGAATATTGAATCCAACAAAGGTTAAATACTTAACCTTTCATAAAATTAGTTTTATAAAAATATATTTTAAATGATTCTACATCATAAGCAATTATCTTAAAAAACTAATAGGTAATTCATTCTTAAGATTAACTCTTTCTAATGCGAGGTGAAATGAAATCAATAATTTGCAGAGATGTGTACATTGCTCTAGGTGAGGCTTGGGAATGAAAAGCTTTAAGAACAGGGTTTGGCTATTTGTAAAGTACCTGCCTTTTTCCTTGGTTCCTAAAGAATGTCCAAACCAAGAATGAGGGCCCTATGAGGTTCTCAAGGACAGTGAAAACGATTCAATCTTCTCATTTCGGTATGAGAATCGTAATCAACTTGCAAAACAGATTGGAATCCATCAGGTGTAACCAAATTAATCTTCCTTTAATGATGGTTCATACTGTGTGTCCAAAATCAAAACCAGTATCAAGAGTTAATCAATTAAAATGTGTAATCATTACATAAAATGTGTAATCAAAACAAGAGGGAATTGTAAACTCAGTAAAATTTATTTTATGGTAGAAACATGTTAAAAACACGCAGCTTAATTGGACCATATGTAAATTAATCAAGTTACAGCTCTAAGTATTTTTGTTGTTCTTGTTGTTTGTTTGTTTAAGTGTGGTACAGGGAAAAGTAACGGCTGCTGAGAATGGCAGGACTGTGTGAAGAGGGTTGTTAAGGTTTCTGAAACAAAACAACAAAAACCAAAAAAGAAGCGCAAGAAAACCAGGATGGAAATTTGGATTTGACAGGGAAAACAGAAACTAAACAAGGGAAGGAAGTGTTTCTTTTCTTTCTAGTTTAGGATAAAGTTTTTCAGTACCCTGTCTGGACTTAAATAAATTTAAGAATGCAGTAATACATCATTGAAAAGTCTGCTCTAGGCAATTGATATTCGGAGGGTGCTTGATATTTTAGATGGGGCATTTGTTTTCTCTGATAAATCACGCAAATATCCAAGCCCTTGAAGCTTCCTAAAATTTCTAGTAATTAAGTTCAATTCAGTCAAATTCTGTGCTTCCAGCAGTTATTGAGTATTTATTTCCATGGTCGTTGTGCTCCAGTTGGGGAGGAGAGTATCACTGAGATCTCCACTCTGACCGGGCTCTCGGATAACTTTTGTCAAACATCACTGCCTCGGCTAATAATGTTTCTACCATAAACCAAAGTGGCAACAAGTATGCGAATGTATAATGTGAAACCACGTTCTAACCTGAGGACGCCTGAGAGAGGAAGGTGACATCTGCCAGTCTCCTTGTCTGCCAATTCCACTTGATATTTCTTACATCTACACACTCACCAGGACTGAGCAACACTGTGACTGGTCACTTCGTTTCTTCATTCTTCCTCCATTTAAGTGCATTCTCCATACTACGGCCAACTCTTTTCGATATTTAATGAGCTTTGGTAGCTCTGTATTGGTTAAAACTAGTCAATGGCTCCTCACTTCTTTTAGGATAAAAATCTGTGCTCTAATTCATGACATTTGAGATTTTTGTTCTGCTTGATACTTATCTTGGGAAGCATATGGTATGCAGTGGCAGGAAGTCAAGCAGCTAGAGCTTGGGTTCAAATCTTATCTTCCCTTCTTATGTATTCGCATGCCCCTGAGCAAGTTCTTTCACCTCCCTATGGCTCAGTTACTTCATCTGTGAAATAGGGATAATAATGTCACCCACTTTGCAGGGTTGATGTTAATGAAAACTAGTTAGTGCTAGTGAGGTGACGGGTAGAGAAAAAGTAACCTTCAATAAATGTTAACTCTTATTATTGTTGCCACCTCTGTAGACTCATCCCTTCACACTGCCCTTCTCTCGTTCTCCACTGGGTGGTTTTGAGTTCCTGGAGCCTCTGCATGCTGTTCCTTTCATCCCCTTCACTCACTAACTCCAACTTGACCTTCAGGACCCAGACTGCGGACTCTGCCCTAAAGGATGGGCAGCCCTCTTATGTGCCGAGTTTCCCTCTGTCCCAACACCTTGTATTTACTTGTTTAGTTCTATGTTCCTCCCACAATATGCATACCTGGGGGGCAGAAACTCTGCCTTGTTCATCTGGCAGCTCTAGCTCCTGACACTGCTTCGTTCATGGGATGCAGTCAGGAGCCCCCCTGCCTCCGCTGAATGAACCAACCTAGAGTGAGAATCCAGGAAAGGGATGTAGGTTAATTACTAAATATCTGAATGCTCAGGTGTATGTGTTTAAGAGTAGGCGGGTGTCTCTGTAGAACACTAGCATCTCCAGATGCTCCCAGGTATGTTTGGAATGATGAGTACGTGGTCAAATAAGATAGGGAATTGGGGGTAGGTCTCTCCTAAAGAGTTGCACTTTTGATTAGCAAAGCTCTAACTGCAATGAAGAAGCATGTGTGCAACCTAGAGTTTCCCAAATAGTTCAGATTCTGGAACCCACCTTTATTAATAAATTGTGAAACCCAAGCAGAGCGCCCTAAGGAACACAGTCTGGGAAATGCAAGTCAGAGCTACTCAGAGCAGCTGCAACCCAGACTTCTCTTTTTCCCCCAGTCCTGGGACCTTTTCAAGAGGTTGTGAGAGACCCAGTGAAGGCTTCAGCTCTGCGTAGAGGCTAGTTTGAGCTGGAATCTTGCATGGGTACTATAGAGAGTAAATTGAAGCCATTCAGAGATAAAGAATTGCTCTAGCTATTACACTCTGGCTTCGTATAATACCCTCCAGAGGTATTCTCTGAGCAAATACCTCTCTGAGCAAAGAGGTATTCTCACGTGGGGCACAGTGGTTTTAAAAAGGCAGGACCCAGAACTTTAGGGTTTGTGGACAACCAGATACGTTTTAAGGATTTCCTATCAACTGCATCAAAATCACCTGGATCACTTATTAAACGTGCTGACTCCTGAGGCCTCAACTTGGACCTAATGATGAGGCAGTCTGTGAGTGGGAGACTAATAACCCACATTTGTATCAAGGTCCACTGTGATCCTTATGCCCCCAAATGTTTAAGATCTATGGCTCTGGATTGACCCTGAGTTGAAGCCAATTTGAAAATGGAAATCTTTCAATAGGTCCAAGGTTTACAAAGTAATTTGTTAAGTCATGAAATTATTACATGTGGAATTATCATCAATAGGGTCCTTATTATATATATATATATATATATATATATATACACATATACCTCTGTATGTATATATATATATGATATACATATTAAAAGTTATAAGGACTTAGATGTTTTATTTTGTGAGAAGAAAGGTTGTTGAGCATGTCAGTTAACTGTCTGAGCCTCACAGTAATCATCTGTGAAACAGGAATTGTGCCATCTGACCTTCCTCTGCATGGGGGGGTGGGGTAGAGAGAATGAAGCAAGAAAGCCAGAAAATCAAGTGAAATATGAAGTGCTATGAAAAGTAAGGTATTATGATGCATATATGCAGGTTCGGTGAGGTGGCAGTCTTGTTACACATAATGATATTTTTCTAAGTAACCTAGTTTGGTTTGCTGTTCTGTGGGGTTTGAGAGTACATTTTGATCACTTAATTTCAGATTTATTAAACACTAAACATGATCGTTAGAAGTAAGGGAAACCTCTGGGATTGCTTAGAATAGGATTTTTATGAAGCATTCACTTTGATTCTAACAATAGTTAAATATTAGGAATCATTATGGTAAACTCTAAGGTGATTCCACAGTATGAGCAAATGCTGTGGAAAACAAATAGGACATTTATTTATGAAAGTAACCCTTTTTCTGATGCTATGGGAGTAAGCTTATCAATCATGTCATGTCTAAGAATTCCACCTCAGATTTACGTAGCACATTAAAATAAATGGGGGAAATTCACAAAGCCTGACATCAAGTTTAAGTTAGCTGTTTTATACTTTTAAGAAAAGTCCTTTTTCCTTCTGTAAGTGTAAACTTTTTTTTTAAATGGTAACAAACTTAAGTTCAGTCTATCAAAGTACATTGAAAAAGCTTAGCAGACAAAATAACTTTGACAGAAAATAGGTGAAATCCAAGTTTTATTCATGTACAGTAGTTACAAAGATACTGAGATAAGTTACTTGGAGTACTGTCCTTTTAACAGGCCTTCCTCTCCAGTCTTGTCTCATTTTTCACTTTCACAAGGATTTTAATATATTCTTTTCATTACATAAAACATGCCACATTTGGCCTTTTCATGAAAATGGATCTGATATTCTCCTTTGACAGCCATTCATGTGAAAAGAACAGGTCCTATTTCTGTCCATCGCCTACATGTACATATTCATAGAAATCATAGATTTTTAGTAAAATGTATTAATCCCAGAAATTTAAAGCATTTCAGTCAGTAACTATATCATATTCCCTTTCTGTCAAGCGACACATGTGGTCAGGGGTTCTCAGTCCCAAATCCAACTCAATCTAAATTACGTGAATTCCATTTTCTACACTGAGGAACAGGAATACAGGAAATAAAATCACCAGCCCAGGGAGCATGAACCCCAAATTAATCTTGAAGACTTGAGCCATACTGTTTTATCTCTCTAGTTACATGTCTTAAGTATTACTACTTTTAATTTGAAGTAAAATTTGTCCTTCTAGGTTTGTTTGTTTTTTTTTTGAGGAGGATAGATAGAGCTAATCATTCCTCTGCTATTTTATAAACAAATATTAAGAGAGAGTGTGTGTGTGTGTGTGTATTTTTACTCTGATAGTGGAATTTTAGTATCTGATCGATAACCTTATTGGCCTGAATTTAAATCTTTCTGGGAGGGAAAATTAATCAGCTGTGATATTGTTTACCACAATGTTATCATTTCTTCTTGAGATATGAAAAGCATTGCAAAGTTTTTACATGATCTTTCCATGTTGAAGGACAGTTGCATTTTACTCAGCACTGCAAGCTGTTTTTGGACAAGAGAAATATAATTGTAGAATTACTGAATTCAGAAATCAGTAAGTTGTTTATATAATATTCAACAAGATACATCTCCCACCTCCAACTTCTTATAACAAAATTCCAAATCACCAAATGGTGTTCCTTGTTTAAACACTGTGACTAATTGATTGCTTTACATTTATATGATCATGTTCTGATGTCTTTTCTGAACACAAGAAAAAGAAAATTTCCCAAAGTAAAATGAGGAGATGCCAGATATTTTGCAATACTGGTAGGAGTGTGCATGTGGATGGGGAAAGGGCATGAGAAGGTGTATTCTCCACTTATCCCTAGTTCTATACCCTGGATGAATAGTCGATAAATACTATGACAAAGACAAACCAGGCAAAGATGGAAAGGTCACAGGACTGAATGGAAACCAGGACTCAATCTACTTTGTCATTATTTTGTCGTTGTTTTGATTTTGTTTTGTTTTTTAAAGGAAGTTATGACAAGGAGCAGCTAAGGACGTGTAAATTGGCAGCAAACTGTGGTTTATGACAATGACGGTCCTGAAGGGACTTGGCTTTCTTGGTGACATTGAAGTAAATTGCACTGCTCAAGTTGTATACTAAGAAGCGTTGATAATGAGCTATATGGAGAAGGCAGGATGGCTTGCTGGTTTTATGGTGTTGTTGACTATCAAAATGAGTGGAAGGGAAAAGGGGACTGGGTGGAACTACTTGGGTTAATTTTAATACACATTATTGAATGACAAAGTTTCTACTTGTTTTAGAGGGATAAAAACACATAGAAGTGTCTCAGACTACTACTGGCAGCTATTTCAATCCATTTTTCTAACTTCCAGTACCTTTGATTTACTCTGAATTCCTAGTGTCTTGTTAGGTGACGTCACATTCGTTTAAATTTACTTGGATTACAAATAACATTTTTCTCTTTAGATGAGGAAAACGGAAGGGAGTGCTATAGCTTCCTCATATAGAAACAGACATAGCTCATATGTAAAATCCTGTTTCCAAGAGATTCCATGGACGACTGGGGTAGTTTCACCTAAAGAGTGGGGCTTGACAGCTCTCCCAATCTGAATGCTTTGCTTTTAACTAAAGCCCTGATGTAAAACACATGTGCATATGTGCGCATGCAGGCACAAATGCTCACACGGCAGAAAGCTCTGGTATCTACTAGGACCTAGTTCAGTTATTTACAGAGCACTGAAGCTGCCAGGTTCCCGAGGTCCTTAGGCAAATCTTCGTTGCTCTGGTCTATGATAGCCACATATTCTCTGAGTACCACTTCCTACTTTCTTAGTTCTGTGCCACTCACACCAATTAGAATATAAAATAAAGTGGATGATTTCTGGTCGTTTTAGAATTGGGGTGCAACAAGGGGGAGTGTTGGTCTATAAGAGTATTTTAATTCCAGAGGGGAAAGAGGTTAGTGGCCTCTACCTTGTTACAGAGCAAAGTATCCGGGCAGCTTCTCTTTCCCTTCTGTGGTTTCTTTCTCCCTGGTGCCACATTGAGAGGAGATTCACTCCTGAGAGAGTGTGTCATTTTAAGTTGACTTTCTCAGAGCTCAGCTGAGAGCCATTGCCAAGGCCAGTGGGCGTAAATTCAGTCCTCCTGAAGGGAGATGAAGGGCTGCAGGATTTATGACTTATTTGAGTTCTCATACATCACCCTCAGTGTTGCTCGCTTATGATGGCCCTGCCAAAAGATAAAGAAGTGTAGGACGCTTGGTACGGGCTGTGGTGACAGGCCAGGGACAAATGTCTCTGTTGGGTAAATTGATTTGAATGGCTCTAGTGAAATATCGGGTTAGACTGAAAATAAGATTGGGTTTAATGATCCTGCTGATTTCCTAGACTGTCGGGATTCCAAATCCCGGACAAGTTAATTAAGGCGCTCTGTGAAGAGGCTGTGTATGGATATTTATAAATCCATATAATTATTAATGTCAGTAAATACCAGCATGTAAAACTCTAGACCTGTTTTTCAATCTAATATATTGAATATTGAATACAAGAAACATTATTTGCAATTTATAGAGTATTTATCTGGGAAAAACTGTTGAGAATATTATTTCTTCCTCCACACCCCAGAGTCAAGAAATAGAGACCTCCAGGCATAAAAATATGTAATGGAAAGACAGAGAACTGATAAACAGTTATACCCTGCTGGTACAATTTAGCAGACTTACACTTACTAACAGTGGAGAGAGGACTTCTGCTTTGTGGGAAAGTGCAGTTGAGTTAGGCCGCTAAGCCGAAGATTAAATCGTTGGATTACTTTTTCAATTATGAAGAAAAGTAGTGTTACCTTGTTTTTTGAGTGTGGCTAGTCAGTTAAAAATAATAGATTTGGATTCTCTTGGTAGGACCAAAATTTCTAGCGGATTTCTGGTTTTCCATTTAAAATTGACTCTGCATTTATGAGTTGACTTCTAACAGTGGGCATGCTTTCGTTACTGTTCTTACCTCCAGGTGGTTAGTGTTGATTGATGATGGTTTCATTTTATTTGGGGGCGAGAGTGACTGGGTTCATCTTCCAAAAGTGTTACAAAATCCCAGTTGTTTCTTTGTGCTTCACGTTTTTCTTTTGCAGCAAGGAGCCCTACTTACATCAAAATGAATTCCAAGGAGAGGCTCCCCCTGATACTTGTTGCTCAGCAGAGCCACGGGCAAACAGGATCGCTGACCTCATGGCTTTCTTTTTCCTGATTCTATCTTATCTCTGGACAAATTCTCCACCTTTATTTGGCCTAAAGTATGACTTCTTCATTTCCGCGAGTGGCTGAGGGCCCTGGAGTACCATCTCTAATGGTTGTGAGGAGGATGGGAAATTGGGTTTAGGAAAGAACAAAAGATATCGTCAAATAGGTTCTACTTTTAGAACTCAGAAAACAGAGTCAGCATCTGAGAGTGTTGTGCTTGTTTGTCAATGCAGCGTAGAGTGACAGTGCCACAACCGACTCTCCATTCTGAGGAGAGGCCTCAGCGTGACGGCAAATCTTGCAATCATCTCTATAGAATATTGAGGTTCCTCTATCTTAGAGCTTGTCCTTAGGTAAATCACGCCTGTATTGACCTGCCTCTTCCTCAGTTTCAACTGACTGCAAGTGACGGACTTACTGAGAAAAATCCGTTTGCTTGAGCCTAATTTTAGGTAATTTCCCTTTATCTATGTTAGCGGAACCCATAGCTGTTTTTTATGGGCCTCATTCCTCCACAGGTTTCCAACTCAGGACTACATCAAAACAGTTCCCATTCAGTACATTTTTATTGATTTCTTTCTTTATCTCCAGTTTTTCTTCATATGAGGATATTGAGAATCAGAGCGATTGAGAGATTTGTCCAAGGTCAAACAGCCTGTAAGGGACAAGACAGTTTTTGGACCCAATTGTGTCTGAGTACAAAACACATCTTCTGCACCACACCGTTGCTGCAGGCAGGAGGTGAGCATTGTCTGTCCTGCCCCCTCCAAGCTGGAGTCTTGGCACGTTCACTCCGAGTTCTCCAGGCACTCTGACCTGCTTCAGTAGTCCAGGACTCACCCGGGTCCCTGCCTGTAGTGCCTTTTCCATGATCTTCTCATAGCCTTTTATTCTCCTTCTTCAGCCACAGATCATATGTCACTCCCTAGGAATGTCTGGTTCATCTCAAGTGGGCTTCCCTGGTTACCCTCTGTCTGTTACCCTGATGATTTCGTTTACAGCAGTGATCACATTTCATAATTATTTTTGCCTGTTTCACCTCCCCTCCCCATGTAAACTCCACGAGAGCAAGAATCCTGCCTAACTTGTTTATCCTATACTGTCAGGTCCCACACACAGTAAGCCCCAATAACGGTTTCATAAACAAGTGAATACCTCGGTGAGTAAATGTTCCTGGAGAGACAGAAATATAAGCAAACGATTATAATCCCAGGAGAAGTTTGTTAAATATTCTAATAAAAATGTCAGCAAAATGCTGTGACGATAGAGATAAAGATGGGTGAGGAAGGAAGAATGAATAGTAGGGGGATATTAGGATGTTCTTGGAGGAACATATGACCTGAGTCTGGTGGGTGGGTGGGGTTTCAGTGTACAAAGATTACAGAGCGTGGGGGAGGCCTTCCTGGGGCAGCATTAACAAGCACACACAGATAGAACTGGGTGGGGTAAACATGGATGTATAATAACAACGCAAGAATCGTGACTTTTCCTCTGAACGGCTGTTGATTTTGGACCATGTGTTTAATAAACATTTTTTGAGAGCCTTCTAAATTTCAGGCACATGACCGTCACCTCTTCTCTTTGAATCTCAGTTTCGTTGCTTGCTGAGTAGGGATCATAATCTATGGTTCAGAATTTTTAATGAAACAGTGTATGTCCAAGAATCTGATTTTTAGCAGGTACTTTCATCCATGGAGATTGTAACTGAGTTTAGGTGACCTGCTACATTTAGAAAACTGTTATTTAAAGTCAAGGAGCAGATCTATTATAATGCCATAATTGGAATGGATAATCACATTTGCAGAAAAGGGACTATACTGTGAGTAAATGTAGTTTATTCAGAGAAGGCTGGACCTGGGCTTTGGGGAGATAGGTTCTAATCTCAGTATAACCTTGGGTTCTGGGGGACTCTAAACGATCAATTCACAGTGCCTCCATATCCTTGTCCTTAAACTTACTGTTATTATAAAAACACCTGAATGTGAACGTAACCTCTTCTTGAGGGTTTCAATAAGGAAAGCGAAGATCATTTCTCTCTAGAACATTAAGCTTACACAGGAAGGTGCTTTTTGAAGTATTATAATGAAAGTGATGTGGAAAGAGGAGCAGCTTCTTAATCATTTTCACAGTGCAGAGGTGCTACCGCAGGTCATAATTTTATACAAAGATGTATATAAATTAAATAATGATTCTGGGGTTGGTCAGATCTCCTGGTGTTCTAAGGCTTGTCATGGTGAATTGTGGTGTCCCTTAGCAAGTGCATACTTGAAAAGAATGGGAGACTGGTAAGGTTAGAAGAATAGGGAGTAACT
Organism: Delphinus delphis; assembly: GCF_949987515.2. NCBI lineage: Eukaryota > Metazoa > Chordata > Mammalia > Artiodactyla > Delphinidae > Delphinus > Delphinus delphis. The sequence goes on along the minus strand of NC_082684.1, from coordinate 24,415,522 downwards.
AGGAACATGTTAAAGATAGCCTAGAGGTGAGAATGAAAGTGAGAACACAGAAGAAAAACAAAGTGGTGAAACAGATCGGCAAAGTGAGAGGAAACCAAAGTGGAGGGAAATCTTTGCAAAAGGGAGGAGAGCCTTCTCATTTTTCTAACAAAACATTCCACTCCTCTTCACTGTGTGGCTGCCTCTTTGAAAAGTGAGAAGTTGTGTTGGGGGCCAGTCAGTCTTCTTTACAAGCAGACAACTCCCTGAATATCATTCCATTGGATCCCTATTTTCTGTAAGAATACCTGCAAAATTGTAAGGCTTGGCTGATTGATAACTCTTTTTCAGTAAGCAATAAACGGTATAAGCAAACTTGAGCCTGATTTTTGAGGAGGTCATCTTACAAGGGGAAAAAGTCACTAAAATTCCAGAATCTTTTCCCGTCCACAGTCACTCTCATTGGATGAATACTTAACATGTGGTTTTCCTATTATCCCTATTTTTGAGATGAGAAAACTGAGGCTAAGATTAGCTAAATAATTTACCTAGGGTCAAATAGGCCCTGAGTGGTAGAACAAGATTTTTTTTGACTTTTTTTTTTTTTTTTTTTTTTTTTTTTTGCGGTATGCGGGCCTCTCACTGTTGTGGCCTCTCCCTTTGCGGAGCACAGGCTCCGGACGCGCAGGCTCAGCGGCCATGGCTCACGGGCCCAGCCGCCCTGCAGCATGTGGGATCTTTCCGGACCGGGGCACGAACTCGTGTCCCCTGCATCGGCAGGCGGACTCTCAACCACTGCGCCACCAGGGAAGCCCAGTAGAACCAGATTTAAATTTCATTCTCTCTGACTCCAAAGTTCATAATGTATTTTCTAATTTAAAAAATAAAAATTAGTGTGTATACATAATAAGTAGGATGGGATTATGTTTTATTAAGGGCTAATTTTGAAATATAAGATTATCTTTGGAGGAAATATCCTTTTCTTTCTTTCTGTCCTTAATGTTGTTTGAAAATTAGACTAGGAAAGATAAGGCAAGTGTGCCTTTGTGCTGGGAGTAGCTAAAACTGCTCACTTGAACAATAAAGTTCTGCCATCTGGGCTATTGCACATTCTCCTAAATTGCTATTGTCTGTCCTGCTGTCTTGGAAAGGGAGCAACGAGTGCTGGGGAAAGGATTCAAAATGAAGCTAAGGGATTTTTGTGTGGTTCTTTCTGTTTGTTTGTTTGAGGTTTTTCTGGTGAGATTTTGTTTAATTACCACTGTGGTAGAATGGCTGGCCAAAGTCAGAAATCTGTTATTTCCACTCAGTAAGCAGCGCAATAAAGCTTCAGAACGTACGGCACAAACAAATGCCGTTTCGTTTTTTTCTGCCTCTTAAAAAAAGTTCATCAAGAATTTATTTTTTAGAATAATCCTATGTTAAATCAGGCAACCAGACAGTGCAAAAGGAATTAATCCTATGTTAAATCAGGCAACCAGACAATGAAAAAGGAATTAAAGAAAATGAAATGGTGGAATTATCATAAAAATATTAAATTCTGTCAAAAGTCCTACCAAATGAATTGGTTAATAAGCATCTAAAACTTATTGCCCTCAGGGTTCTCTTTTCAGTGGCATCTTTACGGTTCATCAGTTTGCTTCCCTCAACACCACTTACCTAGAATCCTTGACAAATACCCATTTTAGATGCTGGGAGTGGCCCATAGACTTGAGAGCAAAGCAAGGCTGTGTCATGAGCCGGGGAGTCGGGAAGGGTTGGGTTAATACGGATTAGGAACAAAGATTTTAGTAGGTGACTATTTGCTTGAGTGAACGAAGCCAGTTTGCACTATGACCCTCCATCGTATTAGGCCTGGCAAGGATTCCTGCTAGAAAAACAATCTGCAGGATTTGAAGTGACACACTCGTCCGGTTTTCCCAAATCCTTTATTTCTGAGAAGTACCAGGTCCTAGAGATATGGCAGTAGACTTGATGAAGTTCATTTGGTCCTGGCATCTTGGGACCTGTGGTGTGGGACAACCCTGCTGTGTTGGTCATGGACAGGCTGATCTTGTGTGAGGCTGCAGCAGGCTGTGTATGGCCTCTGTCCCACACAGGCAGCAAAGCACGGTGCGGTTCTTTGTGAATGCGTGCTGGCTGCCTAACCTGCTGATTCCAGTTCTGTAAGGCGCGCTGAAAAGGTCTTTTTTGTCTCTGATAGCATGACAGTGTGAGGTTGAGAGACATCCGTTTTCACCGAGAAAAATTTAAAGCTACCACGTGAGGGATCTTTTCTGATTATAGCATGGCTGTAGGATTCCTCAGTCTTGGCACTATTGACATTTTGGACTGGATAATTCTTTGTTGCGGAGCTCTCCTATGCCTTGTACGATGTTTGGCATCATCTCTGGACTCTACCCACTAGAAGCCAGGAGCACCCTCCTCCAGTGTGACAACAAAAAATATCTCAGACATTGCCAAATGTCCCCTGGGGGGCAAAATTGCTCCTGCATGAAAACCACTGCCTTAGATTTTGTGCCCTTTGAAGTAAGACCACCGATTTTATTTCTTCCTCCTAATTATGCTCAACACTGCGAGGCCTTCTTTTAAGACAGACTTGCAACATAAATCTCTGGTTCTTTTTGAGGAAACATACTGCATTTTAATCTTTAGTGGTTGATTGTCCCCACATGTGAAATAGGAAGTTGATGCAGGCAGTAGTTATATTCACATATTTTTGAGCCAGAATCCCCTCAGTTTGAGTTAATGATTTGCTACCAAGTAGCTATGTGACCTTGGCCAAGAGACTTCACAGTTCTGTCTCCCTTTCTGTATCTGTGAGATGAGGACAATGACAGTTCTACCTTTTCTCATCCTGTCGTGGTCATGATTAGATGAGACAGTGTGGTGAAAACTTGTAACACAGTGCCTGGCACAAGGTGAGTGCTTGATGTTTCCTGTAATTATTACTATCACTGACAGAATTTTGCAAAAATTAGTCATCTTGTTATTATTGCCAGTGTTTATGTTTTTCTTTACAAGATACTTTCCACATTTTTTAATCTCAGAAAATAGACTTACACATATGTACACACATTACAGTCTGATTAGCTACACACTATCTTTGGACAAATCCTGGACATTCTGATCAGCTCTTCTGTTTTTTTCTGCTTTTGCTCTCACTGTTCCCAGCTTTTTCCTCCCATTCTTTCCTTCTGGAGCCACCATTAGACAAAGAACAAATCATCTCCTTGATTTGCAGCCCTTGCACCAATGAGAAAACTCCTATAGTGATTTTTGATTTTATGCTTCATTGGTTAGGCCTCCTCATAAACACCATGGCATCTTAAAAAGAAGCAAAACTCAAAAAACAGCAGCTTTCTTTTGGCCAGAACTTTATCAAATCTGTGTCTGTAATGGCGGAGAAATGTAGGAAATGAGAAAATCCTTTTTTCTTTTTTTTTTTTTTTTGCTGCAGAAGCAAAGTGACCTTGAGGGAGCACTGGCCCTGTGTTAGCTTTTCATGGCATCGACCACACCCCTCTTCCTTTACCTCCTCCTGTTCCCCTTCCAGCCGCACAACAACCCTCAATCACTCTGCCCTCCTGCTCCAAATTTATGACCAAGAAGAGGCCATAAACAGAGAAGGCCAGTCCTAATCCCAGGCACTGCACCTTCCTGTTTGGGAGAAGAACGACAGCTTGATGGGACCGTAAAGAATAAGCCGGCATCGCACTTGCTCCATGAATCACGCTCTCAGAGAGAGAAACTAGCAGGGGAGCTGCAGTGAGCGCAGGTGGCTCAGAGCCCTGAGGCAGGGCTTCCTTGAGCCACCTGGAGCAAAGGGTCTCCAAGGATGCCCTCTCCGTGACGTGGCCTGACACTTCCAAGTAGTCTCACAACTAAGAGAACTCACGAACTCATAGATCCATAGAAGCTTTTGAAGGGATCCCTATGAAATGGTAGAGGCCACTGCAGCTCGCTGATGCTCAGAGACTGACGAAGGTATCACCTGGAATAACGCTCCTACAGGAAGCATTTGGGGAATAAGCACACACCTTTCACAGATCCCTTCTTCCTCCTCTAGCTGCCTCTTAGCGTGTATGTGTGGGAATCACCAGGGTGATCTTTTTCAGTTTCTGATTCAGTTGGTCTGGGTGGGGCCTGAGAATCTGAATTTTTACAAGCCACCAGGTGAGGCTGGCGTGGCTCATCTCTCAACCGCATTTTACGTGGTGAGATCCTGGAGTGTCTCAGAGCTCTCTTTTCCCCAACTCAGAGTCATTTCTTTTGGAGTGGCACTTGCTCGCTTTTAGGGGGAAACAGTGGTAATCTCCCCAGTTGGTTTGGGTAAAACAAACTTCCTCTATGTTTATGAAATGTCAGAGACTCGGAGAACTATAGGCATATAGTTTTTTTTGTTTTTTTGCGGTACGCGGGCCTCTCACTGTTGTGGCCTCTCCCGTTGCGGAGCGCAGGCTCCGGATGCGCAGGCTCAGCGACCATGGCTCACGGGCCCAGCCGCTCCGCGGCATGTGGGATCTTCCCGGACTGGGGCACGAACCCGTGTCCCCCGCATCGGCAGGCGGACTCTCAACCACTGTGCCACCAGGGAAGCCCCATGGCATGTAGTTACTATTGAGCGTAGTCTCCTTCCCCTAATATGATTCAAAAAAAAAATCTCCTGGTAAATGGCCTTCCGGGTTCTTCTCAGATCACTGGTGCAGCTGAGCGGTCTCAAGCCAGCACTGCAGAGAACAGCTGGTTCTTTTGTTGTTCAGCTCCAAGTGTAACAATGCTGGTGTTTGTCAGAATCTGCTTCCACCCATCGATCTAGGTTTAGGTAACAGAGCAACACACAACTTATGTTGCACCTTTCTACAGTTTCTAGAAACTTTCCTTTCCTTTCCAGCTCTGACAGTAGTAACTGTAGTCTATGCTTTGAGTTCAGGAGACACAATTGGGGTCTATCATGGTCCCTGCAAAAGGGCAGTGAGTGGAAGAAGCAAGAGGCAGGGAAGGTCTAATAATTTGTCCATGTGCCTGAGGCCTGGATGGGGTCATTTTCTTCTATGAGTAAGACCTATAAGCTGACACTAGCAAAGAGTACGCTTGTGGCTAAAGGATTGAATCTTAAGACATGCTCCAAGACAGGAACGCTCCCCTGATCGGTTTGCCTAAATGAAACATGCTGTAGACCTAACTCAACTTCACTTTCTCATCAAACCCTTCCCTACATGCTTCCTCCAATGATATGTGACTTGAATCTGTGGAGACACAGGGTCTTGTAGTGGAACAAGCATGGGGTTTGAGTCTGATAACCTGGACTTAACTCTCAGACCCACCATTGATTATGCAGCCTGGCTCTAGCTGCTTAAGTCTCTGAGCATAAATTTCCTCCTCTGTAAAAACCTGATAATAGGGACTTAAGGGGATATTTTTAAAGATTATATGAGATGAAACAGAAAGGCCTAATATGATATCTGGCCCAATAGTCACTCAATAAACTTTAATTCCATTCTACTGTGAAGCAGGTTGTTTATATGAAATTTGACAGAATTAAGCAGTCTATGGTAGACTACTTCTGGGGGCTCTGGAGTCCACCTGTCTGAGTTTGAAAGCCGGCTGAACTACTTCTTTACTGTGTGGCCACTGATATATTTACTTTAGTCTATCTAGGCCTCATTTTCCTGGATTTTGAAGATTAACTAAGTTACTACATGTGAAACACTTAGAAGAGTTTCTGGCACATGGGAAGTGTTCCTGATATTATGATATAGATTTTATGTATCTCTTCTAGTTGTACTTGGAGAGTGGCAAGCAAAACCAAGCAGCAACCGTCCCCTCTGCCCCACCACCACCAACAAACAAAACAAAACAAACAACAACAACAAACACCCACCACCACCAACAACCACCTACTTTTAGTTTTGGTACAATAATCTAAATGTTATTCTCCTGGACTGCTTTGGAGCAATTCAGACCTGGCAGGAGTTAAATGTTTTGAGTTATAGCCTTGAGAAAAAGTTAATTTGTTATGGGTCGTAAACCTAAATGCATAGCTAAAATTGTAAAGCTTCTAGAAGAAAATATCGGAAAATATCTTTGCGACCTTGTGGTAGACAACAATTTCTTGGAGAGACTACAAAAGCACTAACTAGTAGATTGGTGTTGATCAAAATTAAAATTTTCTGCTCTTCAAAAAATATCCTTAAGAAAATTAAAGGGTGAGCTATAGACTGGGAGATAATATTTTTCAAGAGGTACATATGAAAACAACCTGTCTTCAGAATATATAAAGATCTTCTACAAGTCACTAATAAAGAGACAGTGAAAATTGGGCAAAAGAATTGGATAGACATATCATAAAAGAAGGGACACAAATGGCCAATAGGCCTATGAAAAGATGCTCCACATCTTTAGTAATCAGGGGAATTAAAATCACAATGAGGTATCCTTTCATACTCATGAAAATGATTAAAATTAAAAAGACTGACAACACCAGATATTGGTGAGCATGAGAGTACAGGAATTCTCATACAGAGCAGATAGGAAGAATGGCATGGCCACTTTGGAAAGTTGTTTGACAGTTTCTAATACAACTAAGTATAGTCTGTCTAAATTAAGACCCAGCAAATTTCTTTATCCAAAAGAGATGAATATACATAATCACAAAAATACTTATGTAAAAAACGTTCATGGTAGCTTTATAATAGCCTCACACTGGAAACGGGACAGGTGTCCACCAGCAAGAGAGTGGGTAAACAAAATATGTTATTTTCATATGATAGAAACTAATAATCAATAAAATAGAATGAACTACAGATAAATGCAAGATATATGTCTCAAAATAGTATATTGTATGGGAGAAAAAACACAAAAGGATACATATTATATAATTCCATTTATGGAATTATAAAAATTCCATAAATTTTATAGAATTAAAATTTATGGAATTATAAAAATTGGTTTTGCCTGTTCGAGAACAGACAAAACCAATCTGCATTAGAAATCATAACATGGAGCAACCATGAGGGGTGGGGATTGAAAAGAAGGGACATGAGAGAGCTTTCTGGGTTGGTAGAAATGTTCTCTATCCTGATAAGAGTGTTGGTTTCATGGGTATATTGATTTGTTAAAACTCACCCAGTTGTATGCTTAAAATCATTCTGAGCCCAGATTATTATATTCTTTTCCTCCATCGGAATTTCTTCTCTGCAGCTGACCATCATCTAGAAAACAGAGAAACAGTGATACCGACCAGGGGTCTTGGCCTTCCCCAATCAATAGAAATTGACTAGAGGCCAGACAAGAAACTCAGGCAAGGCTTTCCTGGGGCCCCTGCTGCAGCAGCCAGAACGAGAACAAACAGCAGGTTCCCTTGCTTGCTTGCTTGCTTGCTGAGGTGGGCAAGCTCTTTCCTTATATGGGTAGGGGTGTATCCAGGGGTCAGGCCGGAGGGGTGGCTTAGGTGTTTTTCTCACCCCTTAGGTGGTGTTGAGTGCAGGGGGCATGCTCAGTACCCTGCTTTTGCTCCGGACACCCTGTTTTTGCTCCCGGCTCTTCAGAAGTGACAGATGGGTTTTTTTTGTATCATTTTGTCCAGAATTTCCCCCAACTGCACATGCACACAGTTATTTTTAGTCCCATATAGTTTCTCTGCATTTTGTTGCTTGAGCAGAGGTGTGTCCAGGGGCAAGCACTGCAGCACTGCAGCAAAGGGTCCAGGTCCCAGCCTGTCTCAATAGGAATATCATAACAGTAAACAAAAGCCCTTTTAATTAATTATGGGCATCTCTTAAAAGCCTGTACCTTCCCCTCTAGTTAAATTATTCCTTTGTGAAATCCTCTCCAGGGGAAATCTCTTACAACTGCCCTTCATTTCTGGGCTTCTGAACTTTGGCCTTCCTGTCCCTGTCTCATCCTGGATTATCTCTTGTAGAATAGAATTGATGGCCCTTTCCACTTCAGTTGGACTCTTCATTCAGATTTTTCCATGCACATTACAAACTCCAATTCATTAACATCGTCGTAAAATGGTAATGTCCTGTGAAAAAGAGAGGTCATGGTACCAATTAAAATAATCTTCTAGTCACACTTCAAACCAATGTCAGTGCAAACACTTGAAACAAGAGTTGATGCATCCCCATTCCTCTGCCAGATTGATAGCAGTACAGTGGTTGAAACAGAGATGAAATCCCAGTCCACACTTACAGAATGTGCCATGCTGCACTTGGCACATGGATCTGCTGAGAGCAGGGACAAGGAAAGAGAAGAAACGGACCAGGACTAGACAGGGATCTGATAAGCAGTACATACCATTTGTCTTGAAATAGCCGTAAGGACATCTATTAAAAACATTCATACATTCATTCATAAAATTTCAGGGCTGGGTCGCAGCTCAATCATTTTACTGTTGACTTAATTGAAACCCAGACCACATAAGCCAAAGGTCACATAGCTTGTTTTCTCCCAGATCTGCTGACTGCCAGCCCTGAGCCATTGCCACTGCAGTCTTCATGTGTTCCAGATCACATAAGAGATTTCCTTATTCCTTGGATTCTCCTATATTCGGAGTTATAGCCGTTAAGAAACGTTTAAATGCATTGTTTCATTTGGGCGTGGAGTATTAAATAAATACTACAAACATCCTCTCAAACTGCAAGGAGTCTAATGGAAACTGACAGTTGAGGAGTAAGCACTCCATGCCCAGTACTCTGTGGAATGTTTTACATGCATGAATTCACTTAATTCTCACGATATCCTGCTGTGCTGCTATACTATTGGAGATACTATTGTGACTCCCCATTTTACAGTTACAGATGCTGAAGCATAAGGGGGTTAAAAACCTGCCCCAAATGCAGTTTGCAAGTGAGAGAGCCAGCCTGGAGATGCAGAATGCTGCTTCCAGCAGCCACACCTCTCCAACCTGCTTCCTCTCTGTGGGAGAGGAGGTAGAGGAGGTTTATTTCCTCTGGAAAAAGAACTAAAATCTCAGTGAAGTAAACCAATGAGTGATCAGTGAATGTGTATCATCACAGGTGATATTAAATAGACAGTTGTCACTGCGCAAAGTGATTTATTTCACTTGAATTTTCACAGCTTGAGGAGAAAGTGTTATTTTTTGCATCCCCCATTACACGTGAAGAAACCGAGGTGTGCAGCGTTAAAGGAACCTGCCCATGGCCACACAGCTGGGAAGAGTGTGGACCTGGACAGGCTGGCCCCAGGAGCTGCTTCCCCTGGAGGACTGCAGAGATGTCGAAATAAAATGGCATTTGTTCAGTCCAGCTCTAATTGATGAGACACTAAACAGAAAATGCACTAAATAAAATTTCGCTGGAGAAAGATTTACACTTAGCTGTTTTTGAGCTGGAAAGTCTCTGGCTTGATACAGACTACCTTCATTTTTATGGAGCTGCCATCAAACCGATTTTCGAAAGAACTGGCTTTTCTCCAAGTTCTCCCTGGTCAGTGTGACCTGACACATTTTGTGGTTTAAACCAGTAATTCTCAAGAAAGGGCAGCACTGGGAGGGATGGCAGTGCCCTCCCAGAGGAGGTGGCAACATCTGGAAGGCAGGGAGTGGGGGGATGCTTGTTCCAAAAAGAAAGCAGAGCTGGAGGATTGATTCTGAACTTCCTAGGACTTGCTCTTCCATCTCCCCTAGCTAGGATGGGAAAGTTTGCATCAGGCAAGCAGAGTCAGCGTTCACATTGGTATCTTGTGATTGGAGTAAAAAAAAAAGTTTCTTTTTCTAAAATTGTTTTGGTTTTGATTTGTGTTGAGTCACTTTTTAAGTTATTTAATTTTTAAAGCTTTGTAAGAGTGTGGAGATTTGCTTTCTGAGGAGCACACTTTTTTAAAATTTGAAGAAAACTGGTTTAAACAGAGATAGGAGTAGCTGCTGTATCTCTGTCCATGGTGTGGACAGGTTGAAAATAAGTCCTAGTGGTGGCTCTAAGGCATTTTGAAGAGCTTGGATTCTCCTCATCCAAAGTGAATTCTGTACATGTATTGGAACTTCAAAATTATGGGAAGTGTGTCTAGGGAATCCAGGCCCTCATTAGGAAGAGGAAATGATTTCTAGGATAAAACTCAGATAAGGCTTGGGCTAAGAAACTCAGAGTTCATGTTGTTACAAAGAACTAAGGCTGAATATTTGGAATACCAGCTTCCCAGAACACCTGAGGCTTGCTAATTCTCATTTACTTACTCCTGACTTTCTCGTAGTTACCCCAGACTGGTTTTTGACTTGTAGAGAGGGTCGAGTTGCAGTCTGCACAAGTCTGTGTCCTAATAGGTTGAGACAGAAAACCCTGCCTGAACCTCTGTGTCCCCAGGGTTAGAGATAAGCTGTTTCTCTTTGTAGGGAGCTTTTCCACTGCCAGATGGCCCACAGCTTTCCTAGCTTTTAGACACTAAAAGGACTATTCTGCCATAGTTTTGTCTCTTAGACTATTATCTTATGAAGAGTTATCCCCAAAGAATGTCACTCCTCCAATCAAGATGCAAAAACCCAGTAGATAAGATAAAATTCACCTCGCCTGCCCATTAGGGTTCAGAGGTTGCCTGTTTAGAGCCCACATCTGCAGTGTTTTCTGGGCTTCCTTCCTTGCATCGACTCCCCCACCCCCATGTCATTTCTCGAGTGTGCACGAATGTGCTTACCTAACAGGGATGCCCAGAAGCAATTGGTCTTTGAGTACCAGGTAGTGAAACAAAGAGAGGAGGGTGTGATGAATAGTATTCTTTCAGAAGATGCTAAGGTTCTTTTCTTTCCATGTTTTACTTCTCAAATTTAATTAAATTTATCCATTCATTCAAAACTAGCCATGTTGTCACCATGTGCCTTTTCCTGTGCTGGTGCTGGAGATCTCTGAATGAATGAAACAAAGAAGGATGCTACTCTCATGTGGATTGCATCTAGTCGTGGATATGAAATTGAAGCAGCTAAACTCACTGAGAATGAGAGCTAACCTAACATCTGCTCAGCACTTGATACATGACAGCTGCAGTTTTAAGACTTTCTGTATATTAACTTAAGTCTTCCAATCGGCATATAAGGCATATGCTACTGTGATCTCCTTTTCAAGAAGAGGAGACTGAAGAACCAGGGACTTTAGGGAACTAGACCAAGGCCACAAAGCTAGGGAGTGACAGAGTTGGGATTTGAACCTGAGCTGTCTGGCTCCAGGGTTCATGATTTTAGTCAAGATGCTATAATGCATTGAATAATGGGGGTTATCTCCTTTATATTGGATGGTCAGGAAGTGACTCTCAAAAGAAAGGTCATTAAAGCTGAAACCAAAAATATGAGAAAGTCTTGCAGGTGAAGTGAGTGTTTGTATGTATGGTTTTAACACGAGTATTGTATGTGTTGTATGTGTGTTGTGTGTGTGTATTGTGTCTGGAGTAGAGCAGAAACCTAACAGGCTTCCTAGCAGAGGAAGTAGCATGAGTGATGGTCCTGAGGAAAAGGAGGTTGGGAGTGAGAAGAGAGAGATGGAGGCTTGGGCAATTCAAATAGAAAGGCAGGTTGGGTGAAAGCTTATGGTAGAATTGGGGATACATGTGAGGTTGGGACGGTGTGGGGCAGGGGCAGGGCTGCAGGGTCTTATATGCCAAGTTTGGAATGTAGAGTCATGGAAATATTTTAAACAAAATAAGTTAAATAATTCAACTGAGGGTAAAAGAAAATCACTCTTGCTGTCATGATGCAAGGGTCCACGGCTCTTGCAGTGGTCCAGGCAAGAGATGAAGGAGGCGTGGTCTTGGATGAATGGCAAGGCTCTGTGTGTGCTCTGCGGTTACAGAGCTTCCCTGATGGCCATCTCCCACTTCGTTGCACTTAGGGCTTCCATTCCCTACAAGAGGATTTGTGACTTAAGCAGAAACTTTTCACACTAATACTTCCCATTTGGGTGTTCGCCCTCTGTGCAAGGAGCCCTACTTCAGCAGGCTTCCTGGTCAGAATATCCCACTGGAAATGCTGAGAACCAAGACCCTGAGTGAACCCCAGGAGGAGGGATGAACTGAGGATTCTATGAGTGCAGCATGGAAATTTTACTCTGAATACTTGGAAGTAGGGCCAGTGCTACTTAAAAATTTTCTTTTGGACACCCTGAAGTTTTTTATTAATAGTTTTTTCTGCTTAATTGCCTTATCCATGGATGTCTGATAGCAGCAGTTTGGGATAGTAAAAAACAAGAGTAGTCCCTTTTTGAAGGAGTCTCCTATCTGCTGAAGGCTACTGAAGTAGAGGACAAAATATAGTATTTGCTGGAAATGTAAACAGATGTTATTTTGATTACTTTCTGTGAACTGCAGGGTTCAGTTGAAGTAGATGTTTTATGTAAATACAGTGGTGGTTCGCAAGCTGCTGTGTCTAGCAGTCATCCCCAGATGCACCATGTTGCACTAGTATATGGGATTCCACTATCCCCACCTACCACTGTGACTTCTCGTGGCCCCTTCCATTTCTATTCCTTCAGGACACATAGAGACAGCTTAGGTGTTAACTGCCCGTCTGTTTCCCTTCCACCAAAATAGAACTTTTTGATCCTTTCCCCTTCTTTCTTATTCATAAGACGACTTCTTACATGATTCCAAGACAGGGAGATCGTGGTGATGCTACACTCCACTGTAATAATGGTTGTTATTACTTGAGCACCTACTGTTTGCCAGGATTGGGCCAGTTGCTATTTTCATCATCTTATTTAGTCCTCAGTCCTCAGAGCTTTAAAGGAAGGTGATATTGCTGCTGCTGTACAGATGAAGAAACTGAAGCTAAATCAATCTTGGCTTCGTAGTGATTGAAGCAAGTGATGTCATTTCTTCATCGTACCCTGCAGAGGTCTAACCACATGGGGGGAATTGTGTAAGATCTGAATAACACGTTTTAAGGGAAACATTGGCAAATGAAGAAAGGTCGGGGAAACATCCAAGATGATCTAATTAAATCTATATACATTTCTCACGCACAATACAACAGGCCTGAAAAATCACATGGCTCATTGGGGGAGCTAGAGCAGTATTTATGCGTTAATGTTTCTACCACAACAGGAAAAGAAAAAAGGTGCTGTGGGGAGAGACAGAAGGACCATCATACCTAGCCCAGGAAACGAATGGGGTCCTGAATAAATAGATTTTAGGGAGAGAAAGGTAGGCTGGCATTGAGTGCATCCTAGGCTAAGTAAACAACATGTGTAACAACTCGGAGAAGGCAGACTTGGGGACTGCAGTCATTTAGGGTGGCTGGAGCATAGTGCCCAAGTTAGGGAGTACAGAGACACAAGGCTGCAGAGGCAAGCAGAGAGTGGATCATGAAGGGTCTGGAAATGTTAAGGAGTTTGTACCTTATCTAAGGGCTCTGCAGAAGTGAAGCATTTCGAGCAGGGATGTAGTATGATTTCATTTGACTTTAATATGTAAAATAAGTATGGATTTATGGGGAGAGGTTGGAGGTTTTTGCAGTAATCCGGGTGAGAAATGATGGTGGTTCTAACTTAATGTCATGACAGTGAGAGTAGATAAAAGAGCACAGATATAAAAGATTTTAATCAGACAAGAGACCTGGGAACAAGGGTCCATAGGGATATCTAACAGTTTAAAAAGTATTTAGAGGGCTGTCTTGTGGAAGAAGGAGATTATTTATTCTTTTTATTTACAGATGACATATAAGGATTAATGGGAGAAATATATTTTAACTTCAGTACAATAGGATAGTCCAAAAATTGAAAGCCTAAGTTTACCATCCATCACTGAATGTGTCTAAGCATTTTAATTCAAGACATATTTTTAAATGCTTTGTATGTGCTGTAGATTGGGTAACAATGCACAAGACACTGAGCCCGCCCTTAAGGAGCCTGAGATCCCGAGATAACTAACAGCTAATTAAAGTGAGTGAAATACATATTATTGATATGAACAAAGGACTATGGAAACTCATTCTGTCCAGGGTCGAGAGGAGTTATTAGCTGAGGTGATGAAAACTGGCTGAGGAGTCAAATAGAGGAAAAATTTGTATGGTATCGGGAGGACATCTACATGGAATTGCCCAGGAAACACTTGGAAATATGAATCTAGAGCTTACAAAATAGTCAGGGCTGGGGTAATATTTGTAGAGTTTTCAGTATAAGCAAGAATCATCAAAGCAAAAGTCCTCAGAAGATAGGCAGATATTATAAATAAGTGAAGTGGACAAGGCATAAGACAATAAGGAGTACTGAGGACTGTGGAAAATTGTAAAGCAAATACCTTTTCCACAAGGCAGTGCTGCTCAGCTCTAATAGAATGTTACCGTGTAGGAAGGTTAGTTTGTGCAGCCAGCTCTTCATACTTTCTAAATGAAAACAAACACTTGGATATTTGTGTTATGTTTTTGGTTAAATTTTTTCCACACTGTATATATTTGATCTATTATGTTCCAAAGACTGTCATTGCCTTTTATGGTTTCTTTTTGTTTGTTTGTTTTGCGGTACACCGGCCCCTCACCGCTGTGGCCTCTCCCGTTGTGGAGCACAGGCTCCGGACATGCAGGCTCAGCGGCCATGGCTCACGGGCCCAGCCGCTCCGCAGCATGTGAGATCTTCCCGGACCGGGGCACGAACCCGCGTCCCCTGCATCGGCAGGCAGACTCTCAACCACTGCGCCACCAGGGAAGCCCTGCCTTGTATGTTTTAAGGTGATTATTGAAGCTATGAATACAAATTTTTCCAAGTGAGTTGAACACTAGTCTGTATACACTGCTAATCTTTCTCGAGTGGGCAATCAAATCTTACTTGATATACAGCCTTTCTTTCTTCTATATCTGAGGATTCATGATGCCATAGTCATGCCTGAGGAGGTGATGCAGTATATTATCAAGCAAGATACAAAAGACGAAGAGAGATAAAAACATGATGTTAACCTAGAGCCCAGTGAAGATTTGGTTGTTTACAAAGAGTAATCAAGTACATAAGGTAGTAACTGTGGCTGTGTTTTCAGACGTCAGAAAACATTGCTTTTCTGTCATAGTGCTTGTGTTTTAATTAATGTGGGTTTAACCCCTACAGATATGCCACTTCATGCCCTAGCACCCATGATGGTACTGAAAACAAAATGTTTTAAGAGTCATTGTAGAGAACAGGGACCAAAGATGGAATCCTAAGTAACATTAGGGACGAGTGAGGAGGATGACCAAAAAAGGTGGGCTTTAGAATGAGCCAAGAGGAGTATCACCAAGACCAAGAGGGGAGAGAGTGGGGGCTTCCCTGGTGGCGCAGTGGTTGAGAGTCCGCCTGCCATTGCAGGGGATGTGGGTTCATGCCCCGGTCCGGGAGGATCCCACATGCCGCGGAGCGGCTGGGCCCGTGAGCCGTGGCCGCTGGACCTGTGCGTCTGGAGCCTGTGGTCCACAACGGGAGAGGCCACGGCAGTGGGAGGCCCGCGTACCGCAAAAAAAAAAAAAAAAAAAAAAAAAAAAAAGAGGGGAGAGAGCTTTAAGAAGAAAGATCCTTTTGGCACATTATGCACAAGGAAAATGGTGAGGCCATCGGTTCTAAAAGGTAGGGGCTTCTGATGACCTCTGGAGGACACTCTAAGGAGAAGAGCTGTCAAGGTTTCAGGTTGCTGTGTCCTGGGCAGTGAGCAGAAGTCAGTGAATGGAGCAATTGTAGACTGCTCTTCTGGTAAGTTTGGCAGCAAGGGGAGGGAGAGAGGCAATTGTGTTCCAAGGATGAAGCAAGGTTAAAGAAAAGTGGTACTTTTTTTTTTTTTTTTAATGGAGTAGAATTGATTATATATTGAGATGAGGAGAATGATCATTGATGAAGCCACAGGTATGGAATGAGGCATAAAACGGAAAGATCAGAAGTAGAGCAATTGGGAATTGTCTTCCTTTCAGACAGGTAAAAATATGAATCTTTGGAGATAGCAGAGAGGAAAATTGAGGGAGCTGATGCCTGATGACTCCACATTTTCTCTGAAGTAGAATATGAAGGAAAGGATTTGTAGAGAGGTATGGGCTGGGAAAAAAAATAGAAACAAGTTTAGAACATCTGCTGTAGGGAATTTAACAGGGGTGAATGAAAGGATTGTTATGGTTCAAACTGAGATTGGAAACCATTAAATAGTAATGATCAGCACAGCTGTGAACATTTCTCCAACAGTATCAGGGAGCCCAGGAACAGGAAGCAAAGAAAGGAGGAATTGGTTTGCTCCAGCATTGGAGAATGACCAGCCAGATTCAGCAGAAGATTAAAGGGCTGATAAGTGCACAGGTAAATAAATGGCCAGTTGAAGACAAGCTTGGGAGGGACGTAAAAGGAATCAGGAGAGGACACATTTGATGAGAGAAAAGAGAGAGCCCCTGGGATAACTATTTTTCTTGGATATTGGAATGCGGGACTCTTACACTGGGTGAGACTTGTATCTGAGTGACCTCTGAGGTTCCTTCTAATTCCAAGATTCTTTTATTCTAGACATGAGAAACCACAGCCAGTTCCTATGCTGTTGTCATAATTGTCATAGTACGTACAAAAAAGTCTTAGATATACCAAGGTGTCTCTCTCAGGAATGGCCTCAAGAGAAATAAAGTAGATGATATTTCACACTTGTCCTTCTCTCCTTTTGTAGTATCATCTTTCATTCCTTCATCATATCCCTAGTGGATCAAGCTAAGGAGGGCATTGTTCTGCAATAGGAAGGCTGTCCTTAGGTCCTACTCGAGTCAAAACCTCTAGGTAGATACTTGTTCTGCTTCTGTGTGGATCCGTATCTGGTCTCTAGTTATTTATTTTCATTTCAGTGCAGCTACAAGGGGCTTCACTCTCAAGTCAGCTTTTTGGGCTTTCTGACTCAGGTCGCAAGAGAGCCTTCCTTTTGTTTAATTCTTGTTAATTCTTACAACTTCTACTGGACGGGAGGTGATGTGAGGAGGAGGAATAAAAAGAACGGAGCAATTAGCCTAGTGGACTTGAGATGAACAGAGGGTGAGGTTCAGTGCCAGATGCTTTCCCGTTCTGAATCCCACGTCTTGAGTCGGACAGCTCTTGTGTACTTCCCAATTTCCGCACAAGCACCAGTAAACCCAGTTCACTTCCCTCTGGCCTTGGCTTTCAGGTTTTAGGAGACACAGATCAAATATGTGTTATTTCTTCAGTGAACCCGCAGATTTCACCCTGGGGACCAGTTCCCTTGCTGTTGAGACAGCTAAAAGCACTAAGCAACACGTTTGAAATATGCCCCAGACTCTCTGGAACCAGGGGCTTTGAGTGCTTGCCAGGGCTTTAGTGCCTCTTGATGTACTTCTGAGGTAGGTCAGAGTCCCACACAAGTTCTGTTGGAGGAGAGAATCTTTACTTGGAACTCAAGAGCGAAAATAGCCTTGAAATGAAAGCAAGAGATTCGACATCATGAGCTGTCTGTAGGAACTTTGATTTCATGGCATTTAAGTTTCTTTCTCTAAAGCACAGACCCTGCCCCATGGTACACGCTCATTAAATGTGAGTGGAAACTGCCCACACATCAGGATGCCAGTTTCCCACCTCCATCTCTGTTCCAGTGGTTTATGAATGATAAAGTAACTTCTTTTACTTTGTGCGTGTAGCCAAAAACTTTAGGTTCTTTACAGTGGCAAATGCTGGGGAAATCCTATGACCAAAAGGAGCCCTGATGCTGTGATGGAGATAATTTGGTTTTGAGGATTTGAGAAACCGAATTTTGAGTTCTCACTCAACAGCATGTCAATTTTGTGTGGGTAAGTTGCCTAACTTCTCTGTACCTAAGTTTCCTGTAATACTAGGATTATGAGATCTCTCTCTTAGATTTGTAATAGGATGAAATTTCCTCCCTTTTTCCCCTGTAACCTCCTCTTACACCTTCCCCATATCTCTATGAGTGTGTTGTATTATAGCTTCTGCTATAACTCTTCTACTGGGTTATGGGCAGAGTCCCTGGCAGTCCCCTCTTACAGAGGACTGGGAGGAAAGTGTGTGCTCGCTGTGCATCAGTGATTACCCAAGATACTGTGTGACATGCTCTGGCCTTGTTAGTCTGTCTGTACCATTGTCCACCATAGGGTCATAATAATTAGTGATGGACAATCAAACATCTACTCAGTGGTCTGTATGTACAGTTGACTCTCCTTTTTTTAGAAACCAGAAAATTAGAAATGATCTGCAACGGAGAGGAGCTCCCTAATTTACTTATCCAATAAGAACTTATTACGCATCTCCTATGTGCTAAGGCTGGGGCCATGACGGTGTGTAAAGAGAGATGTTGTCTTTGTTCATGTGGGGCATATATCCTAGAGGGAGCGACACACATTAATCAAATCCCCTCACAAGCAAAAGTGCATTTGCAGCAGTGATGAGGGCCACACAGTGATTGAACTTGGTGCTGCTCAATTCAGAGATGTGATGGAATCTAGAAGGTCAGGAGGCGCTTGTCTGAGGAAGTAGCCGTGGACAGCCATCTTCAGGATGAGCAGAGTTAACCAGGAGAGGGAGAAAAGGGCCTCGCAGTCATAGAGAAGAGTGTGGGAAGCACCCATAGCATGAGGGGATGTGATGAGGATGTGAGATGAAGCCAGCGTGGCTGGAGCCCAGGGAGCAAGGTTCAAGGTGAGGCTTGCATGGGGGACCATGCTCAGAAGTTTGGCTCTTACTCAAGCTGCAGTGGAAAGCTGTGCAGAGATGATATCATCTGAAGAGTGAGCTGGCACCTAGAAGTGGGCCCGGCCTGCTCTCTGGAGGACATCTCCCCTCCGTGACAAGAGCTGTGTCAAGAATTACCCCCCTTTTCTCTGTGCTAACCACACTGGGTTATACATGAGCTGTGCGTGTCCTTGTCCCAGCTCACCCTGTTACCTTTAGAAGAGAATGGCCAGTGCCCTCTGGCCCCATACCCCTCCCCGCCTCCATGGTCCACGGACCAGCAAGAGTGGGCAGAAGAGTGATAGCTGTTGTTTCAGTTGACTTGAGCTAATCTATCACACTTCACCCAGAGACCCCAGCTCTGCTCAGCTGAGCATTCTCTGTCCTAAGGTGAAACACACAAGCAAATAAATAAGTAAGGAGCTGTTTGGAGATCCTCTTTGTCACCACTGAAGCATGCTCATTTATTTAGCAAAATGCCCATAATTTTTAAATTGCTTGATTTAGCCACTGGCTACTTGGTATCTTCAAGGGGTCCCATCAGGAACAGTGCTTCCCCATTACGTGGAAAAACAAGGCAGGCTTTTGATCTCTGGAATTAATTACACGCAAGGGTTTTCATTGTTTGGAGCAGCAAGCAGCTGGTTCCTGCAGGGTCCAGGCTGAAATCTCCTGCCAATTCCCTTTCTATGCTTGTCCCTCCCTCCACACCTACATCCTTTCTTTCTTTCATTATGCTCAGTGGGTTCAATTCAATGGGGGAAATTGTAATTAAAACATTTACAAAGCTCCAGTTTTCTCTGTGACTGCCCTTAAGAAGGTGACCATTCACAATTCACTCTCTTTCCAAATGACAGAGTTTCCAGGAATGTCTTTCTTACTGACACAGGCCGCCCAGGAGGGTAGTAATACATTTGAGAACAACTCCACAATGAGTTATAAGACCAGGGGCGAAAGGGAGAGGAGGCGGTTTGCTCTTCAGGTGTTGGGGAGAAAATGCAATAAGGAGTCACTTTTATCAGGGCACAACACCTTCTCTGGTGGCCCTGCAGACCAGTTAACAATGGTTTATAGCTTTCTATCTTCCTTCCTTTTCTTTAATTATTCCTACTTCTGGTACCAAGAGGAGGGGTCTTATTTTCCTTTTAGGTGTAATTAGAGTAATCAAAGGTTTTGTAATACTCTCATGTTTGTTTCTCTGTCTCTATTCAATTTTTTTTTTTTTTTTTTTTCTGTACAAGAGAAAAATATAAAACACGAAACAAAAACCCCCAAGTCTCCGGGTTTTGTGAATTCTTGCAGTGAAAATTGGTTTTACCATAATAACAATTCGCAGCAATGATTCTGAGGTGAACAACCTGAAATTACTCCCTTAAAGGCAATAATTTGTATAGCATATATTTTGAGGAAGCGGGGAGGACTAAGTGACAATTTAGGTGACTTTTAACACAGTTTATCTTTTGTGATAAATGAGGAAGCATACTGTTGGTGTATTCAGCTAAGGATGTGCCTTTGCACTTGGTTTTGTTTCTGTTGAATAGATTCTGGTTTGAATGTCATAGTAAACTCTCAGCTTCCAAACACGTAATTCCTTTGTTGAGAATTTACACAACCTTGAAAGGAAAGGGACCCAAATGCAGTTATCCTTTAAGGTAAGGAGGTTAGGCAAACAATGAATTGACAATTATTCTACCTTTTATATTAGCAAAACCTACTTCTTGCAGTTCAGAACCCATAGGAAATCTTGTTTGAAAGATATTTTGCCACATCGTCACAGGCATTTCCAAGGTGACAAAGTGATGTGTCACAAACAAGCTTGTGCCATCTTTGAATACAAGCTGATGGGAAGAGAAAAAGTCAAGAACAAGAAACTGTTTTAAGGTTTCACAACCTATTTATGTTTGCTCAAGATAGAGGGACTTCTATAATATTACCCTTAAGGAAGCCAAATAAAACAGTTTAACATCTTGGAATAGTAGGTCCTTTTTGTATATTGATTTAAAAAATGAGGAAATGGATATAGGAATAATATTTTATTCCTGAAATTTTTTTCACTTGAATCCACTCTTCAAAATATGTATATGTTCCTATTATTTATCTTGGCCTACATACATGTTTCCTTGTTCCACATATTCATAAAAACCTGTGTGTGAGGACGTATACATGACTCTATAAGTATTCTGATTATTTATGTAAAACTAAAGGAAGACAAGATGAATTCCTAATGAATTAAAAGGTAAATTGCTTGTGTTTATATAAGCTTATAAGGCATCTTAAGCTACTTAATCAATTTCTCATGATCATTGGTGGTTTTCATCTGGGAGAGAATCACCAGGTCAAACGTGGAGATAGTGGCACAGCCGTGAGTAGAACCCAGGGTTCCTATTTTCCACATGACAGTTTCTTTCAAAGCAGCACCACGATGCCAGCTAGGAAGTAAAAGTAAAGTCTTCATAAAGACCAGGTTTACAAGGGCACAAAGTTTCTTCTCAATGTTGTTAATAAACTAAAAGAGATACAGGAGTTTAGGGAATCACTACAGTCTTCCTAGGGATGAAATATGTTCCATCTATCCTTGCAAGAAGAATCCCAAGGGAATGCACAGGAGGAAGACCACTGAGGATACGGGAAAAGGAGGGTGTCTTTGGCTGATCAAATTCCTAAAGGTATTTCTTGCTCTCCAGATGGCTTCCTAACGTTGAAAGATAAATTGAGGCATATTAAAAATTTTAAGAGTTTATTTGAGCAAAAATCAACTCGAATTGGGCAGCATCCAATCTAATGGATAGAAAGGAGCTTCAGGGATCTGTACAAAATGAAAGGCTACCAGGTAGAAGGGAGCAGTTACAGGAAGTTATTCTAGGCAAAAAAGTAGGTTGGTTATTACAGAGTTACTTTCCTTTAGGGGTTGCAGGAGTCTATCAGGCAGATGACCTAACTAGTGCTGATCTGGTGATTCCTGATAGACTGTTACAAGATTCCATTTCTGGGAGAGCCAAAATTATGATTAAGTCTCTGTTTGGTGACATGGGGCTTCACACAATTGACTCCATTTGGAGTCTGTTGTCTTGTTTTTTTTAACACTAAACATCCTTTCTTCTCTTCCTCTATCTTTAAGGACTGGACTTACTATTCCACTTTAAAGAAAAATTAAAAAGAAAATTTACTAAATTACAAAGAGGATAGTAGTTTTCCCATTACCTAGAATCAACCACTATTAATATTTTGTAAAGCAGCATATAGGTATATTTTTCTTCTCTTAAAAAAGTATGAAGTTAAACTGTCCTCATGTGCTTCCACCTCAACTATATTCTATCCCCCCAAATCCCCAAAGAAATCACTATTTTCTTTTTAATTTATTTTTGGCTGCTTTGGGTCTTCATGGCTGCACGCGGGCTTTCTCTAGTTGTGGCGAGCGGGGGCTCCTCTTTGTGGCGGTGTGCGGGCTTCTCACTGCGGTGGCTTCTCTTGTTGCAGAGCACAGGGTCTAGGCGCGCAGGCTTCAGTAGTTGTGGTGCACGGGCTTAGTAGTTGTGGTGTACAGGCTTAGTTGCTCCGCAGCATGTAGGATTTTCCGGGACCAGGGCTCAAACCCATGTCCCCTGCATTGGCAGGCAGATTCTTAACCGCTGCGCCACCAGGGAAGTCCCCGAAATCACTATTTTGAGTTTGGTGTGTATATTAGTCAAGGTTTTCCAGAGAAACAGAAAAAAAAATAGGAGATATATTTTTATATCTACATACTATATCTGTAGCTGGGAATTTATGATAAGGAATTGGCTTATGTGATATGGAGGCTGAGAAGTCTCAAGATCTGGAGTCTGACGGCCTGAGAACCAGAAGAGCCAAAGGTGTAAGTTCCATCTAGGTCTGAAAGCAGGAGGAGACCAGTGCCCCGGCTCAAGACTGTCGGGTAGAGACAGCACTTTCTCTCTTGCTCAGCCTCTGGTTCTGTGTCGGCCCTTGCCTGTCTGGAGGGGGCCCACTCTCACTGGGGGAGGGAGGTCGGCTTTACTCAGTCCACCAATTCAAATGTTCATCTCATGCAGAAACACCCTCACAGATACACCCAGAATAATGTTTAAACAAATAATGGGGTACCCTAACCCAGTCAAGTTGCCACATGAAATTAATTATCACAGCGTGGATACTTGTAATTTTTAAAATATGCACTTACGTGCACATATATGTGTCTAGAGAAAACTCAGCCTAGGATATTTTTATATAGTTTCTTCAGTTTACTTGCGTAGTACGATGCTGTTTGCACTGTTCTGCATCATGCTTCTTTCTTTCAGCTTTGTGATTTTGATGGCTAGGTTCCTGATAGACTAGACATTCTTCAGAGGGGTGGCATTTGATTTGGATCCTGAGAGATGGATAAGATTGTGCCAGGGAAGAAAGGAAAGGGACAGGTAGGACAATATTATATGCATTGGCACTGAGTTTTGTAAGGTCATGGAATAGACTGGAAAGTTAAGGTTGCTAGAATTTGGGGGACTGAGGTGTCTCATATAGAAGATTAAGTAATCTCATATAGAAGATTAAGTAATCAAGACCATATAGCCTAGACCAGAGAATTTGCATTTTTACTAGGAGCCAAGGGATGTTATAAATGAAAGTGAAGTGTATTAGTTTGTGAGGGCTGCTGTGACTAAGTACCACAGATTGGGTGCCTTAAACAATAGAAACATATTGTCTTGGAGGCTGGAAGTCAGAGATCAGGGTACTGGCAGGGTTGGTTCTTTCTGAGGACTGTAAAGAAGAATCTGGTCCATGCTGTCTCCTTTGGTTGCTGTTGGTAATCTTTGGTATTCTTTGTCTTGTACAGCTGTTACCTGATGGTTGCATTACCCTGACCTCTGCCTGGATGCTCCTGTGGCATTCTGTGTGTGTGCATGCTGTGTTCTGATTTCTACTTTCTGAACCAATCATTTTGAATTAGGGCTCAGCCTAATGACCTCATTTTAACTTGATTACCTCTATAAGGATTCTAACCACAAATAAGGTCACATTCTGAGGTACTGGGGCTTAGGACTTCAACATATGAATTTGCAGGGGGGACATAGTTCAACCAATAACATGAAGTGACAAAAAATATTTCTTACAGACGATAATTCTTTTTTTTTTTTTTTTTGTGGTACGCGGGCCCCTCACTGTTGTGGCCTCTCCTGTTGCGGAGCACAGGCTCCAGGCGCACAGGCTCAGCGGCCATGGCTCACGGGCCTAGATGCTCCGTGCGCGGCATGTGGCATCTTCCCAGACCGGGGCACGAACCCGCGTCCCCTGCATCGGCAGGCGGACTCTCAACCACTGCGCCACCAGGGAAGCCCACAGATGATAATTCTAACTCTGTTTAAAGTAGGCTGAAGTATAGAGAAATGATGGTGGGAGAACAGATATGAGGCTGTGAACATATTGAAGGATCGGAAGCCACTCAAATACAATCCAATCCCTCTGGAAATCCTTACCCTCTCTAGGTACCTTAATTTTCCTTAAAAAACCCAAAGGAAAACAGAGACTTGGAAAAATATCTATGGATTCCTGGAAATGAAGTATGAGTTTCTCTCTCATTTGTCCCTGGTTCTTTCATTTTACTTTCCAATGCAGGTTTTTCATTGTTCAAGGCACACTTATTTTAGAATGTCCATTTAATTTAATCACATAGGAAATGATTTTATCATAAAAATACTTTAACTGTAAACCTGCTGGACAAAAGGGTTTATAAATTCTACAATTTCTTTCTTTCTTTCTTCATTTCTTTCTTTTTTTTAACTTCTACAATTTCTGAGTTAAATGTCTTCCTGAAAAAAAAATGGAGGAGAAGGAAGGAATGAGACTTTCAACATTGATAACGTTTCATCATGGTCACATGCTGAGTCAAAGACAGCACTGCTCTCTAAGTTGCCTATTTAACTCTAGATCATGTCTGCTACCTTATATTTATGTCTTAACAAATGTGCATATGCAGCCTAGTTGTTATGGGGACCGTGGGAAGCATAAATTTGATTTTTCTTGGCTTCTTCACATTTAAAGTCTCTACTTCTTGGTTGAATTAACATAGTATATTAGCATTTACTTTTCTGGGGGTACCAGATGTTTTATTCTGTGTGTTTGTTTTATTTGTGTTTTAGTTGGTGAGTCATTTAAAATGAAATTTGACAAAAAGGAAAGCATGCTACATACCGATAAATATGTAGTTTAATAATATTCCGAGTGTGCATGCACAGTGAGAGTATATCCAAATAATCCTACTCCGGTGAAGAATTATTCAGCGTTGCCTATTTTTCAGCTGGATTCTCAGTTATGCTATTCAAGTTGAAGGGAGATTTCAGGGAAAGGGCAGGGAAGAAGAGAGAGGAGGAACGGCCTTATGGGGTGCAGGTTCTCAAAGCCTTTAAAGTGAGTGATTAACATCTTAATAACAGGAGAGTTGCTGTGTTATATTCTAGGGACTCTAACATGGCATAACTTTCTGTGATGTGGTTCCCACGGATAAGGGGAGGATGAATAGAAGCACAGACTGAATTTCCCTCCAGGGCAAAGAACTCCTTTTGCTGGGACTCTTGGCTAAAATGAAAGTGTTAGACTGTGAGAAGAAATGGCATCAGTAAAACAGTAGATGAAAATATAGAGCGAGGATCGGAAATCCACGAGCAGTTTGTGTGCCTGACCAACTCTTTTCTAACACTGCCTTGATTATATCTTCTTCATCTCTCTTCTCTATCTTTATCTTCTCCCTTTGCCCAAATTAGTTTAGCTCTATAAGCCCACACTCAGTCGTATAGTGAAGACAGTCATTAATTAATTCAGTAACTATTTGCTGAGCTGAACAGAATGGACAAAACTCCCTATCTTTGTGGAATTTTCTTTTTGGGGAGAGTTTGGGAGTGGTTAACAAAGTAAATAAGTTATATAACTTATTAGATGGTGCTAAATTCTGCAAAAAGAATAAAGCAGGGAAAAGGGATAAAGATTGGGAGGTTAAAATTTTATAGAATGGTCAGAGAAGAGACTGCTTTTCTGATGTGACCCTGTTATTTTTTAGTGTTTATTCTGTGGGCATTGAAACTTCCAGGAACTTTCCCTGAAAGTGACATTGGGGTACCAGTATCTGGGCCCTGGTGATTAAATTATGACACATTATGGTCATTTTTTTTAACATCTTTATTGGAGTATAATTGCTTTACAATGGTGTGTTAGTTTCTGCTTTATACAAAGTGAATCAGCTATACATATACATACATCCCCATATCTCCTCCCTCTTGCATCTCTCTCCCACCCTCTCTATCCCACCCCTCTAGCTGGTCACAAAGCACCGAGCTGATCTCCCTGTGCTATGTGGCTGCTTCCCACTAGCTGTCTGTTTTACGTTTGGTAGTGTATATATGTCCATGCCACTCTCTTACTTCATCCCAGCTTACCCTTCCCCCTCCCCATGTCCCCTCAAGTCCATTCTCTACGTCTGCGTCTTTATTCCTGTCCTGCCCTTAAGTTCTTCAGAACCATTTTTTTTCGATTCCATATATATGTGTTAACCTACGGTATTTGTTTTCCTCTTTCTAACTTACTTCACTCTGTATGACAGACTCTAGGTCCATCCACCTCACTACAAATAACTCAATTTTGTTTCTTTTTATGGCTGAGTAATATTCCATTGTATATATGTGCCACATCTTCTTTATCCAATCATCTGTCCATGGACACTTAGGTTGCTTCCATGCCCTGGCTATTGTAAATAGAGCTGCAGTGAATGTTGCGGTACATGACTCTTATTGAATTATGGTTTTCTCTGGGTATATGCCCTAGAAGAACTAAAGAGCAAACAAACAATGATGAACAACACATTATTGCCATTTTAAAAAAATTATCATAATGGACAACTAGGAGGGCATTTTGCTTCCAGCCTGGAGAATGTGATAGATTTATAATTTTAGACAATGATCGCAGGACATGGAACCTCAGGACCTCTTCTATCATGTGTTTGGAATTGTCATAGATGAAAGCTCTATGACAAGAGAAAACAATATGATAATTTGTAAGAGAGCTGTTCAGGATAAGCGGGATATGATAGTTAACTTCTGTATTCTGTATGTATCCTTCCATCTCTACCTCTTTTCCTTTGCTCTAGACATAGTGTTTTGTATGTGTTGGATTTCATTCACTTGGCAAATCACTGTCAACAAATTAGGAAGCATGTGATGACCCTCTTATTGGCCACTGCATTATACACAAGCCTCCTGTGTTTGTTCTGAATAACAACAGGCTTCCCATAAATTGGTAATTTGACTGTCAGTTTCCATAATGCCCTTGACAGTTAAACAAACACAACTCTGTGTGATTCTAATCTGAAACATTGATCCTCAGATTGTATGGTAAAGGGAAGGGGTAGGGTTCCTCTCTACTCCTCAAAAAAAAAAAAAAAAAGGAGAACAAAGGGAAATGGCAAATTTAGAAGCGCTCTCAACACAAAGCACCACTCTTGACTGTAGCGCCCCTCCTTGTCAGCTGAATGTTTAAAAGGAAACAAATCATGGCTCTCTGATGTTTGGTAGCCTTGAGTAATTAAAGTTCCTTCAGTATCTCTTGGAAAATCTTGGACAACACTCCAGCCACAGTCAGGGCTTAGTTAATAATGTATTTCTACATTTTTCTCCCCTTGTGTGTTTCTCTATTATTTTCCTTCTTAGAGACAGTTGCATGTAATCAGGCAGTTGGAATTGAAAAATTTGCTTTTTCCTTGCTGTTATTCCGTACCTGAATACACTTTCCCCTCTTTTTTTGCCTTCCTTTTTTCTGACAGGGGAAATAAGTTAACTAAACCTCAAATGAAAAACAATAGCAATAGCAAAACTCATCCAGTTTTAAATAAATTGTCCTAATAATAGCAATTATTACAGCTATTTGCACAAATACATTTATTGTGGATGAATTTAGGTCCTGTCATGGAAAAAATAAATCACAGTCATTTACAAAGGTTTTCAGTATCCTTCTTGAAGGTGTGTATGTAGACATGAAGTCTCAGGGACAGGGCAAAAACACAGGGTGGGGCTCAGTTTGATGGTGTGACAGTATTGTTTTAGGTCTGTGTGTAGGAAATGCTCTTGCCCTAGAGCAATCAGTGTTAAATTCTTTCTACTCATTAACATTCTAAGCTGATCTATTGGTTCTCTGGCTTCTTTATTCTTCTGTGAACTTGAGAACTTTGGAAAGTTGGAATCCTTGAAAACCTAATCAGGTTTCTCTGAGTATGCTTCTTAGGTGGCTTCTCAGATGCTCTATTCAATACTGAATTTCAACGCTCTTCCAATTCAACACTTTTCCAATTCAGTGGGAGAAGTGCAGTTTAAAAACGACAGAGGGACTTCCCTGGCAGTCCAGTGGTTAAGACTTTGCCTTCCAATTCAGGGAGTGTAGGTTCAATCCCTGGTTGGGGAGCTAAGATCCCACATGCCTCGGGGCCAAAAAAACAAAACATAAAACAGAAGCAATATTGTAAGAAATTCAATAAAGACTTTAAAAAAAAAAAACTGACAGAGAAATAAAAGTCACTTTCTTTTTTCATGTATTATCATTAGCAGTTGGCCCCCAACCATTGAATTAACAGTGAAATCAAATTTGGAAGGATGGATGGATGAATAGATGGGTGAGCTTATGAATGTATGGATAGATATGTACATAGGTAATAAAGTAACTGCCTTATGATTTCCTTTCTGATTTCAGAAGGTCATGGCAGGTCCCTTGATTATCACTCATCCAAGATGTACTCTAACTGTTGTGTGGGAGATGGGTTACTGCCATTCTTGAGTGACTGGTGGTTTCTGATTTTTCTTTTAACTGTCATTTAGACCCAATGCAGGATAGTAGGAGAAAAATGTTTCTCTGACTTTTATGAATGTCTGTGAAGCTGATAAACATATGTAATATAGGTACCGATATGTGCTTCTACAAGCCATTCTAGATAGATTGCCAGTCCCAAAGATTCTACTGAGGAAGAAACAGGCAGCTAGCATTTGCACTCTTGTTAAGGTAGTTATCAGTGGTGTCCTGATCTTCTCCAAAACTTTCCAGGTTTTGGCTGTGGAGCAGATGGCACTGACTGGAGATAATGTTTTTAGTTTTGCTTTTGTTTTTTAAAAATCATTGGGTGGTTCATAAATCTCCAAGCCCAAGTAAGAATTGAGTGGTTTGGGCTGGAACATGAAGCCAATGCCATAGTGTAGTATAACGGAAAGAATACAGTTAGTGTGGTTTGAGAACATAAAATCAAGTCTCTCTTCTAACGCAAAATCATTTGCAACCTTGAACGTGTCCACCAGTTTGACCTAGCCGATAATTAGGCTAATTTCATAGTGCCCTAATGAGAACCAAGTGAGATAAAGCATGTGCAAATGCTTGGTTACTCTTAAGGACTACCAGTTACTCGTATTGTTGTTGCTGGGTTGAGGAGTTCACTCTGGTGAAGAGTCACTATTCAATGACTAAAATGATTGTCCCTTATACTCTGTCTCCCCACGTCCCCTTCCTCCCCTGTTGTTCCAGCGCGGTCAGTATGTGTTGACATTCCACTATGAGCCTATCTATATGTTATTTTCTAAGCTGGAAGTCATGCTGTCTACAGTCAACAGAGTTCTACCCCCTCTTCTGGAGATACTCTAGACCATAGAAACAATTTTAGGGATCCCAAGTATTAATTTTACAGATAGATTTCAGAATCAAAGAGAATATTGACATGCCTCTAACTATTTTCCATAGGTCCCTGGCTCCAGGTGTATATCTTAGAGGCAAATCGGCGTTTATTCTTACAGACGTCTCATCGGACCGTGTAAGAAAATTGCAGATTAGACCAGCATTTTCCTCCTGCTGGGTGTGAATTAGATCAATGCTCAAATGGGAGTCCTAGTTAATCTCTGTGATAGATGTTACCAGACCTCTATGTGTGCCTTAGAGCCTTAAAGAAACTGGAAAACTCTTTGCAATACAGACTGCATTAAGTGAAGCCTTTTCTTCTTAGTCCCTTCGCTTTGCAACTATTACCAACCTTTCTTTAAAAGCTAAGCCAGGATGTATTGAAGGATTCTATTTCCATGCCATTCCTTCCTATCGCACACAATTGCTATTGAACACTCATTCCCTCTTTGGTCCTATCAAAGACCAGTCTTTGTAAGGTAGCATAGTACAGTGGCAAGAGAACATTTTCTACAGCCAGACTGCCTGTCTGTGTTCACACTCTAGCTCTGCTACTTACTTGCTGTGTGGCCGTGGGCAAGTTATTTAACCTCTCTGTACCTCAGTATCCACTTCACAGGAAGCTTGTTAGGAAGATTAAATGAGTTAATCTCTGCTAAGTGATTAGAAAAGCACCTGGCATACAGTAAGCCCTATATAAGTTTTGTTATATAAAATAAGGCTTAGTAGATTACTTGCACTGCGCACATTAGCTAGCATAGTACCTTCCATACAGTAGATATGCAATAAATACTTGGTGACTAAATGCATCAATAAATTAGAGTGGGACAGAGGACACATGGTTGCATTCCATTCTTCTACTGAGTAGCTGTGTGACCTTGCACAGCAGTTTAAACTTCTTGGAGCTGTCTTCTTATTTGTAAAATAGAAATAATACTTATCCAACATATTTCAAAGGATAATCATAATTATCCAAGTGATAATATACTTTTAATGAGTTTAAAAAAATGTGAGGGATTACAGTGTTTATCAAATTACTGAATCAATTTCAGGGAGAGCTATGCTGTATTAAATAGTTAAGGTTTGACAGACGTACCTGATCCAGAGGTTGGCTGTCATCGTGAGCACCATGACCTAGAAACCAGCAGCCTGTGTCAATTCTTGGGAATATAGAAAAAGTGCTTCAAGGTCCCCCATCTCGGTCAAGAAGGAGGCTTCTCATCTGCCTGCCAGCTCTCTTGTCTATATTTGGCCGCTTCTTGTTATGAAAGATAACCTTAGCAAGCCTGGGGAGTTTTAATCTTCCTTTCTCACATCCTTCCACACTGTTAGGCCATGTTCCAAGGACAGTGGTTTGGAGCTGTTTGTTTTTATGCTGATGGATGCTGCAGTCTGTAATCCATGAACCGAAGCAGGGCTCCTCTTCCATTGCTGCTGGCATACCTTGTTGTGTTTATGAGTCTGACAGGCAAACATATCTGAGGCACATCTCATATGCTGATCTCTGAGGGAGATAAGGCCCTTGTTTTGCTTGAGTGGAAACATAATAGTCAGGTGGCAGAAAAGCCTGTACTGATTTCTACTTGGGCTGAAAGAGCCAGGATAAGATGGGGCCCTCCTTGGTCACACTCCAGCCTCTGCCATTTGATCTTTTAACTCAAATTTGCAAAACCATTGAAGAGGGGGGCAGGTTTCTTCCTTCCTCAACATACCTACTTTTATTTTTTGATTTTTCAAGCTGCTGCCACTATTCTGTGATGGATATCATGGTAGAGAAAAATGAAAGTCAAATAGTGTCAGAGCTTAAAATCTCTTAATTTGCTGGGTGATCTTTATGTATTTTATTTTTTGCCCTTTGATTTAGGTTCCTCACCTATGTAAATTGCTCCATTTCAGTTGACCAGCAGATTTTTACATAGTACAATTATTTTCTTGTTGAAGAGAGACTGTGTAAATGTCCACATGGGCTGGTAGGCAGGGGCTGAGGAACTTCAAAGCAGTCAAACCCTGACTAGAGCTTGTGTTTTGACGCACATTGTATTATTTTTTTTTTTTCCTATTTATAATCATGGTTTACATATCATGATTTCCCAGGGAGACCATAAACTTCTTGAGGCCAGTAGGCCACTGATAATGAGTAGATATTAGTCAGAAGGATACGAAATAAATGCCTCTTACCAATCTACTGGTTCAGAAGAGTGTGGACGGGGTTCCTTCTCTCTCACTTAAAAATTGGACTTTGCAGACAATTTTTAGTACTGACCTCCCTTTTCTGATTCCTTGATGATTATTAATTGGTTCCAGTGGTGTACATTTCAGATCTTTAATTAAGTCCTCCTTTCTGTCTAACTCTCTGCCAAAGCATGTTTTTTATTTTTCTTCCTGCAATGCTCAAACAGAAGTTGATGTCAAATGCATGCTGTTTGATTACTTGCCATCTAGATTTGCTTGCAGAGAGGATTAGGGAAGCATCATTTATTTCAGGTAGTTCTTTTGTTTGTTTGTCTGTTTAATTGTTTCTTGGCCTTTTGGCTAAGATCAAGTGTATTTCAGGTAGTTTTACGAAGAACCATTCCTGGCCCTCAATGCACGTGGCAGAGAGAGGGCAGGAGAGGAAAATGAGGTGGATGTCCTTCCCAGGCATTAACTAATTTATGGTGGAAATGGAAAACAGAAGGTCAGGTGCCACTGGCCCTTTGCCAAACTGAGCTGTAGTAGTGTTAGCTGAGACATGATCAATATGTAAGACTTAGTCTGCCGGGCTCTCTTACCTGTACTGCTACACTAGCCAAGGGCCTCCTACAACTCTGTGGTGAGAAACATCCTCATGGGTTAGAGTCCTGTCTTAGAGAAGACGGGCAGCCTCTAGAAGAGAGGTGCTGGCAGTCATGCAATTGCCTAGTCCATCACTTGACTCTTGATTCCCAGCTCTCAATTACTCCTCTTTCATGGGGTTGCTTCTTAGATCATGGTGACTAGCGAGGAAGAAATGGTGTTATATTGGTCATCTATTGCTGCAAAACAAATTACTCTAAAACTGAGCACCTTCGAACAATAAGAATGTGTCCCAGTTTCTGTGGCTCAGAAATCCAGGTGTGGCATAGCTGGGTGACTGTGGCTCAGTGTCCCTCAAAGGCTGCAACCAAGGTGCCAGCCTGGGCTTCAGTCTCAAGGCTCAACTTGGGAGGGATCTTCTTCTAAGCTCCTTTGTATGACAGTTGGTAGGCCTTAGGTCCTTGTAGACTGTTGGCCAAAGACATCAGTTCCTTGACACATGGACCTCTCTATAGGACAGCTTACAGTATAGTAGCTATCTTCCCTCAGAATAAATGAGAGAGAGAGATGGGGCAACCGAGCTAAAAAACACTGTCTTTTTCAATCTGATCTTGAAAGTAATTCCATCACTCTTGCTATATTCTATCCATCCCTTAGAAGTGATAAGTCCAGTACATATTTAAGGGGAGAGGGTGACATAAGGGCATGGATACCAGGAGGCAGGGATGATTGGGGACCATGTTGCACACTGCCTCCAACAGGTGGAAATAGGATGAAATGGACATTAGAATGCCTACCTTACAGGGCTTACTGGGGTTGCATATATGAAGTACTATCACGGTGCCTGCCACAGAGTAGAGCAGCATTACATCCTGTTTCCCGTCACCCCCAGCACATTGCCTGGTGCATACTGGGCACTCAAGTACCAACATGCCTGTGAAATTCCGTCTATTTTATTAAAAAAATGAGCGTCTCCCTGTTACAAGGAGATTAATGTTTGATGTTATCCTTTATAGACAATGTCCTTCTTGTGTTTCACTGCTCCAGTTGCCGTCAAGGGAATGGATTTAAAGCTGAAATTAATCATTCAAAAATAAGGCATAACTAAAGCTGGTCTAGAGTGACCTTGCTTGAATTATCTTTTTAACCATAATTAGGAGTTTCTTCTTTAGGGCAGGGATTGCTGTTGCCAGTCTTCCACAGTAGATGATAAGAATTAATTCCCTCATGACCTAGAAAACGTTCTCTCTGCTAATCTGGTCTCATCTGGAAGTTCAATAACTAGCAGGCAAAACACACTGTGTGTGTAATCTTAACCACATGGCCTTGAAGCGCTGGGTAGATATTCTCTGCCCTTTGTGAATCTGGAAGGCAATGATTTTTGACTATTCCTTCTGAATACTTCTGTAGTTACATCCTTGATTTCTCTTACAGAAGATGAGAAATCATCATCCTTGTCAATCCCATTGTCAAAGGTATTTATTAGGTTTCTACTTCCACATGGGTAGGTACGAAAAGCACTTCACATTTCATGTGGTTCCTGACCTTTTGGGTGATTATAAGGAGAGATAACAATGACCCAGGTGTAAAACTGAAAATTAAACTATAACTGAAATGAAATGCCCCATAGAACTAGACCTATCAGTTGTAATACAGATCAGCCCCTTATAATTGGTGATATGGTATGAGACAAATTACATGTAACTGCGATATAAGGCATAAAATATGACAAGTCATACAGTCCAGACTGTGATAAAATGCTATACTATATAGTAGGGTTCTGCTCCATTTACATTATCTTCAGGCAAGGGGATAAAAGCATCTGTCTGGGAGCTTGTAGCCTATTTGATCAGGGATACCTAAATAGGGTATATTTGAGTTGTCTTATAGACAAGGATGCTTACTTGAGGGAGATACTTAAAATGTATGTAGACTTATGTACACATTCCAATAAAGCTTTTAGGTAATGAAGCTGGTTTTTATATTGGTTGAAATGACAAGATAATGAATCTAGAAGATTTTTCCCTTCTGATGTGCTTTGTTCGGAGTGACACTTGAAATAAGTCCAGGGCATCTGTTGCTGCTATTAGAATCTCAGGGTTGAATCAAACTTTAGAGGTCATTGAGTTCATTCAGCCATGAAGATCTTTTTGTTAAACTTATGATCACTTAGGCTGCTCCAGTGGTCAAAGTAGCTTCCAAGGTAGAACAAAGCACATGTGTGTCGACCAGTGGGAGGTTAGACTTTTGGCAGCTGGTGCGTGGGAGTAGGTATCATGTTTTTCACTGTTCCTTTGGAAATAAGTGGCAGAGGCCCATTTCCACTATCAGTACTGCCCAGTGGCCTTATATCATAAAAATCCACCCGAGCTTGCTCTGTATACCTTCCAGAACCCTATGCAAAATGATGCCTAAACCATTTTATTTTAACTGGTCCATGTATGAGGAGATTGAATAAGATGAAGCTTGTTTCAATATATACATTTTCTAAACAGGAGAACAAGATGTGGCAAAATAAAGTATTCTTCAATTCATTGAAAGTATTAACAACTTGGCTCTGATTGTTAATGCTTGTCCCTGCTATGTAATGTACGGTTTTGTCAGATTAAAAACCCCCTTGGATATAATTTTATTTACACCTACATATATATTTCTAAGACATGATCGGCCATTTCTGGGAATACTTACAAGTAAAGAATTTGAGGGCTTCCCTGGTGGCGCAGTGGTTGAGAGTCCGCCTGCCGATGCAGGGGACATGGGTTTGTGCCCCAGTCCGGGAAGATCCCACATGCCGCGGAGCAGCTGGGCCCGTGAGCCATGGCCGCTGAGCCTGTGTGTACAGAGCCTGTGCTCCGCAATGGGAGAGGCCACAACAGTGAGAGGCCTGCGTACTGCAAAAAAAAAAAAAAAAAAAAAAAGAATTTGAGTTGTTTTTGCAGCACAAGTTAAGCAAATGACTTCCTCTCTTTGGGCCTTACTTCCAGTACATGTAAAGGCAGGAGGTTGCACTGGATGATCTATAAGTTCCCTTCTAGCTCTAACATCCTGTTAGTCCATGATTCTTATGTAGGGATACTGGGAGATGATAAAAGAGAGGACCTAACTTCTTTTCTGTCACCAATCTTTATGATTCATGGTATTGTGTGTGTGTCCTTGAGTCAACACTGCTTCTTTTAATGACAAAAGCCAGCCTGTGTTCCTCTGCTTCTTATGGAGACAGCTGTGCTTCTGAAGAGCAATTCTCACCCCAGCACTGCTCTGACTCCTGCTAGGTGTACTCAGTTCCATGGTCCCTTTCTTGTGGGGGATGTCTTCAGCTGTACAAAGACCCTTGAGCTAAATTACCAGGTAAATGTTATCAATGCATACCTAGCCGATGGGGAGAATCTTGGGATCTGGGGAAACAAATCAATGTGTTTATGAAACTGCAGACTGATTTGAAACCCATTTCATAGTAAAATATCTACCTTTAAAACTATCCTTTTCTCTACTGCAGAATAACAACCGGAAAGATAATGTTACTGAAATAATTGTTCCTCTGTGAAGAAAAGGATATTTAGACAAACCAACAGAATATGTTATTTGATGTTGTAAATCATTATATTAAGGTTAAAACTTGAACCAGTCTTTTAATGAGATCAGAGGTATTATAGATAACTTAAACTTCCAAATACAGTCGACCCTTGAACAATGCAAAGGTTAGGGGCGCCAACCCTCCCCACAGTCGAAACTCCACATATAATTTTTAGTGGGCCCTCCGTACCTGCTGTTCCTCCATATCTGTGGTTCTGCACCTGCAGATTCAACCAACTGCAAGTTGTGTAGTATTATAAAACTTACTATTGAAACAGTGGGCCTTTGCATTTAAACCCATGTTGTCAAGGGTCAACTGTATATATATGTTTTTAAGTCCCATACCAACTGCTTGTTTTAACATCCTACACCTTAAAATTTTGCCCAGAGACATTCTGAAAAGAATAATAGAAGGATTATAATGTTTCTGCCTCTCTTACACTTTGGAAGAAGTTCCAATAGGCAGGCGAAGAGATCAAAAGCTACAGGTAAGAGAGAAAGAGAAAGTCAGACTGGATCATCATTCACTAGTTAGCTGTTAGTATGTTAAGATCACTATGCCGTTTGATCTAATGAAGCCACCTGAAGGGAAAGTGGAACCTCTTCCAATTCAGCCCTCACTTGACACTTCTGGATTGACAGCTGGAGGAATCCACAAGTCATGTGAGCTTGTGGTTTGGTTTGTATGGAAATCTGAAACTGGACCATTTAAAACCCCTGGGTTCTACTGAGGACAGTTAAACCTCTGAACGTCCTTGACTCACTCACCTCAGAAACAAAGTCAGTCATGCTCTTTTGCCTAAGCATAAACATGAGGAAGAAGCAGATACACAAAGGATTTGAAAGATGGTTTTAAGAAATGCAAGAGATGTAGATAAACTATTTTCTCTGAACTACAGTAACCAAGTGGAATACATTGTTTTAAGATAGATGGTCTCACAGTTGTATACTTATCTTCAAACTCATTAAGTTTTATCCATTAATTATGTGCAGCTTTTTATATGTCAAATAAAAGACAGATGGAGCCTCTCTGAGGAGTTTTAATTTGGGAGTGATCACCAAAACACCAGCAGTGTACTCAGTAAGGCTAATGTCTTATCATTTAGGATCAGTGGCTACAGGGAATCTGTTTATATCCACATTCTAGCAGTTTCTGATTCCCACACCGGTTTTCCCTCATTTATGGGGAGGTTTTATACCCCTTTCTCGTCTCTTTTCCCAGCTCTCATTCTTTTAAGGCCCTCCAAATATTTCACGTGGATGCTTTCTCCTCTGTCTTGCCCTTTAGATGCATTACTAACTTCCTCTGCTTTCTTCTCGAGTCCCATATCCAACAAGAGCTTTCTGAAGGAAAAGAAGAAAGCCTTTGACAATTTTTGGATTTCAGATTCCCAAACCAGAGCCCTCCCGAACGCTTGTCCTGCTCACCTTTTATGTACTTGTCATGGTCTTTGTCTTACTCCTCTTCCAGTAATCCCCCCAACTACAGCTGGACCTTCGTGATTAGTTAAGATCCAGTGACCCAAACACAATTAATTGTCTTTTGGCCAAAAGGAAATACTCATCCCATAATTTGGTGGTTTATCTTCTATCCCTCTGCCAACAACTTTTGTGTTTGTGTGTTTCGTAAACCTCTGCTTGCCTTCTCCATCTCCTAAACTAGAGGTGAGTCAGCTGTTCTTTTAGCATTTCATGAATACAATGTACTGTGCTAAGTACTTTGCATTTATTATCTCATTAACTCTTTAGAGCAATTAGTAAAGTTGGTTCCATTATCACGTCCACTTTTTGGATGGTAAAACTAAGGCTCAGAGGTCCTGTAGGTAGTGAGTGTAAGTGCCGGTATTAAGACCGAATCTGCTGACTTGTGATCCCAAATGGTTAATGTTTAGAGTACTTCTCTATGCTGTGCTAGGCACTATGCTAGTTAATGGAAACAGAGAAAAAGGATAGGATTCTGTCCAAGCTCTCCATCTAATGAAGGAGATAGGTGTACAAAACATAAATTACAGCAGGTACAAAGGTGCTTTTACAGAGGTATAGCAGCATTCTGTGGCAGATAAAATAAGCAAGAAGACATGTATTTTCCTCATTGCAAACTGAGGGTGTCCTAAAATAGTCCAGGTTGTCATAAAAGCAGGCTTTTCATGGTTACTGTCAGATACCATACTATTTCCCCATAGGTTGTTGATATGGATGGTATTATAAATAGGAAAGAAAGTTTGAAAAGACATGAGGGCAAAACAGTCTGCCACCTCTGCTGATAGATCAAAATAATACCCTGAATTTGGATTTAATGCTCAAGAGAGAATATAAATAATTTCATATATATTCACACATATTTATACGTACACATATACATAAGTATACATACACACATAAACATATCCATATATCCATAGAAAACATATACATAAATATCTATACATACATATGTATACGCACAGATATACTATATACACATACATCACGTTTCAAGAAGCTGTCTTCGGCTAGCTTAAGGCCCATTAAAATTTAGGTGTTTAATAAAATTGATGCGACAGAGTACCCCAAATCTTTTTTTTTTTTTTTTTTTTTGCAGTACGCGGGCCTCTCACTGTTGTGGCCTCTCCCGTTGCGGAGCACAGGCTCCGGACGCGCAGGCTCAGCGGCCATGGCTCACGGGCCCAGCCGCTCTGCAGCATGTGGGA
The DNA here is from genome assembly GCF_949987515.2 of Delphinus delphis. Lineage (NCBI taxonomy): Eukaryota > Metazoa > Chordata > Mammalia > Artiodactyla > Delphinidae > Delphinus > Delphinus delphis. The sequence goes on along the minus strand of NC_082684.1, from coordinate 24,377,199 downwards.
TCTTCCCGGACCGGGGCACGAACCCGTGTCCCCCGCATCGGCAGGCGGACTCTCAACCACTGCGCCACCAGGGAAGCCCACCAAATCTTTTGTTTATACCTCATCGCATCTAAGTACTGTGTGGGGCATTGACTTTATTCTTCTACCTTAGAAGAGGACTTAAAATGGTTTTAATAATCAGTCATAGTGGAGGCATCATTGAAATTAGGACTAGATGAGTTGTTGCAGATTATCTCTAGCCTGAGTCTCTATTTCTACACGTGAGAACTAAGGCCAAGGGAGCTTAAATGGCTTGACAAAGGAGCAATAGATGGAACCATATTTAGGGTTCAAAGTTCTGTCTTCCAGATGAGTCCTCTTTCTACTTCACCATGCCTTTTCCATCAGGAAGAAATGCTGGAAATCTGTCTAATGCACCCTAATTGGAGAGAAGTTCAAGCTGAACAAGTAGAATATACAGGCCATACAAAGCCTAAAGGAAATTTATACTTTTGGCAAATTAATTTAGAGATTCAGCTAAATAAAATAATTTCCTGATTTTACAGGTAGGCCAAATAAAGGCCAGATACACTATAGCATGGATTCTGTTGTATATTTGCAGCCTCAAATACATGAGACTTGGTTTGTGGAGGAGACCAAGGATTCTTATACTACTCAGCTGCTATTTGCATTCATAACACAGGCAGGCAGGAGGACACTGATGGAACATTTCTTTCTGCCTCCTTCATTTTTAAATGGACGGTGACATGCTTCACAGCAACATCTCCTAACAAAAGATGACAAATTCCCATTTATTTCCCGTCAGTGGCACTGTGCGAGGTGTTTTACTAAGTCTAAGTTTGGTGCTCCTGAGGCACAGAAGTTTTATTCTTGCAGCAATGTGGAACTCCCATAAAAATAACAATTCCGTTGCCAGTCACTCTGTCAGGAGTACTGGCAGACTGAAGAAGACTTATCTGACTTCACTAAAGCAATTAGTCTGAAACTCTGATCTGTAAATCTGGATGGGAACCACACAAGGGGAAGCACTGCCTGTCAGAAGCGATGGCTTTTGTGCGTTCTCAAAAACAAAGGTCATGTAAAAACACTGGGTTGAAAATAGAACCTTAGAAATGAAGGAAAGGATGAAGGGAAATTTTATTGAGCTCACACAACGTTCCAGGCTTTCTGCTAGCCTCCCATTATATACTTGAAACAGTGAACTGGTATTATCACTTTTTTCCTTTAGCATCAATTGGGGTGTGTGTGTGTGTGTGTGTGTGTGTGTGTGTGTGTGTGTGTGTGTGTGTGTGTGTGTGTGTGTGAGAGAGAGAGAGAGAGAGACTACAATGTAAAAAAATAAAAATTCATATTTTTGTTGTTTTTCCCTATGTAAAAAATAAGATAATATGACATCTGCTATAAGGGATGTTTCTTCAAGATCCCAGTAGAATATTTTGTTACTGGAAAATTTCTAGAATCTTGAAGGCAAAAATAGTAAAAGTATAGCAACATACAGGAAATGTCATTAGAGGTTTTATATAAAACGGTTTTAAAAATCTCCTTAGAATGAGGATTTACAACTATCAGAGCTAAGTTTTATTTGATATAAAGTATAGTGACTCTTAAAGGATAGCATGCGGGAGTTTTGGGGAGGGATGGCAATATTCTTTATCCTGATTATGGTGGTGGTTACGTGAACAAATACGTGTGTTAAATTTCATAGAACTGTATACCAAAATTTAAAAAAAACCCTCAATTTTACTCCATGATGATTTTAAAAATAAAATGTAAAAACATTTCAATAAAAGGTTGTCAACTCTATGCTGGTGGATGTCTAACAAAAATGATATTATTTGACAGTATTGTCAACTGACTATTAAGGTCTAATTAATGACAAAAAAGAAGTATCATTCCTCACACAAGATAAAATTATGATCTTTACATCTAGTTCTTAACATTTTTTCTTTCGCGTCATCTGTAATAACCCATGGCTATATCATTGCCTGTGCCTTCATGCTGTTTGGAAAATCAGAAGAATGTAGGCATTTAAGGATTCAGGGTGATAGGTAAATGTCCCTGTGCATCTTCCTTCCAGCGGGTCAAATGTGGTGACTTTGGTTGGTTCTTATTCTTGTCTTTCTGCATGCATCAGCCATCAGTTCTCCTATTGATTTTTTTTTTTAAACAAAGGTCAAACACATGTTTGTAGGTGACACCAGTTGCTTCAGAGTTTGTCCCTGCTCCTTACTGTTCTGATTTAAACCCCTTGTGGCACTTCCTACTGCATGGATAGTGTTAAATGGGGTTGAGAGGGACACAGAAATGAACTCAGGAGTAAGTTTACAGCACTGTCGGGGACCATCTGTTAATGTAAATGTTTAAGGTAAAATGCATTAAGGCTTAAAAGCTGATGAGACATTTTATTTGCAATCCTTTTTGAGTATGCCTGGGTTCCTGCCTGGTTTTACCCTTTTATCTGCTGCTATTCATTTGCTGGGATGGAATCCTAAACACATTTGAAGTATATTTTTTTAAATAACTAGCTTAAATAAGAAAAATTAGGAGTTATGTTGGGGGTTTGGGGGAGTTTCAAAGTGTTCAAATTAAACACATTTATATGGCTACTTATCATTTGTGATTACCTACTATTATGTGGTTGTTTGATGAAATTTATTGTCTCCAATATTAAAATATTAAGCACTATCTTTTAGGGCTATCAATGTCAACCAAGATAAAAATAATTTATGAAATGAGTGACCTGATATTAAAATCACCCTTAAAGCTATTTGAATTATATTGTAATTTTCCAGTGATCTTATAATAAAATAGAGATGTTTGAATGTACCCATTTTACTTTTAACACATTAAAGTATATTATCTGAGAAGAAATTCAAGTAACACATCTTTATGGTTCATAGGAAAATGGTCTTCTTCAAAAGGGAAAATAAAATTCAGCTACTAGATGTAATTCAAAAATATTCATTTCCGGCTTCTACCAAGTAATGTAATGGCTTGGGCTTATAGAATGGGTTTTATGTGCCATAGAAGTCCTACCCAAATGTAAGAAAGCACAAAAAAAGAGGGAACAATGAGGGGAACTTCAAGGAGAGAAGAAGTGAGGGAAGGGGAGAAAAAGAATTTGAATACAAGATGATTTAAATAAATAAGGCAGACAGTTTTCTGGATAGGACTCATATTGGAGTTTTCTAGAAACCTCTGAATATGAAGAGTGAAAAATGATTGGAAATTTTGAATGGTTTCCCTCTGAGTGGATAAAACTACCTGTTCAACTGTAATGATTCTGATGATCTTGCCTGTTAAGCTTGTGCTTTGAGATCAGCAAAAAAGTCCCATTTTCTCATCTCCCAGTTGAGCTGAGGTTGATTGATGCATAATCAAAATCACTGAGGAATGATGATAAGAGCTGCAGAGTCTCTAAATTTTCCCATGATGATTTTCTTTCTCTTTTTTAAAAGTCATTTCTTATGATTCTTATGCTGTAAACTTTTGATAGCTTGATATTGGGGGCAGAGAGTTTGTGTTAGGTTGATAGGAGATAGGATATGGGGTCTGCAGAATTTTGAGCTGCAAGGAAAAGACAGAGAGAATTCAAATGAAATCACAACCTCTTAGACTGGCTGAAATCCTGCAGGTCACTTAGCCTGTCTCCTTTATTACACAGAGTAGGAAAATACTGAGCACTCCTGAGGCAAAGTGATTTTTTTGGAGGTTACACATCTGGTCAGAGGTAGACGCAGGAAAGAAGCCCAAATCTTCCCATTCCCATTTCATTTTCCTCTCCACTAGAACATCATTCCTTTCTATAACATGGGATCTTATGCTCTCTTTGTAATGCTTGAGAAGTGTTTTTTTAACCTTTCCTTTGTCTGTGCTAGGAGCTGTATGCCTGGGAAGGTGAAAAGAGTAACACTAACATCCAACCTTGAATCATTTGTCCCATTTTAAATTGAGAGTATGTGCTGCAGAGATTTAAGTTTGCATAGGAAACCTGGAAATTCTGTTACTCAGTGGACCACTTAGCACTTGAGCTGATGGATATTGCAGAATCATCACTAACATATGACCCAGCAATCCCACTACTGGGCATATACCCTGAGAAAACCATATTTCAAAAAGAGACATGTACCACAATGTTCATTGCAGCACTATTTACGATAGCCAGTACATGGAAGCAACCTAAGTGTCCATCAGCAGATGAATGGATAAAGATGATATAACACATATATACAATGGACTATTACTCAGCCATAAAAAGGAATGAAACTAGTTATTTGTAATGAGGTGGATGGACCTAGAATCTGTCATACAGAGTAAGTCAGAAAGAGAAAAACAAATACCATATGCTAACACACATATATGGAATCTAAAAAAATGGTACTGATGAACCTAGTGGCAAGGCAAGCATAAAGACTCAGACATAGAGAATGGACTTGAGGACGGGGTGTGGGGGGAAGGGGAAGCTGGGTCAAAGTGAGAGAGTGGCATGGACATATATACACTACCAAATGTAAAATGGATGGCTAGTGGGAAGCTGCTGCATAGCACAGGGAGATCAGCTCGATGCTTTGTGACCACCTAGAGGGGTGGGATAGGGAGAGTGGGAGGGAGGCTCAAGAGGGAGGGCGTTTGGGGACATGTGTATGCATATGGCTGATTCACTTTGTTGTACAGCAGAAACTAATGCAATATTGTAAAGCAATTATACTCCAGTAAAGATATATATATATATATATATATATATATATATATATATATAAAGAAGTCTCTTAATAGTTCTTCAGATGTAGTACCTGTGGAAGGGTAGGGTTAAGTGAGAATACGCTCAAAGTCTATGTAAGAAAGAAGATAAGTTCATCGTTTAAATGCAAATAATTGTTTTTTATTGTATTGGCTTTCATATTCTTCACTTTCTCTTTGTTATATTAGCTTTTTTTTTGTATGTCATGTTGAAAATATGCCTTGTCAGTCAAGGCTGGATATTTAGAAATGAGGCATCTTAAATCGTGGTGCAGCTGTTTATTTTCAAGAGGTATCTCTTCTAATCTATGCAATTATTGTCCTAGACATGTAGGATATTTCAGTGAAACTTAGAAAGCAAGGATATTCTGCACAGCTAAATCTTTTTGTTGATGATCATATGACAACAACCCCCCACCCCCCAAAACTATATAAAACCAAAAATACCATGTTTTTATGAGTTGAGTATCTGTATCAGGATTTGGAGGGGATGTGGTATTGGTGGCAGGCAGGGGCAGAAGAATTCAGGCATCTTTTATAATCCTCCTTATCTGTTCTGCCTATGAGGGAATCAGCCAGTGGAAGCTCAATTGAGCAACTGCTGTATGCAAAACCATGTGGCAACACAATGAGGTAGGTACGTCTGACCTCAAGGTATTAATAAACTTAATATGAAAACTATGATATGAGTGCCCAACAATATATTAAATTGCCCAACTTAAATGAGTACAATAAAAAATAACTGCTTTTAGAAATGAAATTGAGTTATTTATAGTGAGGTGGATGGACCTAAAGACTGTCATACAGAGTGAAGTAAGTCAGAAAGAGAAAAATAAATACCATATGCTAACACATATATATGGAATCTAAAAAAAAAAAAAAAGGTTCTGAAGAACCTAGGGGCAGGACAGGAATAAAGATGCAGATGTAGAGAATGGACTTGAGGACACAGGGAGGGGGAAGGGTAAGCTGGGACGAAGTGAGAGAGTGGCATGGACATATGTACACTACCAAATGTAAAATAGATAGCTAGTGGGAAGCAGCTGCATAGCACAGGGAGATCAGCTCGGTGCTTTGTGACCACCTAGAGGGCTGGAATAGGTAGGGTGGGAGGGAGACACAAGAGGGAGGAGATTTGGGGATATATATATATATATGTATAGCTTATTCACTCTGTTATAGAGCAGAAACTAACACACCATTGTAAAGCAATTATATTCCAATAAAGATGTTAAAAAAAATAAAATAACTGCTTTTAGTTTCCAAGAAATTTTGTTGGCCACAAACAAGGAAGTTGCCTTGGTAAGAAGGTTATTTGCTTTGAGCTTCCATCAACGAGAAGTAGTCCAATAACAGTAGAAGAGTAAAAGCCTACAGATGAGAACAACATCATAAACACAAGCATGCGAGCGCAGTTCCCTGTAGGTAAGGAATTTTATGTCTCTTCCTTAATTGACAGTTACTTCATATGTGAATGAAAAAGGCCAAATATAGTCATAGGGTTTGCCTTTTGCTTTCTGCCTCTTCAGTTTTTCAAGAAACACTATACTCGCACCTAGGAATATTTTGACAAGCTTAGAAACCTTTTCAAAAAATAATTCGTGCAAGATGTTACTAAAATCAGATTTTTTCCCAGATGACAACTACAGAACTTTTCATTCACACCTTCAAACTCATGCAGAGAGCAGTCAAGATCTCTCCTTCTGCACATTCTGGCACCATTTAGGGGACTTGAAAGGAACACAGAAGACTCCTTGGAGGCATCTCTTAACCTCATCGTACCTCTTGGCCTGTTTCAAGAACACTTAATTGACCTGAATTAAAATAGTGACTTTTCATTTCTCAATCTGAGGCATAAGTCAAGTGGGAATTTTGCATTATTTTTGTTTTTGAAATAATCACAAAATCATATCTGAGTACTTCCTTGAGCCAAGCCTCTGAACTAACACGATTTCGATTGCTATGATGATAAAGCCACCTTTGCTTTGATATTTCAAAGAATATGTAGCCAAGTTATCAGTTTTGTGGAGGACTGACTACACTGTAACTTCAGAAACACTTTCTCTTTTAAATATCAAGAAAATGTGGCTAAGGGCTTAATTCTCTCCTGGTTCTAGATTGTGTAGTATAATCCTTACCTCCTTATGCAGAAAGGCTATTTTTAGACTTACGATTGCTTCCTGTTAATGTAAACTAGTGATTATTAAGGTCTCTGAATATGCATCTCTGGAGGCCTAGCATCCAATGAAGGTACCCAGGCATTGGAAATCCTTGCCTTCCCTTTTAGAGAAGAGGGTAGTGCTGGCCTCCATGGACAGCAACTCTTATAATAGACCTGCTCCTTTGCCCCTGCAGAATCCCAGTCTTCCAATGATATTCAGATTCTGGTTTTTGTCTTTGTCATCTCTATCATCTTTCTCCTTGGTCTTTTGCTCCCCTTAGTTGACTTATCAAGTAACTAGAACCTCATGCATCTTGGGTCATCCTACACCCCCATGTCTTTCCTAATCATTCCATTCTCCCTACCAGCTTCTTAAATTGCCACAGTCTCATATCTGACACTCCTCTCAGCCCCAGTGTCCCTTTGCTCCCCATTACCTCTTCTTGTCATTCCATCCGCGATTCAAAGATCTTCATTCCCAACCCGCCACCTCTTGTCAACAGAGGAAGTCCAAACTCCTCAGCCTCTTTAGGAAGTAGACTTTGTCCACCACATCACATGACACATAGTGTAGGGATTCAAAGAATATGAAGCTTACAGAATCAAGCTTGTAGCACTGCCCAGACATACATGGTATTACAAGGAAACAAAGCCTTTTGTAGAAATTGACTGATAATATCCCAGGACTCAAAGCCTGGAATTTTTAGCAGGGACATAAACCCCAAGATTTAAAGGTAAAGGACCTGATAGAAAAAACAGAAATCACAGAGTACACAAGCCATGTTGCCAAGAGCAACATGGGACCCACGAGGAGGGTCCTGTGTTAATAAGGTTTGTCCCAGATTACCTTTTGGTAGAAACAGCCTCCCATCTCAGTAAGGAAAGTGACCCAAAACAAACAGAATGAAATAAGCATCCTCCCTCCTTCACCCCAACAATTTCTGTCTTGATTAGTGTCATTTTTGTGTTCGAATGTGCTACATGTTATAAAAGCACCTCTTATTGCCAGGTATATAGTTAATCGTTATTTGAAAACTTTTGACTGTGAAAAATGCTGAAGAACCTTAAGGACACAGTATATAAGTCCTTGGATGTCAGGATAAGAATTTTGCACTAATATAATAGGTAGTGGGAAGCTCCATCCATATTCCCTCACATTCCATGTTCTTTTTCACCTGTATGTGAAAAGCACAAAGGAGTAATAATAGTGGCATTTTGTAATGTAAGAAATGTAAGTTGCATCTGGCTCACGTTCAGCCTCTGATTCCTCGGGAGGTTTTTCACACCCCCTCCCCTATTCCTCCTTTCCAGCTGAGCTGACAGAAGGACAGAAGAATTAAGAAATCAAGTAGCTTATCTTAGAGGTTCCCCACAGGGCACTTTGTCCCAGGTGTTCCTGCTTGTAGCTTATACAATCAGGACCGTGCATGCTGGGGGTATTACTATAAGGGTGATTGTTTGAGCCAGTGGGTGATGGTGTCAAGGCAGTTATATCAGGCGATGTGTGATCTTAAAGACCTAGTTAGTGCCCCAGGAGACCTGGAGACTGGGCTGCTTCCCATACCTTTGCAATTGCACGTTCTGAAGTGTGGTAGCGCCACTTACCAAACAGGAACAAAAGTGAATGATTAAGGAGGGGACAGTGTGTTCCTCTAGTGCCTTGGGGGAAAAACAAAATCCCTCCAAGTTAATCTTTTCTAATGTGTCCTTTTTTGTTATGTGTATATTTTTGTTGGGCTTCTTTGTTCACTTAAAATGGAATTAAATCAAAGCTGAGAATTGACCATGGTTTCCTCTGATAACCTGAAAAGAAAAGCAACGAATTGTTTTTTTTAAAAAAGACAATGAAAAGAATAAATTAGCTGTATTTTTTATTATATTTTTTTCTGTCTTAAGGTTATTTATAATAAATAATTCTACCCCAAACTTGAGATGAAATGAAAGATTCAGGAGGCTTATGGTTTGTGTCCCAGTTGCGGCCACTAATCTTAATATGTAGGGAATCCATTTGAAACTGGATCTCGGTTGAATTAGGACCATCCCTACAGAGCAGATCAGAGACCTATTTTATTTTCTCTCCTTTCTTTTATTTTTAACTATGTGATTAATGCATGCTATTGAAAAGATTTCAAAATATACTGAAGGATATCAAGAAAAATAAAAGTCCCCTCTGACCATCTCCAACCCTACTCTTCTCTCAAGTGGGAATCACTGCTGACATCTCAAGGTACAGATGTCCAAACCTGTTAATCTACCTTTACAAATAGGAACATGCATATGTGTACACATACATACCTGCCCTAAAAGGTTGTTTAGTCTTCATACAGAGTAATACAAGAAATATATATCCTGGATATCTTCCCCGGTTGGTATATGTAGAAATATGTAAGCTCTATTGAAAGTCAAAGTGAAATGTGAAGGTTTGCTGGAGCTGCCTCCTGAATATGTGCTTTCAGGCTGGAGTGGATAAGATGTGGCTGAAATTAGCCAGCCAGTTTCTACCACAGCACGATGACTTGGTTCTGTGGATGAATGAGCCCTGTGAAGGAGTGAGTGCAGCGAGCTTCCACCCTGCTGTGTTGTTCTCGGAGACCTTGGGCAGTTACAGACCCTTGGGGCTTCCTTCTTCCCAGTTTTGAAAGCAGAAAAGAAACATTTTCCCCAAGGGCCTTGTCCAACGGATCCCAACCCTGTTACATTCTGAGGTTTCTAGCTCTGCTTGCGCTGGGCTTGCAGGGCCTGGGGTTGAAGATGATGGTGTGCTTTTAGACAACTAGAGGCTCTCATCTGGCTTCACTCATTCACATGTTCACTCCTTTACACTCACATTACCACATGGCAGAAACACTGAGCACAGGGCTAGAGATAGAAACGTGAAAGAGACACGATCCAGTCATTGCCGAAGGGCATGACAGATCAGTGAGGGACACAAACAAGGGCACAGACAATTACAAGAAAGCGTGAGTTGTGCATAGACCAGTGCAGCGTACAGAAGCTTCTAGGCAAACTTGAGGGCGCGAGGAGAGGCTTCCTGGGCAAGACATCTAATCCGGGTACTGAGGGATGATTGCAGCTTAGCTGGGTGAAGAGAGCTGTGGAGGAAAGGAGTGTTGGAGAAAGAGGAGAACACGTGCCAAAGGTCCAAGAGTGCCTGTCAGGGATTGGCAGGTTGGGACAAGTGACTCCTGGGACAGGGAAGCAGGGCAGATCTCTTTGACCTTAAAGGCCCCCTAAAGGAGTTTGAACCTTATTCTGAGAGTCATGGGGAACAACTGAAGAATTTTAAGAGACGTCAAGGTGTGATTTATAAGGTTTATAAGATGGAGGACAGATGGGATGGGGCAGGGGGACCGTTAGGATGCTGTTGTGGATGCTGGGGTAGGAGGTGATGGTGGCTTTAACTGTGGCAGTGGCTATGGGGCTGGATAAATGGGACGAGTTTTGGGAGGCATTTCTTGCATCCTGTGAGCAAGTCCATGCGGTTGTGGAAGCACTGGTTTCAGAAACTGCATAAACCACGTGCGAAGCAGTTAACTCTGACATTGCAAAGCCGAATGCTTTTGATGCGGCGGTTAGATAATTATCTGTCTCTGAGGGTGTATGTATATGAGTGCATTCTTTATTTCGCTTTGTTTTCAAGTGATAATTGCATCTGAGGCTGGAGCTTGCTCCCCCTATCTTTTGGGCTCAGGGTACAGTGCCTGGTCTATTTTCTACATGACTGGGCTTTGCTTCAGAACTGACGAGTCATTTATCATTCTGATTGATTTTTTTTTTTCTCTCTTTCCTCCCCCCACTCAAATAAAGGGGGAGGGGTGAAATAGAGGTTGTGATGAGACAACATCAGGGCAACTCAACCCAAATATGCAATTATCACAAGCCCCTGAGTCTAGCTCCATTGTCCTCTTCTTGTTTTGTTACTCAGAGCTGAGCTAGAGACATGGAGGGCGGAATAAGGTCAGGCAGCAGCTAAGGGGAAATAGGTCAGCAGCCCAAGCTTGGAGAGTGTTGGTCTCTGCCAGAGGGGAGTGGTAAGAAGGGGCCACAGCAGAGGTGTGAAATGACCAACCAGTGTCCTGAGCAGTGGGGTATAGCTAAGCTCTAAATTGCCTGCGACAGCTGTCATTGCTCCCAAAGGCTTGGATTTGCTTTCACCTGTGTTTTCTGTTCTAGCTTCCTTTATTCTTAGTGCCAGTCGCTCCAAAGGCAAAGACTCCAAAGCTTAAGCATTCATCTTTATTAAAGCAGAAAGGTGCAGACTGAAGGTGTGTGTGTATTTTTTAAAACATCCTTTGTAAGGATAAGTGGATTGTGGAAAGTGGTTGGGATGGAATTACAATAAAATACATACCACTTCTTCAGAAGACAGTCCCTCTATTCTGCAGAATTTTTATTCACTCCAGATTTTATACAACTCTGGCTTAATCCAGTTCACGGATACAGTTCTAAGGAATTAGGATATTTGGACAAAACAATCCTTCCAAAATATATATGTATCCTTTGCCCTTGAAGGAACATATGTCTGTTAATGTTTTAAGAGAACTCTGAGATTTTTTAAAAACGACAGTTAATACCCATTAGAAAGCCGTAGAAATGTATGCAGTGATGATCAGCTTTCTCTTGGACTCCAGCAAACCTCTGGCCATCAAATATTGAAGGGAAAAGTACTGGGCTGAAATTGAGGGCGATAGAAAGGATTGTAGACATTGAGACCATTTAAAACGAGGCTTTAAAAAAAAATTCTGACCAGTACATTTTGGCTTCAAAAAGATGGTGGAGCGTGTGTGTGTGTGTGTGTGTGTGTGTGTGTGTGTATGAAACAGGAAGAAATGCCAGTGCATCAAAATGGACAGGTCATTTTGTTGAATGTAACCAAACTCCTGAGCGTTCAGAGATTAGGAACCGTCGTTAATTCCTGGCAGTCATGCTTTATGCTAATGTGTCTGTCCTCTGTCTATGCTTCTGCTGAGACGGCCACTTTACTCCTGCTTAATTTTCCCTCTAATGGTAGTGGTAGAGGCCTGGGTATCTACAGTCCCCTTTTACCAATTTAACTGGCTGCCACCACAGGCCATTATAAATTCTTATTCTTATTTAGCACTTGAGTCTACAATTTATTTCTTTCCTTCACGTCCTGTAAAATATAGTCATAGACTTAGGTCTAAGTTAGCTATGATTCTTCGTCCTTATAAATCCACATCTGTCATTAGAAATAAGCTAAACTTTCTTGGATGCTAAACATTTGTAACCCCTGCAAGACAGACGGGTGATTTATCCAGAAGTTTCCTTCATGTATGTATGCACGTCATACTTACGGAATACTTTATACTAGGCAATATTTTAGGCATTGAAGATAAAACTGTCAGCAATATGCATTAGGGGGGAGAGATATTACCAGGAATTTCTAGGAAATACAAGTCAGATTTGAGGAAAAGTACTTCTCCATGGTGATAGTCACAGTGTGGTTTTATCTACACAGCTCCATGGGAAACCTCTGCCAAGTTTTATTTCCATTGTTTTTTCTGTCTGTCCTCTGGATTTCAGGGAGTTGTTTTTGCCTTTACTGGGATGATATATTAGTACTATCCCTCTAAAGACCTAGGAAAAATATTTCCTTATTTCTTACTGATGATTATTTTGGAACGTGGAAACAATCCCTGGAAACCTATATATGTTGAAGGCCATGGAAAGGATTGTAGACATTGAGACAGTTTAAAATGTGGCTTTAAAAAAAATTCTGATTCATACTTTTTGGCTTCAAAAAGATGGTGGAGCGTGTATGTGTGTGTGTGTGTGTGTGTGTGTGTGTGTGTGTGTGTGTTGTAAGAATTTTCATTGTAAGAATTCATATTCATCTGGACAAGCACAGGATATTACCATCTGAATTCTAGATTCTAGAAATTTTTCACATTTTCTTGCCAGCTCTCCCAGTTGTACTATTCCCAGTTGGTTGATTGATTTTCTGTCTCTTTCTCTGTTTCTTCCTTAAGTTCTCCTCCTCTTTCTGGAAAATCCATGCTTCAGTGTGCTGGCAGGAAAGAACAATCATAAACTGTGTAAATTAGCATACAGATAATTATTTTCCTTTTATCTCTTAGTTGTGTTTCTACCACTAATAAATATGCGACTTCAGTTATTTGTTAACGTCTCTGAGCCACGTTTCCTTACCTGTAGCATCATTCAATACTTCCTGTAAGGACCGTGATATTATGTGAAAAAAAAAAATACTAGCACCATATCAGCCACTTGCCCATGCTTGGTTGTCACCAGTCTTCTCTGTGAATCTGCCTGGATCCCTCCTGCCTGCCCCAGACTCCCAATGCAGTGCTTCCATGGCGTCCACCCACATCCCGCCCCACCTGCCACGGATACCGATGCCCCTATCGTGCTTGAGCCTATTGTGCAGTGGTTTACTTGGCTTTTCACACCGAGCGTATTTAAATCCTCTCCAGGTAAGGTTTTGATCTCTTACGTTGACCCTGTTCTGCCACGGAGAAATCCAGTTTCATAGTAGGTCAGTGTGCTTCTGAGAAATTGAGCTTTTGAGATCATTTTGATATATCGTGATGATAGGATCAACCTTAAAGCAGCCTTTAAGTGTTGAGCCAACATGGCTACCTGGTCAAAATGGCCTTTTCTATCCTTTGCCGTGGTGCTTGGACTCTCTTCAGTGTAGATGCTTTCCTTGGCTCTTTAAAGGTTTTTAGATTTCTAGACTTTTCTTCTCAACCTCAAATCCTCCTGGTTAGCATCTGACTTCATCATCAGTTGGCACCTGAGATGGGCTAAACCGAGATCAAGGTCTTGCCAAAATGGAGCATAGCCTAAGGTTGGAGAGCAAAGGAAACAGGAGAAGAGAAAGCAACAGAAGAAAATGTATTCTTGCACCACATTTTTGCCATGTTTGCTGTGACCCTAGGAGTTTTGCTGCTGCCAATATCTAAAAAAGCCCTGGCTCTGTGTAACTTGGTAAGAGGAAGAAGCATAGTAATTTTCTGCCTGCTTTCCAAAGGTAGGTGTGCCAGCTGAGTACCTTGGTGTGCATCGTGAAGCACCATCAGGTGAAAATTAGGGAGTGAATTCACTTGGAGCTTTACAGAAGGGTTTCTGACTCTGTAGGCTGAATTGACGAGTCCAGAAGGAAGAGGGAAAAACATCACCGAGTGAGTAATTTGTGGATGAACTGAGTGAACCCATACTCACTTCCTGACTAGAATCTGTGGCTCTGGTACATCTGTTCTTCCTCTTACTTTCCACGTTGCATTCAGTGGATGTGCCAGGAATGAATAACCCCCTTATCATTTATTTCAGTACATCGCTTATCACTGTAGAGGGGGACGTTTGTGCATATTTTTCATGTTAATGCCGTGTCCCTCTGCTACTCAATGCAGTGAATACCATGGTGCTAATACATGAGCGTCTCACAGTCTGTGCTTCATGTCAGAAATGCTGTACAATATCCCGAGAGTTGGCTGCAAAGTCTGCCCTGAAGATCGAATAACGGAGACACATGTACATTCTTAACAAGGGTTCAGCAGGTTGTTTGGGTTTACATTACTCTCCTACAACTGCCTCTCAGAAAGGGATCCCTCTTTCTCTTTCTGACTTACCCTGTATGACAAATACCGTATGCTAACACATATATATGGAATTTAAGAAAAAAAACGTCATGAAGAAACTAGGGGTAAGGCAGGAATAAAGACACAGACCTACTGGAGAATGGACTTGAGGATATGGGGAGGGGGAAGGGTGAGCTGTGACAGAGCGAGACAGAGGCATGGACATATATACACGACCAAACGTAAGGTAGATAGCCAGTGGGAAGCAGCCGCATAGCACAGGGATATCAGCTCCGTGCTTTGTGACCGCCTGGAGGGGTGGGATGGGGAGGGTGGGAGGGAGGGAGATGCAAGAGGGAGGAGATATGAGAACATGTGTATATGTATGGCTGATTCACTTTGTTGTAAAGCAGAAACTAACACGCCATTGTAAAGCAATTATACCCCAATAAAGATGTTTAAAAAAAAAAAAGAAATGGATCCCTCTACAAAGTGCTTGTTACTGCCTCATGCCTCTGGAGAACTCCTCTGGGCTGCTATCTAAACCTGCATGGCAGAGCAAACTAGAATAACGAGCCCTTGACAGAATCACCTGGGAAGAGGACGGCCCATGATGCTCCCTTTATCTGGGATTTAAAATGTTTTATTATTGCCGAATAAGCATCCCAGTCGTCTTGCTCTGGAGGCACTCTGTCTTAGTTGATCTCAGATTTGCAATACAAGAACAATCTCAATTAAGCTGATTTGTTTAATGAAAACGTATCCCCCCATTTTAAACTTTTACACCAATCCCCTAGAAAGTACATGCATTATTGCCTATGAGTTAAAAAGCTGTTTACTTTGCAGTTCTTTTTGTTTGCAGCCTCATTGCATTTTCTTCTCTAATTAGTAGATATATGCATCATCTCTTGGCAATAAGGTGAGTATTTTTTTTTTTTTTCCTCATTGGGTAGTTTCCTAGGGAAGAAACTCATGGCATTGTTCTGGCTCTAGGTGTGCTACCTGTCTTTCCACATATTGTCACCCCACCACACTTTTCCTGCAATGTTGCCGAGCCTGGCTAATTTAGATCCTGTCTCTAATTTAAGTTGCATTGAGGACATCTGATGCTTATGATCACAAAGCTGCAGAGTTCAGGAGCTCAGAGAAATGCTCCCTATTGAGATTTCTGGATGCCACAGTGATGCCTGGAATAGGGAGCATGTCTGAGTCCTTTGGGCAGCAAGTAACTGGGAGTCCTGACCGTTTGTCAGACAAGATGACTGTTGCGGCTTCAGATATCTTCACAATAGGCCAAATTCAAAGGCCAAAAGGAAGATAGATTTTTCTCATGCACCTCACTTTTTATCTGGGAGGAAAACTTTTCCCAAAAGCCTCCCCACCCAACCTGCAGCAGTTTCCCTTGTGTCTGATTGGTCAAAATTGGACCTGTGGTCACCCCTAAATCAATCACCAGCAAAGGAGAATAGGGTTTCCATGATTAGTAGAGCGCAGTCATGATGTATCTCCTGGGGCTGGGCCCATCTTCCTGAGCACAGTGTTACCCAATTCCTGAGCCAAATCAAAAGTCCAGCTAGTTAACAGGTAGAGGTGAATAGATGCGGAGGAGGTGACCATCCAATAGTGTTTACTACGGGAGGAGTCGTGGATGGGTTTCTTGGTATTCTGTATGCCATGTGCAAGGGTCTAAGCAGAATTTTCTATTTCGTTTGAGATACTTTCACGTAATTGTTATTTCCTTGTTAGATGCCACCCTGGAGCCCAGTTCTTTTACTGCATGCAGAGAGAAAGGCATGAGGGGACGTAGGGTGTCCTGGGGAAAAATAGAAGCAAATGGGCATCTAAAAAGAGTCCCCTGTAAGGAGAGTGACAATATAATTTATAATTTAAATCACGACAGTTTGGAGAGTCAAAGAGGGTGCTATGAATAATTGTGCGATGTCAACAGGTATAAATCATCCTAGGCAAAGTTAAATATATGTCCAAGCCAGGTCTATATGAGGGAGTCTATTTTTAAAATGTTAAGGAAAAGCAAAATTTTATTTTTTTAAAAGTTTTCTTAGGTGAAGAAAATGCCACATTTATTTAAAATCATAGAAAATTCCCAATGTATATGCAAAGTTGATGTTTAATTTTGTTTAAATCCTAAATCTTATGAGACATTAGAAAGAAGACTATTATAGAAGGTACAGTTACTTTTTTTTTTTTTTTTTACCCCTTAGAATGTATAGATCTTCTAGGATGAATTTGGGAAAAAAATTAGCATATGTAAACTCAAAATATTTATATTGGAAAACTATAAATGTTTATCTTTTATTTTATCCCACGTCGGTGCCAAGTGTTCCTCTAATTTCTTCTAACCTGCCAAGGCTTAGCTATCACTGATATTTTTGTACTAAGGATCTTTTGGCTGTTGATGGAAGTCTGAAAAACAGCTTTGTGTGAGGGAATAACCAAAACTGTAGAAGACTAATCTCCTACAGACAGAATGTGTTCAAGCACGAATGAAACATGCAAATGGTCTTGCTAAAGGAAGGGGAAAACTAGTGATGTTTGCCCTCCAAGAAAATATGCCAGGGTACTCTCTTTCCCATATGTAGTTTAGTTTTGCATTTTGCTCTTGTGCTCACAGAATGTTCTCTACCTGTCAGTCACAATAAAGGAGAGCCTTTTCATTGAAACAGATCACTGAATCTGTTTTAGTGACTACAGCTGACCATCTATATATATCTGAAGGAATAAGAGGTGCAGAAAGAAACCTAAACGTGCATCTAGGGAAGGTATTTTCAAAATTGAGTGTGGCTACTGAGAAAGTAAGAGGAATTACTTTGAAAATCCCAAACCTTCCCTTTCTTCCACTCAGTTTCAGGTAAATACTAATGTAAACCTTTTATGAATAGTAGAGACTTGTACTTCCCTACATTTGTAGTCTTCAGTCTTCCTTTCAGGCTTCTTAAGAACAGGATCCAGTTTCTTGCTTTTTCTTATTGGCCCAGTGTGCCCCTTATTAAATACTAAGAAATTGTGATTGACACTAAGATGTTGCTTTGATTTCTGGTTTATGTAATTAGAGCACGGATATTAGAAATGAGTAGTTTAAAAATACCAGCTTTCCATCAAGAATTTAACAGAAACCTCGTATTTCTGAACAAACTTCTGTTGCTTTGAAAGGGGCTATTTCTTGATCTGCAAAGCCACTAATCTGTGGACTACGTTCAGTCTGGGCTACCAGAAGGAATAGGTCACCCGCTGGGTCTTGATGACAATATTGTGATTTAGATGGCAAACAAGGCATGAAATACCCTGTCGCAGAACTCAGCACCCTAAAATGGGGACAAGAAACCCCTCGCCTTTGGGTATAATCAGAGGTCACTGTGGTCAATCATATCGTGTTCCAGTGTCTGGGCTCATAAGCTACAGGTTGCTCGTTGCTTTCGGGGAGCATTCTGTTTGGTCCCAAACTGCAGAGAAATAGGTGGGTCGGGTGGATTCGTGTGAATGTTGAAACATCAGCTCTACTGCTAGAATATCCCAGCAGCCCATCATTAATTATCCTCTCTGATCTTTACGTTTGTTTCCTAAGGGGTAGGTAAGAACGTGGGTACAGAGCACACTTAATACTCAGGTAGAAGATAACAGATTCAACTCTCTAAAACCCGTATGCTGGAAGAACTGGCTGTTTCCTCTACCTTGCTCTTGACATACAGCCAACAGCCCTGCCAGCAGCCATCTAACAAAGCAGCAGAGAGACTCAGAGGTGCTGTTTGCAGCAGCCTCA
The DNA here is from genome assembly GCF_949987515.2 of Delphinus delphis. Taxonomy (NCBI): domain Eukaryota; kingdom Metazoa; phylum Chordata; class Mammalia; order Artiodactyla; family Delphinidae; genus Delphinus; species Delphinus delphis. The sequence continues at coordinate 24,358,961 of NC_082684.1, read as the reverse complement.
CTCCTCACATGAGTGTCACACTGTCGTGCTTGTGGAATGAGACTGGCGTTTAGCCACACCATTTATATGTAAGAATTACTCTTCTCTCTATTTTTCCAATCCAACTTTAAATTGTCCCAGAGTTCCCCACCCTCTGGCCTGGCAGGAAATGCAGAGATTTGCTTTTTTAATAATGGAGTTGTATATGATTCCCTAGCTAGTGATCACAGAAAAGCCTGAGGAAGATAATAGTTTTTAGTTTGCTGTGGGGCTGATCTTTATTTTCGTTCTTTTGGCTCTGGGTGGTTCAGGCTGTGCTTCATCTCAGACACTATCATTCCACTTGTGTTTAGTGATACGTGCTCCCACCGGCCACCATCCAGCTTCTGGTAAACATCTATTCTGGTCTTTTGTGGAAGCAGAGCACTTGTCTTTCCTACCTGGATCCTCATCATGGGTTGAATCGAGTCCCCCAGAAGATATGCTGAAGTCCTAATCTCTGATACCTGTGAATGTGACCTTATTCAGAAATAGGGTTTTTGCAGATGCAATTAAGATGTAAGTTAAAAGGGGGTCATACTGGAGTAGGGTAAGTCCCTAATCCAATATGGCTGGGGTCCTTATAAAAGAGGAGAAGAGACAGAGGCAGACACACACAGAGAAGAGACTGCCAGGAGAAGACACAGCACACAGAGGAAACACACTATGTGACGACCGAGGCAGAGGTTGGAAGGATACATCTACCAGCCAGAGAGCACCGAGGATTGCCAGCAATGCCAGGAGCTAGGAGAGAGGCATGGGGCAGATTCTGACCTAGAGCTTTCAGGGAGAACATGGCCCTGCCTGTGCCTTGGTTTTGGACTTCTGGTCTCCAGAACGGTCAAAAATAAACCGCCCACTTATCTTAAGCCACCTGGTTTATTACAGCAACCTTAGGTAAATAATACAATCCCCTTCTTTCCCTTCCCTTGTGCAGATCCTATGTTTCTTACCAAGTCCTTTCGGCTGTACGTCCCCCTCACTGGGGTCATTGAGCGTAATCCCTCTCCACTGAGCATTTGGAAGTATGACGCTGGCCACTTTTCCTGGGGTTGGAGAGGATAAAGAAAATGCTGGTACTATTTAGTCTTTTTCAGATATTTCACTATGTTACACTTATATTTTCAGGAGGCAGGTTTTGGGGGGAAAGATACAAGGAGCAAGAGGTTGCTAGTTCCCAAGGTCAAACCTCCTGCTCTCCTGACTTGGCATACGCTTCCCAAAGAGTGTCTCTTACAACTTTGACTTGTCAGTTCTTTTCAGCAAATGTTTGTGCAAGGCCTGTGCAAGGCAATGAGGAAAGAGACTTAGTCTTCAGTGAGCCAACAATCCAAAGAGTTTGAATTGTTGCACAAAGAGTTACATAGACATTTATAAAGCATTACAGAAGCTTGGAGAAGGTGTAATTTGTGTAAGGACTGGATGGTCATCATAAAAGTCCTTACTTAGTGGTCATTTTTGAGCTGCATCTTTAAGGATGAGCAGGATTTTGTCAGGCAGACTAGGAAAGGGCATTCTAGGACAAGGGAATATTATGAGAAATTACATGGTAACTTTGAAAAAGAGGGAGTTAGTGTGGATTATTAGATGATTGGGTGGGTGAAAAGAATGGTAACAAATGAGGAAAAGGTAGATTAAGGCCAGACTGTAAACGACTGGAGAGTGCTTACTATGGGCTAGGTCCTGTACTAGTTTAGTTGTTTCTAATATGTTCTCAAACCTGAGAGGCATTATGTAATGGATCAACCTGAAAATTAGGAGATAACAGGTAACTTGTTCAACAAATTCTGATGGTAGGTGGTTGAGGCCAGAGTTCAAGCCAGGTCTAAATCCCCAGTCCCTATTCTTCTCACTACACTATGCTGCAAAGAGAAATGGGGAATGTTTGGAAGCTCTTGAGAACCAGTAGCAATTATATAGCCTGAGTGGAAGATGCATTGGACTTCAGAGACTGGAGGCAGTGTGGCTGGCTGTGGCAATACAGGAAGGAGTGATGTGAGATTAAAAAGAGGAATCCAAGTGGAAAGAAGGGGACGTATTCGCCCAAGTTTGATAATCAGTTTATCAACTGATGGTTGAAAGGAATGAGAAAGGAGAGTATTGGCTCTAAGGTTCTTGCCTTGAATAATGGTTTGAAGATGGTGCCGTTCTTCAAGGTGAATTAGAGGAACGACATATTCTTGAAAGAAATAATGATTTTGTTTTCAGCTGCTTTGAGTTTTAAGTGCCTGGTGGAAGATGTCCAGCAGACAATTATAAATTTTGGTTTGGAGTTCAGGCGGGAAGTCCGGGCCAGAGAGCCATTTGTGATTTGTCAACGTGGTGGTACAGCCAGAGTGACCTTTCTTCAGATATAAATCTCATTTCTGTCATTCCACTGCCTAAGTCACTTCAGCAATTACATGGAGGTTTTCGAGAAAAAGACCTACATCCTTAACATGACTGGTAGGCACTGTGATCTGGCTCTGCCTGTGTCTCCAGCCGCATCCTGAGGTACATTCGCCCTCAGGCTCAGGCTCTGGATTTCAGTTCTCAGAGACATTTGGGAGATTTCTTTCCACCTCAGGAAGCACCCTCCTAACACACATACACTCGCCTGTACACAAGCACATGCATGCATCAGCACACGCATTGCAAGTATGCATGCACAAACATGTGAACACATGCATGCACACCCTCACAGTACACACATACATGATTATGTGTATGTGCACATAGGTTCATGTGTACACACTGTGAACACACATAGGTGCCCCCTGCATGCACACCCACACATGTGCACATATGCACAGGCATGCTCACATACATATGCATACCTTTCACCTAGTCAATTCCAGCTCATTCCACACATGCTCAGCTGAAACATCTTTTATAAGGGAAACATCTGTTTATCCATGACCTCACACTTAAAACAGTTTTCCTTTCTCTTTTATGCCGTAAAATTATTGAGGTATGAGTAATTTGTGCTCTAATGTTTCCTTCCCTATTAGAGTAGGAGTTTCATGTCAGCAGCAACAATCTACGTATTTCTCTAACCTCTGAGTACAGTACCTAGCATGAATGGGCAATTCAATTTATAGATTATGGGTGTACATTAATGAGTGGATGGATGGATAGATGGATGGATGGATGGATGGATGGATGGTGGATGGATGGATGGTTGGATAGATGGTGGATGGTGGATGGATGAATAAATGAGGCTATGAGTGTCAATGAGATGTACAGAGTGGACATGCACTCTGGGGAAAATAGGCAGAACTCAGAGGATCGTCCCCACTCCACAATGAACGTCCAACTCACTCACTGTCTTCTCTAATGAGGATTACTGCTTTGGTAAACTTTGAGTGTTTTCTTTCAAATTTCTTGACCTCTAAATAGATGCAGTTTTCCATTTATGCTCTGGGTCACGTTGTATGGAAAATATATGAGGAAAACTAGACAGTCCTTTCTATTAGTGTCTGAACTATCTCATTAGTTGACACCAGTGCTGGAGTAATCAGCTTCACACTAAGAATTCTCATTAGATGGTATTTTTCCCTTTTACTGCTGGCATGGAGTTCAGAACATTTAATTTATCATCACTTTCCTATTTATCACTTAAAGGAACTTCACCTTCCCCCTGGTTATCACATCCTAATTTTTCTGGGTTTTGTAAAATCTTTAATCTTATGATAGGGTTTTATTTTTTTCTTGGGTAAGCCTTTAGCAGTTGCTTCATCCAGCATTTCAAAGCCATGTTTTAGTGAAGTGAGGTATCCTTTCATTAAGATTTTATCTTGCCAGCACTCATTCACTGCCTGTAACACGTCCACAGTTTTCAGGGTATTTCATGGCTAGGTCCAGTTGCTCATTTGGTCAGAACACATTTAGACCAAAATAGTGGTTTAATCCTTGTTTAAATAATATGGTTTTGCCTGTGATCATAGGATCCTTTTATTTAATCCCAGGCAGCCACTTCTCAGGAATGTGCTTTTAATTATAAGGAAAACTGGATGAAAAAAGTAACTTGCTCATGGCACAGATATGCCACCACCACAGAAAATAATCCGCAGTCCGGTCCATAGCATCACTTTCATTTATGAACATCATTTTAATATCTTATGCACAAATATTATCTCTTCAGATCATCTCCAGCCAAAGAGAAAACTTGTTTAGTCACAGATGGGCTGTCTACCTTTCCATAAAAATATCCTGTAGAAAGCTTTCTAAACAAGAATAGGATTTTTTAAATGACTTTTTGTAATTTTTTTTGTTTTGTTTATTTTACATGTGACATCTGTGTTAAAGAAAGTACATGAAAGCAATTTGCATCACCAAAATGAGAATGGCCGTCTATTTATACCTTAGAAGTGTCTCGCAATGCACATTAATACAGTTCTCTTGGAGTTTCAGAGCAGTCGTTCATTCCTTTCTCCTGGCTTCTCTGAATTCCACACTGTTGATAAAGTTGAGAATGGGCTTCTTTAGTTTCCATCCTCTTCGCCAAGTACTTCCCCATGCCACACCCCCACTACCAAATTCTTACCCAGTCTCAGGCAGAGCTGGCAAATAGAGCTTTCTCTCTGTGCAGAGAAACTAAGAGAGAAAGAGAAGATTGCCAAAAGGCTAGAACTATTTAAGGAGTTAACAGAAAAAGCAGCGTCGGAGAAACAATGGAGGAACATAAGTTCCCAATTATAACAGGCACCAGAAAAAGTATCAAAGACCAGGAGGCAGGTCCACAATGGGGAGGATAAGGGATTTAAAATAAATCCTTTCCTCCTGATCATAACATGTGCACTCATTTCTTTGCTCTAGCCTTTTTTCTTCTTCTATTGTTATTATTTTTCCTGCCTTTTCTCTTTCTAAGCCTACTGGATTTTAAGCTTCCTGAAACAGGTATAAGTTCTGTCTTGATCACCACTATATACCCAATAATTAGCACATAGTAGGTACTAAATAAATATCTAGAGACAGGCAGCTCTTTCTGTAGTTCCAATCATTTTGAATTAGGCTCTCCATTTTCTGACCTCTAACCTCCTTTCTTTCCTTTCAGTATGGTACCATAGACCTTCTTTTCCTGTGTCTTCAAAGCTAGTAAATTTAAGGTCTATCATCTCCATATGGGCACCAGAGAATGATATGATGTCATAGTTCATAATCTTGCAACACAATGGCCCTGGGCAGCTGCACATAGTGGGGTGAGGAGAGATGACTTGGGTTGAAACCTAACTCAGGAGTTGGAAACTGTTTGCTGAGTGTAGATATTATCTTGGGAATATTCCTTCCTTTTAATGGAATGAAAGAGAATAATAAGCCAGAAGAACTGCTTATACCCAAGCCCAGATTCTTCAGATGTGTTTTCTCTTCTTTGATTCCTATAAGAAGATACTAGCTAGGAGTTTTGCATTTTAAGCAAGGAAAAAAGTTAAGTACATAAGGAAAAAGCAAAACATACCCCCAAAAAATGAGCAAAAAAAGGAAAATTAAACTAATAAAAAAGTATATTTTCATTTGATCTTGCCGCATGATTTCTTCATCATCCACACCTTTAAGCACATCCAGTAATTTAAACAAAGGAACTTTAAAGTATTTAATATCTTTGAAATTTTCCATTAAATTTGATAGTATTATATGAAACAATATAATCGAGCATATATAGTAATTTACCTTAAAGAACAGTTTTTAAAATAAGAACAATTGAAAGGCTTATAAAATTCACCAAATAGAATCTCTCTATGCACAATATCCAGGGGTTCAAGAGAAGGTATATAGGAGTGATTCCTTATCAGTGAATATAATTAGTTAATGCAGTATATTTTTATATCTGTTTCTAAATAAAAATGGGTTTTGAAGTCTGACTTAATTATTTATCTTGTGATAAAATGCCGTAGATGTATAGGTAGATAGGTAGGGATAGAAATAGCTAGTTTAGATAGAGAGAAAGAGATATATACATACATACATCCAGAGGTTGCTTCCCTATGCAAATATAGAAAATGACGTATAAGCATACTAACTAATGAATAAAGAAAGAAAATGATGAGCCTCGTATTCCATGACCGACTCTACTACTAATAGCTTATATTATTCTCCTACCTTGAGTTAACAAGTCTCCTCAGCTAATAGACACTGTAACGATTATTGAATACAACTGTCTTATTTTACTGATAAGGGCACTAAGTGCCTTTAGGGAGCAGAGAACAGAGTACAGCCCCTTACTAAAGCCAGTGTGAAGGTGATTCCCAAGGCCAACAAGCCAAGAGGGGGGATTAATTCATCCTTTCAATGCATATTTTTTCATTTACCAGCATTTTATTGAGGGCTTTATCTGGGGAGAGGCACTGTGCTAGGCACTGGGGATACAGGTGAACAACCAGCAAATTCCTGACATCAAGGAACCTAAATTCTCATGGTGGAGTCTGAGAATCTATAAGTATATAGATATGCAAATAAAATACCTATGGACCATTACCAGCACTCCAGTGGAAATCATCAGAGTGACGTAATAGGTGCTAACTGGCTTGGAGGAAGAGAGTGTAGCATAGTCTTCTGTGGGGGCATTGAAATTGAGACATGAAGGCTGAGGAATGGCCAGGCATGTGATAAGTACACGGGCTTTGAGGGGAATTTCGTGCTTGGGAAAGAGGAAGGGACCAATGAGCAGGAAGGGTAAAAACCAAATTGATGAGGCATCTTGCCAGATTCTGCAGAGCATTGAAGGCCGTGGGAAGCAATGAAGGTGTAATTCTAAAAGCAATAGAGAACATTGGTGGGTTTTAATTGAGAGAATGACATCAGCTGATTTATATTTTGAAAGGTCACTCTCGTGGCTTTATGGAAGATGGATTGTAGGAGAGGAGGACAGAGAGGAAGAGGGAAAATTACTCAGGAGGCTTTTAGTGGGAAGTGTGGAGAAAGAGTGGATGTGTTGCAAGTACGTTTTTGGGACAGTGATAACAAAATTTGCTGATGGCTCATGGATATGGAGGTGGGAGGGTTGACAAGGGAGAGGTTGGGGATGTCCACCCTTTTTGACTTGATAGCCTGAGTGGACTATGGTAGTATTTACTGAGATGGGGAAGGCTGGGGTAGAAACAAATATATTTTATTAGACTAGCATTTATATTTTATTTGACTTGGATTGTCTAATCCAAATCAAAAAAAGATTAAGTCTCACCTAGAGCCAAGTATATTTTATTTTGGTCAGGACCAATATGAAAGTGCCAAAGGAAATCATGAAATACGGGTAATAGCTTCTCCCTGTATCACAAACAACACAGTCATTAACTTTCATAGTGGTTGAAGGCCATCTTGGCACTGGGATGTGAGTTGGTAGAGTTTGTGAATGTGGAAATGATAGTGGATGTGTGTCACTGCACTGTGCGTGGTGAGTGTGTGTGTGCCTCTGTGTGGTAATGTGTGAGGACAGGATGTCACTGCGAGCTTATGAACGTGGATGCCCTTGGGTTGGGTGGCAATTTAAGGTATTTTCTGGTTGATCTTTAGAAAACCCTAATCATTTTTCTTTCCAAACCATTTTCAAGAATAGTGCTTTGTGTGAATATTCATGGAATTATAGACAGACTAATTCTTTTTTGCCTAGAATGAAAATAGGTATGCGTTCATCATCAATAAATATTTGGGGAAGTTCAAGAGTGTATTCATTTTTACTGGTCTCAGATTTTGCTACCTGACAGATGTAGTAGAGCACTCAGTAGAGAACCATGTGTTAGCCAGATATGTAGAACATCAAACTGAAAGGTTCTATAACAGCTATGAAGGGCACAGTTGCTTTTAGAGTTCTAAACGTTAAGAATGTCTGTCTGAAATTTGAAACTTGAAATCAAAACTAATAGATGGCAATCTCAAACTGTCCACAGCCATGATTATCACATTGTAACACACCATATTTTTTGAATGGCACCGAAAGGGATACATTTTTCCCTAAGCTGAATCAGTTCTCTGCTTCTAGCTTAATACAGTACAGTAAGGCACACATACTCCAAACTCATTTAAAGGAGGGAAAAAAAAACCTTCTTATTTTCTGCATTGGGGAAGGAGAGGTAGTTTGTGGTGGAGAACAGAGGGAGGAGAGATGGGAGAATTAAGTTCTTTACCCTGCTGGGAGAAAACTGGGAGAAAATTTGGGGAGAACTCATGTGGAGGCAACATTATTAGGGTAAATAAAACCTCAGAATCTCTTAAGGTTTTGAGGTTAGTGCGATTGAGCACGTTTATTTCCTTTGTAATCACTCTAAAAATAACCTACTGGCTAGGATGATGATATGACAATTTCTCGTTTCAATGTCCAAAGACATACTCCTTTACATAATAGATAGTCAGTGAGTGTTTCATTGATTGTAATTGACTTTTCCCTGTTGGTTGTTTATTTCTCAGTCTTTTTCTGTTTTGTATTCACAAGGATGGACTTCCCTTGAGCCTTGTGGCTGTCTGTCCATTGATACTTTTAAAGTAGGATTTGGGGTTGCCATGAGGTTTATAGCTTCAGAAAATTAACCTTATCAGTTTACCCAGAGATGATGATTCATTAACCAGACTTACAATAACTAGATAATTGCATTTCTTTATGTATGCTCTAGAAGCAAAGGCTTGAGGGTAATTTTCTTCAAAGCCTGGGAGAATAAAGGACGTGTCCTTAGCAGAAGCAGAAGGGTTTCGAAACTAGGCGAGGAGGGGGTCAGGGTCAGAATATTCGGCACAGCCCTGTTTTTAATGTTATGCGTGAGAGAAATGACCATTTAATAGATTTCTCCCAAGTTTGTGGGGATTTGGCAGTTCCTTGCTCTATCTGTGCTAAGATCTCGCTGGCTTTAGAGCCCTCCTAGAATTAAGAGTTTCTTTCTCTGTTGAGCTGTCTCTCTTTCCCATGTTGTGTATTTTTCGGGTGACCATTTTAGCAATTGTACCCAGTATTTTTAATATTAAACCATATAGCCTCAGTTTCTTTTTCTTTTTTTTTTTTTTTTTTGCGGTACGCGGGCCTCTCACTGCTGTGGCCTCTCCTGTTGCGGAGCACAGGCTCCGGACGCGAAGGCTCAGCGGCCATGGCTCACGGGCCCAGCCGCTCCACAGCATGTGGGATCTTCCCGGACCAGGGCACGAACCCGTGTCCCCTGCATCAGCAGGAGGACTTTCAACCACCGTGCCACCAGGGAAGCCCAGCCTCAGTTTCTTATAAAGAGGGTTTAAGGAAATTATTAGATGTGTTTGCAAAACCAATGGGTAATATAAGAGTTAACCTGACCTGGAAAATAAGCATTGGCCTATATTCCCAGTGCTTACAAAAAAAACCACACTAGGCCAAATCTCTGAATCTACAGTTTTCTCTAAAAAATAAGATATGAAAGCCTTGAAAATTGGGCAGCATGGCTAATAAGATGCATAAAATAAAAATTTCCTATCCTTCTTTCATTTGGTATTATATTTATGGGTAGATTAAAATATTGTGCTTGTAGTAGACAATTATTTGTATAATGTTACATTATTCTATTTTCCCAGCTCTGTTGCAATTGAAAAATAAATTCAAGAAAACTAATAAATATTTTGAAAACAGCCATTTTCATGACATACACAGAGACAAGAAGAAAGATATTTGAAATTTCCGAGAGGTTTAAAAGGGTACACATATGGAACTGCTAAGAGCGTGTGGAGGATAGCTCCTGTGAACTAGTGGTATGGGCCAATTTTCAGCTAGGATTGTCCTCTGTACCCTCTGCATCCATTCTCATATTGTCTAAAATGATGTTCAGTAATAATGCTGCCTTCAGAATTAACTGAACTGCCTTCTACCAGCTAGGATGTAAGTTCCACGAGGACACCAGTGTCATTTTTGCCTTCATTTTTCACTGATTTGTTCCAATATAGTTTTTGCCTTCTTTATCCACTGATTCTTTTCCAGATGCTTAGCATGGTGCACAACATATAGTAGGAACTTCATAAGTATTTGCCAAATGGATGAATGAATTGGCTTATTGTTTTGATGACAAGTGGTAGGTTAAATAATAACATTGCACTAAGGTCAGCTTCCTGTTCTTTTTGTTTGTTTGTTTGTTTTTTCCGGTATGCGGGCCTCTCACTGTTGCAGCCTCTCCCGTTGTGGAGCACAGGCTCCAGACGCGCAGGCTTAGCGGCCATGGCTTACGGGCCCCGCTTCCCGGACCGGGGCACGAACCCTTGTCCTCTGTATCGGCAGGCGGACTCTCAACCACTGCGCCACCAGGGAAGCCCGGCTTCCTGGTTTTGATCATTATCCTATGATTATGTAAGGTGTTAACACAAGGGGAAGAAGAACGAAGGGTATCTGGGAACTCTGTACTATTTTTACAACTCTTCCATGAATCAGAAATTACCTTAAAAAAAAAGTTGATGTAGAATTGGGAATGGAAGAGGAAGAAGGGGACTAGGGATATGAAAGGGATGAGAACCGTTGACTCTGGAGCAGTGCAGGAAGACAAGTATGGGTACAGGGGCAAGAAATACCTGATGTGAATGCAAGCAGGTGCCTCTGAAGGACTAAATGGAATTTGGTTGCTACCTAACTTTTATTGAAACCATAAGAAAATCTGGAGTTGGAATCTCAAATACTCATTGTCTAGTGTGAAGTTTCGCCAGTTGCTATCTTTCACTTGTGCCACTTTGCCTGCTCCCTGATGGTTGTGGGTGCCAACTGCTCACAGCTCTGAATTCTAGATTTACCCTCCCTGCTTAAAATTGCATTAACAAGTGTAGAGATATTAGGACTTAACTGTGTAATTTCTTATATAATCGGAAGTCTTAAAAGAGCATTAGAAAAAAGGAGGGTTTGGAAGAGAAAAAAATGGGCAACCATTAGAATGATTTTGTGAAGGCAACAAACACGAGTTAATCTAACTTCAGTGTTCTCATCAACTTGTTCTCCATATGGAGAAGGAGTCCAGTGTGTGCATGACTAAGTTATGTGCTCAAAACTTTCAAAACCAGAATCCCCAAGAAGTTACAGTCCATTTTCAGCAATACCCACAAAACCTAATATAGTCCACTTCTGAGTAATCATTTAATTATGGTATTTTATCATCTTATTTTTAAAAACTGTGCTGAGTACATAAAAGTGACTAAAATATCAACAGATCCTTTCTTCCTCCACATAACCATTAATCTTAAATGTTCTAAGAGGAGATGTTTAAAAGGTAACTCTTTGCAGAACTAGTGCTTCTTTCTGGAGCTGTATGTCCCTCTTCTTACCAGCCCCTGCTTTCTTTTTCTTATTTTATCTTCCTTGTCACCTTGCAGTTATAAGAATTCCAGCGTGTAGGAGTGGACTGGTGGGAGAAGGGAGAAGGATGCATTCTACATTCAGTTGTTCATCAGCCTTGAAGCCTGGCTGGCAGCAGTAGAGTGGACGATGGATCTTTCAAACAAACAGAACATTGCCTGTTCCTTCTGTAATTTTTGGCAGAGTTCTCTGCTCTGTGTCTGGATTCTCGAAACTTTGCATGAATAAAATAGGACATGGTATTAATATAAAGAACTAGCATCTTTGTTGACTTATTCAACAGACTATGTGTACATAAAAAAGCAAAATAAGCACTTTCAGAAGTGTTGTCTGCACATGTCTGGTATTTTGGAGTTTAGACAATGTAAACTGTAGTACCTTAGAGAAAGCTGGGCTGGTCTCCGGATGCTTTACAGTTTACCTTCTGAATAAAGACATCCCATTGGCCACAAGTGAATAAAATATGAGCATCTGCCCGTAGCATTGCACATCTGTTAGCATATGGACCAATATAGACCAAAATACGCAGTGATAAAGCTCAAAGTAAATTTCTTGAGCTGAAATGTCATAGGATTTACAGCCAAACTAGGTGAGCCCCTCTTTGTAGTAGGATGGCAGTGATGAAAAAGATAAGGCAGAAGTTAGAATTGAGATGAAAATTTCATACCTGGAGAAGCAGGACTTCTTTACATAAAATTCACGTAGTATAATCGAGTGATAAAAGGAGTTGTTCCCAGTAGACCAGGGTTTCTCAACCTCAGCGCCCATTGACATTTTGAGTCCAATAATTATTTGCTGTGAGGGGCTGTCCTGTGCACTGTAGGATGTTGAGCAGAATCCTTGACTTGTGTCCAGGAGATGCCAGTAGCACCTGCCTCCACTTATGAAAATCAAGACTTTGCCAAATGTCCCGAGAGGTGGGGAAGAAGAAAAACATGCCTAGATTAGAACTATTGCCATGGTCCATATTGACCAGAAGGAAGTTCTGTACTCTTACAAAAAGATGTACTCTTTGTACCAAATCCATGAGTAGTATGGTGGGGCAGTCTAACTTGGGGGGACTCATTGTTTATTGGACCTTTTAAATATCTATGCCATGTGGGCAAAGGGTAAGTAAACAGTGGCCAGTTGGCCAGCAGAACAGCATTCCTCCATCAGTTCATTACCCTCTCTGGCCTTCGAGTCTCGTCTCTAACTTTTTCCTGACTTCTTTTCTCTGACCATGGAGTTGATGGTCTCCTTTATCCTAGAGCAAATCAGAATGTCTCTTGATGATACAAAGGTTTAAAATTACTATATTTTCTTTCTTCACATCATGACTAACTTAGACAAGTAATCTTCAGTGTCTGCCTTCACCTCCTCACTTTCTGGAACATACCCCAATTTGCCCAAATGCTACAATCCAATATCCCAATGATCTCATTTGCTGAACTTTTCCTGAATCCATCTTTTTTGACTTCCATGCAGCTTTTGCTCCTCTTGATCAATGGTTCTTAAATGGTACCGTGTGTCAGAATCACTGGAGGGCTTGTTAAAACACAGATTTCTGGGATTCATACTTGGTAGGCTCCTGGCCTGAGAATTTGCACTTATCACACGTTCCCAGGTGGTGCCCATGCTGCTGGTCTGGGGATCACAGTTCAAAAGCCATGTCTTGATTATTCTCTTCTTGAGTGCTTCGGTTTGCCTTTCATGATCATAGTTTCCTAACACTGACTCCCACTGACATTTTAGGTCACATTTTCTAGTTCCCTCTACTTCTCAGTGATTCTCAACAAGGGTAATGTTGCCCCCCCCCCCCCCCGGAGGACATTTGGCAATGTCTGGAGATATTCTTGGTTATCACAGATAACCGGGGGTGGGAGGTACGGAGGCAGAGGGTACCAGCTACAAATGGTATCTAGTAGGTAGAGGCTAGGGTTGCTGCTAAACATCCTATAATCCACAGAATACCTTCCCACAACAAGGAAATTATCCACCCCCAAATGTGAGAAGTGCTAAGATTGAGAAACACTGCTATGAAGGTAGGCATTCTCCAAGGAGAATGACTCTCTTACCTTCCTTTTAGACTGTACTTCTCTCTTGTCGATCTCAGACATTCTCAGAGCTTCCACTCAAGCCTCTTTGTAAATGACTCCCAAAGGTATATCTTTAAATATGGCATTACTTTTGAGTCCTCACCTAGATTTCCAACTGCCTGATGAATATCAACTGGATGAGCCACCAGTATCTTAAGGTTAATATGCCCAAACTAAACTTATCCTTATTGTAAGAGACTTCTTTACTTCCATTATGGTAATCATCTTTGGAGAATTCACTGTGGAAAAAATATTTGGCATTATTTCTTCTGAATCTTTCTCCCTTCCTTTTATAACCAATCAAGTGTATATTGTTGATGTGTCTCTACGCACTTAAACATTCCTAACTTGTACAAATGCTAAAAGATGATTCTTTTAAGAAGAGAATCGTAAAATAAGATGTATGGTTCAGAAATATCACTCTAGCAGCAATGCACGGAATTCACAAATATTCAGGAAAACAAAAGAGAACCTCACCATTCCATGTGAGATTATCTAGTGTTTTGATTGGCCAGGGAAACATATGCCCCATTACTCCCAGGAAGAGCAAAGTTATATGCCTGTATAGAATTCAGTCCCGTACTGCTTGAAGAAAGTGCTAATCTGTGGTGTTATGCTTCAAAGAAGTTGTATGAGGATATTATCTTCTCACAAACATGATGAGTCTGTTCATTAGGTTTGCTTTAGAAGAAGCCACTATATATTTTATTTCTTGATAGAATGCCATGTATATTGTCCTTGTTATTGGTATTATTAGCAATACTAATAACAGCCACCATCTTTGAGCATTTTCTAAGCACCAGAATAAGTACTTTGCATGTCATCTTATATATAGTAAGCCTATTGGGTAGATTCTGATATTGTATCCATTACGCACCCATGGAAACTAAAGGTTAAAGAGGATAATGAATATAGTCAAGGTCACGTATCATAACTGGTAGAGTCAGGATTTGAAGACAGGCTGCCAACAACCAAATTGTTGCTTCTCTAATAGCACAGAATTCAGTTGCTGTAGGACATGATCCCCAGAACCTGGTATTTGTGAATAACCAGACCCATCCTTCTCAGAATCAAAGACCTGGGTGCAAAAGGAGAGGCCATACAATTCAACCCTGTCCCTCCAGGGGATGGTGGAAGTGGTTACCCATTAGTGAGAGAAGCAATGTAGCTGGCTAATGGAGGGGGACACAGAGGAAAGCTTTTCTTTGTGGAAGTTTATTACAGAGACATCTGCAGACCTCTGACTCTCTCCTGCATACCCTTTCTCTTTCATAACTTCCATTTCTAGGCTGTAATGGATGCAAAATTACTGCAGCATTTTGTTCTGCCAGGCCGACCCCTTACATGTGTCACAGTTGTACATCTCTGGCTTAGTTACTGTTTGCATGTTCAAGATTCCCGTGAGCGGGGATGAACAGTTCCAGAGGGGCTGCCTCATTTTAGAAACAAGGAAACCTGCCTCATTCTGGGTGGATATTATTTTGATCACTGACGCTGATGGAGTAACCCCTACTTATATCTCCCTTCTTGACGTTTCTCTGGTGTGTGAAGTGTCTTTAAATTAATATCAGGTCAGAGATATCAAGAAATCATAGTTTCAAATGCAGTAATTACAGAACTTTGGGGAGACTTCATTTTCACTCCAACATCCCTTTGTCTTCATAACATTTTGTTAGGGAACAGCAAAAGATATACCAGGATGGGAAAATAATGGTCTTTATCATCCTCTGCCTTCCTTCCTCTTTCTTCTCCAGGCCTTTCCAAAAATTTCTGCAACCCCCTATCCCACCACATTTAGCGGTAATCCTTATTGGAAAAAATGAACAAATTTGTTTTGGTAGTAATTTTTATATCTTTTTCTGAGAGATTCTGATATTCATTCATTCAATCAGAAAATACTGTGTTTACTCTATTTAGGCACCTTCCTAAGCACTGTAGATGTATCAGGGAACTAGACAAACATGACTCCTATCCAAGAGTTTACATTCTAGTAACATTAGCCAGAAAGTAGCCACATGTGTTTCTAAAAGGTTGTCTTTTATTTTAAAAAAAATATATTGAATGGATTTGATATGTAATATTGTGTAAGTTTCGGGTGTATACTTATACAATGTGTTACTTTGACACATTTACATGTTGTAATATGATTGTCAATGTAGCTATATTTATCACTTTCTACAATTATAGTACAGTATTATTCTCTGTATTCATTATAATGTGCATTAGATCTCTATGGCATATTTACTACTTGTTACAAGTTTGTACCTTTAAACACCATCACTCTTATCCTTCCCTCCGCCATCACGTGATAACTGCCATTTTACTCTGCTTTTCATAGGTTTGACGTTTTTCGATTCCACATGTAAGGATATCATAGAGTACTTGTCTTTCCTTGTCTGATTTGTCTCATTTACATAATGTGCTTGGGGTCTATCCATGTTGTCACAAACAGGAGAATATCCTCCTTTCTCGTGGTTGAATAATATTCCACTGTGTATATGTACCACATCTTTTTTATTCTTCCATTGATGTTGTCCTTCCATTCATAATATTCCTCATATGAAATATGACATATACTATATATAATATATAATATATCATGTCTCATTTATAAGTTTCTCATGTATTCTCTACTTTATCCTATATCTCTCTTGACTATTTCACACATTTCATAAAATGTATATATATAATATGTATATATAACATTTTATATATATATATTATATATATATTTTGTTGTTGTTGTTGCCTGTGATAGTCTACATGGAGGAAAGGACTTAGATGGAAGTAAGGTAACCACAGAAGGGTACAGAGTGTCTTTCCTTTTAATGTAATTGCAAAAATAGGAGTGATATTAGTCATTAGAACATATTTATATTTCACTACTAAGCTGTTAAAAAGAATCATGGACATGTGAATATGGTCCGGGTTGTAGATTCTTTAAAAAATGATCATTAGCTGTCCCTAAAGGATTTTATTACATTTCCTGAAATCATGGGTTTTCTTTTTTGAAGTGTACCTCCCAAAAGTGTGTGCAGCAATAAATTTGTAAGATCATTTTTAAAGCTGCACAGACAGATGTGAGGAGCAGAGGTAGCTGCTGGGTGGGAGAGGGGAAGCACTAGTGGCAAAAACAAAAGAAACAAAAAAAAAAAACCAAAAAACAAAAAACGTGTTTCAGGTCTTGGGCAGCACTTCTGTCTTTTTAGGCATTTGTCAGATTCCAACTATTAACCTGTCAGCATCAGACAGATTGAAGGAAACACTTCCTTTCAAGTTGAGCCCTTAACAAAAGGAAAATAAGAAAAAAGTCATTGCTGGAGTTGACGGAGAAATGATCCCACCAGGGGCTGGGCTACGCCTGGAGAGAAAGTGATACTAACACCTGGGTGTATGCTCTCAGAGAGTGAGAGATTTTATGCGGTGTGATAGGGATGTGGAAGGAGTGACAGCAGTGAATAGAGAAAGCTCTCTCTTTGAATCTGCTTGAGCAAAGATGCAAAACCAATTCAGAGATGCAGGGCACACATTTTAGTGAAAGAAGATGGGGCTGACTGGTGCTGAGATCATGGCAAGTCAGCAGAAAAATGCTGAATCCCATCCCAGTGGGGAGCACAAATCATCCTCAGACATCAGCAGGGGGGAAAGAAAAAGTAATGACTCTTTTCTTAACAAAGCCATGCCCCTATCTCTGAACTTGGTGGCATTTTTTTTTTTTTTCCCCAGAGGACACATGTAGTTTTATAGCCTTATTTTGCTCATGAAAATTTCAGCACAAAACAAAGTTCATCAAATATTTCTGGCTTTCCTTGTTTTGGGCACACAGTAAGCCTACACATCCTGAGACTTCCTGTATTGAATAGTGCTGTGTGATCATTTCGAGCCAATGAGCTGTGAAGGGGAGGGACATGTGTCCCTTCCAGGCCAGGCATTTAGCTGTTGATATGAGACCCTCTATAGCTCTCTCTTTCCCCTTCTCCAAGGCTGCTAGCAATCTTCAGGTAGTGGCCAATCCATTCGCCTGGCCCCTGGAGTGAGCACTATGACAATATACAGCAAAGCCTGCAGTCTACCCACAGTAGGCAAAAATAGACCATTATTTTACCTTTATGTTAAGCTGTTGGGCTTGTTTGTCACAGCAGCATAACCTGGCCTGTTATAATGGACACATTTGGTTAAATGTAAGTGTAAGATGTTTTATTTTTCTTAACGAATAGAGGCAAAAAGTTTGTATGTTATAAACCTCTTCTCACAACCCAAATTACCATCCTGTTATACCTACAGCCCTATCCATGAGGGACAGTTTCCTTAAAGATATTTTGTTTATTTTAGTCCTGGAAGACTTAAGGCCACTTTAAAAAGTGCAATGCTTAGGGATATGACAAAATGTAAACACTGTGTTGGTGGATGCCTTAGTATCTGAGGGGCTTTTGTGGGTGGAGAGGAGCAATCATTACTCTCTGTATTTTGTTTAATGCTCCATTTATTTAAATTATGTATCTAAAATTCAAACTTTTAAAAACTAAATTTTCTTTATAAGATAATTAATTCCTCTTAGAAATTTAAATATTAATTCCATATTTTGTATGGATGGATTTTTTAGAACATTTCAAATACCTTAAATTACACACCTTTTACACTTAAACTTCTACTCTTCAACTTAAATCTATAGCAAATCATGAGTTTGATTCATTTTATCATTATTTCTGAAAAGCTTTTGCACAACAAAGGAAACCATAAACAAGATGAAAAGGCACCCCTCAGGGGCTTCCCTGGTGGTACAGTGGTTGAGAGACCGCTTGCCGATGCAGGAGACATGGGTTCGTGCCCCGGTCCAGGAAGATCCCACATGCCACGGAGTGGCTAGGCCCGCGAGCCATGGCCACTGAGCCTGCGCGTCCAGAGCCTGTGCTCCGCAACGGGAGAGACCACAACAGTGAGAGAGGCCTGTGTACCGCAAAAAAAAAAAAAAAAGACACCCCTCAGAATGGGAGAAAATATTTGCAAATGAAGCAACTGACAAAGGATTAATCTCCAAAATTTACAAGCAGGTCATGCAGCTCAATATCAAAAAAAAGCAAACAACCCAATCCAAAAATGGGCAGAAGACCTAAATAGACATTTCTCCAAAGAAGATATACAGATTGCCAACAAACACATGAAAGGATGCTCAACACCACTAATCATTAGAGAAATGCAAATCAAAACTACAATGAGGTACCACGTCACACTGGTCAGAATGGCCATCATCAAAAAATCTGGACTTGTTTTTATGTTTTCCAGGGTTATATATTAATACCCAGGCAATATATTAAGTTAGTTGCTTTTCAGGGTGAATCGAATCTCAGCTTCTGGTCAGCGGGCTGAGATTATTTTTCTAACCATTAAATTCATTTATTGTTTCAAGATATAACTCCGTTCACAAAAGTGGGAATTTTTTCTCGCAACTTGCTGTCTCTCCCCCCAAATAATCTACCTATATTTAAAGTTACACTTGGCTACATTATCTGAACCATGTTCATTATTAGATATTGTCCTTTATTTAACATTATTAAAAACATATGTTCTTAGAAGCAACTTCTTAAAAAGTCGAGGACCATCTGACAGTTTCATCTCCCAAGAGATGAGGGTGAATCTGAGTAGTTATTTCTCCTTAGCTTACTAGATTAGTGTGTCATATTTATTGAAATCAATAAAAATTAAATATATTTTATTATGTTCATACTTCTTTTATATTACAACTACCTGTAATATGAGTTATATTATATAACTGTTTTTTGAGCATCACTATGAATTTCATAGACTTAGCTTGTTTTAATCAACAACAAAAATAATGAGTAATTTTATGGTTATTAATCTTATTTAGTGTTCAAATTATCACCCGCTGGCTAGTAGGATCTCCTTTAAGTGAGCTTGTTGTCCTTTCAGTATTTTCTTTGATATTTTTGTGAACATACTTGTGTTTTGGCAACAACAGTAGTTCTAGACTCATGGAGATTATTTCCTTTCCCAAGACATGAAATCAACAGGACTGCAGAGAATCTTGCATATGTGAGGGTGGTTCGTGGGCCCGAGTGCCCCTCTTCTTAGCAATTCAAGTAATAAAGCTGAAAAATGTATTTCTTTCTAAAGTCATAAGTTCATACTGATTTTTTCCACGAGAAGGGCATAATTTTTGGTGATGTCTCTCCAACTGGTTGCTGATTCCCACTTATAGTTTTTATCTAGATGATCAGTATACTGTAAATATCAGGGAATGTTCATAACAGGGGCTGATAGAAAAACCAAACTATAGAAAAGCAGCTAGAGTGTGAGACTGTATTCACTAAGTATCCATGCGTGCCCCTGAAGAAAAGCCTGACAGGGTCTACTCTAAAATTGATTTACCCTCCTCGCCATGCTTTTAAATTTTTCATATTATCCAGCTTTTGTTTTTTAAGCATATTTTAACTTGTAATGAGAATGCAAAAATATTATTTTTTTAAATAATGAAAGAAAACTTTCTAGCCGGAAATAGCTCTATGTATGTTTCATCATACTGCATCTTGTATACACAGCATATTCATAAAATCTCAAAACTTGCTTTACTCTTTTTAACTAGGTGATATTTTGCTTTTGTGTCCATGCTTTCCCTTTAGAATGAAGAAGATTCTAGATAATCTTATTATATCCTATTTCTACTTCACTGCATTGCTCTCTGGGGGGGGGAAATTAACAGCAAAAGACTTGTCACTTGAGTTCTATTCATGACCTCTCTTCTGTGAGCATTATAGGTAGAAGGCAGCAAAGAGGAGATGCAATTCCAGGGGAATATGGGCTCATAGATCTTTCAGAACAATGTTAAAAGAAAGCTTTCTCATGATTGCTGTAGCAAGTGGTGCTTTAGAGTCATCATTGTAAGAGCATTGAATCCAAAAGTGAGGAACAGGACAGTATTCTGAGTGGCTTTTCAAGACAACAGGGAGTCTGCTCTCAGGCCTCCTTCGGCCACGTTGATATGTGTGTCGTAAAAGCATGGGATTGTGAGCCCATCCGTATGACATAAATCAACAATGAAACGTGCCTCTATAAGGGAAGAAGCAACTTTGGATTTTAGGAAGAGCTTTCTGGCTCCATGCAGACCTTGAAACCTCTCTTGAGTGGCAACAGTCTCAACATTTTCACACAGTCAGCTGTTTCTTCCATAGTTCCATTTACATCCAACTTAAATTTCACTTTCAGCATTTTCATTTTTTTTTTTGTTGGCCAGTTCTCAATTTTGATTACCCAATTTTATTATAAAATATCACACGGATGCACCACTGGGAGAAAAGAGGCAACACCCTACCTCTTTGGCTGTCTGTGCATAAATTGAGTAACAGATGCTTAGTGACCGTTCACTGTCAGACTTTGAATGAACTGACAGGATTGGTCATGGGTCATGACGTACATCTGTGATTTATGGTCGTGATTGTGGACTGAAAAACTAGCAGCGAAGTTTACACTTCATGCAAATGCCCACAGTTAGTATAGCATAGTTCAGGCATACCTCATTTTTATTGCACTTCCCTCTGTAGCACTTTGCAGATACTGTGTTTCTTACAAATTGAGTTTGTGGCAACCCTGTGTTGTCAGATGATGTTTCGCATTTTTTAGCAATACCTTATTTTTTAATTTAGGTATGTACAGTTTCTTTAGATGTGATGCTACTGCATATTTAATAGACTCTAGTATAGTGTAAACATAACTTTTATATGCACTGGGAAACCAAAAAATTCATGTGACCCACTTTATTGCGATATCCGCTTTATTGGGCCGGTCTGTTATTGAACCTGCAATGTCTCCGAACTATTCCTGTAACTGAAAATTAAACTCTCTTGTTTGGATACTGAAGTTATTAACTAAATCATGGTAAATGAAACCTGTACACATCAGAACCATGTAAAATAAGGCCTACCTGTGTGTATGTGTGTGTTTAGTATTTTTCACTTTGTAGCTTCAGCACACCATGCCACAAACTTGATGCCTTATAATGCCTAGGTTAGTGTGTTCTAAGACAAATACTCTTCATTTTATCTCTGTTGGCCCGTTTATTCCAATGTGGCTTTTTGTCCTGTAGTGTATTCTATGTTCTGGTGAAAAGTTTTGACCCATAATAGCTGACAGATACGTGCAGGTGGCCACGCACAGAAGCAAAAATGAAATTTCACTCTAGTTGTTAACACGAAGGTTTCCCAAGGGTTTGGGGTGCTGGTGGAGGAAACAGAATAATGAGTAGCAGGCAGGGACTTACTGGAGTTCTCTGACATTTTGAGGAGTACTCTTACACATCACTGCAGCCTGAGGGGAAGCTTGGCTGAAAGAAACTGGCCAGAGGCATGTTCTGACTTTGGATGACTCAGAGAGAACGGCAGCACTGTTAACAATGTACAAATGTTGGGAGACTTTTTCCCCACTGGAACTATGCTATCGATCCCATATAATGCTGATTCAGTTAGCATTCCCATTTCCAGATACTAAATAGCTAGGTAAACAAAAGAATTGGGAACAGCTTTTTGGAGAGAGATTTTAATGTTCTTTGTAAATTTAACGAAGATAAAGATGTTTGTTAAGATAGTTAGACCCAGTGTTAGTATGAGTATGTACAATGGAAACAACCTTACTTGGAATATGCAGTACTTAGGTTTAACTCATGGCCTTGCCAGATATTAGCTATGTTTCATCATTCCTTTATGCATTAATTTATTTTCAACAAGTTTGTACTATGGCCTATTGTGTGCCAGGCACCACACCAGGCTTATGCCATCAGGGTCAAATCACTTCTTCAAGTTTCTCACCTGTGAGATTCTTAGACTTCTGAAATCTATTTAAACACACACACACACACACACACACACACACACACACACACACACACACACACACACACACACACACACCTGGTTCAAAAGGCAGCTCTGTAGTATGAAAATACCTATTTTTCTCCTGTTTTTCTTTGAAAGCCAGGAGTGAGTATAACATAATTTCATGGAAGTAATGAAAATATAATTTTCAGTGATAAAGTTCATAACCGAGGAGAGAGTAAAGTATTTTTTCAGTTTATCTTCAGCTTGTGTCATCACCCCACCAAGTACAGAAATAATGAATGCAATAATTCACCTTTATTTAGGATGCCAATTAGAGGGTAGACCCATCATGGGAAAAGCCCTCAGGTCTACTCCTCTCCATTCGCATGGGGCTGTAACTAAATGATTTTGTATGGCCGTGTGTGTGTACGTGTGTGCGTGCGCGCGCACGTGGGCATGTGCATGTGCATGCCTGGAAAAGAAGAGCCCACTTCTTTGTCCATTATTCATCTCAATGTTTACTGTCAAGATGGGTTTTCCAATTTTCCATTGTTTTCCCTAAATTGAATCTCTCATATAGAGTTTAGAGCTGGTCTGTCTGCTAGGAAATAGCTATGTAATAAAACAGCAATATAATAGTGCTATAATTCACCCAGTTACTCATTCCTTCCCTCAACAAAAGGACCTCAAATGCATCAGTATATGTGGGTTTCAGTTAAATTTGGAGGACAGTCATTGAGTGACTACTGCATGCAAGCTCTGGGCTGAGACTATTGAAATGGATAAGAAACTGTCCCCTCTTAAGGAGCTTGAAATCTAGAGAGAGACAGATGGACAAATATAAAATTGAAAATGTTTGGTGTAATTTCTAATAGAACGTCCTCGGGACTGTAGAAGTGGACAGGGATATTTAGTTCTGTCTTGGAGGCTGGGATATAAGTCAGGGAAGGTGTTTCAGTGGCGATTGTGCTTAAAGAGGGTGTATAAAGAATGAATAAGCAGAACAGGCCGAGTCAGCAAAATTGTGGATGGAGAAAAATGCATTCCAGCCAGCAAATTCTTTTTCTTTTTCTTCTTTTTTTTTTTTTGCTTCTTTGAAAGATTTGTTTTTCTCATCCTTAACACCCTCTGCTAATTCCTCTCTTGGTTTTTAACTATTTCTAAATTGTGTCTTAAGGATCTAATCAGTGTCACGGGATGGCTCTATACCCCACGCTGCCCACCCCCATGTCACACCACTGTATGAGCAACACATCCTTTCTCCTGAAAATGATAATATCTGGCTCCAATCAGAAGTCCTGCTTACAGCTCTGATGTAGGTCTGGGGCTTGTCCATGTTACTTGAAATCAGTATTGATTGCTTCAGCTCTAAACACAAGGCCCAAAGGGTCATGCTGGTTGCCGTAGGTGAGGAACAAAAAGTAAAAGCGAGCTAGATGAAACGAAGAGGTAGATGTAGAATCAAAAACGCCAGGAGTCTTCAGTGCCTGCTGTCAGGCGTCATCAAATCAAGAAGCTTTCTTTGCTGGTAAGGTCGGGGGGAGGCAAGGGAGGATGAGCATACTCAGAGACAATACATTGCCCTGCATGAGAGCAAGTTGTGGTGCTTAGTATAAATCACACCGTTTGCTTACAATCTTCATTTTTTTTTTTTTTTTTTTGCGGTACGCGGGCCTCTCACTGTTGTGGCCTCTCCCATCGCGGAGCACAGGCTCCGGACGCGCAGGCTCAGCGGCCATGGCTCACGGGCCCAGCCGCTCCGCGGCATGCGGGATCTTCCCGGACTGGGGCACGAACCCGCGTCCCCTGCATCGGCAGGCGGACTCTCAACCACTGCGCCACCAGGGAAGCCCTACAACCTTCATTATTTACCTTTAATCTCTGGCAGATGGGAACTGGCTGGGTGCACACGAGGGTACAGAATACCCCCATGTGTGCTTGTGTGCCAGAGTGATCTAGGAGAATTAACCTCTACCGTCCCGGTGTAGTCAGTGGGATGCCATTTAGAGTGACCATATACAGTTTATCTCCAAACTGGGATACCTTGGAGGGTAAAAGAGGGTGCTGTTAATAATCATACCAGCCTAACAGTGGGACATCCCTAGGCAAACAGGGACTCTTAAGGGATATATGATGATCTTGCCGTTTGTTCTGTCTGAAGGGAAATTTCCAAGGAGAAATACAAATAACATATGAATCATGGCCCTCGAAGTAGGCTAAGACTTCAGACAATTAGTTACTGAGTCAGTTCATAAGTTTATAAGTTCGGGAAAACTTTAAATTTAAGCGAAGATTCCCTAAAATTTTTACTGAGGTACATGAGATAGCTAGCTGTCCTTTTCATGCATAGTAGTACATTCCCACAGGAATATCAGAATTGTATGCAGTGCCTAGAAAGTGACTGCAATGATTTTATTCAAGAAAACATTGCAGTTCAGGCTAAAACATAGGTACAGGGACAACTGTAAATTGTATATGAAGATTAAGTACTTAACCTATCACAGTCGAAGCACTACTTGTCACACTCTTCCCCCAGATCTTCCTCTGGCTGCCCCTTTTCATCCCGTAATCTCATCTCAACGTACCCTTCCTTCTTAGAGAGGCCTTTGCTGGCCACCACAGCTAAAGTGACTCACGGACTCCTATCCTGCTTTATCACATTGTTCTTATATCATTTTCTCAGTATTTATTGGTATATAACATTTTCTTGCTTATTTACCAATGAGTTAATTGTATGCTTTTCCTACTAGGATGTAAGAATATTGAAGACAGGACTACAGGTAGATACTCAATAAATACTTGCTTATCAGATGGACTGATAGAAAATAGACCGCATTTTTGTCTTTACTGAACATCTTTTGCAATAGTCATTCCTCTCTTTTCATGACTTTTTTTGTGACTAGATAGGCATCCTCTTAGCACCTCCAGCTCCTGCCCTCACCACTTCACTACCAGGTTGATGCTACGTAACCCTCATATGGTTAAATATGGACTCATTGCATAACCTCGTTGAATGTGGACTCTGCCACATCTTGGAACCAGATTTTCATCAGCATCCATTTCGCTGTGCTTGACCTTTATGTCGTTTATTCTTAGCCTTCTCCTGAATCACCCTCAGTATAGTAGCATGCCATGCAATGTTAATCTTCTGGTCATGTGAGTAGACATTTTTTCAATTTCCTCTTGTCCATCTCTTGCTGAAGATTGGCAACTGCAGAGACACAGCACTTCTATGCACTGCATGATTTATACTTTGTCACTCAGAATTTTTCTTATTGTCAAATGAATGATTTCATATATGTACAACCACTTTCATTAAAAACATGTGTTGTACTTTTGTTTTCATTATTAGCATAACTCTTCTTTCAATTATTTTACTCACTGCTTTTGCATTTAATGAATGTCATAGCATTCAAAATATCCATTAAAGTACCTAAAAAAATGGAGCACAGCGTACACCGGCACTGTTCAACATAGAAGCCTCTAGCCACGCATGGCTATCGAGCACTTGAAATGTGGTTAGTGCAGCTGAAGAACTGGATTTTTAATGCAATTTAATTTAATTTAATTTAAATTTAGCTATAAAAATCGATGTTCAATTCAGTCAACTTGGGTATGTGAATCTGCTTTTCTAATTGTAAATTTTATGAAATTCCTACGCAGATCATATATTTTTACTAAAAATTAAGCTTCTGAATTGAGATGTGCTGTAAGTATAAAATGCACATCAGGATTTGAAGACTTAATATTAAAAGTAGAATGTAAAATATCTAATATTTTAAAATTTTGATTACATTTTAGAATGATAATATTTTGACTGTTTTGGATTAAATAAAATATATTATTAAATTATTTTCTCTAATTTCCTTATTTTTTTTAATGTGGTTACTAGAAAATTAAAAAGTATATATTTGCTTTGTATTATATTCCCGTCAGAAAGCACTTAGCCTAGACTGTTTATTGGCTTAGGCCAGATAATTTTAAATGGTATTGGTTTTGTTTGATCTCTATCATGTTAAAATTAATCAAAACAAAACAACAGGAAACCATCAGTTGCTAAGAGTCACAGGTTGGGTTGCCCAGGGGCAGACTCTGAGCTGGAGCTCAGTGTGCCTCATGATTTGTAGGAGATTCCTGGGGGTCACCACATGTGCAAGGGAGGGGACAGAAGTAGGATCATGCAGTGGGAGGAGCTGAGCTTTGATGCCTGCCCAGCAAGAGCATCATCCGGCCCCACGGGGTGCCCAGGGGGAGCTCTGGAGCTGAAATGGCTTTCACATTATCCTGAGTTGGGCCAGGGTGGCCAGGCCTTTATACCTCTGCATCAATAAGTCACTGAATCATCCTGGAAGATCATGATCTTGGGTAAGGTACTCTCTGTACCTGAGGCTAATAACCCTGAAGGGGCTGACAGCTGAAGGCTCTCTGTAGGTAGCAGTCCTGGCAGCTTGGACACGTCCTTAGTTGCAGGGAGATCTGGGCAGTACATCACAGTGTCCATCATATTGACATTTTTTATTAAAAATTTCACATGAAAAATCTTGATTATTGTCATTTTTTATCATGTGTATTGGCTAACACCAAGTCATAGCTGAAGCTAAGTCTGTCTTCTTAGGCCATGGTATGAGGTGTGTGTTTCTCATTGATCCTCTCTCTCCCTCCTGACTCATCTCTGGCTTAGCTGCTGTTTTATTACTGCCTGGCTCCTCTGGATGTTTGTGTTGGTTTATAGGCTCAGACCAGACTGACTTGAGCCCCACCATGATTGGGGACCCCATTTAATGCTCTCTGATGGTTGCAGACAACATTGGCCAGACTTTATTCTTTTCCATGAAAGTTTACAAGAAAATGAACTTTTGTGTTTGTCAAATTCTCATTGCTACTTGTAAGTTAACTCCTGGAAGACAGGGACTATATATATATATATATATATATATATATATATATATATATATATATTGCTACTTATAAGTTAACTCCTGGAAGACAGGGACCATATATATAATATATATATATTATATATATATGAAGCCTTGTTCAAAGATTGTTTTACAATCTTTATAATATATATATTATATATATATGATATATATGTAATATATATATATATTATATCTATATATATGAAGCCTTGTTCAAAGATTGTTTTACATCAGAGGCTTACCAAGTAAATTATTCACTGAAAGAATAAATATGTGTGACAACCAATAGTGTCCTTATTCTGTGTTACATCCTCGGTGAATGCTTGTGTGCCATTATAGCCTTGATATCTCCCTCTCACCTTACAGCAGTAAAGAAATAAAAAATGGAAATCTTCATTAACCCTTTGTTGGAAATTTGGGTATAAAATTCAGAGTTGTGTTGCATGTTTTTGACATTTAAAAAGATTTAATAAATTGACTGTGAGTGTTAACCTGTGGTGAATTTGAAAGAGAATATCTGAATGGAATGGGGGGGGGGCACATACTGTCAGCAAACAGAAAAGATCAGCTATGTATTTGTTATGGAGAGAAAATAGGGAAAATGTCAGAAAGAGTAAGACTTCGTTTTTCCTACAGTCTTCCTGACTGTTTCCCCAGTCCTTTACACTGCTATGCAATTTTATGGAATATGAATCTCAATTAGGAAACTTTAAAGAAGACAAAAAATGGGAAGAGTCTGTCTTCTAAATATGTCGTCCATTCTTTAGGCAGCAGTTTAATTTCAGTTAAAAGGAAGAACAAAGCCCTGCCAATGTTTTGGAACGAGGCTAGCTGGGTCCTTCAGTGGGGCTCTTTTTAGAAGTGGACCATCAGGGCAGATGCGGTATTACATAATGCTGTCTTCCTCATTCCCACAGAGAAATTGCAGCTGCTTTGAGGCTTTAGAGAAGCAGCAGTAACTTGAATTCTGTGTTGCCTATGTGTAGAAAATTCCAGGCAATGTATCATTTTTCCCCATTTTCAAATTATCTTTTTGAGGGAGATGTAAGGGAATCATCTCATCATCTCCATTTTAGAGATAATTAAACTGAATTTCAGTGAGATTTGTTGTCTCACTTCAAGTTATCCATTAGCAGAAATGAGAACAAACTCTTGCTTTCTCTCTTTCTCAGACTCATTCTCTATTCTAGCTTCTCTTTGACTGTCAATAAAATATCAGATATTTGTGTGTATATGAGAAATTTGAAATTTCATTCCTTTCACTGACATTTATTGAATTCCTGCCTTGCACTGCTGACCAAGGTTAGAACTGGTTTAAAAATGTTTCCTTCAGAGGGCCTAGTGGATATTTTCTGCCACTCAGGCTAAAATGCCACGGATAATTTTCATTTCATCTTGCATATGTGTAAGTAATTGAGACATGATAGAAATGAATATGAGAAGTACATGATATAGAATGAGACACATCTTGGGGAAAATGTTTCAGCTCTGGGAGAGTTTAGAACAAATTTGTCCCCGATCATGGTTATCCAAAGATTTATTTATACGTGGCATAATGTGTATGTAAGCCTGTGAAAACATAAACAACTTGGGAAAAAGAAATGTGACTTTTAGTCTTACCTCCAATACTTTTTGACTTAAGGAAAGTCATGAAACCCCTCCTTCCCATGGTTTCTCCATATATATATATATGGTAAATCCTATTGATTTCCTCCAGGGAGATTTGGAAGATAAAATAAAGTCATAGATATTAAGAAAGATGGCACAATATAAATGACAGTGGTATTATTATCCCTGTCCTCTAGGGGCTTGCTAAAACAATTTCCTAAGGGTAACTTTCAGGCTGACTTTGATGTGTGAATGTCCAGATATCTGAAATATAGGAGTAACATAGAGGACGAAGAAGGGTTTTCTGGCAATCCACAGTATCCTCCCCTCCTCCTATTAAAAAAGAAACCTTCTTTTAATATCAAAAAGACAGTTGGTGACTCTGCATATGATTTATTAAGCCAAATAAGTGTGTTTTTTTTACATCTTTATTGGAGTATAATTGCTTTACAATGGTGTGTTAGTTTCTGCTTTATAACAAAGTGAATCAGCTATACATATATCCCCATATCTCTTCCCTCTGGCCTCTGTCTCCCTCCCACCCTCCCTATCCCACCCTTCTAGGTGGTCACAAAGCACCAGCACCAGGCTAATCTCCGTGTGCTATGCGGCTGCTTCCCACTAGTTACCGGTTTTACATTCTTTTTTAAATTCAAGGAGCAAAGATCTAAATAAACATTAGCTATCATATGCAGAGATACTTTAATTGTACAGGTGACCTACATAAATGATTTAATTTCTATGAAGTATGTTATAGATGAGAAAGCAGAGAGTTTCAGAGAAGTCAGGCCGATCCCCCAAGATCACACAGCTCATTGTTGACTGAGCCTTGATATGAAACCAGAGCTGTATTCAGAGTTAGAGCTGTTTCCACCATGTGGTACTGTCCTGCCTCCATGTAATTATCCAGCACTACTACTTCTCCTTCTCCTCCTTTTTTTTTACTCTCTTTATCATGTAGTATCTGATTGTCTTTGTCTTTTTTTCCTCCAAGGGTACATTCACCAACTCCTGTCTAGAGTTTAATTTATAGCCATAAAGCAGGATAAAATTCTTTGTCTCCAAGCCAATAGGCTGAGTTTCCAGAGGCATAAATTCTAGGAATTAGTAATATCCTGTATAAAATCACTGAAGGATGGTGTCTGAGGTAATTTCATTGGCCTCTGTGATACTCCCTAAAGGTATAATTTATTCCACAGTCCCTGGACACGTGTTCATACTGTTTGGAACACACTGTGCTTGCCTTTCCCAGAAACCTTCAACCAAACAGGACCAGACACGGATCAAGGTCTGTCGGTCCACACCTAAAGTGTCCTCTGCAGAACACGTTGCTAAACTAGTCCCGTGTTTCCATTTTTTTCTCTTTAATGACCAACTCTAAGCACTCAAAATGAAAAGGGATGGGGTTTGTTCTCCTTCCAGACTCCTCAGCTTCCCATGGTAATTTGCAAGGTAGAAGGGGAAATCCATTAGAAGAACCTGAATGGGTTAAAAGGTAATAGGATTTGGAGAACAGGGCTCAGTGAATCACAAATAAATGTACTACCTTCACAGTCGTTACAATTGCTGAGTCCAGTCTTGCCCCTTTTACCATGGGGCCACGGCGCTTGTAGCATCACAGGGTGCTTGATAAGAGCGGATGAAAAGAGAAATTGATATCCTGGGTTCCAGGACCCCAGCAGATACCAAAACCCATAGATGCTCAAGCCCCTTGTATAAGACGGCAAAGTATTTGCATATAACCTATGCACATCCTCCTGTATGCATTAAATCATCTCTAGATTACTTGTAATACCTAATTCAGTGTAAATGCTATGTAAGTAGTTGCCAGTATGTGACAAATTGAAATTTTGCTTTCTGGAACTTTCTGGAATTAAAAAATACATATATTTTCAATCCATGGTTGTTTGAATCTGTGGATGTGGAACCCTTGGATACGGAGGACTGACTATACTATGTTCTCCAGGGACTGCCAGTGCTTTACTTAGCAATATTAGAAAAGAAATTTATTTCCAGCTTTATTGAAGTGTAATTGACAAAATTGTAAGATATTAAAGTATACAATGAAAGTATTAAAGAAATTCTTAGGATATTCTTAGGATATATTCTAAGGCAAGAATGAACACTGTGAAACACAAGCCAGAACAATTAAAACACCCATAGAGTCCTACTCCCCAAGCTTGGTCACTAATACTGTCGTGAAATGCCAGGAATTGGGATGTAGAAAAGATCTCAGAGATCCCACGAGCCATCCGAGAACCACAGAAGAATTCTGGTGCTAGAAAACTTTGGCGAGGCTGTGTTCTCACCACTCCTCCTTAATCTGCATTTACCCCTTGGGCCATGTAGGGACCACATGGCTGGAAAATATTCTGCCAACCCAGTGAGAAGTAAGTCTCTTTTGTTCTGTATGTCACGGATTCTGTATGCTGCCTGGTTGGAGAGGAAAGTCTAACCCTGAAGTTCTCAGGCATTTGCTACTCTCTGAATAGGTAGATCTTCAGTTAGGTCCCAACTTGTCTCCATCTGTTATTTCTAGAGTATTTTGGCCTTCATCTGGAGGAAGATGACAGGAAAGCATTCTGTTCCTGCAGAAAATCTGCTTGTCATCAGAGTAACTATGTACAGTCGAAACAGCAACTACCTACATACAGTTGCTGTGTGCTGCTCTGCCTCTTGAAAGCTAGCATTTGGGTGTGAATCGATTATGAAAGTGACGCACAGCGCCGCTACACACACACACTGCACCTGAAAACCCTAGACGTGACACAGATGTCTAGAACTGTGAACACGCACACAGAGCACTTCAAATAATATAAAAATTCAGCCATTTGTAAAGAGTGAGTAATAACAGAAGTTTGGGGTTATATAACCTGGTTCTAATAAAATAATTCAGATTGCTATGGTATTTTACAGTTTTATAATAGTGCTTTCATATTTATTTTCTCCTGTCCTTCTACAAAGACCTTGTAAGATAGTTACTTATTACCCATTTCTTAGACAAAGAAAGCCAGGCTCAGTGGTTTTGCCCAGGGTATCATAGCCTAAGAAATGGCAGAACTATTAAATTCTTATTTTAAATTATTTTTTTTTCTTGCTTTCTCTATTTTGAGATACATATTTTCCCTCTGGTATCAGGATATAGGCCAGGACAAAGTAATACGTAAAGTCCCTCAAAGGATTAGTTCAGAAAGGGACCATGGGGCTTCCCTGGTGGCGCAGTGGTTGAGAGTCTGCCTGCCGATGCGGGGGACACAGGTTCGTGCCCCGGTCTGGGAAGATCCCACATGCCGCGGAGCGGCTGGGCCCGTGAGCCATGGCCGCTGAGCCTGCGCGCCCAGAGCCTGTGCTCTGCAACGGGAGAGGCCACAGCAGTGAGAGGCCCGCGTACCGCAAAAAAAAAAAAAAAAAAGGGACCGTGGAAGTTTCTGCCTTAGAAGCTCAATTTGGCATTTCACTGTCGTCGGAGAAGGCCAGTCTATCTCCATGGCATGTCTTGTGCCAGGAAGACATCCTTTGGATCATTGTGTACAAAGCAGTGAGATAGCATTTCTCAGAAGCAAAGTGCTTTGCTAAGCAGTTAAAACTATAGAAAATATTAAAACGTGATTCTTTTAAAGATATTCTTTCAAATTAAAACAATCGGAATAAAACATGGGCATAGGAATAAACCTTGGACATCTAAGTATCATGGCTCTTATATTCCAGAAGTTACTGGGATCACTGAAAATAAGATGCTGTGAAGTAGAGATTCTATTTATTTATTTATTTATTTATTTATGGCTGCGTTGGGTCTTAGTCGCATCATTGAGGGATCTTTCCTTGCAGCATGCAGGCTCTTCCTGGCGGCGCAGAGGCTTCTTTCTAGTTGTGGCACGTGGGTTCTCTAGTTGTGGCATGCAGGCTCCAGAGCGCATGGGCTCTGTACTTGTGGCACACAGGCTTAGTTGCCCCGCGGCATGTGGGATCTTAGTTCCCTGACCAGGAATCAAACCCATGTGCCCTGCATTGGAAGGCGGATTCTCAACCACTGGACCACCAGGGAAGTCCCAGTAGAGTGATTCTTGAAGGATTGGGTATGGCAGAAGTGTGAGACTTTGTAGGCTAAATCATAAGGTCATTGCCTAATTGGGATTTATAGGACCAAGACCCTATCAGAGTTGTAAATTATCAATGTTGGACAGAACGTGAATGACTGCATATCTTGTTAAAATCACTAGGGAACTTAAAGGAGGCAGGAGGTAGTGATTGGCATTAGAACTTTTCTGAAACATCAGGACAAAAGTAGTTCTAGATATATGACCATGGTCTGAAAAATGAAGCAAAATTGATATTCCAAAACAGCAACTCAAGCTTAAAGCACTACCTATTTTTTTTCCTTCAGAAAATAGTACACAAAAGTTGGTGAGAATGAACCAGGCTATTGAGCTGACCCTAGAGCAGAAGAAATGAGACCAGCCATCTAGGAAGTGAATTTCTGTAGGAGAGGCCAAGCGATTGTGAGGGATGACTTAATGGACATTTCGCCAGTAAAGCGCCTTTCTTCTCAAAGTTCTTTATGACCCTGTGATTTCATATTTCTTTCTCATTTTCAGAGCTGATGGCTCTACTATTGCTGCCTGAATTGTGCCTTTGAATGAGAAATGACATGATTAAAATGAGAACATTGAAGTATTTTAAGAGAACTGTCCAATGACCTTTGCTTATGGATCTAGTTTGAGTGGTGAATGTGGCACCATGGATCTCCATGCATGCGGTCATCTAATGACTTTCAAAAATAAAAGACTTAGTTCCATTTGGCCTTTTTGGAAGGAGTACTGTCTTGTCTCAGAATACTTTAGGAGTTCCCTTGGTCAGCAAGTCAACAGAGACCTGGATATCTAAGCCTGTCTGTATGCATGCATCCTGTTATTTGACATAATTTATGTATTCTGTTGTACAGAAAGGAAGAAAGTCCTAATAAATAATACATCCATATTCCAGGCATATGTTTTATGGATTTCACTTGTATCAATTAATTTTATAAATTAAATTTTATTCTTATGTCATGTTGAATATAAAAAATAATAAGGTTGTAGTATTATGTCTGTTCTGTAAGTTCACACATATCAAATGAATATCTAGAAAATATCTGTTACTACCAATGGGTTGTTTAAGCCCTTTTTTAGCTATATGCATTCTACCTCTAGTTCAAAATGTAGCAAACGTCATATTATTTTTTTAAAAGTTCTTAATTGATGATTAAACTTCAAAGGATTTCCAGTAATACATGTCAAATAAGATTTTTTGATAAAAATCTGATTAGCCTTCAAAACCAAAATTTAAAAAAATCAATATTCCAGGTGATAATCTGCATTTAAATCCAACTTAAAATTAAATACTGTCAGGATTGCCCACTCAGAGGCCTTCCTGGAAAAATGGCTTATACAAATGCCATACACATATATTTTATAATTGACAATAGAAGCACAGGAAATTATGTGAAAAAAAAATTTGTTCATATTTGGAAGCTATATTTGTTGTCATCTTTTAAAAGACAGTAAACTTGTTTGTCATTCAAACCAAATCCATTTGTTCCATTATCTATTATTTTCTATCTCTTCTCACTTGCATTGGAGACAGGGGAAAATGCCATGGGAAAATAATTCTTGCTCAGACTCTAACAGAACTAAGAAATTAATGATAGATGCTTGGTTTGGACATACGGTGCTTAGATGAACCGGAAAACCTTGATTTGAGCTAGTCTGAGTTTTAATACACTGTCCTTACATACATATGTTTGGACAGGTATACGGGGTTTGAGAGCTTTGGAAAGCTTGGCCTTTTCCTTGCCTTTGTGAGCGAGTGGCATTGTGTGCTGTTTGCCTCCGTACCCAGCTAGGATGTCCTCTAATGAGCTGACAACAGTTGCAGCCACTAGGTGTATTCTTAATGTTGGATCACTCCCAATATAAGTTCTGAGGATAAGTGGATAATAATTTTCTTTAGCCATAAGGATGCCATAAGGATGCAACTGTTATTATCACATCTGTGTGTGTGCATGTTTCTGAGTGTGTGTCTGCGAAGTTAAATGGCCTTTAGTACTGGTTTGTTGTCAAAAGCAGGGTGAGCACAAGTCACCTATATAAAGAAAACTGTGCCACAGGAAGTAGCCGCATCTATGGAATATACAGGAATACAAGAAAAGTTGATGGTGACCCTTTCTCTCCTTTCACTCTACCTTGGACAGCTAGTTTCAGTAAATAAAATGATTTTCAGAGGGTCTTACCTTGTCCTCGGTGTTTAACATTTCAGCAGGTGTGTTCTCATATGTCCTGAATGAAAATACAAACCCACAGACACAGAAACAGAAACACACACACAGGTTTATATATTTTATATAATGTGTGTATATATGTGCACGTACTTAAAAATATAAACACTTTAAGCTAAGAGAAACATTTGAGTAGTAGGAAAACAATTAAAAATTGTGTAAGATGCAGCAGTTTTATCTTTTATCAAATATAACAGGTGTATCTTTCAACTCTGCTGATTCCTTCCATAGAAGTCAGTTTTCTGAGTGTGGTGTACTGAATGATACATGATATGGCAAGAGAGCTCATCCCAGTGGTGGAATCGTACAACCACTGGAGTGTCTAAGAGTCAAGCTCTCTCTGTCGATTTGGAGATAGATTATACCTACTTTTCCCAAGAGCCTTTGCTTTTCTATCCTGTTCTTCTGTCAATAACCATCCCCTTGTTCCCATCTTGCTGTTGCCTGCCTTCCTTATGTCACTAATAAATGAGATTATTTGTGGAATGCACTTAGCACTGTGTCTGACTCCTTGTGAGTATTCAATAAATGTAAGCTACTATCGTTATTGCACTTTGATCCTTTCCACATCCTCTTGATGTTTTTAGGGCAAATAATTTAATCCCCATTTTACTAGAAGAAATCTGAGACTAACAGAGGTTAGCAGGTTATCTGACTTGTCTCTGGTCTCTGGATTAGTGAACAGTAATATAGGTACTTGAATTAAGAACTCCAATATTTTAGGCCAGTGCTTATTCTTCTATAGCAAACTTTTAAGTGAGTCTTTTTTTTTTTTCCAAAATATTCCCAAGAAAATAAAGGAGACACCAGATCTCTCTTGTATCTTATGCCTGGCTTTAAACTCATGCCTTGTCTTAAAAGCCAGGGATTTACTTAATAAATTTAAATGCATTTACCTGAGGTGACAGCCAAAATGTAGTTCTAAATAACCTCTATTGGTGGTCTCAAACTGCTGTGTATGTTCAGTATGTTCCATTAAGCACAATCTTATGAAATTTTCATAGGTCAATCTCCCTTGATTTAATTTTCAGCCAACATCAACATCTATTGAGAATATCCATAACATCATATGATAAGGTACATATAAAGTACTATGTGAGTACACATAGAGAAGCAAGAAAATTCTTCTTGGGATTGTGGCGAATGCTTCTAGGAGGGGGTGCCACTTGAATTCTGTATTAAATGATGGATAGACAATTAATACAGACAGAAGGGCATAGGTAGGGTGGCTCCTTTCAGACTGAGGGAGCCATTTGAGCAAAGGCATTAAGGTACAAGAAACAGTGAATGATCCAATATGGTCAAACTGTGTTGGTGGCAAAAGTGACTGTTGTCTGGCTGTGAAATGCCTTGTGCGCTAGGCTAAGGAGTTTGAAGATGATTTGGTAGTATCTGAGCTGCAGCAGGTGTTTTTAGGAAGAAGAGTGCCATAGCCAGATTTGTGGTTTAGAAAAGTGACACTGGCAGCAGTGTGATGGAAGAATAGCCAGGGTTCGAACTGCAGTCAAACCATTGCGTGATTTCAGGAGTGATACGATGAGGGTTGAGATTAAGGAAGTGGCCATGAAGGCAAGGGAAAAGATGTCAGAAAAATGTTGTGGATATACTTGACAGGGCTTAGCACCTGGTGAAATATACAGAATAAGTGAAATGGGGAAGACAGAAAACTGGCTTAGATAGATGAGTGGATAATTGTTGCCAGCACAGAGAGCTAAATAAGCTCCTTTTTTTCAATACAGATTAGATTTAATTACAAGAATACCATCTATTCATTTGCCATATTTGTTACAGTAACACATCTTGTATTTTGATATAAAAGTAGTTATAATAGCCTTTAACACTGTATTTTAGTAGTTTACCTAGACTTTAAACTCCTTGAGGGCAAAGACAGCCAAGTCTATGTCATTCATCTTTTAAATACCCAGCCTGTTGGTGCCTGACACAGAGTAGAGCTCCACGCGTATTTGATGAATTGGATTGAGGTTGAATGTACTTATGGCAATAGGAGAAATGCCTAGGAGAGTTTCTTGTCTCTGTTCCAATTCTTTGGTTTATCTCAGCCTTTGCTTTAATTTTTTTTTCTTTTTTATAAATTTATTTACTTATTTTTTATTTTTGGCTGCATTGGGTCTTCATTGCTGTGCACAGGCTTTCTCTTGGGTCTTTGTCGCGGTGCGCGGGCTTCTCATTGTGGTGGCTTCTCTTGTTGTGCCGCGCAGGCTCTAGGCGCACGGGCTTCAGTAGTTGTGGCTCGCAGGCTCTAGGCATGCGGGCTTCAGTAGTTGTGGCACATGGGCTTAGTTGCTCCACTGCATGTGAGATCTTCCCGGACAAGGGCTTGGACCCCAGACCAGGGCTTGGACCCCAGACCAAGGCTCACCCCTTGCATTAGCAGGCGGATTCTTAACCACTGTGCCTATCTCAGCCTTTTCGTTTTGGCTTCTATTTCGGGGAAGTCCCTATCTCAGCCTTTTCATTTTGGCTCCTATGAGGTTTTTCCAGCGCTTCAAACATTTCTAGTTGACAAGAAGAAAGAGAGTGAGTGAGTGAGTGAGTGAGTGAAAAGGAGGAGGAGGGGTATTGCAGCATCTAGATTGAACTGCACAGGTTTGCCTCTCAGAATTTTCACTTTTGATGGGGAACTGTCCCAGATTTCATCCACCAGGCTAAGGTTCTGACATGGTACCTTCTTAAATCAAGC
This sequence comes from Delphinus delphis, assembly GCF_949987515.2. Taxonomy (NCBI): domain Eukaryota; kingdom Metazoa; phylum Chordata; class Mammalia; order Artiodactyla; family Delphinidae; genus Delphinus; species Delphinus delphis. Next base: position 24,321,242 of record NC_082684.1, on the reverse strand, counting down.
TTGAAGGGAAATTGATTGAAAAGAAAACAATTCATTCTCTTCCCCTGACGGAAGGGAGACTTTTGTCCATATTGTAGAATAAATATTAGCAGCTGATTGCTTTAAGATCTAGAAGCCTAGAGGAGTTATGGTGACTTTGCTCCCTTTTTACAGGGAGATCTCCTTCAACTTTAGAGACATTTGTTACAGAGGTTTTTATTACCTTTCAAGGAATCCTATTTTTTCTCCCTATGTGATTATTTGTATTAACTAGATATGGGTGTTGGAAGACTCACACAGATGCTTCTGTATGCAACTGTGTCTTTATCTTGAAATATATATTCCTCCAGATGGGGGTTAAGCAGCTAGTTTTCCATTTTTCTATGAAGGCCTTAAATATCACAGGGGTTTGTTGTTGTTGGTGGTGGTGTTTTCTGTGTTGAAAGAAAATGGATTTGAACTCATAAAGGTGGTGTGAAGGGGAAAAGGTGGAATAATGGCTACTTGATGCTGTTGCTGGCGGTAGAAAACATTTTCTCATCCTTTAGGAGCCCAAAAGATGCCTACGTTGTCACATACCCATCTTTTCAGTTGACAAAAGTTGGATTCATTTTCTCTTACAGAAATTGCAAACTAGCATCTCTGGGGGCAAAATCTAGCCCTGAAACTGTATGTTTGGCCCACGTTAAATGACACCAGGTTGAGCATGACCTTTCCATTTTAACACAGTCACCTCTACTGTATAATGTCTGACCTAGTTCACACGTTTATCAACTTCCAACTCCCAGAAGAGGTGAGTATGACTGTCTTGCTAAAGGTTTTTAGTGTAACTGTATGCTTTGATGGAAGGTGGGTTCCTCCCTAGCAATGAAGTCAGACGTGTGGTTCCTGAGAGAGCAGTGAACAAGTGACAAACATCCTTAAATTAAGGCACTCTTGGACTGTCTCCCCAAGTCACCTTATAAGTTGCACAGGTCTTCTCAAAAATAAGGTGTTTGCCAATATATTTTCCATTTCCCATGCCACTCTGAACCGTCACCCCTGCCAGCCAGGTAGCAGTTGCTCTACAAGATGATGTGGCATGAAAGTATTTGATTGAGTCCTGGCCAGTAAAGATGTTAAGGTACAAAGCTAGTAATGCTTTTTCTGAAATGTTCTCCTTTTGAGCAGTCTTGGAAGCATAGCATTTTCTTGTTTCTTTTAGATCTAATGCCTTCACTTTTCTTCTGAGCTAGGAATATGTTGCCTCCTCGGTTGTTTTCTTTCTTCTTCCCTCTCTTCCTCCCTCCTTTTTCCTCCCTTCCTTCCTTCCCTCCCTTCCTCCCTCCCTCCCTCCTTCTCTCCCTCTTTCTCTTTCTTCATTTCTTTAGAAAATCTTAGCAAGAGTTAATGGACTTAGGATCTCAAAATTAGGTGATTAGAAATTTCTGTCATAAAGCTTAGAGAACTGATGTTCGAATTCTCCTTGGCTTGAGTCAATCCTTTATCCTTTTTAGGTAAATGAATTAAGTCTCATGCAATTTCCTGTGTGGGAGCCTCGCTTTAGATGAATCATTTAAATTGAAAGCCCTGTCTGCTCATCAAGGGGCATGATTCTAGAGTTCTCCTGAGTATTTCGTGCACACTTAGTACAGTCATTGAGGTACATCAGGTAACCCTGTGCCTTAATCTATAAGAAGTCTCGATTCATGTGTGTTATTTGGGTAAAGGGTATCAGTGCAGTTTTGTATCTTCAGATTTCTTTTCAAAATTTCCCTTGGGCCACTTAAAAATAACCTCTCTTTGTCCCTTTTTTTTTCGTGAAACTTTTTATTGGGAGACCTCAGGCCTAACTTCAGCATCAGAGACCAAACTTCATATCCCACTTAGCTGTACAATCCCTAGTCCATTGCTGATACTCAGATGAAATAGTAATGGTGCTATTTTTCACCCCCAAAGTGACAGCATGTTATGAATGCTCTGATCCCTGCATAGTTCTGTGAAGTTTTTAATGGGCCACTGCAGAGCCTATAGGGACAGATTTACATGCTAAATTGTTTTATAACCAGCAGCAAATGATTCTAGAAAAAGCCAGGCAGATCTTCCTCACAAGGAAAATCTAGCATCTTTACCTTTGCAATGGTTTTAGGATGCTTGTTAAAGCTTCTCACAATTCTCTCCTCTTGTAAAGGGCAGCTCTCAATTAAGCATTCATGAGTGTCATTCTGTTTTGTGGTCCCAAACTTTCTCTTGAAATCACGGGGCAGGAGGGCGAGGAGAAGCTAGTCAAGATTTATTTATACCTACACAGTGCCAGTTATTTCAGTAAACTAGTGAGGTCTTTTCTAAATGTTACAGATTAGGAAATTGAGACACTAAAGATTAGTTACTTAACTGGCACAAGTTCACACAACTGGTAAACAATAGAGGCACAGTTCCAATCCAGCTCTTCATGAAAAACCTGTGTTCTTTCCACAACAAGCTGCCTCTTTCATTTCACATAAACCTTGTAACTCCCACATGGGGCAGGACTACCAGGTACAACTAATGGGTTGTTCTCGCCTGTAGGGGTCTCACATTTCTAGAATGCTTTACACTTTCACAAGATTTTCATTTATGTTACCTATGCAGATCTCAGCAGCATTCTTTGCAGCACTTTTTACAGAGGAGTTCTTTTGGATTGAAGAGGGTTGGGAATTTATCAGGTATTTTCTAGGAATGATTCCTTGCTTGTGTGTATGTGTGTGTGTGTGTGTGTGTGTGTGTGTGTGAGAGAGAGAGAGAGAGAGAGAGAGAATTGAATCGAACAACAAATATTCCATTTTAAACTAGGCACCATGAATGATACAAAGTTACAACTACAACGTTTAACATTAATTGAGTTTTTATTGTGGTAATTATCTTACACGCATTATTTTGCTTAATCCTCATAGCCTTGTAAGTACTGTCTATCCCAATTTTTGCTGGTGTAGAAACTGTGACTCCGAAAACTCAAGTAACTCAGCCACTGTCTCACAGTTCGTAAGTGGTAGATTCAAGATTTGAACCCAGGTTGTCGAACTCCCGAGCCTGTGTTCTTAACCACTGCAGAAAATTACAAATCATGGGCCTGTATTGTGGTGCTAGATTATAGATGGCAAGACAACAGCAACACAGGAGGCAAGATTGATGTGGTTCTTGAAGAATGATCTGGACTTTGGGCTAGGTAGGGGAGAAGGAGAGCGCGTCCCAGAGACATGGGAATGGCATGGACATTCCATTTTATTTTCTTTTTGTTCTGCATAGAGTTATAATGTCTGACATGATAATATGCGAAGGAAAGGACTTTAGTCTCCTGGAGTGTGGAGCTGACGGGAGTAGACTTCGGGGAGGGTGGCAACCATGGGGTCTGAAAGGCTTTGGAGGGCAAGCTTCGAAGAGTCTGGAGAAGCAAGTGTGCACTGCAAACCCTGGGCAGACAGCAGAACACTCAGCCCAGGCAGGCTGAGCCTGCAGTCTAATCCCGGAAGGAGAGAGAAATTCAGAACAGCAAAGCAAGAGCCATTCTTGGGCAAAGCCTCAGGAAGGAAGAACCTGTCTGAACCCAGAGAGCTCATCTGGATACCAGGAAAGAGAGCAGAAGAGGACATTTGCAGAGGAAGGAAGAGAGGCGCCCCCAGCCCTCAGGAACTCTGGGGGATGTTTTATCCCAACACACTTCACGGAACGCTGCTCTAAACCAAACACGAGCGAGCAGCAGCAACTGCTGAGACGGAGGGGGGCAGAGACAGCTGAGCAACTGACCTTCGGTGATGAGTGTGAGACTCTAATTAAGAGCAGAATTTCTTCCATTATATGGAGGAGGGAGCTGCAGAAAATGCAGGAGGGGGATGATGGAGTAAAAGCTAGGAAAGGACCGTCTTAGCAAGCCAGATGTAAATTAAGTCCAAATGGGTGTAAGAGGCTGGGGGAAGCCAAGGGGAGCACTGACTGGTTTTCCTGTTTGCCAGTTGCAGTTTCTTCTGCATTCCCAGTAACCTGGCACTGACTGTTGTGCTTAGAAGCCAGCAACCCGACAGGGACCAGAAGTTAGTTGCTTATGCTTTTCTCTGTGGTGATTCCCTTCTTGTTTGTTGAGTATCCTTGGTGATTTCTATGTAAATTTGCTCAGAGTAGCAATTTAGCAGCTTTTCTGTTAATAGATGAGGAATATCTTAATAGTCAACTGACTGCATTCCATCATTGCAGGGGTTCAGAAGTGGAGCTGTGAAGGTTGTAGAGATTGGCACTGGGAAGCGGAGATCTTGGGAAAGCCTATTTCCGCAGTACCCTATTTAATTTTGCCCAGTTTTAGACAGGAGGAAATAAGCTTCTGTACCTTGTGAACCTGGTTTCTTATAAAGACTTACTGCTCTGAATCTTCCCTCTTTTATCCCTTGGTTAATAAATGCCTTTCAAACAGAATTAAGAGGGACGATCCCTCCCAAGTTGCCCAGAAGACTTCAGACACAGAGGCGTATGTTGTTTCATGTCGGAAGTTTCTCACTGTCCATCTTCAGGAGACAGGCAGCAGTGATGTCTTTTTTGATGTGAGCAGGGATGGGCATGGGAGGAATGCACCTTTGCTATCCGGATGTCACCTTTGCTTCACTGTATGCAGTGCAGAAGTGATTACCTTAAAAGTAAACCATGAGAACCCCCAATCCTTCTTTCTCAACCCCTGCATTCTGCTCGGTATGTGCAGTACTTTTCCCTGACTTTGCTGCATTAGCAGATGAAAACCTCACATGTATAGTTTATGATATGCACTAAGATTTCACAAGTGTTTCTGTAAGTATCGCTTCATGCGATTCTCACAAAAACCATGGGAGATCATCAGCCCAAGAATTGGCAGAACCCTGTAGAAGGAGACCAGCTGGGGCTCAGAGAGGTCAGGGCACTTCCAAAGTCCCACAGCTCAAGTCCAGTCCGCACCCACCTGCAATCTGGTAGCACCATTCCATAGCTATTTGTTGGTGTCACTGTCTTGGATGGGGGAAAAAGAGAATCTTTAAAAAGTCTTAGCGTGATGGCTAGCAGAAAGGAAAGACAAGGTAGATGTGAGAAAGCTCCAGCTTTCTTAGGATCCTGATTTATTTTGGGGAAGAGAATGGAGTAGGTCATAAGTGGTTATTTATTTCTGGAATCCCTCTTCTGGAAGAAACCAGGTGCCCTACAATGATACATCAGTTTTGTTTGGGTTTTGTTTTTTTGTTGTTGTTGTTTAGCATAATTGTTCTCACATGAGACACAGACAAGCCTAGCGTGGACCATTCTAAATCTTGCCCTTGTGTATGGTTGAAATGACTGTGGAGCGTCCATGTCACAAACCATGGGTTCTGGCTTGCTCATGGAGACTCCTGATGGTAACTACTTAATTTTATTCCTGGGCCCTATTGCCCAGGAGTGGAGATCAGTTCTGATATTAATCAAGGTCAGGTCCAATTCTTGAAACGGAATGAAGAATGAAAGTCGTGTATTTTCCCTCTGATACTTGCCTATAGCTTTCTCCACCCCACCCTTTCCCCCCACATCTAGCAACAGGAGTAACATGTGCTGTGTTGGAAAGGCCGAGAAGGTTGGCAGAAGTACTCAGCACTTCTCTTAAGCCTCTTTTCTCACTGGATGAATGAGAGTGACAGAAGAAGTGACTGTTGCCTCAACTAATTCCTGGACATGTTCCCAAACAGAGTGACAGGCAAAGAAAGGGGCAAGAGCTGCTCGCATTCTAACCAAAGCCAGCACTTCACACTTCCAGCTTTAGTCCTGTTGTCCACCTTCCATGGGGGGTTGTCCTCTGACCCAGCTATCGAGGAGGTGCAGCCACCTCCCAGGAGATCCACCCCATGAACTAAAATAAAGACCACTGTTTATCTGCAGATACTGTTAGCCCAATTAGAGCAAAAGCAATGAAAGGAAATTACGGCCTCATTAAATACAAGTAGAATAAACTCCAATAAGGCAAACTAAATCAGTTATACAATTTAAAACTTTCTCAAAAAGCAAATTAATTTGAAACCACCAATCACTTAAATAAAGGCAGAAGCCACGTGGTGGCCCCTCTGTGAGCCAGTGAATCAACAGAAGTCCCAGATCTCAGTGCAGTGGCACAGGTGATGAATGATGCTTCATGCAGTTACAAAATGAAGTGAAACTGGTTTTTGAGGGGTTGCCTGACTCCACGAAAAGAAAAATATTCTTCTGAAAGCCCTTTGGTTTACAAATATGGTCAGGCTTTGAAAGGATTTTAAGTCTTTGATATTAATTCACAGAGATACATATTTATTAAAATGTTTATCAAATAGTGGTGAACTGGGGCCTGGTTGATTGATGTCAGTGTTTGATTTATCCTCAACTGAAGATGCCAGACTGTTAAGTCTGTATGCATGACACAATTTTGCTTCTGGTGGGTGAGAAGCCTCCAGCTTAGGCTTTCTAAAACCTCAGGCCTCTTGACAACTCCCAGGCTCCTACTGTATACCTACCTGAGGTCCTGCCCTGTCACTATTCACAGTTTTCTGTAATAACATTCTTGGGGTTGAGTTCCAGGACAGAGGTGAATCTAGAGCTCCAGTTCCATGATCCACACTGGCCTGGGACTTGGTGATGTCCCGGAAGTAAGGTGCACTGTTTAAGGAGCTGAGACAAAGGAAACCAGTTTAACCAATGGTCGACTCAAATTAGAAGCTCAAAAGTGCAGGGTCATGGAAGCCAGCCGCTGAGAGGTGAGAGTCTCACCATTCTGTGAGGTCCTTCGGGGTAGGTGCAGCCACCGCAAACATGTCAGCAAACTCTTAGCGACTGAGAAAACTGGCCCAGAGCGTGCAGACTCAACCTAAGTTCCTCCACTATGCTGTTGATGAATTTATGACACATTACTTTTCTAATTTGTATCTTTTGAAAGCCAATGTACTTTATTTTCTTTTCAAAAATATTATTTTATATTTTCATACTATAAAAGTAAAATGTGCTCATTACATTTTTAAAAATGAGAGATAAAGAAAAGTAAAAAAAAAAAAAAAAAGCAATTACTCCCATCCTCCCAAAACTACTGTGCTAATAACTAGGCTTATTTCATCCCTATTTTTTCTTTCTCTAACCACTTTTATTTTTCCATATTGTGTATTTGGGTCTATTTTCAACTGTGAGGGACTTGCTGTTTTGAACAGGGATTTTCTACAGACACTGTGCTCTTCCTTTTCTCCTTCTTCCACTAGACAGTCATTTACTGTGCTAAGTACTGAGAGGATGAAGATAGAATGTTTTGAACTTTATTTGTAGTCAGCTGGTTGGAGTCCAATAACAGCTGTCTTAGATCACATTCTTTTCTTATTTGTACTTTAAAAGCCCTTCTTTGAATCTCACACTCTTCATTTGGTAACCAAATGGAAATACAGAGAACTTTATCAGTGTTTTTTTTTTGCGGTACGCAGGCCTCTCACTGTTGTGGCCTCTCCCGTTGCGGAGCACAGGCTCCGGACGCGCAGGCTCAGTGGCCATGGCTCACGGGCCCAGCCACTCCGCGGCACGTGGACCGGGACACGAACCCGTGTCCCCTGCATCGGCAGGCGGACTCTCAACCACTGCGCCACCAGGGAAGCCCTATCAGTGTATTTTGAATCAGCTTGGAGGTTCTAAGCCTTGCACACACTCAAATACCAATGCACATATAATTTTATGTGTATGTGGGAAAGAGGCAGTGGTGGGAAGTTTTGCATAAAAAGTGAAATGTCAGGGTCATAAGTGGGGGAGAGGTAGAAGACCCTGAAATGAGACCCGTGAGCTTACATTTTACTCTTGACCACTCCTAGGTCATTTCCTGAGCATACCAGACCTAAAAAATCTAGGGTTCACAAAGCCATGAGATTGAGGAAGCCAGCTGATTACCACTGTAACATGAAACCTTTCCTCATCTGGGAAGGCTGGTGGGGAGTGGGAAAACAAGTTCCCAGGGCACAGTTTGATTTGCTCGAAAAACTTATCTTGTTACAAACTGAGTATCTTGATGACATTCAGCCTAACAACTGGCTTGTCTCATCCCGACCTCAGCATTTCTATCTAAAGCTATTTACGCAAAACTATTTTCAAAACATTTCTCCATCTTCATAAAATGATTTTTGAAATCCAAGTTAGATTTTATTCCTTTATTTGAAAAAAGTAATATGACAAATTTAGAAATATGACTATGAACGCAACTAAAGAAGAGGGAGCCCTGTCTTGGGAACTTTCAACTGAAGTACATCAATCACTTTTACTGAAATATTATGAGGAAAATCCAAACACCTGGTTAGCTCACCACTGATACTTGGGTTGTGATGATATTTTAGAGGAACATACAGCTAAAAAGTCCCTAACGTTTTGTCTTTGGTAGACCTCTTTTTCACTTGTCCTTCTTAAGGATATCATAATAAACTGCTCATTGGTGATTTGTCAAGAGATTTTCCCTCACTCCATTCTCCTCAATGCATGTTTTAGTTTATCTTGTATGTGAAATGCAGAGGCCCAAGGCTGGTGGAACCCTGAAGAGAAGAAAATGGAAGGCTAAGTCACTGTGAAGCTGAAAATCCAGATTTGGAAGGAGTCAGCAGCCTCACAGAGGATGTCTGAATGACACTGCTTGCATTGCCTGGGGCTCTGCAAATGGGACTGTGGTCAGGCAGGATTGGCCATTGTGTACAGGGCATGGTGTTCCCCAGTGAGCTGTAAAGTCTTTCCCATTCCACTCATCTAGCACTTAGTACTCTCCTGTGCCTCTTACCTCACATGATTATCCTCTGTTTTCTTATATGCTAGTAAACCAGGATGGCTTCTAGACAGTGGATGGCACAGCTCATTTCACTGAATTTGGGGTGCGAATGGCCCTTCTAGTGGGTGCCTGCATGGCCTGCATAACCAGACCTGATAGTCTTGTCAGTGCCCGACTGGGATGTAAATGTTTAAAGGGCAGAGATTATGGAATACAAAAAGTTTTCAATAAATTTTCAACTAAATTGACCAAGTCAGGAGACCAGCCCTAACTCCACTGACTACCAGAAGGAATGAATTGGTTTCCCAAGAGTAAAATCTGCCCCACAAACATGAGCTGTTTGGCAATATGTTTTTTAAAAAAAAAAAAAAAAATATTTAAAATTATGTAATGTTTCTGGTGGGTCATATGCGCTCAGGTTTCGCCTCAGGCCCCATCACTCTGTTTTGTCATGACAAGCTTATTCCCACATTTATGATACCTGCCAGGCTGCTATAGGAAGTTTGATATGTGGCTTGGACTTTCTGGACCTCATTTAACCTCTCTGGACAGCAGTTTTCTCATCTGTAAAATTGCCATCCTACTTGCCCTGCGTGCCTCAGGAGACCTTCCGATGACCCAAAGAGGTAATCTAGGTCGGCAAAAGGACTGTAAAACTTACAAAGCACAGTGTAATAAAATATATTATCATTCAATCCATTAATAGTGTTATGATTATTATTTTGATGGTATTGAAATGTGATCAGACCCGACATCTAGTATCTGCAAGTAAAGCTTCTTCACTTTAATCTTATAAAAGTGAACCTTCATCCTTTGGTTGGCAGACAAGCCTAAAGCCTGCAGAATGTTACATTTCTGGGCATGTTTTCATTCTCTCTATATTCCCCTGTGGTTTCTTGTGACCGTACAAAGATCGAGAGGCCACCTTTCATTCAAGAGGTTGTGGCATTCTATTCATTGTCAAGTTCTGGACGTTTTCCTCCTGATCACAGAAAACTGGTGTCACGTGGAGTATCCCTTCTTCACTCTTGACCCCTGCTTCCTCTATGGTGGGTATCCACCTAAAACTGGAGAAGAGAAATCTGAAACCATGTATGTTAGAATGGAATACCCATCACAAGACACCTCCAAACCTTAAGATATATTTGGCTCTTGAATATTATGGATCTTTCATGTATCCTTTGGTAAAATATTAAGCAAAATGATAGACAAAATATAGACTGTGTAAAACCCCATGGAATTACATGATTTGAGTACTCATTCAGAGATGATCCATGAAGGGTCATGGAGTATTTGCTATACCTATGTCATATGAATACCACCTTCACCATTTTTGTAATATTCACTTATCACCTGTGCCATTATTTGTCTTAAGTTGATTTCTTTTACTTAAAAGAAATACATTTATTTTAAAAGCAAAATATATAACCATAAGGTGAATGAAAAGTCAGTATCACTTCTCATAAATAAAAGATAATGGTAAATATAAAAGCAATAAGAAAAAATGTTATTATATATTAGCTATATATTATAGCCTGCCAAAACCAAGGCCTACTCTCTCCTTGAAAGAAAGAAAGAAAGAAAGAAAGGAAGGAAGGAAGAAAGAAAGGAAGAAAGAAAGAAAGGAAAGAAAGAAAGAAGGAAGGAAGGAAGAAAGAAAGAAGAAAGAAAGGAAGGAGAAAAAGAAAGCAAATTGACAAGTCTCAAACTCTTAAAGACCTATAAGTACCAATTTTCTCTATGAGGAAATAAGAATCAAAAGAAAAATTAATACTTAATAATCTTGGACATTTGAGATTGGTTCAGGATGGCAGAGTAGAAGGACGTGCTCTCACTTCCTCTTGTGAGAGCACCAGAATCACAACTAACTGCTGAACAATCATCGACAGGAAGACACAGGAACTCACCAAAATAGATACCCCACATCCAAAGACAAAGGAGAAGCCACAATGAGATGGTAGGAGGGGTGCTATCACAATAAAAATCACATCCCATAACTGCTGGGTGGGTGACTCATAAACTGGAGAACACTTATACCACAGAAGTCCACCCACTGGAGTGAAGGTTCTGAGCCCCACGTCAGGCTTTCCAACCTCCTGGGGGTCCAGCAACAGGAGGAGGAATTCCTAGATAATCAGACTTTGAATGCTAGTGGGATTTGATTACAGGACTGTGACAGGACTGGGGGAAACAGAGACTCCACTCTTGGAGGGCACACACAAAGTAGTGTGTGCATTGGGACCCAGGGGAAGGAGCAGTGATCCCATAGGTGACTGAACCAGACCTACCTGCTAGTGTTGGAGGGTCTCCTGCAGAGGCATGGGGTGGCTGTGGCTCACCATGAGGGCAAAGACACTGGCAGCAGAAGTTCTAGGAAGTATTCCTTGGTGTGAGCCCTCCCAGAGTCTGCCATTAGCCCCACCAAAGAGCCCACGTAGGCTCCAGTGCTGGGTTGCCTCAGGCCAAACAACCAACAGGGAGGGAACCCAGCCCCATGCAACAGCAGACAAGTGAATTATAGTTTTACTGAGCTCTGCCCACCAGAGCAACAGCCAGCTCTACCCACCACCAGTCCCTCCCATCAAGAAGCTTGCACAAGCCTCTTAGATAGCCTCATCCACCAGAGGACAGACAGCAGAAGCAAGAACAACTACAGTTCTGCAGCCTGTGGAAGTTCCAGGCAGGATAAACCCAAGGACAAACACGCCAAGACACACAGTAATCAAATTGGCAAGAATTAAAGACAAAGAAAAATTATTGAAAGCAGCAAGGGAAAAATGACAAATAACATACAAGGAAACTCCCATAAAGTTAACAGCTGATTTCTCAGCAGAAACTCTACAGGCCAGAAGGGAGTAGCATGACATATTTAAAGTGATGAAAGGGAAGAACCTACAACCAAGATTACTCTACCCGGCAAGGATCTCATTCAGATTCGATGGAGAACTCAAAAGCTTTACCGACAAGCAAAAGCTAAGATAATTCAGCACCACCAAACCAGCTCTACAACAAATGCTAAAGGAACTTCTCTAAGTGGGAAACACAAGAGAAGAAAAGGACCTACAAAAACAAACTCATAACAATTAAGAAAATGGTCATAGGAACATACATATCAATAATTACCTTAAACGTGAATGGATTAAATGCTCCAGCCAAAAGACACAGGTTCGCTGAATGGATACAAAAACAAGACCCATATATATGCGGTCTACAAGAGACCCACTTCAGAGCTAGGGACACATACAACTGAAAGTGAGGAGATAGAAAAAGATATTCCATGCAAATGGAAATCAAAAGAAAGCTGGAGTAGCAATACTCATATCAGATAAAGTAGACTTTAAAATAAAGAATGTTACAAGAGAAAAGGAAGGACACTACATAATGATCAAAGGGATCAATCCAAGAAGAATATATAAGAGTTATATATGCACCCAACATAGAAACACCTCAATTCATAAGGAAACTGCTAAGAGCTATAAAAGAGGAAATCGACAGTAACACAGTAAAAGTGGGGGACTTTAACACCTCACTTACACCAATGGACAAATCATCCAAACAGAAAATTAATAAGGAAACACAAGCTTTAATAGACACAATAAACCAGATAGGTTTAATTGATATTTATAGGACATTCCATCCAAAAACAGCAGATTACACTTTCTTCTCAAGTGCACATAGAACATTCTCCAAGATAGATCACATCCTGGATCACAAATCAAGCCTCAGTAAATTTAAGAAAACTGAAATCAGATCGAGCATCTTTTCTGACCACAACACTATGAGATTAGAAATCAATTACAGGGAAAAAGAACATAAAAAACACAAACACATGGAGGCTAAACAGTATGTTACTAACTAACCAAGAGATCACTGAATAAATCAAAGAGGAAATCAAAAAAATTCCAGAGACCAATGACAATGAAAACATGACGATCCAAAACCTATGGGATGCAGCAAAAGCAGGTCTAAGAGGGGAGTTTATAGCAATACAATCCTACCTGAAGAAACAAGAAAAATCTCAAATAAACAATCTAACCTTACACCTAAAAGAACTAGAGGAAGAAGAACAAACAAAACCCAATGTTAGTAGAAGGAAAGAAATCATAAGGATCAGAGCAGAAATAAATGAAATAGAAACAAAGAAAACAATAGCAAAGATCAATAAAACTAAAAGCTGGTTCTTTGAAACGATAAATAAAATCGATAAACCATTAGCCAGACTCATCAAAAAAAAAAAGAGGGAGAGGACTCAAATCAATAAAATTAGATATGAAAAAGGAGAACTTACAACAGACACTGCAGGAATACAAAGCATCCTAAGAGACTACTACAAGCAACTCTATGCCAATAGAATGGACAGCCTGGAAGAAATAGCCAAATTCTTAGAAAGGTATAACCTTCCAAGACTGAACCAGGAATAAATAGAAAATATGAACAGACCAATCACAAATAATGAAACTGAAACTATGATTAAAAATCTTCCAACAAACAAAAGTCCAGGACCAGAGGGCTTCACAGGTGAATTCTATCAAACATTTAGAGAAGAGCTAACACCTATCCTTCTCAAACTCTTCCAAAGAATTGCAGAAGAAGGAACACTCCTAAACTCATACTGTGAGGCCACCATTACCCTGATACCAAAACCAGACAACGATACTGCAAAAAAAAGAAAATTACAGAACAATATCACTGATGAATATAGATGCAAAAATCCTCAACAGAATACTAGCAAACAGAATCCAACAACACATTAAAAGGATCATACACCATGATCAAGTGAGATTTATCCCAGGGATGCAAGGATTCTTCAATATACGCAAATCAGTCAATGTGATACACCGTATTAACAAATTGAAGAATAAAAACCATATGATCATCTCAATAGATGCAGAAAAAGCTTTTGACAAAATTCAGCATACATGTATGATAAAAACTCTCCAAAAAGTGGGCATAGAGGGAACCTACCTCAACATAATAAAGGCCATATATGACAAACCCACAGCTAACAGCATTCTCAGTGGTGAAAAACTGAAAGTATTTCCTCTGAGATCAGGAAAAAGACAAGGATGTCCACTCTCACCACTATTCTTCAACATAGTTTTGGAAGTCCTAGCCATGTCAATCAGAGAAGAAAAAGAAATAGAAGGAATACAAATTGGAAAAGAAGAAGTAAAACTGCCACTGTTTGCAGATGACATGATACTATACATAGAGACTCCTAAAGATGCCACCAGAAAACTACTGGAGCTAATCAATGAATTTGGTAAAGTAGCAGGATACAAAATTAATGCACAGAAATCTCTTGCATTCCTGTACTCTAATGATGAAAAATCTGAAAAAGAAATTAAGGAAACACTCCCACTTACCTTTGCAACAAAAAAAATAAAATACGTAGGAATAAACCTACCTAGGTATTTTAACCTTGGGAGACAAAAGACCTGTATGCAGAAAACTGTACGACACTGATGAAAGAAATTAAAGATGATACCAACAGACGGAGAGATATACCATGTTCTTGGATTGGAAGAATCAACATTGTGAAAATGACTCTACTACCCAAAGCAATCTACAGATTCAATGCAATCCCTATCAAATTACCAATGGCATTTTTTACAGAACTAGAACAAATCATCTTAAAATTTGTATGAAGACACAAAAGACCCCAAATAGCCAAAGCAGTCTTGAGGGAAAAAAACGGAGCTGGAGGAATCAGACTCCCTGACTTCAGACTATACTACAAAGCTACAGTAATCAAGGTAATATGGTACTGGCACAAAAACAGAAATATAGGTCATGGAACAGGATAGAAAGCCTAGAGATAAACCCATGCACCTATGGTCAACAAATCTATGACAAAGGAGGCGAGGATATACAATGGAGGAAAGACAGTCTCTTCAATAAGTGGTGCTAGGAAAACTGGACAGCTACATGTAAAACAATGAAATTAGAATACTCCCTAACACCATACAGAAAAATAAACTCAAAATGGGTTAGAGACCTAAATATAACACCAGGCACTATAAAACTCTTAGAGGAAAACATAGGAAGAACACTCTTTGACATAAATCACAGGAAGATCTTTTTTGGTCCACCTCCTAGAGTAATGGAAATAAAAACAAAAATAAACAAATGGGACCTAATGCAACTTAAAAGCTTTTGCACAGCAAAGGAAACCATAAACAAGACGAAAAGATAACCCTCAGAATGGGAGAAAATATTTGCAAACGAATCAATGGACAAAGGATTAATCTCCAAAATATATAAACAGCTCATGCAGCTCAATATTAAAAAAACAAACAACCCAATCCAAAATTGTGTCATTTGTTGAGACGTGGATGGATCTACAGAGTGTCATACAGAGTGAAGTAAATCAGAAAGAGAAAAACAAATATCGTATATTAACGCATGTATGTGGAACCTAGAAAAATGGTACAGATGAACTGGTTTGCAGGGCAGAAATTGAGACACAGATGTAGAGAACAAACTTATGGACACCAAGAGGGAAAGCGGCAGGGGATGGAGGTGGTGGTGTGATTAATTGGGAGATTGGGATTGACTTATATACACTAATATGTATAAAATGGATAACTAATAAGAATCTGCTGTATAAAAAAACAGATAAATTCAAAAAAAAGTTAATAATTTTGCATATGTTTTAGTATTTAGTGTTTTCTTTATTATGGCTTCAAATCATTTGACATATCAAATATAGTGGTCACAAACATGGGGTATTCATGTATTCTGATGGTATATGAAGATTTTATCCTTATCTGTGGATGTTTTCAATAATATGATCTAAATTGCTGGGAAGTTATATCTTTTAAGTTTTAATAAAAAATCTATTCTTTGCCTCATTTCTTAATTAAAGGAATAAGGAACTTTATTTCTTTAAGCCAAAGTCTTCACTATAGATAATTAAACAACCACCACAACAAGAAAGTACTAAAAGATTATTTATTCAGATACCAGTGGATGTGCTTTATATTCTAATTCAGTCCTCACAATAGCTCTATAAAGTAAATGCTATTAAGGTACCCATTTTACAGATGTGGAAAATGAGGCTTACATAGAATCTGTTAGTTTGCTGTGATCACATAGCTAGTAAATCAGACAATCTGATTCTGGAGCCTGCAATCTTAACTCTTCCTGAAATAATCTTACCTCTAAGGAAAAAAAAAAAAAGATTACTAAGTATAGTAAGAGGCCACAGTTCATTGTTTTTGTAAAGTATGTTAATCATCTACCTCACTGAAATTAAGTTTGGCATTCTGAAATTTCTGTACCTTTGAAAGATCAAATTTTACAATTTGGATTTAGGTTCAGAAAGTAAAGTAAATAAGCAAATATCCAACAATAACAAAAAACCTTTTACTGGTCACTTTGGGTTTTTTTGTTTGTTTTTTAAAATGAATGTTCAATGAACCTCCCTCCCTGCCTTCCTCCCTCCCTCTCTCCCTTCCTTTTCTTTTTCCTTCCTTCCTTCCTTTGTATTGCTTTACTTAAATTCCTTAAAATGATGCTATTTTATTAAAAAGACTCTGAAGACAAATTTGAGATAAGGTTCTGTGGGAATTCATAGAGCCAGGGAAAAGTAAAAAATTCCAAAGTCTGTAGAACCCAAGACTTCATTTAAAATTGCCAGCAATGACTCCCACCAGTATTTCATTCCATGCCCTTTCATCATTATCTCATTCCTTTTTTCACCTCCTTCATGGCAGGGTTTCTCAACCTCAGTACTATTGAGACACTGTGGGCCAGATAAGTCTTCACTGGGAATGGCTGTCTTGTACATTGTAGGATGTATAGCAGTACTGCTGGGCTTTACCCACTAGATGCCAGTAGTATCCCCCCAGTTGTAACTATCAAAAATATTATCAGACTTCGCAAAATCGTTCCTGGTGAAGAACCATGGGATTACCTAAGCTCATGGTACTTTTCTGCCCATTTTGCTGTTAATTGATATCTGCTGTTGTTGCTGGTAGTGGTGTTATTGTTGTCACTTTTTACCTGTATTAAAGCTTGTCTTTCTGCTTAGAGAGAGGACAGGCTTAGAATCCTTAGGTCTTAATAAAGTCTCCCTTGATTTTCAAGTCGTAACAGTGAAGTAGAAAAAACAAGGGCATTATAACATATATATCTAAATGTTTTTAGTTTAAGTACTGAATCTAAATTTCTATCAGATTGTCTTCTCAAAGAAGGATATTTTCTAAAGGTACTAATCAAGCACAGTGACTTCCAGAAGTGAATGGGACCCTTATTGGCCTGAGCTGGCCTGGGATCACTGTGGAAATCAGAAAAGGAATGGACAACATTATGATTGCTTTTTGGTTAATCTGAGGTTTCCAAAATTCCAGGGGCTTTTTTTTTTTTCTTTTTCACCAGCATAAGCTGGTATTGCACCTCACTTTTTTGTGTTTGCATAATTAGAGAAACAAGCATATCCTCATCTTGTCATATGGTGTAGTGACATGGGCCAGAAGATACCACGCTCATAGATTCCCCATCTAGATTATAATGATTGCCCTATCACTACTTAGGGAAACACTCTTGAAGCCCCCAGACACATGTGCCACCGTTTGATGGATAATTGACTCAAAATTCATATCAACAACACCATTTCAAATTCTTACCTGTTAGACCAGTAAAAGAACTTGGGGTGCTTCGTTGGGAAGGATGATGGGGTGGAGGGAAGTGAAAATACAAAGGAGAACTTAGAACAAAAGACTTGAGAAAGATTTTACAGGAGAAAGGTGTTTGCGATGGAACCTAGCAAGCACCACTTTTCCTATATTGCCACGTGGAAATTGCCTATGTGCATAATATTTTCCTGAACTGCTGCTATGCTAAGGCTAAGCTGAGAAGGAGGTGGCAGTTAAGTAAAGGTCCACTCTTGGAAGCAGGTCTTCTTTTGTGAGTTGTGCTTTTGGTTACATTGAAAAGATAATAATATTTGTTTCTGTTTCCATCATGTCCTTATATTGTCAGCTCCTTACTCTACTCTTATTACTCAGATGCATGATTGGTTTAGTCCCCTCTTTTATTCCTGGAGACTCTCCTCTAGATTTATTCCCTCTCAGAAGTATTCCTTTCTACTTCCCTACAATCAAAACCAGTGTTCAAAGAAAAATGTTCAAATCAAACCATTTAGGAATGGCTCTGATAAGGTACCCTAAAAGGTACCTTTTAAAAAGGTACCTTTCTAAAACACAGAAGTTATTACTAATTGATACTTTTTGCTTTAAGGCACTACTCTTGCATATTTAATAGTGAGATTAATGGATTAGTTAGGGTGGGATAAATTTAGGGTAGAAATTATTTTGAGACCCTCATAAACACCTGTTCTTATGATGAATGAAGCTGATCAAGGCTTTTACTGCTGTAACTCAAAAAACAAAAATCATTGGAACATATGGTTTAATGTTATTATTAATGAAATTTCCTTGTTTCACCTACCTACTTCATAAGCAACCTTCTTTTCTACTATCACTTGTTTCTGTGTCTTAGATGTATTGATTTATCATTCATCAGTGCCTAGCTTTGAGGATAGATAGCAGCGTAATTAAATAAGTTTATTCATCTGCATATATGTCTTATGCTATGTTCTAAAATTTATAGTGGGAAATGAGGACATAGATTGATTCCAGTAAGGAACCATCCATGGGTTATTTTAAGTGAATTGGGGAGTTCAAGGCTGCAGAAACCTTCAAATGTCATCTACTGGAGACTTCAAAATAAAATCCCTTAAAAAGAGATAGATTATGTATATAATGCTACCAGGAATCATAAGTGTTATCAACTTGGACCTCTTGAGAACCTATTGAGACTCAGTGGAGTGAAGTGACTTGGAGTAAATTCCCACAGCTGGTTAAAATAAGTTGAGGCAACCTCTTCTTTCTTGGGCTCCAGCATTACCCAAAGCTTTTCCTTGTCCGCTGCAACCTCTGCTGCAGTAGTCCTCCTTTGAGGATGCTTATAAAATGGTTTCATTTCAAACAGTGAAACATAGTTCAGGGCTTCTTAGAATTCAACAGTTAAGTTGAAGCTGGAATTTTTAAGCCCAGAACTTTGAAATAAACATATATAAGGAAAATTTAAAACTTTTTACATGAATTCTTAATCTTGGACTGTGAGTGAAAATGGTTTGCCATATTGATTTTAGCCTTTCCCCTGACCTGGATCTCCCCCTTCCCAGCTTTTTGAATGAGTCAGTTCTACGTAGGGCCTAGCATAACTCAGCACATTGGAGGTGCTCCACCAAGTTTGTTGCTTTTTTCACCTGCCTTTTCACACATGGTTTCTGATTGTGCTTACAGGGCACATTGAACTACAATCACTCTCTCACTCCAAAATCCGTCACCTTAAGGCAAAGCAAAATCATTCCCTCCTTTGCTCAATGGATGACTGGGTGATAGCTGTTCTTTGCGCATATTCATGTTGAGTAGGTGCTGTATAACATCACTTGTTCTTTTTTTAATGTGACTCACGACAAAATTACCCCAGCTTTCAGTAATCTCAAGGGAAAAAAAAAAAAAAAAACACTTGCCATCTGCAGTTTACTGCTTTTAACCTGAAAAATAGGATCTAAAATGATACTCAGATACTTAGAATGTTTCACTTGTTATAGGCAGAAGCTGACAGATGGCACATGGTGGTAGGCTGGTGCAACACAAGAAGCAAAGGCAGAGCCAAGTAGGCACTGGTGTGGAAGAGCTTGGGAAAAGGTCACGACCATATTTTAAACCATAGAAAATTAGTTACTTCCTTTATTCTCCAAATAGCCAGTTTATAGATACTCTCAGTAACACTTTGCAGTTGGTCTTTGAGGAGGGAGCCTGTAAGTAGTGATGCAAGGGGATATCACTTATGTCTGTTGGTAAGGAGACTATCCTAACCTTTAATTTTAAGCCATACAACTTGGATGCTTACTCAATTTAAGATTCTTGTTCCTCCTCTTTGTATAATGCATTTACTTGGATTTCTATAACTGGAGATTAACAGCAACATAATTTACCTTGGGGATGGGGGAGCAAAGAGGGCTAAGTGGAGCATTTCTTAAAACTTTGTTTTCCTTGGACATATTCTTATTCAGCTGTGGTATGTAACATAATAGATTTTCAAGAAATATTTATAAAATATTGACACTGGGAAGAGTTTATACATCCTTCTTAATCACAGACTCCAGAAACTTCTGCATTCTAGAATTTCAGAGAATTTGACCCTGTTGCTTTATGCTGAAGGTAAGAGACTTTTGACATCTGATTGCTTCCATCAGCATTTTCCAATGTAGAGCATGATGCAGAAATATCCTGATGGACATATTTTTGACACACAGTGATTATTTGAATTGATTTTAACAGCATACCATTTTGAAAGATTGAAAGGACAAATGCAGCTGGACGTGTGGTAAAGTATGTGCAGTATGTTTTGAAATATCTTTTAAATCACAAGGATGTGGATGATACCATTCACTCAATGCTGAAAACCTCTCAGTTGAACAAAGACAAGTATTTGCTTTGTTCCATGATACACTGCATGTGTGATTTAAAATGGCAGAGCTGACTAAGCTCTCAGGTCTGTAGACCTTCTTTGCTTTGGGAGGCAAGGAGCTGTCCATGGTCCTGAATGGCTTAAGCTTCTGTGTGTGTGTGTGTACGTTTTTTTTTTTTTAAACATCTTTATTGGAGTATAATTGCTTTACAATGGTGTGTTACTTTCTGCTGTATAACAAAGTGAATCAGCTATACATATACATACATCCTGATATCTCCTCCCTCTTGTGTCTCCCTCCCACCCTCCCTATCCCACCGCTCTAGGTGGTCACAAAGCACCGAGCTGATCGCCCTGTGCTATGTGGCTGCTTCCCACTAGCTATCTCTTTTACATTTGGTAGTGTATATATGTCCATGCCACTCTCTCACTTCTTCCCAGCTTACCCTTCCCCCCACCCCGTGTCCTCAAGTCCATTCTCTACATCTGCATCTTTAGTCCTGTCCTGCCTCTAGGTTCTTCAGAACCATTTTATTTTTTTTTTTAGATTCCATATATATGTGTTAGCATACAGTATTTGTTTTCTCTTTCTGACTTACTTCACTCTGTATGACAGTCTCTAGGTCCACCCACATCTCGACAAATGACCCAATTTTGTTCCTTTTTATGGCTGAGTAATATTCCATTGTATATATGTGCCACATCTTCTTTATCCATTCATCTGTTGATGGACACTTAGGTTGCTTCCATGTCGTGGCTATTGTAAATAGAGATGCAGTGAACATTGTGGCACATGACTCTTTTTGAATTATGGTTTTCTCAGGGTATATTCCCAGTAATGGGATTGCTGGATTGTATGGTAGTTCTATTTTTAGTTTTTTAAGCAACCTCCATTCTGTTCTCCATTGTGGCTGTATCAATTTACATACCCAGCAACAGTGCAAGAGGGTTCCGTTTTCTCCACACCCTTTCCAGCATATATTGTTTGTAGATATTTTGATGATGGCCATTCTGACAGGTGTGAGGTGATATCTCATTGTAGTTTTTGATTTGCATTTCTCTACTGATTAGTGATGTTGAGCATCCTTTCATGTGTTTGTGGGCAATCTGTATATCTTCTTTGGAGAAATGTCTATTTAGGTCTTCTGCCCATTTTTGGATTGGGTTGTTTGTTTTTCTGATATTGAGCTGCATGAGCTGCTTGTAAATTTTGGAGATTAATCCTTTGTCAGTTGCTTCATTTGCAAATATGTTCTCCCATTCTGAGAGTTGTCTTTCCGTCTTGTTTATGGTTTCCTTTGCTGTGCAAAAGCTTTTAAGTTTCATTAGGTCCCATTTGTTTATTTTTGTTTTTATTTCCATTTCTCTCGGAGTTGGGTCAGAAAGGATCTTGCTGTGATTTATGTCATAGAGTGTTCTGCCCATATCTTCCTCTAAGGGTTTGATAGTGTCTGGCCTTAAAGATTTAGGTCTTTAATCCATTTTGGGTTTACTTTTGTGTATGGTGTTAGGGAGTGTTCTAAGTTCATTCTTTTACATGTAGCTGTCCACTTTTCCCAGCACCACTTACTGAAGAGGCTGTCTTTTCTCCATTGTATATTCTTGCCTCCTTTATCAAAAATAAGGTGACCATATGTGCATGGATTTATCTCTGGGCTTTCTATCGTGTTCCATTGATCTTTATTTCTGTTTTTGTGCCAGTACCATACTGTCTAGATTACTGTAGCTTTGTAGTATAGTCTGAAGTCCAGCAGCCTGACTCCTTCAGCTCCATTTTTCTTTCTCAGGATTGCTTTGGCTATTCAGGGTCTTTTGTGTTTCCACACAAATTGTGAAAATTTTTTTTCTAGTTCTGTGAAAAATGACATTGGTAGTTTGATAGGGATTGCATTGAATCTGTAGATTGCTTTGGGTAGTAGAGTCATTTTCACAATGTTGATTCTTTCAATCCAAGAACATGGTATGTTTCTCCATCTGTTTGTATCATCCTTAATTTCTTTCATCAGTGTCTAATAGTTTTCTGCATAGAGGTATTTTGTCTCCCTAGGTAGGTTTATTCCTAAGTATTTTATTCTTTTTGTTGCAGTGGTAAATGGGAGTGTTTCATTAATTTCTCTTTCAGATTTTTCATCATTAGTGTATAGGAATGCAAGAGATTTCTGTGCATTAATTTTGTATCCTGCAACTTTACCAAATTCACTGATTAGCTTTAGTAGTGTTCTGGTGGCATCTTTAGGATTCTCTATGTATAGAATCATGTCATCTGCAAACAGTGACACCTTTACTTCTTGTCCAATTTGGATTCCTTTGATTTCTTTTTCTTCTCTGGTTGCTGTGGCTAAAACTTCCAAAACTATTTTGAATAATAGTGGTGAGAATGTACCACCTTGTCTTATTCCTGATCTTAGTGGAAGTGCTTTCAGTTTTTCACCATTGAGAACGATGTTGGCTGTGAGTTTGTCATATATGGCCTTTATTATGTTGAGGTAGGTTCCCTCTATGCCTACCTTCTGGAGGGCTTTTATCATAAATGGGTGTTGAATTTTGTCAAAAGCTTTTTCTGCATCTATTGAGATGATCATATGTTTTTTCTCCTTCAGTTTTTTAATATGGTGTATCACATTGACTGATTTGCATATATTGAAGAATCCTTGCATTCCTGGGGTAAACCCCACTTGATCATGGTGTATGATCCTTTTAATGTGCTGCTGGATTCTGTTCGCTAGTGTTTCGTTGAGGATTTTGAATGGCTTAAGCTTGATGAGGATGGACACAAGATTCCAAGGAAAGTGACTGGAATCCCTTGATCTGCACTGACTTTAGTAATAAAGGCAGTGGAATAATGGGATCCCATGGAATTTAGCAAAATAAGAGCAGAGACAGGTGGTAAGGAGTAGCCCAGACTATAGTTCACAGCACAGCAACGTCTAAGTTGCAGGTTCAGCTGTAAAATTTGAGTCCTGTGGTTTATCCCAAAGCAGTGATTTTCAAAAGCGGTTTTGAATAGTCTTACTAAATGCAGCTATATTACCTGAGGTGATGAGTTTGCCTCTTTTTTTAAGGCAAGCAGTGTTGGGCCTGATCATTACTTGAATTACCAAATCGAAAGACAAAGTCAGGTGCTGAGATACTGAGGCTGTGGCTTCTTGCCTTTTCTTTTCTCTCCCCTTCTCTCCTCACCTCACCTTCCTCACCTCCCTTCTCTCCTCCCCTTCTTTTCTCTCTCCCTTCCACTCCTCCCATCCTTTTCTACTCTCTCCTTTCTCTTTTCTTCTCTTCCCTTCTTTGTCTCTCTGCCTGTCTTTCTCTGTCTCTCTTTGAATTTAGTCTGAGTCAATATTCAAATTTGATAATTCAGGGATATGGGTCCTTATGGGTTTCATCTTTCAGAGGACATTTCAAAGAGAGGTCCTGATCAGTGGTGAAACTTATAGTTTTTTTGACACTTTTTTTCAAAAATAAACTTATTGGGACTTTGAGAGGCTATCATTTGAGCAATTGTAGTCTACCTCCACAGAGGCTTGATAGACTTTCAACTACCTTCTCAACTACCATCCTTACTCCTCCCTCATTGTTTCCCTGTTTCAGGAAGTGGGATCTGTTCCTCTCCCAGTGAAGATAAATAGTGATTTCCAGGGAACTCTTTGGGATCATAAGGAAAAGAATTCCTTTTATGAGAATGGAAAACCTGGCATCTTTTGGTCTCAAGTAGATTACCTTCTTTCTCAAGGGAGATGAACCAGAGTTCATGGGAGTCACAGTCTAATGAAGCCAATGACCACAGTGTTTTCTATCTCTGGGGAGATGCAAATAGTGAACTTCCTGACCTGGTGCCAATATAAGAAATGCAGTGATGACCTGCCACATCTGAATTCCTTCTTGCCCTTGGTACACTCTCTTCACCTCCATTTTATATGATCTCTTCCTCATCTCCCCATATTATTTAATTTAGTAAGCAGACATCCCCTGGTATGAGCTCTGTAAATATTGTAACTGAATTACTGTCTGTTTACTTAACTCATTACAGAAAACCATGATAAGCTTTTTAATTACAAAATTAGCTCTGCCAAATCAATTTCTTTCATTTAATAAACTGAAGAAAATGGTACAACAAGGATAAAATCATACCCCTTTCCTATCCTTTTTAAAAATACTCTTTGTCTAAAAATAATTGTTGTAATAAAAATAATAATAACAACAGCAACAGCACTCCTGTTATCCCTGTCCCAGTACTGTGTGGCTCCTTTAAACTGTTAAGCCATGCTAGACCCATTCAGCCAGCACTACATAAAAGACTCCTCTTGAACCTACACATTATTCTCTGCCTTGTCCTGACCTGCCTAGCTCTTTACTTACCAACTTGTTTCTGATTTTTCTGGTTTTAATCTTATGGCTAAGTTTTCTGTATGTCTTGCATCTCTCTTTAGATTTGTCACTCATCATTGCTTCTTTTTAAGATACACCTCTCCACTGTAATTTGTATGTCTGCTAATGTTACACAGCTTTGGACCCTTTAGTGTAGATACATATCTCTGATACAGCAAGACCAAGCTCAAGGATGCTTTACCTAGTCTGTAGCCAGCAAGCTGAGATCCCCCTGGCCTCTCAAGCAAGGGCTTGACAAATCCTAACAATAAAATAAGTGACTTATATATGCCCTTCTTTGTTTTCTCCATTTTCATTGTAAAGGTAAATATTTAGTCAGTTTGGTTTATGGGTCTGGTTAAATCATTTTAATTTTACTTTATTTAATGTAATCACTTTGGGAGACATTTGGGAGTATGGCCACTTGTGAAATCATTATAATTTCCATGGAGAAACTTCAGGGATATTTTACCAAAATGTTTCTGAAATGCTACACCCATGGTTAAACCTAAAGAATATTTGGGGAAAAGAAGGTATCTCTTATGAAAATGATAAAGAATACCTATATGGGAAGTCCTTCCCATTCTATATCCTTTATCCAAGCATATTTCAGACAAATGAGATGCTTTATACTGTGTCTCTAATTAGACTTATTTCAAAGTCTCAAGCCAGAAGAAATTCATCGTTGCTCAGAAAAACACATAGTGTATAATCATGAGATTCCTAAGACTGCTGCAACATTTGACCAACAGTGTCCTTACTGAAAGTTTTACACTTTCTTTCTCTGGATAAGGCCAGATGCATATGAAAACAGACTTAACATGTTTTTGCCTATGGCTAGAAAATCAAGAGAAAACATTGAAAGCTATATATTATTAATGTTGCCGCATATAATTTGGGAACTATAAATCCCAGAGACCAGGTACTTTTTCCCCACTAATGTTGTATTAAAACAGAATTCTCTTAATGTGTTTACAAATGCATTGCCATTAAATACATAAGTTCTTTCTTTGTACATTCCTCGTTTTTGGCCAAACTCTTGGTGGTTGAGTTGAAAATGGTTATTGTCTAGTAAGAGGTGGTTTATGAAGAATAACATATTTCATTGGATCACTCAGTTAGGAACTCAAGCATGTGTTCGCTCAGCCCTCATCCTGATGACCACAGATTGTTGGCTCTTGCTACTGCCTAAAGTGGCATAATAATTAATTCAGGAGTTTGCTTCTTTTCCCTGGGATGCTTTAGGGCAGTGTAAGACAATTAAGTCTTTAGAGGAATGAGAAGGAATCTTTGATCTATTTTAGGTCTAAAGATATCATAACTGTGAATCACAAAGTTGTGACATGACACACTTACCTCAGAAAATTGTCTTTATGGAATTACAGCTGTATCTTGTCTCAGATTCCACTCTCATGCAATTTTGTATGTTCTCATTAAAGCAAGAACCAACTTCCTAATGTAGTTTCTGGGAACTTGCATCAAAAAAATTCCAACCTTTGTGGCCTGTTTTCCAAATAGCTTTTATGTCATGAGTCAGAACACGGCATGAGAAATTTCTCCTTGAAAAGAGATCACTGCTTTTGACAGTTAGCTTTTCTCAATGCAGTCATCAGACTGCACATGTCTGATGTGTGTGCATATGTGGGGAGGGGTCTCCGTTCCCTGGAACCATAATGTCAGGTTTCATATTGTCTGAGATTAGCATCTCTTCAAAATCAACCATGTACCGCTTTCTCTCCAAATCGCCTTCCCTGCTGACCGTAACTGGTTATATAATCCTGCCTCTTCCATTATCCTGACTGCCGATCCATGCCTGATGCCTGTGCCAGGTCTCACAATGCCACAAGCTTTTGATTGCTGCATTCTAAGCTGCTTAATAAGACAATTAAAAATGATTTACAAATGGCTGTCGCAATACACCTGGGGATCAGGGAGAGAATGTTCTATGTGCTGCAGTATTAAAAATGCATGCCCTTCTACAGCTTCTTTTGCAGCTGCCTTTAATTCCAGTACTGGTTTACTTCTGTCATATTATTTTTTTTCAAATATTATTTTACAGTAGTCCCTTCTAGATCATGTATATCTGGAAAGGATTCAAGGGATGTGCCACTGATCCTGGGTTGTTCTGAAAGCTTTTTCCTTGTAGTGGGAGTGGTAGTGGCGGGGGGGTGGGGTGGGTGGGTGAGGGCAACTGCCTAGAAATCTAGAGAGTTAGGAGGTAGTACGAATAGTCTTTCATCAAGCTGACTTATTCTCAGCTTCAGGGTTAAACCTAATTTAATCACTGATACATCCATCCTGATCCGTTTCCTCTTTCCTCTTCACTCTTATTGCTGCATTGATTAAAATGGGAAAATTTCACAAAGATTCTATTGTGAGTCACACAAAATTCATCTATAGAAAATGGAAATTTATCAGAAATAATGGCATTGGTAGGTTGAACATGATAACTGAAAAATTAAGACAGAATCTCTTCTCATCTTGTATGTGTGGAAAATGCTCATTTTTGGGGTTTTATTTAGTTGTTTTTTTTTTTTTTTAGTTCAGAAAAGTTAAAATTGATATTGACCTAAATTTTAAGGAGAGTCTCTATTTTTAATTCTGAGATCCAAGGATTAATAGAATTGGCATTGACTGGCTCATTGTAACTTTTCTTAGGAAGAGTGTGTATGGAATGGATTAAAGAAAAGAAGAACCTTTGAAGCCAGATAGCCCTGTAATTCATTTTTACCTCTGTTATTTAGTAAAGTATAAGACTTTGAGAAAGATGCTACAGCCATCTGAAATTCCATATTCTCATTAATAAAGTAAATATATGCACCCTGACATCTCAGGTTT
This sequence comes from Delphinus delphis, assembly GCF_949987515.2. Classification (NCBI taxonomy): domain Eukaryota; kingdom Metazoa; phylum Chordata; class Mammalia; order Artiodactyla; family Delphinidae; genus Delphinus; species Delphinus delphis. The sequence goes on along the minus strand of NC_082684.1, from coordinate 24,293,830 downwards.
ACGTGACTATTGTATAAGGTAATCTACGTAAAGTGCGTGGATCACTGAATGAGCATACTTTGTAAACATACTTTGAAGTGGTGGAGATTGAAAATAATTTTTTTAGGGTTTCATCTAATAGTTGTGGGTTTCATCTAGTAGTTGTCAGTTTCATGGAAGACTGCAGTCCCAGAAGGAAAGGAAACAGAGATAGGGAGGATCCACCAATGGGAGATGGCCAAATTGTTACAAAGTATAGTAATTTCAGGCCCATCAAGTGTTCCAAATACAGTCATTGCGAGCCCATCAACCAGTGAGATTGTGATTTAAGAATACACCCTTCCTTGGTTAGAACTGGCTTACCATCCAGTAGAGACCAATCCTAAATGTATATAAGACATCCATGACTGGGGTAGACATACCTGGAACATCATATCTTTTATGCAAGATTGCAAGCTCTCTGAGAACAGTAGTCTTCTTCACTGAACAGTACTTTTTCTACTACATATTCAAGAGATACTTTTTGGTTGCACCGAGGTTAAATTAAATTTACTTAAAGCTTAATGTTAAACCTCAATTAAAACATATTTAGTGAGCATCTATTATGGGGACGTGATTGGGTTAGGACAAGCAGGGGTCCAAGGGAGTGTAAGACATTTATTCTGCATTCTAAGAGTCTGCAATATAGTTGGGGAGAAGAGACACCCAGTTAAAATTGTCAGTGTGACTTAGACAAATTATTTAACATATCTAACAAGTTTTTTTTTAATACGCAAAATGAGGAATTGTAGTTGGTCTTTTAGTTTCCTTACAATTCTAGAACTCCAAGAAAGTAGCCATTTTCAAGGCTGCATATTTATGTAAGATGGGTGTTATCCATAATAGGTCCTATAGGTATGCAGAAAAGAAAGATATCTGGAAATCGGGGGAGATACGTATAAGTGGAGGTGCTGGAATTTGAATTGAGCCTTAAAGGATAGACTTAGGTGAAAAATCAACCTTCATCACCAAATAGCATGGGCAAGTTACAGAGAGAATACACTACCTGATAGTTATTGTGTGTGTGTGTTGGGGGGGAAGGGGTGTGGTGGAAGGTTTAGCAAGAAGTACATCTAGAATTGTCCTGCCTTTTCCTATTCTGTATTTTCTCTATCTCTCCACATTTTTTCTACATTTTCAGAATCTAGCTGTTTCAGTCATACCAAATATCTTAAAAGAACCTGTGTTCTATGTGATACAGGAATTTGAGGTAGTTAGAATTTCAAGAGAAGATTATGCTTTCTTGATGTCTGAATGGACCCAACCTCTTGAGTTTAGGGTATCAATTGGTGGTGGCTCCTTGGATCTCTTGTCTGTCCCTGTCACAAATCAAGGACTGGCACATCTCAAAATAAAACTTTTCCAAGGGGAGAATTATTTCTCCTTTAATGTATGTTTCTGAGGAGGAGGGGAATGCAGATAACCCTTTCAGGAGAAGTTTAAACACACAGACTCCTCACTGAGGGTCCAATTAGAAGGAAAAACCCACTCTACAAGGTTCTTCTCTGCCCTTGAAATTAGACTTCAAGAAACATGCACTGACTTCCCCCGGCACAGAAGCAGGATCTGTGTTTTAATTCTGACCTTAATTAAACCTTTACACAAGCTTTTTATTTTGCTTTCCATTGAAGAAAGGACAGGTAGAGGGAAGGACATGAGTACATTTGTTCTTCTCTCTTCTTGAGAACGGTATACCCAAAATGTTCTCTCTCTCTTTTGGAATGGAGGAAAATTGGATTTTGAAGCAGAGTCACAGGGAGTTATGATAGCAGTACTTGCAGAAAGTAGTTGAAATGAGTGCCCAGGAATCACTCCAGTTTCTTCCTTACCTCTCACTGGAGTCTAGTTACATTTCCTCGTACTTAACAAAACCAAAGTCACTGAAGATACTGCCCATACATTGGTGACACTCAATTCTCTAATTAGTTCAATGTCATGCATAAAGATATCATCCTATAAAATCTGAGGGAAAGCTCAAAATGATAATTCATCTTACATTTAAATATAGACAAAGCTTTTAAATGCATGCCCGATCAGAAGAGTGGGTATGATGTTTATGTGTGTGCAGGTATGTCAGATTTTTTTTTGCTTTTCTACCTCCCATCTTTTTTGGCAATTGTTGAAAATGTATGGAAACAAAATTATAGCCAAGAGAGAGAGCCCTGCGTCTGAATCTTAAGTTCCTGTTCTTTGGAGAGTTTTTTGCTTATTTAGTTGTTTGTTTGTTTTTTCCTGTCCCATTGAAAAAATAATCCCATTTGTGTTAAAATTTAGTGGGTTCTGCTGCATGCAACTGTAACTTTCAGGAGTAAAAGACAGGTCCATGTAATATCCACTACATCTAAACCAGGAAGAAATATTTCACTTTATCTTGCCACAGTCCTAAAAATAAAAGGACACATTCTAGATATGACACAGTGAGAAGAGGAAAGAACTCTTTTACTGATGGGGACATATCATAAATTGTCTTCTCAACTTTGACATCTGGGTTAATTATTCTTAATGCATCTATGAAGAAAGCAAGTATAAATGAAACAAAATATTTGCAGAAAATTGCCATAGAGAAGCAATGACGTGCTAGGAAAAAGGTGACAACTCTGGAGCCATACTGCCCTGAGTTTGAATCATGACTATGATACTTACCAGACCCCTAACTTTGAGTTTCAGTTGCCTTTATTTGCAGAATGGAGAGAAAAACAGTAGCCCTCAAAATATCAGTAAAAATAGATAAATTTATCTTTTTTGCCTCATATTTGTTCTGACCAGTTTATCATTTTTTTCATTGTGTTGCATTTACTTTTAACAATGTTGAATATCTCCAAAAGAAAGAAAGGAAGGACAGGAGAAAGAAAAAAAGGAAGGATAGATGGGAAAGAGAAAAAGAAAGGTATATATTTGTTATTTTGTCTGGGACAACTAGATATAGACAACAAACAAAAGATAACAAAAGTCAAAAATAGCTAGGGATATATTTAACAAGATGAAAAACCCATATTTATTTTTTAAACTATAGAAATAAATAAACAATATCTGGCCAAATGAAAGGCAGACTATGGCCTTGGAGGGACGATTTAATATCAAAGTGATCCCTCCCTGTAATTGCAAGTAAAATCTGCTGGTGGCTTTTTGGTGACCCAGAGTGATCTTAAAGTTCATATGAAAGAATTAATGTCTGAGAATAGCCAAAAGAAATCTAAGAAAAGATTTTGAGGAAGGACTATACTTTATAATTCTAATATAAAACCATTATAGTAAATAAAAAATAATGTAGTTCTGGCATAGAAATGGGCAAGTAGATTAAAGGAAGAGAAGAGTAGCCCAGAAATAGTCCCCAGCATACATGGGAATTTAATTGCTTAGAGACCTGTTATCACAATTTAGTGGAGAGATTGAAAGTGTTTATTTGACAAACGGTAGAAGGACAACCCACCATCCACATGGAAGAAATCCATATGGGTATCTATCTCACTTCATAAATAAAATAAATTCCTAACAAATTAAAGACAAAGATTTTTTCTTTTAAGTACCAAAAATATTGGAAGAAAGTGTGTACTATCTATACAACCTAGTGATTGGTTGAAACATATGTAACCAAAACAGGAATCTCAGATGCTATAATATAAAAAGAAAATAGTCAACATATAAAAATTTTAAGGCAAAACTTATAGTAAAAGATTCCATTAACACTTCAATATGTAAATGATATATTTGGGAAAAGTTGTAATGAACTAAGTCTATTAGAATTACAAGCAGTTGTAACCCAGAACTCAAATAGCTGTGTTTTAACAAGTTAGGTGTCTTAATTTTTTTCACATAAGAAGAAGTCAGAAGATGAGCAATCCAGAGCTCATACAGCAGCTCTGTACAATAATCGCTAGCAGCTGTCCTGATCGTGGGCTTTCATCCTCACGTTTGTCACCTGATGTTCACCAAAAGGCTGTTGCACCTTCAATATTTGCTCCAACTTCTAGGAAGGAAAAAGTAGGAAGGGTGAAAGCAGAAAAGTATATACCAGCTAAGTTTGCACCTTTCAAAGGAAATTACCTGGAAGTCTCACCGTGCAATGTCAGCTTACATTTCTTTCACCATAACTGTGTCTATCCCAGCTGTAAAAGGGAGATTGGTTAATGCAGTTTGTTTCGTTGTTGTTTTTGTTTCTTTAATCTGGGCATATTCCAACCTTAACATTAGAGTTCTTTTATGGGGAAAAGGTACGTAATAATTCTGGATAGGTGGCTAGCAGTACCTCCCACAAACAAAGATAGATTATATATAGGATTTTTGCAAGTTGATAATTAAAGAAAAGAGCCCAGTAGATGAATGGGTGATGAATATGAATACACGCTTTACAAAAGAAAGCATTCTGACGGCCCTTAAACCTATGAAAAGATGTCCTATCGCTTTTGTGAGTAAAGAATTGCAAATTTAAGTAACAATGAAATATCACTTTATATTCATTCGATTGGCACAAATTTGAAAGTGTGCCAACTCCTACTGCTATTTAAGATGGAGATAAAATTTAAATTGCTACAGCTTTTTTAAAAAAGAAACGAAGATTAACTTTGGCATGGCAATTTTTATTAAAATTAAAATACATATACACTTTGCCTCAGGAATCCTAGCTATGAGAATCTATCTCATAAAAATAAAAATGTCAGTATTTATACATGCAAGGGTTTTTTGGTGACTTTGTTTTTTATAGTGGTTAAAAAAGAGGAAATATTAAGTAAATGTTTATAAATAGGGAAATTGAGTTGTTGAGTAAGTCATAATAAATCCCCTTTAGAGACTGTTATACAGTTCTTAGAAGAATGAACTTGATCTATCTTGATCTGAACCACATGACTTCGAGGAATTTCCACAACATATTGTTAAGCGAGGAAATAAGATAATAATAGGGAGAGATAAGAATAAAACAAGTTGTCGATCTGGGTTGCCAAGAGAGGGAAAGAAGAAGGGAAACAGTAGGGAAATTTGGAATGTGAAAGCGGAAAATAAATCAAACTTTATTAGATATGTGCATAAGTAAAATAACTTAGAATTCAGCTTTTGAAAAAAGAGCTGAAGTAAGGTAGAGAAACCACAGCAAATGAACCGGGTACAGCAGGGCCAGTGTAGGATAAAGAACAGAAGATTAAGAATTCACTTGGAGCTGTTCTTGATTAAATGTTATCACTCGTTCTCTTAAGAGGAGAATTTATAAACTTGTAAAGAATTTACTGCACGTGCTTTATATTCTGTTCAATAGAAATACGAATAGTAAGCTCTATAGGGTTCTCCTTTATACTAAATTTTCTGAAACTATGTTTTAAAAAAACTATATATTTTTTAAAAAGTGGTAAATCTGTATATTTTCTCACTTAAGAAAACAAATCATGCCCCTAACAGAGGGATACTGAGAGGACTCCATGATACTGCATCACTCTGATGCATGACTTGCATACTTGAAAAGTGTAGGCTACTTCAGAGTAGGGAAGAGTCAGCACAGCTTGCAGTTGAGTCCCAGAATTTTCCCAGCCATCTGATTCCCAAGCCCAGAGCTTTGGCTTCTGGGCTGTGTTGCTGGCAGTGAGGAAGTGGGATGGTGTGTTTGAGTCACAGCACTTCTCTGTTTCCTGGCTAAGTTACAAAACAATGTTGTAGTCGTGAAACTGAATGGCATCAGCACACATTTGTGGCACGCACCGAGCGTGCACAGCACTGTAGTAGCACTCCAGGCAAGCATATGATTGCATTTAAAAGAGGTGTTGCTGCTGCCTTTCAGAAGTTTACCAACTAAAGGGAGACAAAAACAACCAACAGAAAGCAACCCAGTGGACTTTCCATTAAGACAGTTAGTTACATGATCTGATTCTGAGCTTAGCCTGGGGCTTTGCACATTTTAAGGACTCAGTAATATCAGTTGAACAAATGAATGAATGAATGAACATATTAACAGGAACTGGACTGTTACAGCTGTTCTTAACCAGTACTTTTGTCCTCTGCCTCACTCCACTAGTATCTGTCTTCCACACAGCTAAATGCAATCATATGACCCCTTTAATTTTTTCTCATGGTTTCCAGTTAGCTTTAGGAATCAGCAAGAGGTGCTGAATCTGAACCTGAAAGTGTGCTTTCCTGAGCCTGCTTGATGTTTTAAATAAGTTGAATTAGAATGCCTTTAAGTGAGGCACACTCTGGTTTTCCCATAGGAAACCCCTAGCCCCTGGTGTTGAGTTGGTGATCCCTCAGCTACAGGAAGCTGTGCCCCTCCAGTCCACAGAAACTTCACTCACGCTACTTCTCTGGACCGAATTGCTTATTGTGCCCCATAAACCTAGTGAACTCCATTCTATCCTTTTACGTTCAGTTAAAACGCCACTGCCTTCGTGATGCCTTTTTAAAGCATATCTGGAGAAAGTTAAGTATTTGCTTCTTTATTACTCCATCTGTTCGTCAACTGTGGCACTTTTCATATTGATATAATAACTTATTTACCTATCTGACTCTCGATCGAGAAAGATGGGGTACTCTATTTGTATCCCATTGGCCTATCCTTGGCTTTATCACAGAATCCCTGTAATGGTGCTTGTTAACTGACTGACAGGTTACTTGGTGGATGGGTAGGTGGATGGATGGACTGGCTGATAAATGAATGAACGAATCATTAAGTGAAATAGTGACTATTATAGATCTGGAAAAAGGAAAGTGGAAAGTTACTGTTGAAAGAGCTCTAGAGAAAAAACAAAATTATGAAGACCTTTGTGGGATAAGATGAAGGTGAGGGGGACTTCTCTATTATTTATCTTTGGAAATTGTGAGTTAAAATTTGTAAACAGGGTAGATATTTTGGACAGAAAGGAGGGGCTACATAACTACAGCACACTTATCATCCTCTAAAATAGTCCCTTTCTTTGGCATGTTTAAAACCTGAAGTCTGGTTGGCGTTATAAATATGCATGAGCTGTTGGGGGAAGAGAGCATAACGTGTGAATCACACTTCAAACAGACCTACCAGCTCACTCCTGACTTCAAGTTTTTCAGAAGTGTGAAGTGAAAATGGTTTTAAAATTAGAAAATGTGCCATCAGAACTTTTATCAGCCCTCAGAGAAAATAATCTCTTTAAATGTGGGGAACGCTGGAGATATTTGTTTAGTTAGTTTCACAGTTAAGATGCTTTGATAAGTTTTTGTGTCATAAAATGCACAAATTAATTTTAATGAAGGTGGGGAAAAAATACCTTCTAAAACAACCTGAGTACCTAATGCTGCAATCTAGGGTTTCTGAGGGATTATTTAAACTTAATCTATGAGCAAATTGTTTCACTGGAGAAAAGAAACTCTCAGGTGTCTTTTCCTTCTGATACATTTACAATTGAAAAATGATCTTGTAGCATTTGAGAAGTGGGTAAATTCTGGGAAGAGACACTTGGATCTTAAATTGCTAAATTGTAACAACAAAAATGAGAGGAAAATAGTATAGTTAGCTGTTTGCTCTCGTTTGTGGTAAGTTGGCTTATTATCATTATTATTGATTTTTTATGCATATCGAGATTGAATTGAGTGTGAACAGAGGGGAAAATCACAATAAAAGATAAGATAAAGGATGGTGGAGATCCTTATTTTTATGACTAGTGTTTAAAGAATAGCCCATCATTTCCAGTAACTGTGTCATCAAAAAATGGCTGTTTGAATGTGTTCTGTAGAATGTGTCATATAAGGCCAGTAATTGAGAACAAGGACGAAGAGAGGGACACTCTATTAATGTGATTCTGAAGCTTTGGTACATCAGCATCATCTTTTAGGCTTGGTAACAACCCAGATTTCTAAGAAGTTCCCAGGTGAAATTGATGCTGCTGGTCTAGGACCACACTTTGGGAATCATTGTCCTGTTCCAATATTTAGGTAAGATTAAAGAAAAGAAAATTTAATGAGTATCTGTGATTAAATGCTGGGCTCATTTTGTGAACCTTAAGTGTCTTAGTGAGCTTCTCTTTTCTTTTTCAAAAATTGGATGATATTTTATTTTTTTAATTTATTTTATTTTATTTTATTTTTGTGGTACGCAGGCCTCTCACTGTTGTGGCCTCTCCCATTGTGGAGCACAGGCTCCGGACGTGCAGGCTTAGTGGCCATGGCTCACGGGCCCAGCCGCTCCGCAGCATATGGGATCTTCCCGGACCGGGGCACGAACCCGTGTCCCCTGCATCGGCAGGCAGACTCTGAACCACTGCGCCACCAGGGAAGCCCTGGGTGATATTTTAAAATGCCATTTTATTAACCTACTATTCTGAAGATTGAAATTCTACTATACTCACTGTTAACGTTAACTGCCTTACATTTTCCAAGGCAACATGGGACGGACATTATTTTAAAGGAATGGAAAAACAGCATTTACTTTCATAAAATTAGGTAGCTTCTTGACTGAGTTGTAGTTTTTGTCACTACTTTATTGCTATTACTTGAAACATGCCCATGATATTTCTCCATGTATCAGATGGAGCGTAAATCTGAATAGTTGAAACCTGATTTCAATAGATGCTGTCAGATCCTATCCTTGGGAGTACAGTAAAGATCAGGAAAAACAGTAAGACAGCATCATCTCTTCTGTATACATTCTGGGGCATGTCTTTTATCAATATCTCTCCAAAGCATACATGTTTTGACCATACCACACACTGGAAACCAAGAGATAAAATGACTTTATTCTGTGCTGTGAATGTCATTAGGTCAGCAGTTTTCTGCCAAATCATTAATCTCTGCCCAGGTCCAAACCGCTTCAGAGATTTCCCACCACTCAGCATTTTCCTCTTTGAAGGACCCTCCCAGCACCAGTCTTCTGGCTTTGTTCCGCTTACTCTCTGCTAAAAGGAAGACTTTCTCTGAGCAGCTACTCCCAAAATGAGGCCAGTGGTAAGGGTTAACAGGTCAAGAGACCCATCTGCAGGGTTTCTTTTCTTCTTTCACCTAAAAAATGCACTTCTTATGTCTCAGGCTTGTCTTTATACCTAAAGGATGTATTTCTCTATGATTTCGTAGGTTTTACTCTGGCGTACCTGATGCTCTCCATTCTTAATTATCTTCAAAGATGCTTATCCTATTTCAAACTCCTAAGTAAGACGTATACAAGGGGCAAGAAAACAAACAGAAGTCCTGTCTGAGTTTTGTCTAGGACCAAGGTCACTCAGTGTTAATGCAGCTGTCTCACTGCCTTTTCCTTCCAAAACATACATATTTTAGTTGTATCATTACTCTGCTAGGAGAAATCATTATTATTTTTTATAAGCAGTGACACCACCACTGAGATTAGTTTCAGGCAGTGGTTCTTAAAGTGTGGTCTGGAACCAACAGCCTTACCAAATTCTCAGGCCCCATCTCAGGCCCCACCTCAGACCTACTGAGTGAAAAACTCTGAAGGAGGGACCTAGCAATTTGTATTTTAACAAGCCCTTCAGGTGGTTCTCGTGTACACTACAGCTGGGCAACAACCAGTTTAAGGATTTGGAAGGAAGGGCAGGACTGGGTGGAAAACATGGAGGAGTCTTGCCCTCTTAATGTTTGATATTCATGCATCCTTGACTGAAATCGGTGTCTGCCTGAGACGCTTTCATTTGGTTTCTGCAAATAACTGGCAGCTTGGCAGTGGTGAAAAGGTTACCCAAGGAACACCGCACACACGTACTCTATTCCCTCAAACCCCACACTCAAGACTTCATTCTAAGCCCCTGCATGGGTAATTCCCCTTGGGGGGGGTGGGCTTGTGGTTCTCCCAAGTCCCCAGCCACAACTAGTATTGCATTCTATGCTGTTTCATGTGCAGTCAGTGCCCCTGACCATTGAAGGCTTATCCCTCCTAATTGTGGGAGGTATTTAGTCCAGATATTGCAATCCAGGTTTGCTTTCCTTCCCCTTCTAGCAAAAGTTATAGATTGCGACAATACCTGTGTCTGTCCCAGACTATGTTTATAAAAATAATAATAAATTACCTCTTTTGCTGTAGGATTTCTTTCAGGCTCAAAATGTGTTTTTCAGCTTATGGGGTATTGATTGTATATTATCAGTTTAGCTCACACACTGACAATTACATATAGCGCCAAGGTAGCCTTGACAATGCAGCCCAGTTGCCATAGCAATGAAAGAAGGCCTATTGTTGCTACCCACAGCCTGCTCTATAATGATAATCATGCTGCTCATTTCATTTTAATTGAAATTTGAAATCATAGTCTCTAGGAAGAAATAAATGGACTCTCTCCCCATTTCTCCCCCTGACCACCCAAATAATAAGTACAAATGGGAAATACTTGCACACTTTCTTAAAGGTAAATATCAAGGTTTTTGAGAGTGTGTTTTCCAGCATTTTCATGAGTATCAGAAACAGATGAAGGGTAGTATTTTGCTGAATAAAAATTGAATTGGGGGCTTCCCTGGTGGCGCAGTGGTTGAGAGTCTGCCTGCCGATGCAGAGGACACGGGTTCGTGCCCTGGTCTGGGAAGATCCCACATGCCATGGAGCGGCTGGGCCCGTGAGCCATGGCCGCTGAACCTGCGCGTCTGGGACCTGTGCTCTGCAACAGGAGAGGCCACAACAGTGAGAGGCCCGCGTACCGCAAAAAAAAAAAAAAAAAAAAAAATTGAATTAGGTCTTATGCTTTTGGATTCTTTTTTTTTTAAAGTTTATTTATTTATTAATTTATTTTTGGCTATGTTGGGTCTTTGTTTCTACACGAGGGCTTTCTCTAGTTGCAGTGAGTGGTGGCTTCATCGCGGTGCACGGGCCTCTCACTCTCGCGGCCTCCCTTGTTGTGGAGCACAAGCTCCAGACGCACAGGCTCAGTAGTTGTGGCTCATGGACCCAGTTGCTCCGTGGCACGTGGGATCCTCCCGGACCAGGGCTCACACCCGTGTCCCCTGCATTGGTAGGCACAGTCTCAACCACTGCACCACCAGGAGAGACCCTGGATCCTTAATTAACAGCTATCTATTATTTCTCTAAGTCTCTAATCTTAACAGCCTGTCCTGCATGGTATATCTTACATAGTACAATCTTTAATGGATATGCTTGTTGAATTTCATTTATACCCAAAAACTCACAGCAGATAGCATAAGATACTTTAAAATTAGTCATAAGGCATAGTGGAAGCTTTTAAACAGTTGAAAAAATAGACAATATTAATAAATATTCAGTCACATAGGGCCCCAGTTCTATGCCAGTGCCTCTTCTATGATGCCTTCAATCTAATGATATTTATTTGGTAGCACAACTATAAGCTACACTCCAATGTAGTATATAGTGCTACATGTAGCAGAGAGAGAGACATTGGGAAGTGTAGTCAGGAACAAAGAGCTTCTATGTCAGCAGACATTCCAAAAAGGGATACAAATCGAATATGGAAAACAAAGCAAACAGCTATCAAAATGAAAGTAAAATAGTAACTAAACAAATAATATATAGGCACGATATTCCAAACTATAAAAAAAGTATGAACTTGGTCTAAAATTAACAAAGATGTCAGTGGAAGACTGGGTCAAATCCTAGCTCTTACTTTGACCTTTTGACCCTTCTCTAGCATTTTCTTTCTCTAATCTGATATCTTATTAATAATAATCTTGTTTTTTATTTTATTTTTCCCAGTTCCTTTTTGAAAACTAAAAATCATAGCTAGATGGCTCCTACCTCATTTTTACTCACTTTCAATCCTTTTCTGAATGAGATGAGATGATTTCTCTTTTCCCAGTACAGAGTTTTGTTTTCTTGGATCATGTGGAGGGTATAATAGGTATTTAGGGTAGAGAGAGATGTAGGGTTGTGGGTTAAGATTTAACCAAGGGAATAAGAAATATAGGCTCTCCCCTTAAAGAAATGACTACGAAATGAAGACTTAGTTTTTATGAAGTGACCCCAGAAAATGTGCATTTACATTACTGGGGGTACACACAGTGCTGGGGTGCCTTATGTGAAAAGCATCTCAATCACAGATTCCAAAGTTCAGCTTTTAGGAAGAATAACATGACTTAGAAATTAGCTGGCCCCCTCTTCTATGAAAATGGAGGCATTTTGGGGTTGGTTTGCTTGCGATACAAAAGAGACAACGCTTCCACTGATATTTTCAATCTTTGCTGTTGCCCCTATTTACAATCATGGTCTTCCAAATATTTATGGCATTGATAAAATGATCAATACAGTGTTTATTTGTTTATTCACTTATTAATAATTATTGAGTACCTACGATATGTGAAGGCAGAAATATTCTAAGTGCTAAGACAAAGCTTGGAATAAGATGGACACTGTCCCGACCTCCACAGAGCCTACATCCTAGTAGGCTTGCACATTAGACAAGTAATTATACAATAAATTACTTAAGTTCAATTATGATGAGGAGTAATAATAAATTCTACAAGAGATCTCTGAAAATTTACTACAAAATTATTTAGTGTTGTCAGATAAATTTGCTCATCATTGAAAGCTAGTATTGTTGATTAAATCAATTGTTAACAGGGAAGTGACTTTGAAAAACATTCACTACAAATAGAAGCATAAAGAAAAATCTGAGACATATTAAAACAAGAGTATTGCTATATAATCAGACTAAATACTATAAAAATCTGCATTTGAATTCTGCCATGTGTTAGGTTTGTTCAGCATGTATTTTTAAGATATGGTTGTCTATTATTTTGCTCTGAGCACAGCTTTAATCTTTCATATCCTTAATTCTAATCGTTTTGGATTTTATTAAACTTTAAAATCCATATATTTGATTCATTTGTGCTTAAATAATTGAAATTGTTAAAAAAAACTCATCAATATGCTTAAACCAGGATCTCCACTCCCCTGTAACTGAGTTTTTCCCATGTGTTTTAGCAAGATTTGTACTATAGTTTGCCCAGCCATACCTTCTTCTGTCCCATCCTTACCTTGATCCTCGCATACTTCAGTGGCTCTTTATATCATGTATGGCTTCCTTTCCAATATGTCTTCATTCAAATGTAAGGTTGTTGAAAATAAGGTCCAAACCCTACATGAATCCTTAGCAGCATGTAAAATGCCACGCATCCCACAGATGCTCAGTAAACATTTGCTCTGGCGAATCTTGATTATATCCTCTTTAAACAATATCTAGTTACTAAAATTAGTAAGTCTGACATCTAAGAGGTAAAACTTTAAAATTCCATCCAAGTTCTCAGTGGGACCAATTCTAGTCTATAACCACAGCCCTGGTAGGTGTTCCCTTTTCTGCTCTGTGCTCACATAATTGCTCTGCCTCTCACCCTCAAATCGCAACCCACTGCCTGTAATGGCATTCTGTTTATTAACTTTTAAAACTTTTCCTATCGGGTAGGCCTTCTCCATTCAACCTCATGAGAGATGAAAGGATTGCAGCTGAAAGAAGCTTCTATCCCTCAAAGTAGACTTCCATAGTCTAGCCCGGCACATCTGTCTCTGAGCAAATCTGGAGCCCTCAAATGGTTTTGAAGCCATTACTAGCAGTTGGTCTTAGATGATAGTAACCAAGAAGAAAATTGAGGCTTGTGGGCTAGAAAGAGTCCCTAAGTTCAAAGTAATATCAAAGCAGCCAGAATAGCACAGGTGGTGAGAGATGTGGGCTTCTGTTTGCAAGGAACTCTGACACCTACCTTCCACACAGAAGCACCTCCCTGTTTCAGGCTCCAAATCCTCAAAGACAGACAGTCCTTAATTAAGTGTCAAAGAATTGATTAGGAGACTCCTGCAATGCGGGTTCATTGATGAAACCATTTTGGCAGCCTGGATGATATAATTAGCCCACACAAGATGTGAAATCTGTAGTGTTTGGGGATATAGTCCAATAATTTTTAATTTTGTAATAAAAAGGAGACAAAGAAAGAAAGGAAACAGCAAGAGAAGATGATGTATGCTTGTCTGTGAAAAACGGAGGAAAAAGATTCCAAGGTAACATTTGCTAGATATGGATCATAGCTTTAGGTTTCCATTGTGCTTCTCAGAGAATATTCCCTAGGATACCTGTGTTATCTCTACCTTTATGAAATTTGACAGTGTACCAATACTGTCTTTATTGGAAGAAGAGGTATTCCTCAAATCAGTGTACTCACATATTCCAGTTCCATCATAGACATTTATTTAAAGAACCTTCTCCTACACATGCTAACCTGAGTCCTCTGGAGGACAGCAAAGGAGAAGATCTGAATAATGTAGGACCTAAGTTTCGCTAATGGCTAGAACCAGGAGGAAGGGTATGGGAATGAGTGCCTGAGGGTAACTATCAAAAGAAAATGTCGTATTTGGGACTTCACTGTTAATACCATAACATTTTTTCCCTATTAGGGACCATCCTTCATTGACAATTGTTAATGGATACGGCTCCCCAGTTTCCCCCAGTCTTTTAATTTTTATTGTGTATGGAAAGATGATGTGGATAGTTAAGGATGCTGAACAAATATTTTGGCTTATCTCTAGGTACTCTCAAGTTTTTGTGGTATTTGTGTCAATAACATGGTTCTGTATTTTTGTCAACGATTTTGTCATATCAGGATATTTTGCAGAAGTGCAGCTCATACAGCCAACTTGTTTATAAAGAGTTTCATCATCTTAAGAGGTGATTAAGTTATTATTATTTGTGCTTTTTTTTTTTTTTTCGCTGTACGCGGGCCTCTCACTGTTGTGGCCTCTCCCGTTGCGGAGCACAGGCTCCGGACGCACAGGCCCAGCGGCCGTGGCTCACAGGCTCAGCCACTCCGCGGCATGCGGGATCCTTCTGGACTGGGGCATGAACCCGCGTCCCCTGCATCGGCAGGTGGACTCCCAACCACTGCGCCACCAGGGAAGCCCTATTTGTGCCTTTCAAACATCATTTTCATCATAGCTCATTTCTCAGGTGGAAATATTAATACCTAGGAAATTTGCTGTGGGCTGGCTCACTTATAATGAAAGAAAGTCACCCCACACTTACTGTCTTCTACCAACTTCTTCTTGTGAAACCAGGGGCACTTACATGTTCATGAGAGGTTAGGGATTATTAATCCAATTGCTTCCAGTAAAGACTGTCCTAAGAGGTATAAATAGTGAAAGATTCTTATTTTAAAAGATTCATAGAGAAAACAATTCTGCAACGTCTATTTTCTCTACTATTTCAGCAATTTTGTTCTTGGGGATTTTTCCTATGGTTAATTTATTTTTTTTAAATTTGAATCCTATTTTATATATGAGAATATTATTCCTTCTTTTTAGCATTCTGTTTTCTAGATGAAAAAAAGCACTTTCATTTTTATTTTCTGACACTTCTCTAAAATCACCTTGAGTTTTCTACCTGTACACTAGTTTGAGATGACCTGGAGCCAGACTGCCTGGGTTGAAGCCTGGTCCTACTGTTTACTATCTGTCTGACCTTGAGAAGTTATTTAACCTCTTGGTTCCTCTGTAAAGTGGGTTAATAATAGTACATACCTTATAGAGTTTCTGGAAGGATAAAATGTGTTAATAGTATACAGGCAAAGTATTTAGAAGAATATCTGGCTGGCATATATTATGCACTCAGTAAATGTTAGCTATTCTGCTTTACTCCATTCCCTTTCTGTGGTTTAACATGAAATTGATAAGCTTGCCAGTAAATAGTTATACCAGGATGCCAAAGGTGTTATCTAAAAAAAAGTTTCTTACTTAAATATTTTTGGTAAACATAAAGTGGCATACACATTTAAAAATTTTGCTTTACTGTGGGGCTTCTCAGACATTTAAAAAAAAATTTATTGGAGTATAGTTGCTTTACAGTGTTGTGTTAGTTTCTGCTCTACAGCAAAGTGAATCAGCTATATGTATACATATATCCCCTCTTTTTTGGATTTCCTTCCTGTTTAGGTCTGAGTAGAGTTCGCTGTGCTATACGGTAGGTTCTCATTAGTTGTCTATATGAATTGTGCCTACCATTATAGCTCATGGATATGTTTCTTCATATTATTTTATCAGAGTGGCTTTCTTTTTCATGCACCACCTACTAACATCTCCAATGAATTCAGTTTGGAAAGCAGTGGTCCAGTCATAGTAATACATACTTCTGAAGACCCCAAATTTGTTGCTAGATCATTCTGTGGTTTCAACAGTTATTTATTGAAATTGTTCTAAAAACAGAGAACAGGAAAAGGAATCAACTCCCTGAGACTTTTCTACTCTTTAAAAACAAGCTCGATTTTAATTATTGGTGAGAGTGAAAGCTTTCCTTTTGATAGTAGTTATATTGTGTGATGTAAAGGCATCAGATTTCTCTATAATGATTACTTCCCAAGAAGGGAAGTGTCACTCAAACCTGGCATAGTTCCTAGCCATCTCTGTTGGCATTGCACATTCCTTTCCTCATGACTCTATAGGGAATCCATGATGTGGATTTTTCTGTATCTGAGCTGACAAAAGATATAAATCAAATGTTTTAGGCCATTAACAAGAAGTTAAATCAGGAACGACACTGATCTAGAAGCATTAATTCAGGGTAAGCACCAAATGCATTGCAGCATTGATTCTGGCATTTTTCTCTGCTCCTAATAGCTTTGAGAATTTGATCTATATGTTTATGGATCTAAATGAAGGGAAATAAACGTTTGGACAGATTTCTTGCTATTGAGTTTCCTTATCACCACTTTTCAGCCTTGATAGTAGACTTGGGCCATGAGTTTCATTCACCTGGAAACATTCTGAAATTGAGGATGCTGACCAGACCACCAAAGTGTGGTGCTTGCAGTTTTCAAGCATGTAAATAAATTATTCTTTTTGAACAAATTCATAATCTATGTACCATGAGCATGTTTGGAACGCATCTATAAAGCAGGTAGGTAAATTTTCAGAACCACTTAGCAGTTTTCCCAGGTGGCAGGACACTATATTATTATTTTTATTATTTTTAAGAGACAAAATTTATTTTTAGGAACTGGGCTAAGTGGTTCAAATTCATTATTTCACTTAATCCTTCTAATATACCAATGAGGTAGAAAGTATTACTATATTCTCTTTATAGAAGAGGCATCTGGAGCTAAATCAGATTAAATGACACTTTCTCTTGGGTTTTGAGTAAATGTCATAGTGCCCCCTAGAGAAGTATTCAATGCTCACCGTAAAGATTTACTCTATTAACAGGTAATGCAGTTTTCTGGATTAATCATTCTGAAGAGTGTGTAGGCATGGGGGAAAAAGGCATATGTCATTCTCCAGGATCATACTAGATTTTTATAGGTGATATATTATTACAACGAGATCCTTTTGACATTTTCAACAACGAACCCTTCCTGGTGGGGCTGAGAATCATCTCCGCCATTTGCTTCTCGAGGGCATGGGTCATGCCCTGGTATGCACCATCCCACATGTCTCTTACTGTGGTGCTTTGCATAAGGCAGGAGCTCAGGAAATGTTTGTTGTGCATATGGAAGAATACCCAATTCTGTAATCCAAGAGGTTGTTATCTTGGTACTTGTTTGCCTTTGGTGGGCATAAGGTTTTTAACCATAAGAGGTCAGTTAGAGTTTCTGTCTTGTTACACAGAGGTAATTATACATTCAACATTGCAAAGAAAATACCTATAACATGCTTTGAGTCACTATTAAGGGGCATTGAATAAAGTGAAAAAGTAGAATTAATTTATTAATTCTAGTGCTTTGGGTAATGAATTCAAAGTGAATCTTTATTGTAAAATTGGTGGTAGAGGTGGAGGTTATGGTGGTGAGTCTCTTTCCAGGCATCATGGCCAAGCATTAAGAAGTATTTCCAAGTCCCCTATTTCAGACACCCCAGAATTATTTAAATATCTAAATTAGAGATACGTGAAAGAAAATAGGGTTTTTGGAAGTAAATTTGTATTACTGCTAGCCATTTAGCCTGTAAAACACATGATTCTTTTCCTGAGACTATACAAAGATGAAATTCCTAGTGGATATCTTTTGGGGGCATAACCTTCATAGAAAAGTTTCCTTTTCACAGGATATCCATGCACATGTGGTTAATCAGTCTCCATGAAAAGGCAGTTTCTTCTCCAAAGCAAACCCATCAAGGCAATTGGGTCAAATGACTTCAAACTCCCCAAGGGGAACACCAGCCACCCTTAAATCCATCACACTTGTGAATAGCTAGTTGATCATTCTGTTTCAACTGACTTTGGTAGGTATTTAGGACTTTTTTCTTTGGTCCTTGTTGGGAGGTCATGTGGTTTTTCATGAGCTGCTCAGTGAAAGGAGGAAGGAGAAGGAGAGAAAGGAAGAGATAAAGGAGGAAAGACTAAGCAACAGTCCCAAGAACCTGAAAGATGGAGAATTTCCAAAGCAAAGTTGGAGTCATCTAAAGAGGAGTATGGCTTTTATTTTTGTAGCAAAGACTACCCTTCCACCTCGCCCCCGCCCCGAGTTCCTTCCTAGAAAGATATATGCAGTGGACGCCTGTGAATATAACTTTTGACAGTGACACAGAACAGTGAAAACTGGAAGTCAATCCATGGTGAATGCAACATTATTTCATGCATAAAAAAAGAGTCATACAACTATATACCTATATATCCTATTTCACAGTAACAATAAAAACATATTTATCGATTCATCAAAAGGGTGACAGTTTTGTTGTGTCTATCCAAATGTCTTATACTGTGATTTTTCTCTTCCTTGAGAAAGATTTCCTTGAAAACAATACTTATAGCAGTGGCAGGAATTTACATTACACTCGGGTATAAGTTCTGACTAGGAAGCACATTGCATTTTGAAGTTAGGCTATATTGGACATTCCTTGAAAACTCCCCTAAAGGGAAATAATGTTTCATCTACTCATTTGCTCAGATTTCCTTTTGCGTCAAAAGGAAGAGGGGAACACATGCATACCTCAGAGATAGTGCAGATTCTGTTCCAGACTACTGTGATAAAGCGAATATTGCAATAAAGTGAGTCACACAAATTTTTTGGTTTCCCAATGCATATAAAAGTTATGTTTACACATAGTCTATTAGGCATAATAGACTATTAAGTGTAGTCTGTTAAGGGTGCAATAGCATCATATCTAAAAAAAACCCCAACGTATGTACCTTAATTAAAAAATAATTTTTGCTAAAATATGCTGTCATCTGAGCCTTCAGTGAGCTGTAATCTTGTTGCTTGTGGAGTGTCTTGCCTTAATGTTTTGGCTGACTGATCAGGGTGATGGTTGCTGAAGGTTGGGGTGGCCGTGGCCGTTTCTTAAAATAAGACGACAATGAAGTTTGCTGTGTTGAATGGCTCTTCCTTTCGCGAATGACTTCACTATAGCGTGCAGTGCTGTTTAATAGCATTTTGCCCACAGAGCTTCCTTTAAAATTGGAGTCAATGCTCTCAAATCCTGCCACTGCTTTATCAACTAAGTTTATGTAATATTCTAAATCCTTCATTGTCATTTCAACAATCTTCACAGCATCTTCACCAGGAGTAGATTCCATCTCAGGAAACCACTTTCTTTGCTCATCCATCAGAAGCAACTCCTCACCCATGGAAGTTTTCTCATGAGATGGCAGCAATTCAGTCTCATTTTCTGGCACCACTTCTAATTCTAGTCCTCTTGCCATTTTCACCACATCTGCAATTACTTCCTCCACTGAAGTCTTCAACCTCTCAAAGTCATCCATGCGAGTTGGAATCGACTTCTTCCAAACTCCTATTAATGTTGATATTTTGAGCTTTTCCCATGAGTCACAAATGTTCTTAATGGGTGACATCCAGAATGGTGAATCCTTTCCAGAAGATTTTCAATTTTCTTCTCTCAGATCCATCAGCGGAATCACTGTCTATGGCAGCTATAGTCTTTTGAAATGTATTTTTTAAATAATAAAACTTGAAAGTCACAGTTACTCCTTGATCTATGGGCTGCAGAATGGATGTTGTGTGAGCAGGCAAGAAAACATTAATCTTGTTGTACATCTCCATCAGAGCTTGTGAGTAAGCAGGTACGTTGTCAGTGATCAGTAATATATGGAATTTTTTTTTTTTTTTTCTGAGTAGTAAGTCTGAACAGTGGCTTAAAATATTCAATAAACCATGTTGTAAACAGATATGCTGTCATCCAGGCTTTGCTTTTCCATTTATAAAGCACAGGCAGAGTACATTTAGCATAATTCTTAAGGGCCCTAGAATTTTCAGAATGCTAAATGAGTGTTGGCTTCTACTTAAAGCCACCAGCTGTATTAGTCCCTAACAAGAGAGTCAGCCTGTCCTTTGAAGCCAGGCATTGACTTCTCCTCTCTAGCTATGAAAGTCCTAGATGGCATGTTCTTCCACTATAATAAGGCTGTTTGTCTACACTGAAAATCTGTGGTTTAGTGTAGCCACCTTCATTACTTAACTTAGCTAGATCTGGATAATCTACTGCAGCGTCTACATCAGTGCTTGCTGCTTCATCTTGCACTTTTATGTAATGGAGATGACTTTTTTCCTTAAACCTCATGAACCAACCTCTGCTATCTTCAGACTTTTCTTCTGCAGTTTCCTCACCCCTCTCAGCCTTCATAGCATTGAGTGGAGTTAGGGCCTTGCTCTGGATTAGGCTTTGGCTTAAGGGAACGTTGTGGCTGACTTGATTTTTCTATCCAGACCACTGAAACTTCCTCCACGTCAGCAATAAGTCTGCTTAGCTTTCTTATCATTCTTGTGTTCACTAGAGTAGCACTTTTAATTTCCTTCAAGAACATTTCCTTTGCCCTCACAACTTGGCTACCTGTTTGGTGCAGGAGGCCTAGCTTTCAGCCTGTTTTGGGTTTTGAATGCTTTCCTCACTAAACTTAATTATTTCTAACTTTTAATTGAAAGTGAGAGACGTGATTCTTCCGTTTACTGGAACACTTGCAGGCCATCGCAGGGTTATTAATTGGCCTACCTTCAGTATTGTCATGTCTCAGGGAATAGGGGGACCTGAGGAGAGGCAGAGAGATGGGGGACTGGCTATTTGGTGAAGCAGTCAGAACACACACAACATTCATCGATTAAGTCTGTCATTTTATGGGCACTCCAAAACGGTACAGTAGTAACATAAACATCACAGATCACAGATCACCATAAAAATATAATAATAATGAAAAAATTTGAGATATCGCGAGAGTTACCAAAATGTGGCACAGAGACACGAAGTGAGCAAAGGCTGTTGGAAAAATGGTGCCGATAGACGTGCTCCACACAGGGTTGCCACAGACCTTCGATGTGTAAAAAGCACAGTATCTGCCAAGTGCGGTAAAGTGAAGCATGTAAAACGAGGCGTGCCTGTATGTTTGTCGTGGAGACATTGTCACGTTAAGTTGAACAGGTGTATAATCCTTATTGAACATTTTCTTTAGTGTCATCATGCTGTGCTTGACAGTCAGTAAAATACCAGCTTTTCCCCATTGAATTGACATGTTTTCTCTCTTCTTTTTCTTTCTCTCCCTTCTACATCCATTATCTCCCCTGTGCTCATGGTGCATAATAACTATTCAATAACTCTTACTGAAAAAATGAATTGGATTCAAGTCTAATTTATACATACTTATAACAATGTTTTATGTTAAAGGCCTAGGCTTTGTAAAATGCGGTATTAACCACAGGTCATTTTCTAATGGACACTTAGTTGTTATTTCCTGAAATTCAGGATTCATTAGGGTCACTGCTGGCATGGAGGTATCTTCCTGGCCCTGATGTGCTCTGAAGGTGAATGTCCAAACTCTAAGGCTATTTGCTTTCTCTCAGTTCTCCAAGGTTATGGATCCAAAGGGGTCACAGCCATTCTCGTTCTAATCCAGAAAATCTCTGAAAAAGGAAATTATCTTTGAGGTCCTCTGGAATTCTGAATATCCTGGTGGAGATACAGGGAGGAAAAAAGGGAAACTTGATCTGGTTTATTCAGAACCTCTTCTGATTCTTAAATCGTTTTTTAAAAATTTTTATTGGAGTATTGTTGATTTACAGTGTTGTGTTAGTTTCTGCTGTACAGCAAAGTGAATCAGTTATACATATACATATATCCACTCTTTTTTAGATTCTTTTCCTATATAGGTCATTACAGAGTATTGAATAGAATTCCCTGTGCTGTACAGTAGGTCCTTATTAGTTTTCTGTTTTATATATAGTAGTGTGTATGTGTCAATCCCAATCTCTCAATTTGTCCCTCCCCCCTTTACCCCTTTGTAGCCATTAAGTTTGTTTTCTACAGCTGTGACTCTTATTTCTGTTTTGTAAATAATTCATTTGTATGACTCCTTCTTATCTTAACCGTCTACTAAGTCTCTTAGAAACTGTTGAGAATGAGTTTACACAGACATTATGAAGGAATTATGCCCTAGCGAGAGTCTTCAAGGTTCAGGGTTTACCCTTATAAAAACTGCACATAATCTGAAGCATGATAGGAGCAAAGATTCAGCATGGATCAAACGTATACATGCTTGAGTATCCTATAGAGCTTTCCATCTCCAGTGAATCAGGGTCACTGTGCCTTGGGTGCAACAATTGGAAGCCAACAGAGGCCAGCAGGGAGCTCTCCAGCAGGAAACACTCTCCTGTGGTCTTTGAGTGAAGGCCTGTCAGTGTCAGCCAGGGTAGAGTTCTAAGGACACTGCTGTGCCCATCACATAAGACACATGAACTATGGAGAAGTCATCACTCTGAATACTTCAGAAGTATTTCAGAAGGGAAACTGACATTAGAACACAGGCCAGATACCAAATCAAATAAATTGTGGAAGTAGGGAGAGCAAGCTGAAATGCAAAGGCATAGCCGATAGCCAGATCAGGGCAGATCAGAGATTCATGATAGGTAAAGACAACTAGTGCAAGCAATTGGTGTGCTGACTGCTCTGCAGGGAAGCAGCCTTTTGATGGTGGTGGGTCAGAGTGGCCTGAAACTCCCACCCATTCACAAAGGAGCCATAAACCAGTATGCTTGGGGATCTGTCCAAGTTCTGACTTGCTGAATCACTGTGTGTCCACTTCCATTGGAATCTTGGCATAATTTGTCCACTGACAGAAAATAGGAAGTGCCCAAATTTTGCAGCATCACGGCAGAGATGGACAAATGTAAGAACTTTCCATTTAGCAACAACAATAATAGACACTATTAACTGAGAGCATCCTATTTGCCAGGCATTTGACGTAAGATTTTGAAGCCTTGTAGCAGCCTGCTCCTGGAACAGCCTACTGAGCCTCAAAGAAGTCAAGTTTGGCTGAAACTGCTTAGCAGGTAATTGGCAGAATATGGATTTGCCTGCTAGTATGTCCCAGTTTAATGTTCTGAACTTTCTGCTGTGTTAAATGCTATATATGAATATTCCAGTGGCAGTGTGTAAGGCCGTCTTCCCATTTAACAGAAAAGTTGATTCTCAGAAGAATCTCAAATAGGAGTGCTCAGGCAGCTATAGAAACAAAGGAGATCCCGGAAAGGACAGTGCTCACTAACTCCTGGTCACTTTCTACCTTATGGATATGGTTAGTAGGAACTTGGGTGCTGGAATTAGACAGAATGGGATTGAGATCTTGGTTCTTCCATTCACTAGCTGTGCCACTTGGCCATGGTACTCAGCCTCTCTAGGGGTGTGATTCTTATTCTGTAAAATGTGATAATCTGAGGATAATAATAGTGCCTATTTTAGATAGTTGTCAAGATTAAGGCACTTAGTTCAGTGCTGGACACATGGTATCATTAGTACATGGTCACCATCATCTTCATTATCTCATCAAAGAATCAAGCAGGTGTTGGCCATATGTAGGCTTGAAGCATTTGATGTGGTAAAATGGACCCAGCAGGAAGTATTCAGGGATGGTTTAGACATCTTTTCTGGTACATATACAATAATTACCAAACCAACGCTATTCAACATTTAATCCAGTATAGCGAAAGAACACTGAAAGATAAACAAGTGACTTCACTCACCTCCTTTGTTCTCAGAATCGCTACTTAGATGTTCCCAAAGATCTCTTCCAGCTCTAAGAGTCTGACTAAGATTGTTGAGCACCAACTACGTGCAAAGTTTGTCACTGGGAAAAATGGGGTTGATACACTCCGAAAAGCAGTATGTTAAAAGACCTATCATTCTTCTATAGAACTAGCCACATGATAAACCTACTGTTTGGCTTTGGCATAGAAGGGTTTTGAAGAGAATAAAAGGAGACACGTGACAAGAGTTGAACTTCTGGGAAGAATGGTGATAATATAAATATGCTGTAGCCTCTAAATAAGAATAGTGATGTTTAAAGGAACGTAAATTAAAGGGACCACTAAAAGGAAAAGAGATGGATTTCCCCCCTGGATCTGACTCTGGTTTTAAATTGCACAGGTGAGAGATTGGTTTGAGAGGTTTATTTCAACCTTTAGTAGTGTATTAGCAGTGTCACAGAACAAGGGGTATGGTTAAAAGAGAGAGAGGGGAAAATAGGAACAAGCATGAGTGTCTTGGAATCTAATTTATTTAAATTTAGATTATTTTGCTTTCGCTTTAATCTTTGTATAAATCATTGTTCTAAGTACTTAAATCATAGGTTGCAGTTTATTTTTAATTTTGCAAAGTTTTAGCAATGTTTATTAATTATTTAAGCTCTGAACATTTTTAACCATTGAGAAGACCCTTCTCAAATGAAATTGAGGTTCCAAGTGGCCAGAGTAACTAGTAAGTGGGGGGGAAATCTGTTTAAACACTTGGTCCAATCACAGTTATGTTGAAACACCTTGAGATTAGTATAGAAAAGAAAAAAAGATGGATGGAAGATATGTTGGAGGAGAGTCCTGAATGAATAAAAAGTTTTCTAATGTGTTTTTCTTGGATGGGCGTATCTTACAGTTCCTACAAAAAAAGGGAACGTATTATTTACTAATGAGCAACACAGCTCCACAGAACATTATCTGATGATGTCAGTTAGTTCTAGGACAGGACTTTTCAGAATGCAGATATGAATAATGCAATCCAAACAAGACAACCTCATAATGTATTATCAAGAATAACTACATACAAATTTAAAATTAAAAGTGTTTTAAATTTCTTCAAACACTTAGACAATGATACAATTTATTGTCCTAAGTGATTAGCACAATTTTAAGAGCATGTGTTTTATTTCAACAATACTTCCATGGAGAAATAGAAACTTTTTAGGAGAGGTTTCCTGGATCCTTGGATAACCACAATTTCCATTTGACTCAGACCCTGGTGTTGTATCTTCTCAGAATTCCTCTAAACTTCACTTTGTCCTGTTTCCAATGATTGCTCAGATTATTTCAACTGATGACATACATTTATTTCCTTTGACATGCAAAACAAAACAAGCAAACAAAAAAATAAAAACAAAAACCCAGAACCTTTTCCTTCCCTCTGTTCCCAGAAAGAACTAGGAACTTCCTAGCCTTGGGTTACATTGTGAAGCTGACAGTTTGTTTTGAGAATTTCCAAATGAACATATTTGGCATTTTACCGAGGCCTCCCAGGAATGGGATTCCTCTAACCTAAAGGAACAATTCTACTTCTGGGAATTTCTAACACACCAGAAGGTAGCTGGAAGGCTTTTTTTTTTTTTTTTTTTTTTGTCTGGGTAGTTTGGAGGCCAGTCGATGCTGTGGAAGAAATTAATGAACAAATATCCTTTAGAAGACTCCCACAAAAGAAACCAGGGGTTAGGACAGCTCACTTCCAAGAGGGGTTAGGCAGTAAGACCTGAGAGAGCTCGGTGTCTGTTGATTGGCTACAGTTGCTTTTTGTCAACAGTACAGAAACAAGGCACACGGGATACAAATGAAATGTATGTACAGAAACCTGGGGTCGGTTTTCAGAGATCATTTTCCCCTACCTTCAGGTCTCTAGATGTGCTGGGCCCTCCAGAAAATACAAGCCTTGAACTCTATCTGTTTATTTATAGTTTCCAAATTCTCAGATTCTGACTATAAGACATCTGATGTGATTAACTGATTTTTCTAATTTAAGGTACAGTTATTTTCTGTGTAGGAGGCTATAAAGCCGCTTTTTTTTTTTTTTTTTTTTTTACCTTTGTGCTCTGTTTTTCACATTCCTGTCACTGTCAAGACTGGTAATTAATCAACACTCAGTCATGGATGGCTGCTTCTTCCTCCTCTTCTATCCTTTCTTCTCCTGCCTGAGTGATGAAGAATGATGTCTCTTCTGTTGTGCCCCTGGCTCCCTGTCCTCGGAGCATTCAAGCCAGGCCCCGTGACAACAAGTTCCCACCAAGGGGAAAGCACTGGAATGACAAATGTGTCTCCTGGGTCCCAGGCATCAAGGGGTAGACTTTCTGATTCTTGTCACTGGCCACCATCGATCTCTCCATGTCAGCGGGCCTTTGGGAAAAGCAGAAACAAAGAAGAAAGAAAAAGTTCTCATCCCTGCATGGCACTTCTTCCAATGCCCTGGCTTTTAATACTGTGAGAAACTCAGGGAGGGGTGGCTTTGCAATAGTGCTAGAAAGTGATGAGTTTTTCCCAAGGTTTAGACACCTAGGCCTCCTTTCACTCACCAACCCAGAAGCACACTTGTAGGCATACTCATACTCTCTACTGTCTCTGCAATTTTGTTTCTCCCAAGTGTTCACAGGAAACAAAAGCAAACATGCTTTGTAAAAAATTGACAAATCTCCCATTCATTTTATGATTGGTTTATGTCTCTGGACACCATAAGACCCAGTCTGTACTCTTATTTAATTGAGGAGATTGGGGAGGAAACTTACCCACCCATTGCAGGGCTGGAAATTCTGCTTTTAGAGATTCATACCTTTGGATTAAGATGTTGCAGCTCCATGGGGTCCCATGGAACGGAAGGGATTCTAGGTAGAAAAGATGATGTAATATGACCTAATCAACTGTACTCTTATGAATTTCCTTAGCAGATCCATATATTATGGAGATCACTAGTTGACAGCAGTAGCCCTGAAAGCATGGGAAATGGAATAGGTAAGTTGAGATGGGTTGGAGGAGAAAAGAAGTTCTGAGAAAGGGACATCGCACAGCCTGGGAGCAGGGTGGGGGTCGAAGGGTTTAGGAATGATGAAGGAGTGAAGGGGGTGTTAGCACATTTAGTCAGGCGGAGTGAAGTGAATGACTTGGTGGCCTGGATCATCCCTCTCCATGTTTTGCGCAAGAACCTCCACATTATAGGTAAATAGAATGTCGACCTCAATATGTTGTGGCTTTTTTTTTTTCCTTTTTAGCATGCTTTAGTATTTTCGATCTTATTGCTTGCTTGAACTGATTTCTGCAAAAAAGGAAACGTAAGAATTCAGAGGTATGTTGTGAAACTCAAATTAGGTCAGGAATGGTATTAATTCGGTCAGTTAGCTGCATAACAGACAACCACAAAATCTCAGCAGCACAGGACAGTAAACACTTTTGGTGGAGCTGTGTGTTTGTTGAGGATTAGCCACCGAAGCCTCAAATCGGCAGGATAACTCTGCCAATCTCAGCGGCGTTTGTTCATAGGCCTGGAGGTCAGATGAGGTTCTGTGATGTGGGCTTTACTAGGCTGGGGTGGGTCAGTTTTAACGACACATCTTTCAGCCTCTTTCTGTGTCCAGCTGCCTGGCTCTGGAATAGTCTTCTCTATTTTTGCATATTAGTCTTTGCTGCTTCCTGGGCCAAACAGCTATATGGCCATTCTCATTCTCAGGTGTGCCTCACGCCCATTTAAGAGAACAGCCAAATTGACATCCTCAAGTCCCAATCTAAATGCTTGGGGAAGGAACTTTCTAGTCAGGAGGTATGGCCATGTTAGGTAAGGTAATTGCTGGAACCATCTGGAAAATAAAAGAATGTGCAAAAGACAAAAATGGTAATAATGTAATAATTAATGACATCGAGTTTTGAATTCCTTAACTTTGCTGTGGGTAGAGATAAGGAGGGGATTGTTCTCAATTGTTGCTTACACAGAACAGGGTCTTAATAAATCAATCAGCTTAGTCTTTTGAACCTGATTATTGATGGAAAGACCTTTGGATAGGTTGTTCAGAGCGTCTCTTTCTCTTTTTCTATTTCCTTGTTACATTTGCGATTTCTGTGTTTTCCTCATTCCATGATTTATTAGAA
This sequence comes from Delphinus delphis, assembly GCF_949987515.2. NCBI lineage: Eukaryota > Metazoa > Chordata > Mammalia > Artiodactyla > Delphinidae > Delphinus > Delphinus delphis. The sequence continues at coordinate 24,265,819 of NC_082684.1, read as the reverse complement.
ACCGAAAAGAATACTTGAATGAACTTTGGTTATTCATTCCTTTTTTTGTTGCTGGCTCCACAGTCAGAGATCCAAGCCAGGCATTAACCACATGCAATGCTGTCTCAAGGTGCTATTTACAAGACCATTCAAAATTGGCTTATCAACACTGATTTTTTTCTGCTGCACAGTACACAGCCTCTTCCCCAGCTGGGATGGCCCCCTCAACTGCTCCCCATTTATCAATCCTGGTGCCATGCCTTTTCTTGAACATTCCTGTTGAAAATGTCCTCTCACGCCTTCTGACTACTGAATCAAAATGTGTTAATTCATGAAGCCCCCATCTCAATCTCATTTTTTCCCTGACTCCTTTATGAAGCCACATGGACTATTCCATTAAACAGCTCTCTCTCCCTTCTCTGAATGTCTGTAATTTCTCTTTTAGCCAATGCCAACAGTTTGGATTTAATCCCATACTGCCTTGTACTCTATCAATTTCTCTTTTCATTGTCCTTATATCCCACACCAGATTTACCTACTCCTTCGGCAGGGGCACCAAATCTTCTGCCTCTTCTGTGTTTCCCAGGAACCAGAGACAGTGCCAGTTGCATAGTAGTTGCTTAATAAATACTTGTTATCTGATTGTAGCATTCCCATTAGCATGTCAAAATGATGGTTATACGATCAGAAGGCTATCTGTCATCATTCTCTGAACTATCTCCTGTTCAGCTATTCATATTTAGTCTTTATCTCTTTCTTTCTAGAGATTATTATTTTCCATTATAAGGCCACTTTCTGGGAGGGTGATGCTCTTACTCTGCCATCAATTTCTCCATGAGTCTGATAGAAAAGGGATGATCCAAATAACTTCTTTCTAATATGATTTATATGGAATGGAAGCATTTTCTGTTTCCCCCTTACGTGTTCTTATTTTGAATTGCAAATATTCATTTTCACATATATTTAAAAGTTATTTTGACAGTATGTAATGTAGATTTAAAACATTCTGAACTTGGCTGTTTTCCCTTGATCAATTCTTTTTTTAGCAGAAACACTGTAAACATACCGACAAGTGTCAGAACATACAGTATAGTGAACAGCAAAGGACAATCTGTTATGATATTTTTCGTATTAAAGACCAGTTTGTTTATGCCACCAGGAGGAATTCATTTTTAGTATGTGGATTTGATGGATTTAGCGAGAATGATATAATTTGCTTTGCTAAACGACAGTGCCACAGCAGAAGGATATACATTACTCTTAATGCTAAAGGGGAAAAAATCATAATGATAGAAAATGTTAAGGTAGCCAAAGAGGCAGTATTCCTAGAATTAACAGAAGGAAATTCAGCTATGATACTCAGAAGCTGACTGGCAGTAATTCCATTTAAATAGGTCAGTTGAATGGCCAGGAACTTGCTTCATAGTAGAAGTGAAGCTGTTAGTTGTTTTACTTAGAAACCCTGAAACTGAGGAGTAGTCTCCTGGGAATAACTGATGTGAGCTATAATCTTCCTGACTGGTTCTCCAAAATGGGGATTGAACTGTGAGAAGTATCACAAGTAATTTCTGAGCTGTCAGACTTGGAGGAAGCAAAAACAAGGGGCATTCTTTCTCTTCTTATTTTTGTCTTTCCTCATCTTCCTTCTTTACTTTCCACTTCTTCCCTCTTTTCTCCCTGACTTTGGCTTATTCTCTTCCTCTTGCTCCTTCCAATTTTGATATGAGGGACTACATAGGCCTTAGAGGGAAATGATAAGATTAGAAACTGCTAGTCTTATGAGAAGGAAAAAATTAAGTGTGTAGGGCTTTGTTCATGATTCTTCTTATGACATAGAAAAAGAAGCAAAACACAGAATCAAAGATGAGCAAAATCAATTGAATCAATATTCACTAATATGTATTTCTTAAGGGAGGAGATATAAAGAGGTATAAGAGTTCATGCTTTAGAGTTGTTTGCAATCCATTGAAAGCAAAAAAGTTATGAGTTGAAAAAGATACATGAGAAAGAAACATAACAGTTTAAGGTAGTATGTGTTAAGAACAAATTAACTGTTCCAGGTAGAAGTGTGGAAGAGGAGGCAGACACTGTTCACTGGGGTGGTCCAAGGAAGGTGGGCCTTGAGCTGGAGTTTGGACGACACTGCATGAGATTCAAACAGACAAACCATGCCTGGGTCTGAGTTTGAGCAAAGGGTCAGAGGCAGCTCTGGATAAGTTTGGCTCATGTAGAAGGATTTTAAATGTGGATGAGTATGGGAAAGTGACTTGAAGTCAGCTTGTGAAGGGCCCTGAATGTCAAAGTAGAGAACTTGCAGTCTAATCAGTACATGCTTGAGAATCATTGATAGTAATTATGGGAAAGGAAGTTGTGAGCCATATAATAGAACAGGAACTGAGAGGCCAGGTCACTGATTGGGGGTGGGAGAGTAGGGGTGGGAGGTGCCTAGACCAGAAAAGGATAAAAAAGGGATACATTTTGAATGTCAGCACATAGAGTGAATGAAGGCATCAGTTGAAAAATATTTTGAAAAGTCAAGAAAGGGAGGTGGCTTTGTGAAGGTGTTGGTTTTGAGGTTTTGATGACTATGAAATAGCCAAGTGAGAATACCCGCTAATCAATAAGGAGATCCTGAACTAGAGTTTGGGAGAGAGTATAAATCTCACCTGTGCATTTGTGAGTTAGTTACCTAAAGATGATGGTTGAATCCATGAAAATGGATGACATTTTCCACAAAAGAAGTGTGTTCAGAGGGTTTGGCATATCCATGATGAGTGTATAGTAAGAGAGTGAGGAACTATTGAAGAAAAGTGGAGCAGTTAGAAGAACAAGAGAACCCAGGTGGTGGATGGAATAATGTGTGTTTCAGAACCATGGGGGAGCTGGACTCTAAAGCCAGCTGCGTATCATGGAGGAAAAAGTAGATCCCCTGGAATGAAGAACAGAAGGCGACTTAAAAGTCTTCTGTAGTGATTATATGTTTGTCTGTAGACTAACGTGCCTGGGAAGGAACGGGTTAGCTTTTACTGGTTCTTCTTCATTAATACAAATAGAAAAACAGGTGGTGAAACAAATTGGAAAACAATGTACACACAACTGACACTCCTAGAGAAAAAGATTTCACACTGTCTCTTGCTAACCTGTTCTGATCCTCAAGGGCACTTGTTACCCAGGAGTTCTTTTTAAAATCATTATCCAAAATCCCTATTGCTCTCGCTTAAGCTGTATTTTTTTCTGACTTTCTTTTGTTTATCCTCAGGGGACATGAAGAACATATGGTAACTATGTCTCAAGTAATAATCTTCATATTTTTGAAATAGGTATTGCACAAGTTTTGTTTGTTTGTTTTTTCTTTCTCTCTAGCCTTCTATTCTTCAGGCTAAATAATACTAAGTAGTTTATCCTTTCTTTATGGGCATTTCTTCCTAGGGCAATGGCTCAGACTGAGAGCCACAGTGGAGTCCATTTTGCCTATTGGTAGAAATTAAAGAATGAAATGATGATGACTCCTTCTGAGAACAACTCTGCATCTTTTGTAGCCTGAGAGCACTTATCAAAACTAATAGGTACATAGGAGATCTCTCAAAAACATAAAATTTGTGGTCAAGTGGAAAGAAACATAGCTTTTATCTTTTATCTCTTACTCCCAATGACAGCTGTGTATCAACTCACTTCCTGTTTGAATGAAAGTAAGGGTAAAAAAATAAGTACTAAGATATGAAATCAGGAATATGATTTCTACAAGGTTGTTAAAAGTCAAGGCTAGTCTGTTGGGCTGTTTCTTAGGGGTATGATATTTTCTTTATTTTAATATATTCATAAACACTCAGAGGTTGTTAAAAGCTCTTGTAATAAATGTTGCCTCCACATCCTCCCTAGAATTTATGCTATCATTTTTCATGGCAGTCTTAATAAAGATTATTAAAGGATTCTGAGTCTCAATTCATCAACAAGTATTTGTTGAAGGCCAGGCAAGAGTTTGCCACTGTGTTCCAGGGGAAGTTAAGTAAACCCAAAATTAGAGACTATTAAGGTTGATAAAGCTTATGATTTATCTCAAAGCAGGAATTCTCTTGATAGCAAAATGGGACTGAATGTTTACATACGACTGACCTTGAGCTAGCCACTATTCTAAGACTTTCTACATAATTATTTACATTATTTCTTTTAATACTTATAATGACCCATTGCATTAGGTACTATTATCCTTATTGTGCAGATGAGGAAACCCCTGAGACTTGCCTAAGGTCATATAGCTAGTAAGCAATAGAGGTCAGATTTGAACCTGGGTCTCCTGGCTCCAAATCCTACATATTTAATAATTACTTCACGAGAGATGACTTCCAGGCTCTCCTTGAGTAAATTGAGAGGTGAGAAGTGCACTACTTTGTACTAGAAAATTCCTCCTTCTGTTGAAATGGTATCTTCCTTCCTCTACCTCTCCTTGGTTGGTTAAGTTTTACTCCCTGCATGGAAGAGTCTCTTCTACAGAGATGGAAGAATTTCTTCTTCAGAAGTTGAAGACAGCCTTCAAACTCCTCCAAAATTTTTTTTTTCTTCAGAATTCATATCATTTTCTCCTTCACCTGCACATATGGCATTTGGCATTTGTTTTATTTATTTCACTTTGTAAAATTTGCCTTATTCCAGAAAGGGTATTGGATGGTTCACACAAATATACCTAATAGACAAGTGAGACAATGTATCCTTTCAAGTTGGGTGGCATTAGTAGATTTGATAAGTGTGCCTTTTGTGTCTTCCTTTGTGCTACATATAAAAGATTAGGGCAGTGGAGAGCGTGGACCCCTGCAGCGGGCCCCTGGACACTCCCCCAGGACTTCTTGAATATCCAGCCCGCATCTTTCCATCCTGATTACAATGCTTGATTACAATGTTGTCCACTGGCATGCATATCAAGACTTTCTTGGGACTTCCCTGGTGGTGTAGTGGTTAAGAATCCACCTGCCAATGCAGGGGACATGGGTTCAATCCCTGGGCCAGGAAGATCCCACATGCTGTGGAGCAATTAAGCCCCTGCACCACAACTACTGAGCCTGCGCTCTAGAGCCCATGAGCCGCAACTGCTGAGCCCATGTGCTGCAACTACTGAAGCCCACGCGCCCTAGAGCCTGTGCACCGCGGCAAGAGAAGCCACCGCAATGAGAAGCCCACATACCGAAACGAAGAGTAGGCCCTGCTAGCCTCAACTAGACAAAGCCCGCATGGAGCAATGAAGACCAACACAGCCAAAAAAAAAAAAAAAAAAAAATCTTGGGCAGCATTTTTCTCCAGGGTCTAATCATCCATTAACCTTAGAAGACAGCATTGTATAGGCTATGAAGGTGGATTTTGGATTCAAAAATATATCTTAATTAAAGCTGTGTGATATTGGACGATTTACTTAATCTCTGAGCTTTCATTCTCCTTGTCTGGCAGGAATAACAACAGATATGTTGCCCCTTCTTAAGGATACTTGTAAGGATTAAATGTGATACACAGGTTATATTTGTAGCACATAGTAGGTGCTTAATTATGATTACAGATACATGTCAAGAAGAGTTTGTGTGGCTGGTGGACTCTGGTAGATGTTTATTTAACAATCGTCTTCCTGGGGTGGTGGGGGGAAGCTCTGGTTTGTAGCGTTCGCTGATTTCGGTGGTGAAAGTACTCCCACCAAAGCTGCTTTCAAGCTACCATTGTGGCATCACCCAACACAGAGTTGGGAAATAATATGGACAACTAAATGGCTCTTGGGAGCCAATGCAAGCCTGTTCTATGTCACTATGTGTGTCCCACGCTCACTCCCATTCCCAGGCACAAATAAGATTTGCAGCATTAGTAAGTAAATTATAAGATACACAGAAAAGAAATCCATTACAAAGAACTCCCATCAGGTACTGATATTGCCTGAAAAGGAGAGGTGATGATTTTAGTTACATTTCTAATTGTGAAACTTCTTTTTGCCTGCTCTGGTACGGGGGCTCCAGTTATTCTTTCTGTATTTGTTTGCTTTTTTTTCTTTCTTTCTTTACCTCTATCTGTCTCACCCTCCCTTTCTACCTTCCTCTTCCAATAAATGCTTTATATGGCAACAGTTATCCAGGAAAGTGAAGGATTTTATGAGAAATTCCAAGATTTATTTAGAAAAATGAACACAAAGTATCCATGTTTTATCGATACGTAGCATTCAGCTAAGAGTTGGGTATAAAAAGAAACATTTGCCTACCCAAAGAAACCACCACCAAAATCTTGGCATAAGAGAAATGTTTTTTTCTGATATTGACTGTTTATTCTTTCCTTATGAAGAGAAATGTCTGAGTATGCTCGTTTTCATACTTTAAGTCATCATCAGTTACAGAGTTGCAGACACATTTCTTGTGGGCTACCTCCAGCGGCTGTCAGTGAAAACCAAGCAGCTGTTGGGTAGATAGTGAAGAAAAGCACCCTTCGTGCTACCCTCCTATTTTAGTCTCCTGGCACAGGTGGAGATATTTATGCACAGAGAAGGAAACGAAGAGCATGCATCCAGGTTCCTTTCTAGCTGTCCGCTTAGAAAGCACTGCTTTTTGGACAGTCCTCACAACATGACACAGATGAGACTTCGTATGCACAGTGCTGTATTTATGTGCTGGTCGCTTCCTTCTGGCAACTCTTTGGCAGGAGGAATCAAATTCTTCTCTCAAATTTCCCTTTGTGTTTACTAAATCTTTGAGCATTGTAGATTGTGAGAGCGATGATTGCTTTTATGCTTCAAAGACTGGAAATATTTTCTTCCTTGACACTTGATGGTTGATTTGGGGAAGTGGTAATAACCAGGTGGAACTGGACAAGGAATTACGATATATAATTCCCATTAGTGATAAGTTTTCCTTAGACATTTCATCATGCTTGAAAATGGAATACCCTGTAGGTTGGGAACCTAATTTTATAGTGGCTCTGCTTTTGGAGTGTTCTGTTCAATCCATTTATTAGACAGTTTTTACTTTTCAACGCTTATTAATGTTGAGGTATTTTAACAAACATCTTAAAGCTATCATTCTAGAGCTGAAAAGTCCTACCATAGAGATACCGGCAAAGATAGGTAGAGCTATACAAGGATGCATCATAAGTACAACCAGTCATTTGGAATTACTCCTGAATTGCTGTTTAAAAAGTTTGTAAGTCACCATAGTTTAGCATAAAGTTAATGAAAATAGGACGGCATAATTTTGATGTGAAACATCACGCACCTCATAATTACCATCTTCATCCATCTTTATCCACTATTATCCATCATCATGATTACCGTATTTTTATTGCTTGGATTAATCCAGTCCTAATAGAGCACAATGGTATGGAAATTATTTAATTACATTATAAGTGCAAACTTTATCAAGTCAGAAATCATTTAGTCTTATGACAGAAATCAGAAATACCACCTCCTGGAAGGACTAAGTTAATATGCCTTTGAGGTATTTAACTCATACATGCAGAGAAATATGTAGGTTGTCTGACAGCTGACTTTTCTTCTATTCTCCCATGTTTTAATTTTCTCTCTCTATCAAGGAATCTCAAACATTAGTGTTCAGAAGAAGCACTTAGGAACTTTGCAAAATAAACAAATTTGGGTATCTCATCATAGTGGGTCTCTGTTGGAGCTCTTGGAGTCTCTCTCTCTATTTTTTGTGACAAGCATTCCAGATGCTTCTGATATAGGGTGTCTAGAAGAACGCATTTTAAGGAACGTCCCACTCAGCCCTCAGAAAAGGCATTCATTATTCTGCCTATGTTTTTTGTTATATTACTGTCCAGTGGAATGTGACTATCAATAAATAATTATTGTGATTACTATTATATGTTACTGTACTTACATCAGTCCTAATTATATTGGCCATTAATTATTAATATTAATAATAATAAATTATAGCAGATATATATATATGGTACTACTATGACAGACATTCTATTAAAGGATTTTCATGTATTAATCCTTATAGAAGCCTTTTGAGGCAGATAATATCATATCCCCATGTTCTAGATGAGAAGTTTCCTTTGGAGGAGGTGATCACTGAGTCATAGAGGTAAGAGAGTGAACTGGAACCAGACCACGTGGGTTCAGGGTCTGCCTCGGCCAGTTACTGGCTGTGTGGCAGTTCCAAGGGCCCTTCTCTCCCCGACTGTAAAGACGACTAAGGATATGACTAATACTAACCTCATAGGGTGGAGCTGAAATATGCAAGTGTTCGAAGGCTAGCCCAGAAAATTGTCCATGCTCTAGAATGTTAACTGTTATCACCCTCTGCTGTGACAAGTCTGCCTTTCCAGCCCCATTTCTACTAAGTCATTATCATTAACATCACAATGCTGCTTTCTGGGCTGTAAGTGGGAAGAGTGCTTTGGGGTGTTTTTTATTTCTTTCTTTCTTTTTTTTTTTTTTTTTTTTTGCGGTACACGGGCCTCTCACTGTTGTGGCCTCTCCTGTTTGCAGAGCACAGGCTCCAGATGCGCAGGCTCAGCGGCCATGGCTCACGGGCCCAGCTGCTCCGCAGCATGTGGGATCCTCCTGGACCGGGGCACGAACCCGTGTCCCCTGCATCGGCAGGTGGACTCTCAACCACTGAGCCACCAGGGAAGCCCTCTTTTTTTTTTTTTTTAATCAATGGGAAACATTTGGTTTTCAATTAATTTTAATAGGCAAACATACAAATATTAGTCATAATTAATAACTTGATTACCTAATTAGAAAGGCAGAACACAATGCATGTGACCAGGAGATTAATGTACAAGTCTCAGTGTTCATTACAACTATTAAATTCATTCGCATTTTTAGTATGAAATTTGAAAGAAAGAAAGAAAAAAAAAGGAAAAGAAAAGAAAGAAAAAACACTAAACCTCTTTCTCTACCAGATTACATTTCAGACATTAGCCTGTCTCTAGCCTTTCCCACTCTGGGAGGAATATCTCACAGCATGCTGCACCACTGCATAGCTACTTCCTGGCTCTCTGGCCTTTGAGGCAGGCTCTCAAACCCCTTTGAGTTTTGAAGTATTTTCAACTACCATTGTATCAATGGAACATTGCTTACAAATCCCTGTCCTGTGTCCATCACTGTCTGTCATTCCTTGGACTGCAGTTCTCAGAATTCAGTGTGCATTAGTGTCACCTGGAGTTCTTTAATAAATGCAAATTCCTGAGCCCTAGATTCATTCCTGAGGTCTGGCATGGAGCTCAGAAATCTGAGCCCCAATCACTGACCCCCTCCCCTGGGTGACCTTGATGTAGCCAGTCCACAGACTTCTCTTTGAGAAACACCAGCTTAGCTTGTAGAAAAGCAAAAGTGTACATGAATAAACATTTGGGGCATGATAGGACAAAAGAAACTGAAGTAAGAAGAGCAGGCATTTCAAAAGAAAGTGAGACTGCCTCTCTCGAGGCATCATATAAATATATCCGACTAACGATTGCTGTACAGATAGGGTTTTTGCAGCAAGGTTCAGAACAGGGGCAAGTGAGGAGATGCAGTTGAGCTGGGAGCACTGAGAAGGAGACCACTCTGAAGATGAACACGAGCACAAGTCAAAATTGAGATCACCATACGAGTTCCCCTTCTCGGCTTCCTCCCTTTATTTCTTTGGCCAGCTCTCCCTGCCCCAACCTGCCACTAAACATCCTGTTTAGAATGGACCTGGGTCTCAGGGCATTGTTGAATATGCATAGAGGAAAGGTTTTGCAAGCTGTGCTTGGAATCTTCTGAGTTTGTTGATAGGTATGTATTTTGGCATTGTTTCAAGAGAAGGGACATAGATGGGAGAGAGATCTTAACAGGAAGAAAACCAAGGAATCCCTCCCAGATGATAATTCAATTGACAATGATCTCAATAATTGAGTTAATTGATTATCAGTCATTGAGAAGCACATCTAAAGGTTTAGGATATACATTAGCACATTTAATCTTCTTAACCACTTTACAGAGAAGAAAACTGGGAAGTTGAGTAACTTTCCCAAAGGGCATAAAGAGGAGGCAGCAAGCATAATGACTCCACACTTGGGAGGAAACAAATCATCATTTGTATGTAAAGGAAAACTACGTTTCGAGTCCATCGCAAATGGTGCCATTTGAATTAATTAGACTGAATAACTGTAAGAATTGGAACCTGCAGCTCAAACAGAATCCAAACAGTTGTGGCAGCAAATGTAACTTTCTGGTGCTTTTTATGATGGTAAATTGGGTAGGGTTACATAATCCCATGTAGGACAGTTCCTGGATTTACGGAAATGGGCATATGAGGTAGGATTAAAGAACCAGACAGAATTCATCCACTAGACTCTGCCATGATGGTTCTTTTTTCTTTTTTTTTCTAAAGCTGAGCCAAGAATATCAGTGCCCTAATTTTTTTATTTCTTTTTGGCCCAAAGAGCTCAAGATCTCACACTGAGAACATTGAAGTCTTTACCAAGGATCTTTTTTTAGCCAAGAATATATTTTTTGATCTCCACCTTCCCAAAACATCTTTCTGTATCAATATTTGTTGAAAAGTTAATTTTCTATGACTGGCTGAACAACAATAATATTCATAATAACTTATAGTTAGTGAGCTCTCACTCTGTGTGGTCACTGTTTCAAGTGTTTTATCCATATTTCATTGTATGAAATAGCACAATTTACTTTGACTAACTCAGTTTTATCGGACATTATGTTAATTTTCCAATTTTTGCCATTATAAACAGTGCTGCAGAAATCATATCTGTAGGTAACTATAGAAAATGTTTGTAATTATACCCTTATAATAAATTTTCAGAAGTAGAATTGCCAGTGTGAGAGCGTGCATATTTTAAAGTTTGTAACACATTTTATCAGATTTCCAGCCAGGAATGTTGCACCAATTTATATTTCCACCAACAACATAGGAAGATTTTTATGAAAAGTTTAAAAGAAATGACTTGTGAATGAACAGACTCTGAGTTCTTTTTAAGATGTCTACACCTACCAGGCTTTATCAAGAACCAGGATGTCCAATTACCTGCTCCCTCAGAAGCGGGAATCAAGGATACGTTTCAGTCTGTCTATAATACACTGCCATATAAGTATTGATACTAAGGAATTTCACATGGGGTAAAGTGTTACAAAGTCTCTGCTCCATAAACAAAACTCCTGGTATGTGAGAGGCACTCCTTCCTTGTCATCATTCAGATCATTCAGATCTCAGTTTAAATGTCACCTTTAGAGAGAACCTTTTCCTACCACCCTATCTAAGATAGTCTCCCCAACCTACCAGTCACTCTCTACCCCATTCCTCCGTCTGAACATTTTTATAGCACTTATCACTGTTCTTTTTGTTCATTGCTTCTCTCCTCATTACAACATAAGCTTCTAGGAGTCAAGAAACCTTTCCTGTACTAGTCATTTTATCTCTGGGGCCTGAAACAGTGCTTGAAACATGGAAGACACCCAGAGATGATGCATCAGTGAGTGAATGAATGAATGCTGGTCCTATTAAATGCCTAACTTCACCATTCACCTCTCATTCACAGCTGCTAGGCTGCAGTACAACACTGTTAAGAGACAAAATATGCACTTGGGGCAAAGTATCCTTTATGACCCTATCTAAGAAGCTCAGCCTTGTAGATGAAGGTAAGCAGGAAAGGACTAACGACTAAAGCATCAGTAACATTGGCCCTTTGGTTACAAATGGGAGTTAATTTCCCCTTGGATTTATCCTAGGAGTTGCCATTTAATGATATTAGGCTGTTGTTATAGATGAGTTTGGCTGCACTTTTCTCTATGCTTTCTTAAGGGCTGTGTCCTTTGGGTAGCTATCTTAATTTCCTCAATCCCTGTCTTCCATGGATAAAGCCATGAGCTATTAAATATCCTATTTTCAAGTCCTCTTAAGATTATTCTGTCCACGAGTGGATGTTCTGAGAGATACTATTTTGAAAGCAAGTATCTTAACAATTTACCATGTACCTTAACTAGGTGAATATGCTTGTTTTATCAGGACAAGTGTGTCATCTGTGTGGTTCCCCATGGAATCCCCAACACCTACAAAGTGGTACATAGGAAGCATTCCAGAAGAATACTGAATATGTGAACAAGTTAGTCAAAGTATGTCCTACCCATCAAGAAACCCAGTTGGAATCTATTATGTGTTCTGGGTAACTCCTTTGAGCATTGAGAATTTGTGTGACTAGTTCTCTCTTACTTATATCTAAGTTAAACTGCTGAGTGTGGGCAGTAGAAATTGCTTCAGTAGGGATTTAGTTGGCTTGAATTTTTGAGGTATTATTTGTCTTACTGGGGAGAATGCTTACCCACTTCCCTGATTATAGGAAGCCCAGGTCTCCCAAGAGTTCTGTCTGGATTTCATGTAGAGCTCTAAGGTTATAATAAACATTCCTGACTTCTACATATTTGCTGTTTGCCCAGAGAAGATGATTGGGTCAAAGTCACTTTTTTTATTTTTATAATTTATTTATTTATTTAATTTATTTTTTTATACAGCAGGTTCTTATTAGTTATCTATTTTATACATATTATTCTATATATGCCAATCCCAATCTCCCAATTCATCCCACCCGCCACTTTCCCCCCTTGGTGTCCATATGTTTGTTTTCTACAAAGTCACTTCTTTCGTCACTTCTCAGTTCATTTGTTGTGGATTACATGGTTAGCTAAGATAAGACAATAGAGCCAGTCTGATGCTGTAGGGACTCTTAGTAGTGTTTGCTTGGTGGGACCATGGTGTTCCTTGGGGGTTTGTAAGCCCTGTCTAAATGGTGAAACACAGGGCTCTTTGAACTGCCCTTTCCTCTTTGTCACCTGACTTAATTGCCCCTTACCCATCCCTAATACTCCTCTAGTAAAACAAGCAGGAAGTGTGGTCTCTAGTCTCCCTTATAACAATAACTATATACTTTTATCCTGTGGGCAAGTCACTTAATTTACCTGTACCTAAAGGTGAAGTGATTAGGTTTCAAAACCAAATAGCCTAGATTTGTGTCGTGGTCCTACTACTCACTAGTACTGACCTTGAGCAAGCTACTTAACCTCTTTTTGCCTCAGTTTCCTCATTTTTATAATAGGGTTGTTAAGAGTACTTTCCCCATATGCTTATTGTGAGATAATACATAAAGTGAGCTTAGAGGAATGACTGGAGCATCACAAGTTCTCAATGTTAAATTGTTTTTATTAGGAAGGGAGATATGTATACTTACTCGTCTGGAGTTAACGAAAAGGACCGCTAGCTCATTCCAACTCTAAGATAATGATGATAATAAGTACAGTTATGATTATTTGACGTGTCCAGGAACTGAATTGAATGCTTTGTCTATCTTATGCAGTTTAAATCTGGCAACTTGTTGAGGTATGTATGTATTATTATTCTATGTTGCCAGTGAGAAAACCGGAGATGGGGAAAATTGGATACTTTGTTCAAGGTTAAATAGCTCTTAAGTGGTGGAGTTCAGATTTGAATGTAGCTCCATCTGACTTTAAAACTTTATGCCACATCACACCTATAATCTTCTTTCATTGAGCCTTAGTGCTGTATTATAAATTCTGATGGCTATTCCAGAGGAATCTTTCTGAATCCTTGCCTTGATCACTTACTTTCAAAGCCAGTCCAAATCCTGAAAACATAGGATTTTTATAAACTCTATCAATATAATTCAGAACTATATAAACAGCTTTTAAAGATGTGCAGCTTTTTGCCTTTTCCCCTGTTATTACACTAACAATGTAATTTTCCCTGGTATTGCTCTGAGTATTAAGGAATTAAAGTACTTGAGGCTGGATGTTGAAAGAATTTTTGTTTTGTTTTATTTTAGTCATTGTTTCTGGTATTTTTTTTCTTTTTCCTTCATTCTACTTTTTCCTTCTTCAATCTTGGCTTGAAGGGGAACTTCCTGTACCTGTTCAGGAATCTGTGGCAAAGGGAACAAGCACAGTAATTTGTCTCCCACTATTTGGATATTAATATAGTATCATAGCAGCCAGAAAACAGACGGAGCCCCTATGAACATCATTGGGTTTGGGCTGCAGATTTGGTTGCCAAAATGCATTTTTTAACCATTCACATTTCTACCACCTGTTATGGGTAATAATCGTCTAAAGGACAAATCCCCCTGTCTGTGATTTTTCTTTTTGGGCTTCATTGGAGAAAGACTGTGAAATGATTTATTCCTCTGTACATGTGAAGCTACAATGTTTTCTCAGGTGCAGAGTTTTGGCCTCTGATACTCTATGTTCTTAGGTTAATCTGTTAACTTGCTTGGGGGAAAAGGGACAAGAAAGATGAATGAACGTGTTACAAAACCAAGATGAGAAGGATCTCAAAAAATCCCGACCACTGTCTCTTCCTCCCTGTTCCCACCTGCTCCTGGGAAGTCCTTTATAGGAAACTGGGTCTGTTAACAGCTATGCTTTATACCTGTTGTTACAAAATGAGACCAGCTCTTTCTTACTCAGTGGATATAATGGATAGTTTACCTATCTTCCCTTCCATATCCTCCTTAAAAGAAGACACACATGCGCACGTGCACACACACACAGTTTTGTGCTCAAATAAGTGTGGGAAATGCTGGATGAAACAATATTAAGTAGGTCTTTTCACTGCAGGCGTCCTCAGAGCCTTAAAAAAATAAAACAAACTCACCTTGGAATGCTTTTTTAGGAGTGGCTTAGGGGCTAATGTTCTATTAGATAACACTTTGGAGAACAATGGACTAGATCATTTTCATTTCATTTTTAAGATTTAGTTTACAAACTTACGTTGTTGCTTGGGTAAATTGACTTGTTAGTTCGAGTGAACTTTTTTATAGATAACTTTTCATGTTACAAGTGTATTTTTATAGTAACTCCCAGAAGCTACTAAGTTCTACTTAGTTCTAAGAAGATTCTGCAGGAACATTCTCTCAGTAGCTACCCTGTTTTCGTTCCCCCTCCATCTTTCTCCTGTCCTTATAAAGCCATGAGCATACCTAAAAAGAAGAACGATAAGGAAGTGGTAGAGGTACATTCCTCTGTAGGTGGATTGGCATGTTAGCTGTGCTGTATGCAAGTAATCTGTGGGTGGGTTTTATTAATTAGATATCAAGAAATTGTATGAAAAATAAACATATCCTGGATTTGTCTTTGTGCACATTTTAAAGGTGTTTTTCCTTTTTTATTATCAGTTTCACTTTGGCATGTTCATGGAATCAACATAAATTTATGGAGTCAAATGTAACAGAGTAAAACTACAATGCAGTTTTTTTTAATGTAACATTCAAAATACACTATATCACAAATTACTTTAAAGAAACAATGGAAAGCAAAAGGAGGCTCTTAAAAGGAGATTCTTACCATGGTAGGTAGCACAGAACCCATGTGACAGGGGTCAAGAACTCTCCTGTTGGGCTTCAAACTCTGGCCCAGCTCATTCTCTCAGTGTGTCAGCACTGACTCTCGGAGAGACTGGCCCTTGTGGCTGCCATAATGTAAGGCACTCGCACAACCACGTAGCATTTCCGTTCTTGGAAAATTATGCTATTGATCTTTGGTTTTAAGAAATCAGTCATAAGGACATTTTTTTATTCCCTTCCAAGTCAACTAATTTCATAAAACAATGTGTTGAAATGAAAATGTTTTATTGTTAAACTTGGTATAGTCATAACCACATATGTCCTATGTTGGGCTCAGTCATACTACCCATTTTTCATGAGACTCCTAGTTATATTAAAGAAAAAATTTTCTGATTATGAAATAAATGAGTTCATTGTCCTTCTGTGTTCTGAGTGTTGCTGTCTACAGCGTATGTGGAGAGGAGGCGGCTGTGAGGATAATTCTCTGGTCACCTGGAATGGCTCGCATTGGTCCATGAAAGAAGACAGTCCCGTTTTCTGGGTGATAAAGAGCCCAGTGTCTGAGTAAGAGGGCAAACATGGAGGGCACTCAAATTGTCTTCCTAGCTGCTCTAGAGTGGTCTTTGGTTCAGAAAGCAAAATCGAGGGATGTGCTGCAAATCAAAGTTTACTTGGGTTTTCCCTTATTCCTGAGCCAGATCCATTTGAATATAGTTTCCTTCCAGTTCTGGCAATAGGTTGTCAGTTTTTGTGTTCGTGCTTCTCTGTGAGTATACATTCTCTTATCTTTGTCAGTATTTTGTGGGAAGAGCAAAGAGCCTTTATCAGGGGTTGGTAACATGGTGATGTTTTCAGCAGCAAGTTCTTAGTTTGTTTTTATAAACGTTCTCCTTTTTTTCTTTTAGACTTCCATTGACATGCAGTCTTTTACTTATGGTCTATTTCCTTTTACTTTCCCTCTTCCACACCTCCAAATTCAGAGGGAAAGGACACCAATGAAAAGAATTCTAGGGATACATTGTGAGCTGAAGTTCCAGTAAAGTTAGGGGAAATCTTTATTTTGAACCGTGGACATGGTTTCATTCCTTCTTGAGACTGGTACTACTGGATGGTTCTGAGACTGGCACAGGTACTACTCGTTGTTTAACAGAATGGGCATAAAGCTGTATCTTATATTAAGATCCTTCTTTTCAAAAGAAAGCTCCATTTTGTATTTATTATATCTTTAGCTTTCCTAGAGCTATAGATCTCCACAATATTGATGGTCCATTCCAGTACTATTTGAGGGAATTATAATATTTGTCAAATCATATATATTTATATCTATATACATACAATACCCCAAATAATATTTGTTAAATGATTACATAAATTCAAAATCTCTTTGAAATAATAGAAATGGGAAATGGAGTTGCAGGTTTTATATGTATGTCTCTAAAAGGGTCAGAGTAGTAAAAGTTTTAGAAGCACGTGTTAGAAAGAGTTTGTGAAGTTGGAAAACAGAAACAATAAAAGAACAAAACTCAAAGAGATAGATGTTTTCTCTGTGCTTTTCCTGGTGAGGCTCTGCTGAGATTATTCTGGTTATCTGTGCTATGTAACAAACAACCCCAAATCCAGTGGCTTTTAAGTAACAATCATTTTTCTGATGTCATGGATTCTGTGGGGCAGGAATTTGGACAGAGCAATACAAGAATGGCTTGTCTCTGATCCCTGATATCCAGAGTCTCAACTGGGAAGACTTGAAAAGCTAAGAGTGATTTGCATGGCCGGGACCAGGAATTACCCGGAGGGTTCTTTACTTATAATGTGTCTGGTGCCTGAACTGGGAGGATTCAAAGGCTGAGCTGATCTGGGACTATCTACTTGGCATTTCTATGCAGTTTGTGCTTCTTATTCACAGTCTGGTTTTCTGAGAGAGACTGTCCTGAGAGGGAGTTTCTGGAGAGGGAATGTTCTCAGAAACCAGGTGGAAACTGCATTGCTTATTCGAGCCTCAGAAGCACACAGGGATATTCCCACCACATTTCATTGGTTACAAGTGAGTCACTCAGGCCAATCAGATTAAAGGGGAGAGAAAATTACACCCCCCCCTTCTGATTAGGGAGAGGAAAGGTCACATTGCAAAAGAGCAAGTTGCATGGGAGATATTTTTTATGGCTGTCTTTGGAAAAATACACTTCTCCACCGACATTGTTTGGTTGTTTTGAAAAAGTATGATATGATTGTATTTTTATAATGTTTGTTTGAGAAGTGTATCAGGTACTTCATCATGCTAATATAAGATGGATCATTTTAAAGTGCTCTGTATCTGAAATGCTGCCTTTCTTCATCTTTCTAGGAATGCTCTAAGATAATATACGGGAACTAATCGACATTACTTTCTTCATTCGTATAGCTCAATTAACAATAACCATTATTTAATAAATATTATAGGAAAAACATCAGAGAATGGAAAATAAGAAACGGGGACATACAAGCAAGAAGAGAAATTAATGAATAATTAGAGAGTGGAAATACTTAGGGCATAGTAGCATACACCAACGAAGTTCTAGGGATTCTCAACCCTTGTTTCTCAAAAGAATCATCTACAGAGTTAAAAAATAAAAAGCAAAACCAAAACACTCTGGCACCAAGAAACACTGATTTAATTGGTCTGAAGTGTGAACCAGACATCAGAATTTAAAAGCTCCCGAGGAGATTCTCATGTGCAGCCAGCCTTGTGAACCATTGTTCTCATAAACTCTTTGTAAAGAGCATACAAGAAAAAAATCTTTAATTGTAATGCTTAGTTGCCTTAGTGAATTCTTATCAATAAAACGCTAATCTAAGCAGACACTCATTTGCCTCTTCACTCTTCTAGGGATTATTCCACAGCAGACTCTGTTGGTTTCATGTCTGACATGGAGACAAAGCCCACATGCCAGTATCTAAAGCAAAAAGCAGAGAAGGACTTGTTTTCTTGATGATCATTGAACTACTGAAAGAGCAACCTTATAGTTGCCCTATTTTTATGGAGATGATGTTTCCTGTTTTTCTCAGCCAGGTGTTCAGATATTCTATAGCTTGCAACCAAAAGCATTTGAACTATTCCTACCTACAAGCACATTTTCTTGATTACCTGGTCAATCTGCTGTGCAGATTCACCATGAATTCAGATGGATCTGGGTTTGGATCCTGGCTCTGCCACAGTTAAATAACTGAATAACCTTCAGCCATCTTTCTAGCTCACTGTGATTCCATAAATTGGGAGGCAATAGAATACCTGTTCTGTGAAATGGCTTTAGGAATTAAAATCATTCATTTTTCATTCAACAAACCTTGACTGAGCACATGGCTATTCCCAGATCCTGTTCTGTACAAAGAGTGTATGGTGATGAGTAGGACAGCCACACATTGTATTCTTTAGAGGAAGAAAGGCAATAAGTAAGTTAAAAAGAAGATACTGTCAGTTTCTGATATACGCTGGGATAAAACAGGATGGAGCAAGAGTATGATTGGGAGATACTTTAGGTTGTGTGAATAGGAAAAGCTCAAATCCCAAATGATAAAAGGTAGCTCTGCAAGGACCAGAAAAGCACATCTAAGAGGAATTGTTAATGAAAACGCCTTATGCTAAAATAGGCTTAGCTTGGGACTTCCCTGGTTGCGCAGTGGTTAGGAATCCGCCTGCCAATGCAGGGGACACAGGTTCGATCCCTGGTACGGGAAGATCCCACATGCCGCGGAGCTACTAAGCCCTTGCACCACAACTACTGAGCCCGTGAGCCACAACTACTGAAGCCCGTGCACCTAGAGCCCGTGCTCTGCAACAATAGAAGCCACCACAATGAGAAGCCCACGCACCGCAACGAAGAGTAGCCCCCGCTCACCACAACTAGAGAAAGCCTGCACGCAGCAACGAAGACACAACGCAGCCAAAAATAAATAAAATTAAAAAACCATAAAAATAAAGACAGAAAGTTAAAGTAAAGGGAAATAAAAATAAAAAATTAAAAAAGGCTTAGCTTGTTTGAGAACCAAGAAAAGGCAGAGAGCCGGCATAGTAGCAACGGACAGAGTGAAGAGAGTAAGAGTGGACAGCTAGGTGGAGGCTTGATTATGTAAGCCGGGGGGGAGCAGTTTAGCTTCATTGTAAGTCTGAGGGTGAGCTTTTGTAGAATTTTAAGCAAGGGAGTAAATTACCTACTGTTATTTATGGAGAGTCAAGAGGGAAGTGGGAAACCCAGTTAGGAGACAACTGTAATTGTCCAAGTGAGATACGATGGTGTCTCGTTTTAGATTGGTGCCGACAGAAATGAAAAAAAAAAAGAAAAAGGGGCATTCGATTTTGCTGTGAACCTAAATCTGTGCTAAAATAGGAACCATTTTAAAAATGTACATAACTGTGAGTAAAACACTTAGCTTTACATTGTGGGCACTCAATAAATACCAGCTGTTATCCTGGCTTTATTATCATTAGTGTTAATAAAACCTTAAGGCAAGATCTTGTTCTGTCAGCAGCACTGCTTTTGCAGAAAGATTTAATAAGAAAATCAGAGAGGTTTTTCCAAAATGTATGTATCATGTTTAAAGGCTTTCCCCCTGAGTGTGCTATGATACTAAGAGGGCCTGGTTAGCTTAAGGTCTCTATAGAGGGAGGCTACTTAATTTAGTGATGTGGGTTAACTAAGGGTAAGTGCAAAGAGCCAACACTTCTAATGGATGTCTATTTTTATTTTCACGTCTGATGGTCAAATAATTTATTTTAGCATCCCAACACAGTTTTTCATCGTTGTACGGTGTGGTTCTATGATCATTTTACATTATGTACCACCCAACCCAAATTAGTTTCATGATCCTATACAGGCAGTATTATTTTCCCATCAAAATAGGGACAAATATGCAAAAGCAGGATAAATACTACCTTTCAGAATGTTCGATTTGATCAGCGTTGGTCTTAAGACGAATGCAAATCCTCACTGTCTTGTCTTACCAGGCTACTTGTAAGAGGCTATTTGACAGGCTGTATAAACGAAGGCTAGTTTATAATTGAGACAAAGGGTCTGCATTGAAATGTAGGTTACAGTTCTCAACCTAAATATCTCTACTTTTCATTTTCTACTAGAAAACTGCTTGCCATCTTTATTTCTTAGTTTCAGGCCTGTAAACTGAGATTAAGATATGCTTTCCAGTTTAAAGGATGCTGCCTGCATCAGTGAAATCATCCTTCCATACCTGAGGGACGTTAAAAAGGGAGGCTTCCTAGGTAGAGATGATAATGTTTTATCCATCCTGTTTTTCCCCCTTAAATAGGTTTTATTTTTTAAAGCAGTTTTAGGTTCATAGCAAAATTGAGCAGAAAATACAAAGTTCCCTTATACCCACTGCTCCCCCACTGTCAGCATCCCCCACCAGAGTGGTACATTTCTCACACTGGATGAACCTATATTGACACAATTATTATCACCTAAGGTCCATGGTTTACATTAGGGGTCACTCTTGGTGGTGTACATTCAGTGGGTTTTGACATATGTATGATGACATGTATCCACTATTATAGTATCATTCGGAGTAATTTCACTGCCCTAAAAATCCTCTGTGTTCCTCCTCTTCCTTCCCCGCCCCTTCCCTTGGCAACCATTGATCTTTTCACCATCGCTACAGTTTTACATTTCCAGAATGTAATATAGTTAGAATCATACAGTATGTAGTCTTTTCAGATTGGCTTCTTTTGCTTAATAATATACATTTAAGGTTCCTCCATGTCTTTTCAGGTTTTGATAGCTCATTTCTTTTCAGTGCAGGATACTATTCCATTTTCTGGATGTACCACAATTTATACATCCATTCGCCTACTGAAGAACATCTTGATTGCTTCCGAGTTGTGGCAGTTATGAATAAAGCTGCTATGCACATCTGTATGCAGGTTTTTGTGTGGACATGTTTTCAGCTCGTTTGGGTAAATATTAAGGAGTGCAGTTGTTGGGTTGTATGTTAAGAGTTTCTTTAGTTTTGTAAGAAACTGCCAGAGTGGCTGTATTGTTTTGCATTCTCACCAGCAACGAATGAGAGTTTAATCGTTGAGAGTTTACTGTTGTTCACATCTTTGTCAGCATTCGGTATTGTTGGTACTCTGGATTTTGGCCTTTTTAATAAGCGTGTAGTGGTATCTCATTGCTGTTTTAATTTGCAATTCCCGAATGACATAGGATGTTGAGCCTATTTTCATATACTTATATTCTATTTGTATATTTTCTTGGGTGAGGTGTCCAGATTCTTTGTCCATTTTTTCATGGGGTTGTTCATTTTCTTATTGTTGAGTTTTAAGTGTTCTTTGTATATTTTGGATAACGGTCCTTTATTAGATACACCTTTTGCAAATATTTTCTCTCAGTCTGTGGCTTATCTTTTCATTCTCATGAAAGTTCTATCATGTTTTTAATTGTAGAATTAGACAAAGGAATAACCAAAGCTTAGTCATCTTATTTAGAGGACACATTATCTTCTATTTCCCTGGTTTCATCTGAGATAGAAAACTGACCTGTACCAATTTTCTCTTTCACAACAATTTCAGCGAAATATAATGAAAGGGACCAGGAAATCTTAGCAAATTCACCAAAAGTTAGAGTCAAGAGACATGCGTCCCAATTTTCTGCCTACAGAGAAAGAGAGGCAGATACCAAATACGTAAAGCGTTTATTTGAACTATACCTTGGAGCTGGGGACATTGTTCATTAATCTGCTGGAAATATATTATGGATTTTGTTTTCCTTCCCCATGAAGGTTTCAGTGATCTAGGTTAGATTGTTGAAGTAAGGGTCCTGCTGGGCATTTCTAAGTGTTTAAATACTCTCCTCTTCTGTTCCTTTTACTCTTGTCTTTCCTTTTAGAAATTTACCACTGTCTTCTCTTTAGAAATTCCATTGAAAATCCAAAGGGGATGCGGCTATTTATCTCTATGGGCAATTAATTACTTTCAATGGGAATATCATGTTACTGAATCACATTTCTTATTAGAAAAAAAATAATGGTGTTTACCCAAATGCATGTAGAGTAATGATGATGCTGACCCTCTGCCAATACTTGAGATTATGCAGATGAATAAAGAAGAGCTTCCTGTCCCCTTCAAGAATCAAATCCATGGTTTACACATTGTTCAGCACTTTGCTCCAGCCAGTCACAGATTACCATCACTATGCGTGATGACAATAAATCAAGACATTATGTTAGGACACAAAAGGGATTTCCTCTCAGAGCTGTGGCAAACATACACAAGTTTGAACTTTTCGTATGACTGGTATTTTTTTTTTTGAAACTATATTTTTAGTTACAAATTACCTCATATAACTTGATTATGTTCAAATATGTTCTATATATGACAGAGCGGGAAGAATGGTTTTACCATGCTTGGTCCTCAATTGATATTTTATTTTGCATCCTATTTTATCCTGGAGGGGAATAAAAGGAAAAAGGACTCATTTGCAATAGAACGGCTTAGAGAGGACATGCAGATACTGTGTGGCAATGATCAGAGACTCTATAGATCATCGTTGTTGCTCTTTTCAGCTCTTAGGAACACTCTGTTTTGGACAGTTGTAGACACAAGGGTGATATTTCCCATTATGATTGTAAAAAGGAGACTGAAAGATTGGGGCCAGAAGTCAGGAAGTCTAGTCTTTAGCTCGACTTGGTTCTTAACTCACTGTACAATTTTGGATAATGTATTCTCTTTGGGAATGTGTTTCTGTTTTTCTCACTACAAAATGAAGATAATGAGATTTGCATTACCATTGTCACTATGAGGCACAGGTGAGATAAGTGTGAATCACTCGGGGATATATAAAGTCATTGATAAGTTTAATAATAAATTATAATACAAGAAAAGAATTATTGGTTCAGTTGAGTTTCTCACACATGAAACTCAACACATTCTTAGTACTTGACAGTCAGGGCGGCAGTGAGTGGTCAAGATGACAGTAGAGGAAGAAACTCACTCACCTGAGTTTAGGAGTATGGCAACATCTAGGACCTATTCAGAATTAGGAGTTATTCTGGGTTGAAATGGATGTCCCCTCAAAATATATGTTCTTCCCAGAACCTCAGAATGTGAGTTTAGTTGGAAATAGGGTTGCTTCAGATATAATGAAGATGAGGTCCTGTTGGAATAGGGGGAGCTCTTAATCCAACATAACTGGCGTCTTTGTAGTAAGAGAAGAAGAAACATGCATACATACACACATGCAGAGAAAAACAGCCGAGATTGGAAAGATGCAGGACAAGCCAAGGAACACCAAGGATTGCTGGCAACCACCAGAAGCTGAGAGACAGAGAGCATGGCCCTTACTAACATCTTGATTTCAGACCGCTAGCCTCTAGAACTGGGAGAAAATTAATCTCTTTTTTTTAAGCCACCCAGTTTGTGGTACTTTTTTACTGCAGCCCTAGCAAATAATCCAGGAATCAAGGAGGCTGCTGAGCCCACTTGGCCACTGAGGGACTTCCACAGAGGCCACCAAGTTGGAGTGGCCACAACTAGATCTCAGAAGCCAGATATGTAGGCAGAGATCCAAGAGCCAGGGAGATTAATGAGGAATAGTCAGCAAAAGAGTTCTTGGCCCTCACCTGTACCAGACGCCAGTGTTTCTGCCAATTTCTGTCTGCTCACTACCCAAGTCACCTTAATGGACGGCTGTGGGTTGGACCACTTCTGGTTTGAACAAACCCTTAAACATGGAGCAAGGTATAACCAAAAGCCCAGGTATCTTGCTCTACACTGAAAAAGAGGAAGCAACCATCCCTGATCACATAGCTTCTCTCCTCATTCATAGAGAACCTCATGTACATTTAACACAGTATTATTCGAGGCTTCTCTACCTACTTTATCTTTCTTGATAATAATCCTGAAAGGTCCACATTCCCAGGAATTATTCTGGAAATGGTTGGGTTATGTCTTAGTTTCCTATTGGTGCTATAACGAGTCACCACAAATTTTATGGCTTGAAACAAGACAAACCTATTATTGTGCAGTTAGGTGAGCAGTCCAGTATGGGTTGCACTGGATTAAAATCAAAGTGCATTCCTTTCTGGAGGCTCTAGGGGCAAATCTGTTTCCTGTTCATTTGGGGTGTTGACAGAATTCAGTTTCTTGCAGCTGTAGGAGAGCCCTGACTTTTGGCTGGCTGTAAACTGAGGGCCACTGCCAGCTTCTAGAGGCTACTGCATTCTCTGGCTCATGGCCCCTTTCTTGCATCTTCAAAGCCAGCAACAGCTGGTCAAGTCCTTCTCCCATCAAATCTTTCTGACCCATTCTGCCTCCTTGTCCATTTTTAAAAACTCATGTAACTAGATGGAGCCCTTCAGATAATCCAGAATCTCCCCTTCTTCAGGTCAGCTGATCAGCAAACTCAATTCCATCTTCAACCTTAATTCCCTCTTGACATGTAACTCAATGTGTTCACAAATTCTGGAGATTAGGATATGGACATCTTTGGGTCACCATTATTATACCACAGGTTATCTGCAGCTGAACAGCACAACTTCCCAACAGGACTGAGGAGAAGGAGCAGCAAGACTGTGAGGAGGAAACAGAGCTTTATCAAAACGTAGCAAATGAAGGGGCTTCCCTGGTGGCGCAGTGGTTGAGAGTCCGCCTGCTGATGCAGGAGACTCGGGTTCGTGCCGGGGTCCGGGAAAATCCCATATGCCGCAGAGCGGCTGGGCCCGTGAGCCATGGCCGCTGAGCCTGCGCGTCCGGAGCCTGTGCCCCGCAACGGGAGAGGCCACAACAGTGAGAGGCCCGCGTACCGCAAAAAAAAAAAAAAAAAAACCCAAAACAAAAAAAAAAGTAGCAAATGTTAATAATAAGCAAGAAGAGAAAGCCAGCCTCCAAATGATCTGTGCAGTATTTTTAAAGTCTGTTCTGGGGCTTCCCTGGTGGCACAGTGGTTGAGGGTTCGCCTGCCGATGCGGGGGACGCAGGTTCGTGCCCCGGTCCGGGGGGATGCCACGTGCCGCAGAGCGGCCGGGCCCGTGAGCCATGGCCGCTGGGCCTGCGCGTTCGGAGCCTGTGCTCTGCAACAGGAGGGGCCACAGCAGTAAGAGGCCCACGTACCGCAAAAAAAAAAAAAAAAAAAAAAAAACCTGTTATCAACCTGTTGATTTGAAATTTAAAAACTGAGTCTACTTAATGGAAAATATTTGACTGTTAAGAACATCAGACATCTTTGATGGGACTGGTTTCTTATCAGCCAACAAATTTTTTAACTAAAATTTTCCTTGCTTAATTAATTTCATCCAGTTATCATTAGAATATTTCATCCCATCAATTTATTACACCATTTATCTATCACCTTCTATTTCCCTGCCCCTTTTAAACAACCTGAGAGGCATATTACTGATAACAGTCATTGACTCCCATTTTAGTTTCAGCTCTGTTTAGTGATTTTATCACCAAGTGTGGACACATACTTATTTCTTGTTTTCTTATGCGGATTTCATGCATATTTTGGCATTCCTTCTCTTCTCACATCTATTTAAAAATGAAACACTACAAAAGTATACTTTTAAAATGTCTTTGAAGACAGTTCATTCATTCATGTAATCATAGCTATGGAATACCTGCTATGTAGTAGGTATCGTTCTAAGCACTGGAAACACACCAGTGATTCAGATGTTCAAGGTCCCTGTCGGATGCATTGCCTTAATACAAACTTGTTTTTATTAAGTCTTCTCTTCCCCTTCATGATTAACCCTTGCCTACTTAGATTTTGTTTTTCTCCTTATCTTGACATCTATACATCTTTGTTACTCTTTCCATTATCCAAATTTCATATCCTACGTCTCATTTGCCTGTGGCTCAGCTTTTGAATGACTCTATTTGGAAAGAGTTTAATTAAGAAAATGCCACCAAAGTGTGAAATGTGTTAGCACTGTATACATCTGCTATCTGTCAAGGGGTTTCCTTATAACCCACAAAAATTAACTTTCTATTGGTGAAATTGTAGCTATACTATTCAGGCCATTAAAGATAATATATATATACCTTATTAGGGCCCCTTATATAGCATATCATATATATATATATCTTATTAGGGCCCCTTCCTGGTGCCCCTCCAATGTTTCCTTTTTAGGCCTCTTCACTTAATCTCCCAGATGGTGAGACCAACCCTGACCTCAAATGTGACAGTTAATCACAAACCAATGACATCGTCTCCCAAAGCAGTAGAAAGGTCATTTTTCAAATAATGATTTAAGTAGGTCCAGGTAAACAAGTTACTCACATTTAAGGAAGAAGAAACTACATATTTGAGAAAGTCTTATAGATTTAGGTAACTTTGCCTGCCCCGATGTTCCATTCTTCATCATATTAATTTACCTGTTAGGTGAGGATCTCCTCAATGGAGCTGATATTGGTACCCTCCTAGAGCTTATTCAGTTCTTGAGATATAGCAGAAAACTTTCCTGAAGTGTTAGCAGACATATCCTCTTAGGGGCTCAGTGGTGTAAGTCTCACTGATAAAGCTTCCTGCATTTGAATTCTTGGATGTGAAAGGGGAGAAATGAACACTTGAAAGTCTTTTGGGGAATATTAAATAATTTGTTGTTTA
This sequence comes from Delphinus delphis, assembly GCF_949987515.2. NCBI lineage: Eukaryota > Metazoa > Chordata > Mammalia > Artiodactyla > Delphinidae > Delphinus > Delphinus delphis. The sequence goes on along the minus strand of NC_082684.1, from coordinate 24,238,931 downwards.
AAATCTTTAAAAAAAATTATTAAAAGTAATCACTTTGAGTAACTCAGTTAAATACAAAAAATTTGCATTAAATTTAGATGTGGCTAAGCAGCAAAATAGTTGATGTTCTGGTGCCAGTCAGGTACGTGACAAAGACAAATGTTTAATGCCTAACTGCTTCACCAGAAATGACTTCTCATCCCATATCAGAGTCATCCCAGAGTCTTAAAAGAAGCAGTTAGTAGGTAAAGAGAATTAAAGAGACATCCACCATAGCTTCAGTCCTTTTCCTTACGTACGTGGAGAAAGAGTATATTTGTGCCGTGGGCTCATTAGCAAAATATATTAGCTATAGCTGACTGATTTGCACCTGGTGCGTGCCTGCGGTCTCCAAAGAGAAGATTTACAATTAGGTTTTGAGTCTGGGAAGCTTTGAAAGTTCTTCCTATCAAAAATCAGAGAGACATTTGGAAATGTAAACATACCATATATCTTTCTGGATTACACATGTACTAAAGTTGCCCTTTTAATTTTTTAGAGGAGAGCAGTCATGGCACATTGTCACATCACCCTTGAAATGAGATTCCAGATGGAGTTTTAACCCTCAAATGGAGCAAAGAGATCCACTGTTACAACCCCCTTCTTATAGATTAGCAAACTGAGTCCCTGAGAGATTAAAGAAGAGATTTAAAATCTCAAACATTTAGCAGCCTGGCCAGGACTAGGACCCAGGTTAATCTAATTTCCAGCATAGTGTTTATTTATTTTTTCCCTTTTCTCCACTGACATCTTGGTTGCTTGAATAAACATCTTGGTTGCTTGAATAAACATTATGGTTGCTTGAATAAACATCTAAATACACTATCATCACCTAATAGTGTATTTTCTAATCTCCATTAATCATATTTTATAAGATTTCTGTACCTTTAAAATCAGTTTAATTGGAATAAAATTTGACACAATTGGTGGTGCTTCACCAGGTTAACAGTTCTATTCTGTTTTTATACTGAATTTCCCATTTGTTTGATTTAAAGTGAGGTTGAAGGGGCAAATGGCCACCTCTAGCCAGAAACTTTTATCTAACTGCCGCATCCCTTGAGTTCTCTGATAATTATTAATAAAGGTGGTAGATAGATAACCGTTCCATGAGAGAAGGCAAGTGCTGAAGGCATGCCAGGGGTGACTGTTGCAGCTTGTCAGTAGGAAGAAAGAGTAAAGACAGATCCGTCCTGTTTGTCAGGAGCAAAATGTATGTTAGAGAAAACTAACTCCCAGGAAGCGGATGTGTCAGAAAGATGGATTACCTCAGGAAGTCCAGACTGCTCTCCTGGTGGGCAGCAGCCCACTTGGATATAATTTGCCAGCTGTCCGTCTTTTCCTACCGTGTCTCTGTCTTTTCCCTCCTCTCCTCTACCACTGACAAGCCTGTGCTTATAGCTCTAATGCAGCCACACAGGCTTCGGAATAGCTAAGAACCTGGAAGGCAGGGGAAACTTGTTTGCAGTGAGTGAATATTCAGCACGCTCATTCTTCCAATCAGTACTCCCAGAAGCACTCAGAAAGACAGACCCTGTGGGGAAAATTCTTTAAACGAACACCTTACTAGAGAATGATCCTGTTAGGTGAGTAAAAGACTGATTACATTCCCAGAGGTGAGCCGTAATGAGGCTCACAGTAACTAAATGAAGCAATCTGCTGCGCTTGGTATCTGGACTTGAGCCTGAGCATTTCAGACTGGCATCTGGAAAAGGAAAAGGCTCTGGGGAAAGCACACAATACACTGGAAATAATATTTCATCTTCATTATTTCCCAAAGGGAATTCAGGGCATATTTCTTGGGAAACAGTTTTTTTTTTTTTAATGTCTGAAACATTTATATTAACTTATTTCCATACAAATAACCCAAAGTAAGTTTAGTATTAGTTGGTTTTTTGTTTGTTTGTTTGTTTTATACTGGAGGTTCTTATTAGTCATCAGTTTTATACACATCAGTGTGTACATGTCAATCCCAGTCGCCCAATTCAGCACACCACCATCCCCACCCCCCCGCGGTTTTCCCCCCTTGGTGTCCATACGTTTGTTCTCTACATCTGTGTCTCTGCCCTGGAAACGGGTTCATCTGTACCATTTTTCTAGGTTCCACATACATACGTTAATGTACAATATTTGTTTTTCTCTTTCTGACTTACTTCACTCTGTATGACACTCTGTAGATCCATCCACATATCAACAAATGACTCAATTTTGTTCCTTTATATGGCTGAGTAATATTCCATTGTATATATGTACCACAAATTCTTTATCCATTCATCTGTCGATGGGCATTTAGGTTGCTTCCATGACGTGGCTATTGTAAATAGTGCTGCAATGAACATTGGGGTGCATGTGTCTTTTTGAATTATGGTTTTCTCTGGGTATATGCCCAGTAGTGGGATTGCTGGGTCATATAGTAATTCTATTTTTAGTTTTTTAAGGAACCTCCATACTGATCTCCATAGTGACTGTATCAAATTACATTCCCACCAACAGTGCAAGAGGGTTCCATTTTTTCTCCACACCCGCTCCAGCATTTGTTGTTTGTAAATTTTCTGATGATGGCCATTCTAACTGGTGTGAGGTGATACCTCATTGTAGTTCTGATTTGCGTTTCTCTAATAATTAGTGATGTTGAGCAGCTTTTCATGTGCTTCTTGGCCATCTGTATGTCTTCTTTGGAGAGATGTCTATTTAGGTCTTCCGCCCATTTTTGGATTGGGTTGTTTGTTTCTTTAATATTGAGCTGCATGAGCTGTTTATATATTTTAGAGATTAATCCTTTGTCCATTGATTTGTTTGCAAATATTTTCTCCCATTCTGAGGGTTGTCTTTTTGTATTGTTTATGGTTTCCATTGCTGTGCAAAAGCTTTGAAATTTCATTATGTCCCATTTGTTTATTTTTGTTTTTATTTCCGTTACTCTAGGAGGTGGATCAAAAAAGATTTTGCTGTGAATTATGTCAAAGAGTGTTCTTTCTATGTTTTACTCTAAGAGTTTTATAGTGTCCGGTCTTACATTTAGGTCTCGAATCCATTTTGAGTTTATTTTTGTGTATGGTGTTAGGGAGTGTTCTAATTTCATCCTTTTACATGTAGCTGTCCAGTTTTCCCAGCACCACTTATTGAAGAGGCTGTCTCTTCTCCATTGTATATCCTTGCCTCCTTTGCCATAGATTAGTTGACCGTAGGTGTGTGGGTTTATCTCTGGGCTTTCTATCTTGTTCCATTGATCTATGTTTCTGTTTTTGTGTCAATACCATATTGTCTTGATTACTGTAGCTTTGTAGTATAGTCCGAAGTCAGGGAGTCTGATTCCTGAAGCACCATTTTTTTCCCTCAAGACTGCCTTGGCTATTCAGGGTCCTTTGTGTCTCCATACAAATTTTAAGATGATTTCTTCTAGTTCCATAAAAACTGCCATTGGTAATTTGATAGGGATTGCATTGAATCTGTAGATTGCTTTGGGTAGTAGAGTCATTTTCACAACATTGACTCTTCCAATCCAAGGACATGGTATATCTCTCCATCTGTTGGTATCATCTTTAATTTCTTTCATCGGTGTCTTATACTTTTCTGCATACATGTCTCTGGTCTCCCTAGGTAGGTTTATTCCAAGGTATTTTATTATTTTTGTTGCAATGGTAAGTGGGAGTGTTTCCTTACTTTCTCTTTCAGATTTTTCATCATTAGTGTATAGGAATGCAAGAGATATCTGTGCATTAATTTTGTATCCTGCAACTTTATCAAATTCATTGATTAGCTCTAGTAGTTTTCCGGTGGCATCTTTAGGATTCTCTATGTATAGTATCATGTCATCTGCAAACAGTGACAGTTTTACTTCTTCTTTTCCAACTTGTATTCCTTTTATTTATTTTTCTTCTCTGATTGCCATGGCTAGGACTTCCAAAACTATGTTGAATAATAGTGGTGAGAGTGGACATCCTTGTCCCATTCCTGATATTAGAGGAAATGCTTTCAGTTTTTCACCATCGGGAAGGATGTTTGCTGTGGTTTGTCGTATATGGCCTTTATTATGTTGAAGTAGATTCCCTCTATGCCCACTTTCTGGAGAGTTTTTGTCATAAATAGGTATTGAATTTTTTCAACAGCTTTTTCCACATCTATTGAGATGATCATATGGTTTTTATTCTTCAATTTGTTAATATGGTGTATCTCATTGATTGCTTTGCGTATATTGAAGAATCCTTGCATCCCTGGGATAAATCCTACTTGATCATGGTGTATGATCCTTTTAATGTGTTGTTGGATTCTGTTTGCTAGTATTTTGTTGAGGATTTTTGCATCTATATTCATCAGTGATATTGGTCTGTAATTTTCTTTTTTGTAGTATCTTTGTCTGGTTTTGGTATCAGGGTGATGGTGGCCTGATAGAATGAGTTTGGGAATGTTCCTTCCTCTGCAATTTTTTGGAAGAGTTTGAGAAGGGTGGGTGTTAGCTCTTCTCTAAGTGTTTGATAGAATTCACCTGTGAAGCCATCTGGTCCTGGACTTTTGTTTGTTGGAAGATTTTTAATCACTGTTTCAATTTCACTACTTGTGATTAGTCTGTTCATATTTTCTATCTTGGTTCAGTCTTGGAAGGTTATACCTTTCTAAGAATTTGTCCTTTCTTCCAGGTTGTCCATTTTACTGGCATAGAGTTGCTTGTAGTAGTCTCTTAGGATGCTTTGTATTTCTGCGGTGTCTGTTGTAACTTCTCCCTTTTCATTTCTAATTTTATTGATTTGAGTCCTCTCCCTCTTTTTCTTGATGAGTCTGGTAATGGTTTATCAGTTTTGTTCTCAAAGAACCAGCTTTTAGTTTTATTGATCTTTGCTATTGTTTTCTTTGTTTCTATTTCATTTATTTCTGCTCTGATCTTTATGATTTCTTTCCTTCTGCTAACTTTGGGTTATGTTTGTCTTTCTTTCTCTAGTTCCTTTAGGTGTAAGGTTAAATTGTTTACTTGAGCTTTTTCTTGTTTCTTGAGGTAGGCTTTTTTAGCTATAAACTTCCCTCTTAGAACTGCTTTTGCTGCATCCCATAGGTTTTGGATCGTCGTGTTTTCATTGTCATTTGTCTCTAGGTATTTTTTGATTTCCTCTTTGATTTCTTCAGTGATCTCTTAGTTATTTAGTAGTGTATTGTTTAGGCTACATGTGTTTGTGTTTTTTACGTTTTTTTTCTCTATAGTTCATTTCTAATCTCATAGCATTGTGGTCAGAAAAGATGCTTGATATGATTTCAATTTTCTTAAATTTACTGAGGCTTGATTTGTGACACAAGATGTGATCTATCCTGGAGAATGTTCCGTGTGCAATTGAGAAGAAAGTGCAATCTGCTGTTTTTGGATGGAATTTCCTATAAATATCAATTAAATCTATCTGGTCTATTGTGTCATTTAAAGCTTGTGTTTCGTTATTTATTTTCGTTTTGGATGATCTGTCCATTGGTGTAAGTGAGGTGTTAAAGTCCCCCACTATTATTGTGTTACTGTCGATTTCCTCTTTTATAGCTGTTAGCAGTTGCGTTATATATTGAGGTGCTCCTATGTTGGGTGCATATATATTTATAATTGTTATATCTTCTCTTGCATTGATCTCTTGATCACTATGTAGTGTCCTTTCTTGTCTCTTGTAACATTCTTTATTTTAAAGTCTATTTTATCTGATATGAGTATAGCTACTCCAGCTGTCTTTGGTTTTTTTTTTTTTTTTTTTTGCAGTACGCAGGCCTCTCAATGTTGTGGTCTCTCCCATTGCAGAGCACAGGCTCCAGACGCACAGGCTCAGAGGTCATGGCTCATGGGCCTAGCCACTCCATGTGGGATCTTCCTGGACCGGGTCACGAACCTGCGTCCCCTGCATCAGCCGGTGGACTCTCAACCACTGCGCCACCAGGGAAGCCCCAGCTTCTTTTGATTTCCATTTGCATGGAATATCTTTTTCTCTCCCCTCACTTGCAGTCTGTATGTGTCCCTAGGTCTGAAGTTGGTCTCTTATAGACAGCATATATATGGGTCTTGTTTTTGTATCCATTCAGCAAGCCTGTGTCTTTTGGTTGGAGCATTTAATCCATTCACATTTAAGGTAATTATCAATATGTATGTTCCTATGACCATTTTCTTAATTGTTTTGGGTTTGTTTTTGTAGGTCCTTTTCTTCTCTTGTGTTTCCCACTTAGAGAAGTTCCTTTAGCATTTTTTGTAGAGCTGGTTTGGTGGTGCTGAATTCTCTTAGCTTTTGCTTGTCTATAAAGCTTTTGATTTCTCCATCGAATCTGAATGAGATCCTTGCCAGGTAGAGTAATCATGGTTTTAGTTTCTTCCCTTTCATCACTTTAAATATACCATGCCACTCCCTTCTGGCTTGTAGAGTTTCTGCTGAGAAATCAGCTGTTAACCTTATGGGAGTTCCCTTGTATGTTATTTGTCGTTTTTCCCTTGCTGCTTTCAATAATTTTTCTTTGTCTTTAATTTTTGCCATTTTGATTACTATGTGTCTTTGTGTGTTTCTCCCTGGGTTTATCCTGTATGGGACTCGCCATACTTTCTGGACTTGGGTGGCTATTTCCTTTCCCATGTTAGGGAAGTTTCGACTCTAATCTCTTCAGATATTTTCTCGTGTCCTTTTTCTCTCTCTTCTCCTTCTGGGACCCCTATAATGCGAATGTTGTTGTGTTTAATGTTTTCCCAAAGGTCTCTTAGGCTGTCTTCATTTCTTTTCATTCTTTTTTCTTTATTCTGTTCCGCAGCAGTGAATTCCACCATTCTGTTCCAGGTCACTTATCCGTTCTTCTGCTTCAGTTGTTCTGCTATTGATTCCTTCTAGTGTAGTTTCAATTTCAGTTATTGTATTGTTCATCTCTGTTTGTTTGTTGTTTAATTCTTTTAGGTCTTTGTTAAACATTTCTTGCATCTTCTCGATCTTTGCCTCCATTCTGTTTCCGAGGTCCTGATCATCTTTATTATCATTATTCTGAATTCTTTTTCTGGAAGTTTGCCTATCTCCACTTCATTTAGTTGTTCTTCTCGGGTTTTATCTTGTTCCTTCATCTGGTACATAGACCTCTGCCTTTTCATCTTGTCTATGTTTCTGTGAAGGTGGTTTTTGTTCCACAGGCTGCAGGACTGTAGCTGTTCTTGCTTCTGCTGTCTGCCCTCTGGTGGATGAGGCTATTTCAGAGGCTTGTGCCAGCTTCCTGATGGGAGGAACTGGTGGTGGCTAGAGCTGGCTGTTGCTCTGGTGGGCAGAGCTCAGTAAAACTTTAATCCCCTTGTCTGCTGATGGGTGAGGCTGGGTTCTTTCCCTGTTGGTTGTTTGGCCTGAGGCAACCCAACACTGGAGCCTAACTGGGCTCTTTGGTGGGGCTCATGGCGGACTCTGGGAGGGCTCATGCCAAGGAGTACTTCCCAGAACTTCTTCTGCCAGTGTCCTTGTCCCCACGGTGAGCCACAGCCCACGCCCCTGCCTGTGCCACAGACCCTCCAACACTAGCAGGTAGGTCTGGTTCAGTCTCCCCTGGGGTCACTGCTCCTTCCCTTGGGTCCTGATATGCACACTACTTTGTGTGTGTTGGGCAGCAGTTTTGAAGAAAGAAGATTGATATAAGAGGGAAGCTTGGTGTGGGCTTCCCTTCATACAACCAAAACCATAGACACCTTCCTGCCTTTGAGGAGGCTGAGCTACCCAGTGGACCCTACCTGTTTCTTTAAAGCCCCAAGAGCTGCCTGGCCAAGGGTTCTAGTACAGCATCTCAGCTCCATTGGATGAAGATTGGAAGTTTGAAACCATGGTCATTATGTTCCCTACAGGAGTAAGTGGGACATGAATTTACCTTCCACCCTTGTGAATTAGCCACATAAAGTACAGGTTGAAATCATCAACCTTGGTCATTGCTGTCTGATCTTGTTTATATTTTAAATCCTCCCTGGGAGCAGCTATAGCCCAGAAGCTCATTTCATTGAAAGGTCACTGGCCCTGGGGATCCATGAGGGAGGATTTCTTATTTGGTGAATTATTGTCCTAAATAATTCATTTCATGGAGCAAGTATCTTTGTGATCCTGTCTTCTGCTGCCCACTTCCTCCCCAACAGGCCTAGGCAGGGTGCTGATGTCTACAGAAGACTCTCACCTGTGAACCACAAGATTGGGTTCTCAAAGGGGCTAAGACACTTGCTAGCAATATGACCACCTATTGCTGCTTAATATTTCTGAGCCTCACTTTACTCATCCGTAAACTGGGGAGAGAAATAATTGCCCTGCTTTTATCCTTTCCTTAGCATTCAAGGGATGTTGAGAGTGCTTTATGTACTATCATGAGCCATTGTAGGGTAAGTTATGTTCATTCAAAGAGCCTGATTTTTATTTTAAACTCTTCCGGACTACCTTATGATTCCTGACTAATGGTATCTAAGGCCTTTCTCATTCCTCAGGCACACAAGTAGTGTTTGTTTCAAAGAAGGATGTTCAAAAGCAAGACCAGTTAGATTCTCTGGATCACACCACTGGGGGCTCTTGACTCGGTGACTTCGCTTTCCCCATCCTTATCTCACTGAAAAAAGAACTAGGTAAGGCTTTATCCTGAGGCTAAAGAGAACTCTTTAAAATGTCCTTAGGGATATGAATAGACCATTTGCCATTCAGTCCCTTAATACAGTTAGTTTCCAAAATGTAAAAGGCCGAGATAGCCTTTGTTTCTTAGAGATTTCAGTCAGAGCCAGCGTGGGTGCTTGTTAGTGTCATAATGATGAGTAGCAAAAGCGGTTACGCTGATCACTGAGGAAAACCAAATGTCTTCTCTGTCCCCCACTCCACCCCCATTTAATAGTCAACTTTGTTGTAAAGGTGTCCCACTGTTTCAGTAGGATGGTATGTTGCTCATCTGTCAGCTAGATGGAGGGCAGCAACGCCAACCTGTTTCTCTAGGTATGCTTCCCTCAGATGGAGGACCAAGGCCGCCATGCAGTTCAGATCCCAGCAATAAGAGGCAGAGGTGTTCAGTGATTGAATAGCCAGGGTGCCCCGACTTCTCTGCCAACGTACCAAAGAGAAGAATATCTTCTCAATTTTTTCACTTACTAGCAGCAGTTTAGCTTGTCTTAGAAGCATGCCTGTATTTAAACAGAGAAAGCACGTTTAAAGCATTGGTTAATAGGCTTTTGTTTTATGAAGTGGTAGTGCTCTAAAATGGGGGCAACTAAAATTACCATTCCACTGGGAAGAAAATGCTAAGCTGCTTGTGGTAGAGTGAGGGTTGAGGGAATGATAGGAGAAAGTTGAGATTTCAGGAGCTACAGGAAAAAGAAAACAAAAAATATTAGGCATTTAAAAAGTTAATTAGCTAACGGTCTCAGAGAAGAAGACGAACACCTAGGGAAGTAATTAGAAGGGGAAGGAACATTAACACTATTTTATATGCTATGAAGTGAAACCTGAGGCTCAAAAAGTAATTTGGCTCAGATCATATGGCAGGAGAATCTGGTGTTAGAATCTGGATTTGAGCCCGTGTTCATCTGACTATAGCTCTGAAGCGTGAATTGGTCAGCTTTTGTGTCTTATGGAATCTGGAATTGCTCCTCTTTTCTACCTTTATTCATCCTCGGTGTCCATCTCCACCTCTTTAATCTGTTCCTTCTTTTTAAAAATATTTTAGGATCCTAAGGAACAAAATGTTAGACGAGTGAGTTGATATCTAGGTATCTACTATTTTGAATTTGTATTAAATAGAGGACCTCATTCTTCAAAGTTTGAAAATCCATGTCAGTTGCATAGTCTCAGACAGGGGGACGGTTTTTTTTTCCCCTCTTGAATGCTGTAGAAAAATACTTCATGCTTCTTAGCTGTTGAACATCTCAATATTAACTTAGAGCGTGTCTCTTCCTACAGTTCCCTTACAGGTTGCTCACTTTCAGTGACACCTGCTTTCTAGTTGGAGAAACGCGTAAAATCATGGGAACCACATCCGAATTTCTTTCAGTTAGGATGACAGATCCAATAAACTGCCTGGGCGTGAAGTACAGGTAAAGGTAATCAGATCTCATGCTTCAGGGAATTAACTGCTTACCTATGATGGTCGGGAAGAAATTTTCCCCATTACCTTCCTGCAGATACACAAGGCCAAGAGCAGCATGCAACTTTCTGCTATCCTAAAGCTTTCTTATAGAACTTCATTATACACAGAGTATAAAATCTGAACCTATGACATAATATGCTGTGTATAATAGTTGTCATACATGGATAAGTATTTAATATGCAGCAAAATAAATACTGTAACATTTGAGACAGAGTTCTATTTATATAACTGAAATAGTGATTCATTAAACTACTTAAAATCGTTTTACATTTCCTCTAGGGATCTCAAAGTACCTTGCCAAAATGAGCTCATTAATCCTTATGAATATTCTGTCAAATACATTCCGTTAAATTTCTCTGAAAAAAACAGGTCAATCTTACTAACCAGTAAGTCCTTATAGCACCAAGTTTCCATAGCAGCCTAACAATCTTTATTGCTTTGAAATCTCATTAGAGATTTGACTTCTAACACCATTATTCTAGATGGAATTTTTTCATCCCTAGTTCACTCTCTGCATTCATTCCTCCAACAATATGTGGTGAGAGTCAGCAGTGTGCACAGTGCTGGGCATAAAATGGTAAATAGGGCTGAGGGTCCAGTGGGAGAGAGCTGGGAAATTCTTCCAAATATGCTAGCAAGATCCTTCTTCATCCAATGTCCTCCTCTTACTGGACAGGTCATCAGATCACCTAGGCTTTGACATATGTACACCTAGTCTGATTCATAGGCCCTTAGTCCATTATAGGCTCTTAGTCCTAAGAGCCTGTAATGGATTCCAGTTAGTTCAGATGACATTTAGAGACACTTGATCATGCTCTGCTTTAGAATGGAAAGACTTTGGTCCTCTCAAAAATGGGAGTGGTCCAGAGATGTCTGTTCTAGTATAACTTCAGTGTGTGTGTGATGCATGTGTGTGTGTGCGTGTGTGTGTGTGTGTGTGTGTGTGAGAGAGAGAGAGAGCGAGAGAGAGAGGAATTCTGTATAAAAGATGATTAGATTTAAATTTCACAACATTTTCCAGATAAACTCTAGGGGCAGGTCCCATGTTGATCCTAGAAAAATGATAGAGAATAACAATTAAGACACCCTTTTAAACTGGATATCCATGTTTAAGTTTTAAGTTTGGTTTCATTTAAAAAAATATTCTTTTGGACCAAACCACGATAGTGTCTAAACTTGTTGCTATTTGACTTAACGAAAGGCCAGACATGAAGGAAGGGTCTAAATAATTTTGAGAGAAAAGATTTGTGGAATATTTTGAGAGAAAGGATTTGTGGAATATTTAAACATTTCTTTTGAGCAATGCTGTTTTGGTTACAAAGAGGATAGAACTTTCACCTCTGGAAGTGAATACGACCTTTTCAGTTTGGTACCTAATGGATGTGTAAGAAACAAACAAAATCATGTTTTCTTGGGGCCATGCCTTAGCCCAGCATTGGATAGCAACTGACATATTGGTGGTCTCACTTAAAGAAAAATGTCATTAGACTGTTGTTTCCCAAAATACATTCACTTAAAAAACAGTCCTGGGAATTCCCTGGCAGTCCAGGGGTTAGGACTCTGCGGTCTCACTGCCGAGGGCCCAGGTTTGATCCCCAGTCGGGGAACTAAGATCCCACAAGCCATGTGGTGTGACCAAAAACAAACAAACAAAAAAACAGACCTATGGTATGGTCCTTGGGAATTAAAAGAGGGAAGATATTCAGTAAAAATACATCGGGGGACTTGCCTGGTGGCGCAGTGGTTAAGAATCCACCTGCCAATGCAGGGGACATGGGTTCAAGCCCTGGTCTGGGAAGATCCCACATGCCGCAGAGCAGCTAAGTCCATGCACCACAACTACTGAGCCTGCGCTCTAGAGCCTGCGGGCCACAACTACTGAAGCCCGTGTGCCTAGAGCCCGTGCTCCGCAACAAGAGAAGCCACCACAGTGAGAAGCCCGCACACCGCAACAAAGACCCAAGGCAGCCAAAAAAAAAAAAAGAATATATTGTGTAAAAATACATTGGGAAGTTTCTTAATACAGCTCTTAATACAGCTTAATTAGCAAATTAAAGGTTCTAAGAAGTCTTGTAGTATAAATACATTTTAAATTTTATTTAACTCAAAATTTCTCAAATTCATTTGACCAACGTGTGGAACAGCTCCTATAGAACACATACTGAACGCTGGCAGAAGACCTCAGACCTCCCAAAAGGCAAGAAACACCCCACGTACCTGGGTAGGGCAAAAGAAAAAAGAAAACACAGAGACAAAAGAATAGATGTGATTGAAGACACAATCAAAACTGGACCTGCACCAGTGGGAGGGAGCTGTGAAGGAGGAAAGGTTTCCACACACTAGGAAGCCCCTTTGCGGGCAGAGACGGCGGGTGGCAGAGGGGGGAAGCTTCGGGGCCATGGAAGAGAGCATAGCAACGGGGCTACGGAGGGCAAAGCAGAGAGATTCCCGCACAGAGGATCGGTGCCGGCCGGCACTCACCAGCCCGAGAGGCTTGGCTGCTCACCCGCTGGGGCGGGCAGGGGCTGGGAGCTGAGGCTCAGGCTTCGGAGGTCGGATCGCAGGGAGAGAGCTGGGGTTGGCTGCATGAACACAACTGAAGGGGTTAGTGCGCCACGGCTGGCCGGGAAGGAGTCCGGGAAAAAGTCTAGAGCTGCCGAAGAGACAAGAGACTTTTTCTTCCCTCTTTGTTTCCTGCTGTGCAAGGAGAGGGGATTAAGAGCATTGCTTAAAGGAGCTCCAGAGATGGGCTCGAGCTGGGACTATCAGTGCGGACCCCAGAGACGGGCATGAGACGCTAAGGCTGCTGCTGCCGCCACGAAGAAGCCTGTGTGTAAGCACAGGACACTATCCACACCTCCCCTCCCGGGAGCCTGTGCAGCCCACCACTGCCAGGGTCCCGGAATCCAGGGACAACTTCCCCGAGAGAACGCACGGCACGCCTCAGGCTGGTGCAACATCCCGCTGGCCTCTGCCACCGCAGGCTCGCCCCACATCCGTACGCCTCCCTCCCCCTGGCCTGAGTGTGCCAGAGCCCCCGAATCAGCTGATCCTTTAACCCCGTCCTGTGTGAGCGAAGAACAGACGTCCTCAGGCGACCTACACGCAGAGGCGGAGCCAAATCCAAAGCTGAGCCCCTGGGAGCTGTGAAAACAAAGAAGAGAAAGGGAAATCTATCCCAGCAGACTCAGGAGCAGCAGATTAAATCCCCACAATCAACTTGATGTACACTGCATCTGTGGAATACCTGAATAGACAATGAATCATCCCAAATTGAGGAGGTAGACTTCGGGAGCAAAGATATACATATTTTTTCCCTTTTCCTCTTTTTGTGAGTGTGTATGTGTGTGACTTTGTCTGTATTTCTTTGCTTTTACCATTTGCCCTACGGTTCTGTCTGTCTCTTTTTGTTTTTTCTTTTTTTTTTTAACCTTTAAAATTTTTTTCGTAATAATTCTTTTTTATTTTAATAACTTTATTTTATTTTACTTTATTTTCTTTTCTTTTCTTTCTTTCTTTCTTTCTTTCTCTCTCTCCCTCTCCCTCTCTTTCTTTCTTTCTCCTTCCTTCCTTCCTTCCTTCCTTCCTTCCTTCCTTCCTTTCTTCCTTTCTTTCTTTCTTTCTTTCTTTCTTTCTTTCTTTCTTTCTTTCTCTCTCTCTCTCTCTCTCTCTCTCTCTCTCTCTCTCTTTCTTCCTTCCTTCCTTCCTTCCTTTCTTTCTTTCTTTCTTTCTTTCTTTCTTTCTTTCTTTCTTTCTTTCTTTCTTTCTTTCTTTCTTTCTTTCTTTCTTTCTTTCTTTCTTTCTTTCTTTCTTCTTTCTGTTTTTTCTCCCTTTTATTCTGAGCCGTGTGGATGAAAGGCTGTTGGTGCTCCAGCAAGGAGTCAGGGTTGTGCTGCTGAGGTGGGAGAGCCAACTTCAGAACACTGGTCCACAAGAGACCTCCCAGCTCCATGTAGTATCAAACGGCAAAAATCTACCAGAGATCTCCATCTCAACACCAGCACCCAGTTTCACTCAACGACCGGCAAGCTACAATGCTGGACACCCTATGCCAAACAACTAGCAAGACAGGAACACAACCCCACCCATTAGCACAGAGGCTGCCTAAAATCATAATAAGTCCACAGACACCCCAAAACACACCACCAGACGTGCACCTGCCCACCAGAAAGGCAAGATCCAGCCTCATCCACCAGAACACAGGCACTAGTCCCCTCCACCAGGAAGCCTACACAACCCACTGAACCAACCTTAGCCTCTGGGGACAGACACCAAAATCAACGGGAACTACGAACCTGCAGCCTATGGAAAGGAGACCCCAAACACAGTAAGTTAAGGAAAATGAGAAGACAGAAAAACACACAGCAGATGAAGAAGCAAGGTAAAAACCTGCCAAACCTAATAAATGAAGAGGAAATAGGCAGTCTACCTGAAAAAGAATTCAGAATAATGATAGTAAAGACGATCCAAAATCTTGGAAATAGAATACAGAAAATACAAGAAACGTTTAAAAAGGACCTAGAAGAACTAAAGAGCAAACAAACAATGATGAACAGCACAATAAATGAAATTAAAAATTCTCTAGAAGGGATCAATAGCAGAATAACTGAGGCAGAAGAATGGATAAGTGACCTGGAAGAGAAAATAGTGGAAATAACTACTGCAGAGCAGAATAAAGAAAAAAGAAGGAAAAGAACTGAGGACAGTTTCAGAGTCCTCTGGGACAACATTAAACACACCAACATTTGTATTATATGGGTCCCAGAAGAAGAACAGAAAGAGAAAGGGACTGAGAAAATATTTGAAGAGATTACACTTGAAAACTTCCCTAATACAGGAAAGGAAACAGTTAATCAAGTCCAGGAAGCACAGAGAGTCCCATACAGGATAAATCCAAGGGGAAACATGCTAAGACACATATTATGAAACTATCAATAATTAAATACAAAGAAAAAATGTTAAAAGCAGCAAGGGAAAAATAACACACAAGGGAATCCCCATAAGATTAACAGCTGATCTTTCAGCAGAAACTCTGCAAGCCAGAAGGGAGTGGAAGGACATATTTAAAGTGATGAAGGAGAAAAACCTACTACCAAGATTAGTATACCAGCAAGAATCTCATTCAGATTTGATGGAGAAATTAAACCTCTACAGACAAGCAAAAGCTAAGATAATTCAGCACCACAAAACCAGCTTTACAACAAATGCTAATGGAACTTCTCTAAGCAGGAAACACAAGAGAAGGAAAAGACCTACAATAACAAACCCAAAACAATTTAGGAAATGGTAATAGGAACATACATATCGATAACTACTTTAAATGTAAATGGATTAAATGCTCCAGCCAAAAGACATAGACTGGCTGAATGGATACAAAAACAAGACCCGTATATATGCTGTCTACAAGAGACCCAGTTCAGACCTAGGGACACATACAGAGTAAAAGTAAGGGGATGGAAAAAAATATTCCATGCGAATGGAAATCAAAAGAAAGGTGGAGTAGCAATTCTCATATCAGACAAGATAGACTTTAAAATAAAGACTATTACAAGAGACAAAGAAGGATACTATATAATGATCAAGGGATCGATCCAAGAGGAAGACATAACAATTGTAAATATTTATGCACCCAACATAGGAGCAATGAATACGTAAGGCAAATACTAACAGCCATAAAAGGGCAAATCGACAGGCAGACAATAATAGTGGGGGACTTTAACACCCCACTTTCACCAATGGACAGATCATCCAAAATGAAAATAAATAAGGAAACACAAGCTTTAAGTGATACATTAAACAAGATGGGCTTAATTGATATTTATAGGACATTCCATCCAAAAGCAGCAAAACACACATTCTTCTCAAGTGCTCATGGAACATTCTCCAGGATAGATCATATCTTGGGTCACAAATCAAGCCTTGATAAATTTAAGTAAATTGAAATCGTATCAAGTATCTTTTCTGACCACAACGTTATGAGACTAGATATCAATTAGAGGAAAAAATATGTAGAAAATACGAACACATGGAGGCTAAACAATACACTACTTAATAACCAAGAGATCACAGAGGAAATCAAAGAGGAAATCAAAAATACCTAGAAACAAATGACAATGAAAACAGGATGAACCAAAACCTATGGGGTGCAACAAAAGCAGTTCTAAGACGGAAGTTTATAGCAATACAATCCTACCTTAAGAAACAAGAAAAACCTCAAATAAACAACATAACCTGACACCTAAAGCAATTGGAGAAAGAAAAACAAAAAAAACCCAAAGTTAGCAGAAGGAAAGAAATCATAAAGATCAGATCAGAAATAAGTGAAAAAGAAATGAAGGAAACAATAGCAAATATCAATAAAACTAAACACTGGTTGTTTGAGAAGAGAAACAAAATTAATAAACCATTAGCAAGACTCATCAGGAAAGAAAAAGGAAAAGACTCAATAGAATTAGAAAAGAAAAAAGAGAAGAAATTGTATTTCTGAGACTGCAGAAATACAAAGGATCATGAGAGATTACTACAAGCAACTCTATGACAATAAAATGGACAACCTGGAAGAAATGGACGAATTCTTAGAAATGCAAACCTGCCAAGACTGAACCAGGAAGAAATAAAAAACATGCACAGACCATTTACAAGCACTGAAATTGAAACTGTGATTAAAAAATCTTCCAACAAACAAAAGCCCAGGACCAGATGACTTCACAGGTGAATTCTATCAAACATTTAGAGAAGAGCTAACACCTATCCTTTTCAAACTCTTCCAAAATATAGCAGAGGGAGGAACACTCCCAAACTCATTCTACAAGGCCACCATCACCCTGATACCAAAACCAGACAAAGATGTCACAAAGAAAGAAAACTACAGGCCAATATCACTGATGAACATAGATGCAAAAATCCTCAACAAAAAACTAGCAAACAGAATCCAACAGCACATTAAAAGGATCATACACCATGATCAAGTGGGGTTTATCCCAGGAATGCATGGATTCTTCAATGTATGCAAATCAATCAATGTGATACACCATATGAACAAATTGAAGGAGAAAAACCATATGATCATCTTAATCGATGCAGAGAAAGCTTTCAACAAAATTCAACACCCATTTATGATAAAAACCCTGCAGAAAGTAGGCATAGAGGAAACTTTCCTCAACATAATAAAGGCCATATATGACAAACCCACAGCCAACATCATCCTCAATGGTGAAAAACTGAAACCATTTCCACTAAGATCAGGAACAAGACAAGGTTGCCCACTCTCACCACTGTTATTCAACATAGTTTCGGAAGTTTTAGCCACCGCAATCAGAGAGGAAAAAGAAATAAAAGGAATCCAAATTGGAAAAGAAGAAGTAAAATTGTCACTGTTTGCAGATGGCATGATACTATACATAGAGAATCCTAATGATGCCACCAGAAAACTACTGGAGCTAATCAATGAATTTGGTAAAGTAGCAGGCTACAAAATTAATGCACAGAAATCTCTAGCATTTCTATACACTAATGTTGAAAAATATGAAAGTGAAATTAAGAAAACACTCCTATTTACCATGGCAACAAAAAGAATAAAATACCTAGGAATAAACCTACCTTAGAAGACAAAAGACCTGTATGCAGAAAATTATAAGACACTGATGAAAGAAATTAAAGATGATACAAATAGATGGAGAGATATACCATGTTCTTGGATTGGAAGAATCAACATTGTGAAAATGACTCTACTACCCAAAGCAATCTACAGATTCAATGCAATCCCTATCAAATTACCAATGGCATTTTTCACAGAACTAGAACAAAAAGTTTCACAATTCTTATGGAAATGCAAAAGACCCTGAATAGCCAGAGCAATCTTTAGAAAGAAAAACAGAGTTGGAGGAATCAGGCTCCCTGACTTCAGACTATACTACAAAGCTACAGTCATCAAGACAGTATGGTACTGGCACAAAAACAGAAATATAGATCAATGTAACAGGATAGAAAGCCCAGAGATAAACCCACGCACATATGGTCAGCTTATCTTTGATAAAGGAGGTAAGAATATACAGTGGAGAAAAGACAGCCTCTTCAATAAGTGGTGCTGGGAAAACTGGACAGGTACATGTAAAAGTATGAAATTAGAACACTCCCTAACACCATACACAAAAATAAACTCAAAATGGATTAAATACCTAAATGTAAGGCCAGACACTATCAAACTCTTAGAGGAAAACATAGGCAGAACACTCTTTGACATAAATCACAGCAAGATCCTTTTTGACCCACCTCCTAGAGAAATGGAAATAAAAACAAAAATAAACAAATGGGACTTAATGAAGCTTCAAAGCATTTGCACAGCAAAGGAAACCATAAACAAGACCAAAAGACAACCCTCAGAATGGGAGAAAATATTTGCAAATGAAGCAACTGAAAAAAGATTAATCTCCAAAATTTACAAGTAGCTCATGCAGCTCAATAACAAAAAAACAAACAACCCAATCCCAAAATGGGCAGAAGACCTAAATAGACATTTCTCCAAAGAAGACATACAGATTGCCAACAAACACATGAAAGGATGCTCGACATCACTAATCATTAGAGAAACGCAAATCAAAACTACAATGAGGTATCATCTCATACCGGTCAGAATGGCCATCATCAAAGAATCTACAAACAATAAATGCTGGAGAGGGTGTGGAGAAAAGGGAACCCTCTTGCACTGTTGGTGGGAATGTAAATTGATACAGCCACTATGGAGAACAGTATGGAGGTTCCTTAAAAAACTAAAAATAGAACTACCATATGACCCATCAATCCCACTACTGGGCATATACCCTGAGAAAACCATAACTCAAAAAGAGAGTCATGTACCAAAATGTTCACTGCAGCTCTATTTACAATAGCCAGGACATGGAAGCAACCTAAGTGTCCATCAACAGATGAATGGATAAAGAAGATGTGGCACATATATACAATGGAATATTACTCAGCCATAAAAAGAAACGAAATTGAGTTATTTGTAGTGAGGTGGATGGATGTAGAGTCTGTCATACAGAGTGAAGTAAGTCAGAAAGAGAAAAACAAATACCGTATGCTAACACATATATATGGAATCTAAGAAAAAAAAAAAGGTCATGAAGAACCTAGGGGCAATATGGGAATAAAGACAC
This sequence comes from Delphinus delphis, assembly GCF_949987515.2. Lineage (NCBI taxonomy): Eukaryota > Metazoa > Chordata > Mammalia > Artiodactyla > Delphinidae > Delphinus > Delphinus delphis. Next base: position 24,219,687 of record NC_082684.1, on the reverse strand, counting down.
AGACCTACTAGAGGATGGACTTGAGGATATGGGGAGGGGGAATGGTAAGCTGTGACAAAGCGAGAGAGTGGCATGGACATATATACACTACCAAACGTAAGGTAGATAGCTAGTGGGAAGCAGCCGCATAGCACAGGGAGATCAGCTCGGTGCTTTGTGACCACCTAGAAGGTGGGATAGGGAGGGTGAGAGGGAGGCAGACACAAGAGGGAAAAGATATGGGAACATAGGTATATGTATAACTGATTCACTTTGTTATAAAGCAGAAACTAACACACCACTGTAAAGCAATCATACTCCAATAAAGATGTTAAAAAAAATGGAATTCAAGCCCATCAGAGCTACTGAATCGGAATCTGCACTTTTACCATCTCCCCAGTGTACTTGTGTACCCATGAATACTTGAAAGGTATATTTCTACCACGACATGTCTTTTCTATCTGAGAAATGCACAGATTTTATTCAGTTTGATATAAATAAAACACTCAAAAGTGCAAAAAAAAAAAAAACTCATTTGACCAGTCACTTATGTAATGTTCATTGATATAACACTTATTAATATTCAGCTCCTGGGAACACAATTTGGGAAATACTATACTAGAAAAAAATATGTATAAAATAAGTCGGGGGAATCCAGCTAAGTAATGGAGTACTTACTTACATTAATAAGTTATTTAAGTATTTTATTTTATGCAGAGTTTCTTTAATGTGAGTTTCTCAAGTGCATTAAAATAGTATTTTAAGTGGTTTTTAAAGCATTAATCACTTTTGAAAAGATAATAAACATGTTTCTAAAAATTTAAGCTTATAATTCCCACTCCTACCCTGTCTCCCAGTCCAGCATTTCTTCTCTTCAGCATTTGATTTATGAGAGCTCAAGTTATATTCAACTTTTCAGGACATTTCCTATGCCATATGAAAGAAAGCATATCTATATTTATGTAAGAAAGGGAAAAAGCCTACTTCTGAGTAGCCACTAAAATCTATGTGACAGTGGAGGATAATAATAAGAGGAAATTAACTGGATAAAAGGGTCAGGAACCTTTATTTAACGATGACTTTCTGTGAGATTGGGGCGAACAAATAACCTCTGTGATTCTTACTGTATAATTAAAATGACTATTACTTCCCACCACCTGAAAATGAATGATATGGGGGTTAAACAAGAACAGAATTTTGACCTTTGGGTAAATCCCTTCAGTGATTTAAAAGAAAGTGTCCTCATTTCTAACCAATACTTTAGTATATGTCTATGATCCCATTCACTAACCAGCTCTAATTTTATTCTTTTCCTTAGTGCCTGCTGCCTGTCATTTGTCCACTTGTTTTCCCTCCGTATAGTTAAGATGTTGTCGATAATACTTGCGTTTCGGTGAAAAGTCCATTTGAGGAAAAATAATTGTTGGGGACAAAAAACACCACCTGGATCAAGAGACAAGTAAACACACATGGTGGGTCTTTAGTCCAGGGTTTATTTACCCAAGCCTAGAAAATAATTATGGGGCAAAGTGATTAGGTATGGAAGTGTAGAACTGTAATGAATGACTGTGAGTAAACGTTATCGTCGTTATCACTGTTTTCCCCCATAAGTAAAATGCCCTTTCATAAGACAAAGAATGACCTAAGATCAGTTGGAGTTTAGTCATCTGATTGTATTCATTCTTTTTTATTCTGTAGAGATTTACCATATTTAATTACCATTTGAAGACCTAAAATACCAGCTCTTCTAAAATAATGTTCCCTCTGAAATTTCCAACAGTTACAGAATTTGGTTATCTGGAAATTTACTGCACATATGGCCCAGCAGGAGAATAATTACACCTTACTGATATCCTCTCACAATGCCATGAGAAAAAGTAGAAAGGAAAATCTGGCTGAAGCTGTGAAAAAATGAGATATATTTATAAACCTGAGAGGTCGACTTTCCAAATTAGTTTCAAATCCAGATACCACATACATATGCTTGTACTCACCTTCACATTTCCACAAATTCATACAAGAAAACACTCCATGATTTACTTCTAGGCATTAGGCATATAAATATCTGCATAGTATATTTGTGTGTGTATGTATCTATGTGTGTATAATATGTGATTCACACGTATGATTGTGAGATATGAAATATGATTCATAATTTGCTAGGGTTAGCCACTGTTACTTTAATTTTTCCTTAATATACAAACTCTCAATATCTAAGCTTAGGTGAAAAAATTTAAATGTATGAAAATTCTTTTTTTCCATCAACATTCATAAGAGCATTAAACTGTATATTAACTATTCCGCTGGGTGAATAAATTATACTTACCTCTTTGCCTGGGGGTTGCTTCTTATTAAAGTGTGTTAGATCCATATATCATAAAAGGACACGATTGAGATTCCTCCCCCCGCATTTATTTTTGGTAAAAATAGTCACTGCTTGCAAACATGTACATCTATTTTAAAAAATTGTTCTTCACTAATTATATACTGTGTAGTGTCACAAGGGTGTTGTTATTTTATTTTACCTTTATTTTTGCTTGTAATATTTTTGTTAAATTTGGGAGGAAACTTGAAAAATTAATTAAAATGAACTTGTGTCTCAACATTTCATTGCATCCCAGGAATGGAGAAGAGGGAAGGAGACTAGCAATAGCAACTCATTGGATAAGAGGCAACCACTGGTTTTATGAAAGGATCAGGGCTTGTTCAGATTCTATTTAGAATATTGTAAGGGCTTAATAGCTAGCTCTAGTGAGATTACAAGCTACAAATTGATGGTTGAAGATAAAGGGAAGATGGGGCTAGAAAGCAGGATATTAGAAACAAATGAGAGCTATCTAAATCCCACACAATCTGGGAAAATGCAAATGAATATGACCAAAGGGGAGTGGGGAAAATCCAACAAGCGGATAGCCCATAGGTGATAGAAGTATGGCTGCAGGGCTGGGTGGCCCTTTCCCGCCTCTCTCTACCTGGAGATCAGAAGACACACTGGGCCTTCCCTCCATTCATTCATTCCACAGAGAAGAACATTGTCTATGTTACAGGCAAGGTCAGATTCGTGGATCTGCAGCCTGCACAGTTGCTTATTTTAATGGTCTGCCGTCACCATCTGTAAAGTTTCAATAATTTTTAAATAGTTTTCATTTTTGCACATTTTCATTTTACTGGGTGTCGTGAATTATGTAATCAATCCTGGATGTGGACATATTGAGTGTATAAATGCTTCCATGAGTTGCATACCAAATACAGTAATCACTAAGTTATTTATTTATACATCTAACTGTTACCCATCTATTCATTCATACATGCATATTGACATACTCTCCCATGCAGGAAACGTGGAGGAGTGAAAGTTGTATGTATGGGTCTGTGGGCCAGGAAAGAAGGTGAACTTGAAAAAAAAAAAAAGTTAAATCTAAGAAATATCAGTAATTGAAAGCCTCTTTTATGTTTCAAGGTCAAGAACTATGAAAATATAAATACATATTGTGTATATATATGTGTGTATATGTGACTATATATAATGAAATAAATGATAGATGTTAGTAATATATCTTATTCTCCTCCTTACAAAAATATGGCAATCTATGTAATCCATAGGTCTGGAAAGAGGCCAGGAATCTGCATTCTTAAACAAGTGCCCCAAGAGCTTCTGATGCAGGTTGTTTCCAGACATGCCCTCCAAACACTGAGTGAAAAGATAGTTAATGTTGTGTTTTTCGTATTTACTTATAAGTGGGAGAACCTGGTGACTCTTTTTTCTAGTAGCCCTCAGCAGCAGTCTCAGAGGGAAAAAAAAGAATGTTGTAACTAGACTTTCTCTGTGTTGTTTGGGCCCCTGTTCAAAATCACTGTAAGGTATTTGCTTCTCCAAGCAATACACTATATACAATGCAGTCCCTATTGGATGCCAAGCCACCACTAGTGTAAGATTGTTTGCAGATGCAGCTAACCAAATTAGGGGCAAGTACATTTTAGAAACAGCTTCTGGAAATGTGACCTGTCACCTGTCCACCTTGTATCAGAGATCTTGAATAAAAAGAGAGTTAGAAATATACTAGTATATATGTTCAGAAGAATACTCACTGGTAATTTAGATTTTTTATTCGCACCCACCTTTTCTGAAAGATAAAACTCTGAGAAGTTGTTTCATTGTGCCTATAGGAAATTCCTCTCCTCCCCACTTCCTCCTCTTACTCCTCCTTTCCTTCTTTTTCATGCTTCTTTTTACATATAAAGCTATTCTCAGCATTTCAGGGACTTCCTTAACTTCATCTGTCCATTCCATCAATAAATATTTATTGAGCACCTACTAAATGCACTGTACAAGACACTACAGTGAATCAAAGTATATATAAAAAAATCACTCAGCACATATTTACTGAGGGCCACTTTGTGCCAGTCTCACCTTCTGACCCATGACTAAGGGTGTAGACCCCATCCTCAAGGAGCTTGTATTCCAGTACCTATATCTAAACAACTATAATAAAAAACTAAAAACAAATCAATGAGGGGCTTCCCTTGTGGCGTAGTGGCTGAGCATCTGCCTGCTAATGCAGGGGACACGGGGTCGAGCCCTGGTCTGGGAGGATCCCACATGCCATGGAGCAGCTAGGCTCATGAGCCACAACTACTGAGCGTGCGCGTCTGAAGCCTGTGCTCCGCAACAAGAGAGGCCGCAATAGTGAGGGGTCCGCGCACCGCGACCAAGAGTGGCTCCCGCTCGCCACAGCTAGAGAAAGCCCTCGCACAGAAATGAAGACCCAACACAGCAAAAATAAATGAGTAAATTAATAGACTCCTACCCCCATTATCTTAAAAAAAAGGACAAATCAATGAGATGTCAGTCAAGTGTCATGGAATTTCAGAGGCAAGGAATCTTTAAATCTAAAGTAATCAGAGAAGGCTTTGTGGATGAAATTCTGTTTTATCTGGCCCTTGAAGGATAAGAAATATTTATGTAGGTGAAGACACCCAAGGAAGGCATTCCAAGTAATGGAAATAGCGTGGCAGGCATACAGAGGTGAGAAGGTGTGGGGTAAGCCCTGGGAATATAAAGCAGTTAATTTGATTTTAAGTACCCAGTATATAAAAAGGAATACTAAATAGTACAATGAGAAGAGGTAGCAAAGGCCAAAGATGGGACACTAAGAGTATAAATTAAGAAAATTATCTCCAGATTCTATTTTCTAATTTTGCTTCTGTAAGAATGGTATCCATCTAGATTGATGATCACCTTTCTTCTTCTCCATATGCAAATTTCTTCTCTAGAGAAAAATTTACCTTCCTCCCTCCAATCATGATCCAGGTCCCAAAGAAGTTTCCCTCCATGGTGTCTTGCAAAGTCAGCCTCTCTTGGGAATTTCTCACTAGTACACCCTGGAACATTCTGGTGTTTGTTTTCCATAGGCTCACTAACAGCCTTCACCTATTATTCACCTCCTAGACATTCAGTGGTTGCTGAAAGGCCTTTTCGTAAAATCAGTGTGGTTTAATCTTTAAAATCCTAAATCAAGGCCACAGGCAGCCTTGATGGCCTCTGGACCCTTGGTGAGAAAAATAAACTCAGTGCACACCAGTGAGAGATCACAGCCTTTTCCTCTGACAACTTTTTTGGCATCTTTGGCTGCCCTTTTTATGTGCTTGTCATTGTGCTTCCTTACATCAATCTCATAAAACATCCTTTTCCTCATGCTTGACATATTGATATCATTCTACCACAGATGAAACACAGAGCGATGTAATATGGGCAGGTGATGGAATTATTTGCAATGCACAGAAATCTCTGCTGATGTTTAAGACTGGTGCAATATTAAACACATTACTTTCCCTGACAGACGTTTTCATTACACCCATGCCATGCAGGTGGAGAATCTAAAAGTGAAATCTTGTTTCTCCCAACTGCAGATGGAGAATCTAAAAGTGAAATCTTGTTTCTCCCAACTGGGTCCATGCAATATAAGTTAAAAGTGTGCAAGTGTGTGTGTGTGTGTGTGTGTGTGTGTGTGTGTGTGTGTGTGTTTCTCTGTATATTTATCTTTACAAAATACAGTCTATTGTTTAAACCACATTTGAATTTACTTGGAGAAATGGCACAAATCCCAGAGAACTTAGAGTAAAAACAGTCATTCTTTATCAGACCAGTATTTGTATGGTGGTGGTGTCACATGGACAGATTTGAAGAACTTTTCTCAGATGGGACAGACAAAAAAATAGCCTGGTAAAACTCAAGGAAGACCAACATTAGAAGGCCAGTTTTTCCTTCAGAATGAGTTAATGTGGATCATAGTCTTATGAGAAAGAGAACCAAGTGCAAGATAGATGATACAAAAGGCTATAGTGATGAAAACAACAAAAGGTAGCATTTCTTGGTGATTTCTTGTGCCAGTAACTTTCACATGTTTTATGTTCATGTTTAAAAATTAAATCCTTGTAACAACCCTAAGAAGTAGGTAACTGATTACACCTATTTACCAATGAGAAAAACAAAGTTTATAAAACTCATGTAACTTGTCCAAAGTAACACATCCGTTGATTCAAGCCCAGGTCTGTCTGGGCACAAAGTTTAGGCTTTTAACTGATTGAAATTCTATATCCTTATGGAGAGGTAAAGCCCAGATTCTAGAAGATCGGCTAAAGAAATATGCCATGCCAGTCAGCAGGAATACTGGCTCTGAGGCTAGAAGAGTGCCTGTCTGTTGTCTGCCCACTCCTGCTGAATGTTCAAGATCTTTTTAAATAAATAGTTGCAGCTCTGTGGGGTGTTTTGATTGTATGCCCTCTGGATTCCATTGGTGGAGTTTACTTACTCTACCCTGGACCTAAAGCTGGAGTGAAGGTTGTTACCTCCGGGTGAGGAATAGTTGCAGTTCTAATGGAATTTTCTCTTAGTTCTGTGTTTTTCCTCTTCCGGTCTTCTAATGAGGAAAGACATCTCAGAGGGCAATGTCTCTTTCAGTTTCATCAGGCAGATCCAGCAGAGGCCTGTGCAACCCAAGTGGCCTTTTGCAGCGTCTGCCTGGAAGGAAGAGTTTTCTAAGAAGGAACTTGTGGTTCATTCATTATGTACTTTCTCTACTGGGGCAATAATAGTGAAAACTATTTTACAATGGATTTTACAATGGACATCTTCACGTCCACCGTTGGGAATTATACCATTAATGTATAGGAATTTAAGAGCTCTTTGCTCCCATAACTTTATTGAGAGGAAAAACCCAGAAGAATCTTAGTTGACATTAACATGACACAATTAACAATTTGTTTAGCTGCCCTTTCAACCCAGAAGTTGAGACATTAGCCTTTTCTATGTTTCAGGTGAGCAAAATGTGACAATGTATCTGTACCTTAATTCAGCACACATTTTTGATAACCTCCCATATACTAGGCACTGGAGAGGAATACAATGGAATACAATGTAAAAGTTCAGTTTCTTTACCCTTCAGTGTTTTGTAATCTACTGGTGGAAGCAAACACAATGACATAGTCTGTAATACAATGTGTGAATTGTGGTGATAGAGGCATAGGTGGAGTATCATGAGAGCAGAGCAGGTGACCAACTGGCTCAGCTGGATTTGGGAGGTGGAGATTCCTATAGGATGTGACACCAGGGCAGAGCAGGAACTAAGAGCATGGTCTACACAAAAGTAACCTTTTTTTTTTTTTTTGCGGTTCGCGGGCCTCTCACTGTTGTGGCCTCTCCCATTGCGGAGCACAGGCTCCGGACGCGCAGGCTCAGCGGCCATGGCTCACGGGCCCAGCCGCTCCGCGGCATGTGGGATCTTCCCAGACCGGGGCACGAACCCGCGTCCCCTGCATCGGCAGGCGGACTCTCAACCACTGCGCCACCAGGGAAGCCCAGTAATCTTTTTCTGATGGGGTATCCTGCATGTTGAACTGAATGCTGAGTGCTTTACATGCACTGTCAAAATTAATCTTTTCCTTAAAACAACCCAATGGAATGTGTACTATTATTATCACCATTTTATAAACTTTGCAAGTAGCAAAGCAGAGATTTGAACACATGTTCTCTGGCTTCAGAGCTCAGCTCTTCACAAAGATGCCACACTACCCTTAACTCTGGTATGTCACCTTGGAATACCCCCAAGCAAAGCAAAGTTCTTCTTTGCTCAGTAATCACTCTTGCCCTCAGGCAGTGAGTTGGGTTTTAGCTTTTGATGCATTTCCTTTCTGAAATGGAAGTTAATGATTTGGGTGGAAAATAAACCTGCAGATATCAGCTTTGCTGTTAGCCGCTTAGCCCCAAGGTCTAGGCATCTGGGTTCCTCTAAGTATGCGTATGCAGTGCTCTATATTATTCACTGCGCACATCTCCAGCATGGCACTATATTGTACAGGTAACACATGACCACGCCCTGATGCCTCTCAACCCCGTGGTCCTTGGCATCTCAGATGGGCCCAGCAGCAAAATACTTTGCCTGCCAGGGTAGTGCTTTTCTGAAGACAAGCATTTTCTTTTATATTCTGGAGACAAAAGAGCATTTTCTTTCATCAGCCTACTAGAGCCTTATGGAAATTCTGAGAAGTCAAGTTCCGTCTCATAATGCATGAATGTTATTTATCTTGAACGCTGCAAATTTGGCATATTGGTGGGGGGTGACAAGGTTAGGTAGATTTATTAGCATCCTGTCAGGAAATTTCCCATGAGTAGTGGATGTTTGTCAAAAACTTCAGTATAATTGATGGGAGCAAGTTGGACTAATTCTTAGCAGATCCATACTGGCTCTGTTCACACCTTTCCTTTACAGACAACAAAATGTACTGAGCAGAGAGCTCATTAAAAAGACCTTCCTGTAAACATACTCTTTGTACCGGGTTTCTCTCCTTTTCCTTTGTTTCATATAATTATTTCAGTTACTTGAAAAGATACAAGCACATATCAGAAGCATTACTGAATAGGCAATGATTTTTACTCATTTGTATGTATCTTTTAACTCTCCAAGGGAACGCTTTTACTCCAGGGAATAAGGATTAACAAGAAGCTGGTATCAATTCTGTGTCTCCCTCTGCTTTTACTAAAGGATTAGTGGTTTCAACCGTTGGGTCTAAAAGCCATCAGGACAGAGATATAATGGTGGAAAGAGGTTAGCCTTGGAATTAGGACACTTGGGTCCCAGTCTCAAGCCTCCAGCTTGCTAGCTCTTTGGCCATGGGCCAGTCATTTAAACTTGCTGAGCTTCGGTTTCCTTGTTTGAAAGGTGAGGTTAATGATACCCATCTCACAGGGTTCCTAATAAATATTAAATGAAATGAAAAATGTCACAGTTACTTGACCTGAGCATCTTTCAATTTCTAGTTCAAGCACTGCCTCCCCTGAAAAGCCTTTCCTGATGTGCCCAAGAAATAACAGCTGCCGTTTATTGAGAAGTTGTAAAGTTGCTGTACACTGTGCAGCACAGTTGGCATGCTTTCTGCGTGCAGACTTTCCACAAAGTAGCATCTTCTGGCTGGGAAGACCTGCCGTGGAAGGTTCTGCAGATGAAAGAGTTTTAAGAAAGTGGACTTGTGATCCAATAGCCAAGCCTCAGGATCAAGAGATAGGGAGAGCGACTGTGGAAAAGAGAGAGAAATAGAGAGAAATGGAGTCCAAGGGTTGGCAGGGAGGAGAGAGAGACAGAGAGGGAATAAGAGAAGAAATCTTGGCCAAGACAAGATGTCTATCCTTTCTAAACTTTAGTTTCCTTATCAGTAAAGCAGTAAATAATAAAGCCCACGTCTTACCTCTATTTGGGTGACTAAATGGGATGATTTCTATCACATGCTTCCCACAGTGCCTGGCACGTAACAAACTCTTATTAATAGAATATAATATTATCGTTTCTGATGACAGGTTCCTTTTTGTTATGAGCATTCCTAGCACACATTATGTTCTAGATTCCATCCTCCGATTTTCATTGTTCATTTCAATTTCTACCTTCTCTGCTAGTCTTTGAGGAAACCAGAGTCCATGGTTTTTCATCTCTGGACAGCGTCCATCACACAAAAACACAGATTATTTCTGAAGAAAAAAATAGGGAGAGAAAGAAGGAAGGAGGAATACAGTAATGTGCTTGATAAAGTGTCAGAGGCTACACAGGGTGGTAACCTAGCAAACACTACAGGAGTAGCAGGTCAATTTAGGTTCTAGCCAGAATTTTCATAAAGTTGCAGTTCCTATTGCAAAGTGATAGCTCTGCCTCTGAAAGCATTTCACCAAAGCCAGAAGAGCAAGACAAACGAACAAACAAAACGTCCACACATTATAGTGTTTGAATTTTAATGTAGTTTCCCTATTCCTTTCTTCCTATAGGAGGAATTGATACTCTAAGGGAGACTTTTCACAAAGTAGCATCTTCTGGCTGGGAAGACCTGCCATGGAAGGTTCTGCAGATGAAAGAGTTTGATTAGTTTTAAGGAAGTGGACTTGCGATCCAATAGCCAACATTGCAAAGGGAGTTGAATTGCTTCTGTTTCTGTTTAGGTTAAAACAATTTGGCCTAGCCAAGGATGATTTTGGCCTGGGAAGCTCAGATTTCTAATCCAGCCTGACTGGCCTATTCCTAGTTCCAGAATTTTCCACATGCCTTTTTTTTTTTTTTTTTTTGCGGTATGCGGGCCTTTCACCGCTGTGGCCTCTCCCGTTGGGGAGCACAGGCTCCGGACGCGCAGGCCCAGCGGCCATGGCTCACGTGCCCAGGCACTCCGCGGCATGTGGAATCCTCCCGGACCGGGGCACGAACCCGTGTCCCCTGCATCGGCAGGTGGACTCTCAACCACTGCGCCACCAGGGAAGCCCTCCACATGCCTTTTTAGTTCACTTACGGGGTAGTTTCAAGGAGTCAAATGAAACACCCTTAGTGAGAGTGTTTTACACTGCTGGTTGTAGTCCCAACTCTGAGACTCTTCTTACATTCTCTGTGCCTGGGACACCCATACACCCCATTCATCTAGTCAAACAGCCTTGTCTTTATCCAGCACAAATCTCCTTCCCTTGTGGTCTTCAAACATGGGAACAGCCTTTCTTGACAAGTGCATTTCTGTCTCTTCTCACATTGTGGCCTTCTTTAAAGGTCAGGAATTTCGAAAAGAAATAAAGGTCCTAGAAAGTGAAAGAGAAAGATACAAGCTAATTCTTTTCTAAAGTTTATTGTCATCAATTACTATAAAGCAGATCTGGATGGGGCTTTCAGATGAGTTTTGTTTTTCCTGTAACAAGGTTGAAAAATAATTTTGAGTTAACGTTTTAAAAATGGAGAATTTCACATAAAAATGAAAATTGTTAGCTACTCTTGGCAAGTCAGAAGACATTGCAAAAATATCTTCTGCAAAATCTGGGCCTGCATTCCCATGTGGCAAAATTCTGCTAGAGATCAGGAGCAATTATTTTAGATATTCTTTGGGTGGCTGCACTTTCTAGAATTCTCTATTTCCCCACCAACACCAAAGCTGATGGCCAGTTCTGATAATGACAACTAAATATGAAAATGCTTGAACACTAGAATTCTTAAACCCAGACTACTTTATTAATTTGCATTACCTGCTTAAACTCTGGAGGCATTTGATTGTGCAAAAGGACAGGAAAAGGAAATACCAAACTAGATGTGTTACATGCTATTATTTAATTATAGTCTCTCTTTTCTGTCACTTCTACAGTTTCTACTTACATTTCCCCATTCCCAGCTACCTAAATATCTTTACTCCCAATGGAAGATGAATTATACAAGATTTACAGCCTATGGACCAGAAGAAAAATTCTGCTTCTAAGTCCTGCAGTCTTATTTTGCACTTCTGGCATTAAATATCCCTAAATCAAGAAGAGGTTAAGAAAAAATTAGCGAAATAACTATTGCCCTACTAACAGGCAGTAATAGGACAATCTGTTCATGTACCCACTTCACAAGTCCACGTTCTTAAAACTAATCAAACCCTTTCATCCGCAGAACCTTCCACAGCAGGCCTTTTTCTGCGAAGAAAGACCAGCAAGTTCCCCCACACAATTCTATTTGACAGAAAATTATCATCTTATTATTTTTTCCATTTCAGAACTAAATATTTTTTCCCTTCTAACTTTCCCAGTCTTATTTTAAAATGGAAATAGCCAAGAGCTAGGTAGTTGTCTTATTCTTTTTCCTTGAATCCATTCCCCACTCCTTTTTCACGTTATGTATATGTTTTTCTCTGAAGTTTTGCTTACATATATAAGCTTCTTTTATATTTTAACTTGCATTTATACTGCTCTTCAGGCTTATATCCTTAATGCTTAAAAAACTTGGTAATTTTTCTACCTCTTTTATTTTGCATTGCAATGCCTTAAGTTGTGTGTTTGTGCGTGTGTGTGTGTGTGTGTGTGTGTTTATTGACCTTTATGAAAAACATTCTAAGTTTACATCTCACCACTTGTCACCAACCCTGCTCTCTCATAGCTTGTGATATTTTTAAATGTTTATGAAGTAGCCCAACCCCAGAGTGAACTTTCTAAAGTCCATGTAATATCAATATCTGTCCCCACTTAACCCTCCGGATGACACTTCAGTGACCTCAGGTTGAAATACAAATGCTTTATCACTCACAAGGATTATCATGGTCTGCTGTCTCTCTCCCTTTCCAGCAGCATCTGTTTCATTCCCTCATCCAGATTCCAGCCATACTGCACACCTCAGAGGGCCTTGAGTACCATAATACAGAGATGGAACTTGCCATGTGTATGCATTAAGTAGCCACTGAAAGATTTTGTTCAAAGGGGTGAAATTATGTGAACTGTGCATTAGGAAGATTTCTTTGGGGAAACTGTGTAGCAGGCCCTGTTCAGAAACAGAGTTGGCAACTAATAACTGCATCAGTTATTAGTTATATTTGTTATAGTTATATTTGTTATAGTGCTGTTATATTTGTTCAGACCAAGAGGTTTTGAGGGACTGAACCGGGCTCTGGGAATGGGGCTACCAAGGAATGACTTTAAAGTTTTGAGCCTGAGTAAATGGAAAAATTGGAACACATAGTAAATTTGGGGCAATATGGGGCATATGGAAAGTAGTGATGAAAATGGTGAGTTTGGGTCATCTATAGAAAGAGTTGGTTGTAATAGTTGGTTATAGCTTAGATTTTGGATGGGATGAGAGCGTATAGACCTGGGGTCCTCTGCTTAGAAGTAGTAGCTGAATCCATGGGTTGATTCACATGAAGTCATCAAGAGACAGAATATGGAACAATGTCACTGAGGATAGAGCCTTGGGGGGAACACATTTTTAAGTTGTACGTGATAGAAGAAAAACTAAAGGAAAGTTTGAGAATGAGAAATTGTCAGGTTCATTGCACCATTACCCTCATTTTTTCCCTGTCTGAGAATACCCTTATCAAGAATTTATAAGAGTAGCCAATCCCTTCCACCACAATAAGAGCTACCTATTTAGCCTGTAGTTACATATCCTATTGTAGTAACCAAAGGTCTTGCCCATTAGAGTACGTAAATCAGATGCCTCCACCTCCACCTCTTCAATGAGGTACATCTGGATGTCAAGGTGATTGGCATAACAGTAATGCATAATAACCAGAAATTAGGTTTATCTTCCAAGATCTTAATAGAACATCCTCCTCAGGAGGAAACCTTTCTGACTTATCAGGCTTGGAAGTGAAATCTATTTACTTTTCATTTATTTTTCACCCTATCTGTTTCTGTCATTGTCCTTTTTTAATTACTAGAGATATTTATATGGAAAACAGGATCCTTTTTTTTTTTTTTTTAAGATCTTGTGGTTGATGTCTTGTTTCCTCCCATCATGCCAGTTATTTAAGCTGCAGTAGAATCTCCTTTTATCATCTATGGTTTCCCTAAAGAGCAGTGTGAAGGAGATTAGATATTGAGAGGAGTAGGTAAATAGAAACAGGATGTGTGCATATGTATAGCAGGGGGATGGGGGGTGGTGGAGATTGGTGGGTGGCCAGGGATAGTACCTTAGGAATTGTCTCAGATCTAAGAGAAAGTTGATGGCATTTCAGAGGGAATTTGAAAAGTAAGATAGTGCAAAAATGACTCTGAAAGAAGTGAATGAGACCTCCAGACCAGTGACCAGCACAGTAGAGGAGTAGGGGCTGGTGAAGTCAGAAACAAGATTGTTCTGCTGGCTTGTGCAGCTAGAACACACCTTTCTTCTGTGCTCTGGGAAGATGAGCCTCCCCCTTATAATATGACATTTGGAGAACTTTTTAACTGTTAAGAAAATGTTCAGAATGCACTGCAAGGGCTGCCCAGCCACATCCATTGATTTACATGGAAGCCATGGGGTTCAGTCACATAGAGATCTTGTGAAGACTGGAAAGCTGACAAGGAGCTGAGACCAAAAAGAGAGAAATTGGGGTCCTCAGGGAAATTCACCATGAGTGACCCATCAGCTAGACTAAATAGCATGCCTAGGATGTCAAGGAAAAGAAGTGGTTCCAAGTCAGGTTTGAAACTAATTCTAAATATCCTTAGATCTTCTTTCCCTGCATTGCCTGTGGGTGCTGGGAAAGAGATAGTTTGCAAAGGAGAGAACATGTCTCTCAGGGCTTTCCTGTTCTTCCATGGGAGAGGCCCCTGAAAGTGCTGCATTGTGACAAGAGGAAGATGTTCTACCACTGGCTGTAGAGGGACAAGCGCCCTAGAAGATATGAATCTAGATGTGGTTGCCAGCTCTACTGGGGACAGAGTAAAAGCTTTCAAGGACACACTGGCCTCTAGAGCATGAGGCTGGAAATCTGATAGATGTAAGCTCTACTCCCAACCAGGAATTTCTAGAAAATAAGTGGAGTGGGCAGGGGATCCTAGGGCAAGGCTAGACTTCTTGCTAATCAAGAAAGTTGTGTTCAAAATATTGGGGCAGGGCTTCCCTGGTGGCGCAGTGGTTGAGAGTCCGCCTGCCGATGCAGGGGACACGGGTTCGTGCCCCGGTCCGGGAAGATCCCACATGGCACGGAGCGGCTGGGCCCATGAACCATGGCCGCTGAGCCTGCGCGTCCAGAGCCTGTGCTCCGCAATGGGAGAGGCCACAACAGTGAGAGGCCCGCGTACCGCAAAAAAAAAAAAAAAAAAAAAAAAAAAAAAATTGGGGCAAAGTGTGTGGTTCTTCTAAGCAGGGTACATTGGTAACTTCATGGTTTTAGCTCATGGGCTTGCTCTTATTTGGTCAGCGTTAAGGTCAGCTAAAAAATAAGAAAGTTATAACATGAATGGGTGCATTCCTCATTTCTATTCTATGGTCTAAATTATTTTATTCTGGGCCTCCCCTCTTCCTATAGGCAAGAAGGGGAAAATCTGAGAGCCATGTGTTTCTGCCATGACACCCTGGGTGCAACCTGATGGCTCTTCCAAAAGTCCCCGTGTCCTCCTCGGAGAAGAGTCCAGCATGATGGCCTATGCTGCCCTCACAGCTGCAAGAAAGCATGGCAGGCAGCGATGCCCCCAAAATATGTTGTTAATCCTAGTTGATGCTGAGGACTGTGTGTCAGAAACTCACTTTCAGCAATCTGTTAACAGCAACAAAAAGAGTAATTGGTCTCAAGCCATGGAGAAAATCAGCTTATTATTTGCAAAGACTGTTACTTAATGAGGCTCGTTGGTGACTTTTCAGAGACAATTTTAGACATTGAAAATGGCTATTTCACCTTCTCACTCCGCTGTGCAGGCTCCAGCAGAAGAGCGGGGAGATATTAAGTGTATTTCTTTGCTTCCTTTATAGGAGCTTTAATGATTTATGTTGAAGTGGTGCTAAACAGGTGATGGGTGCACAGGCAGACCAGCAAGGAGGCCGCCTAGGATCGGGGACCTCCCGCCTCCCAGTCAAAGTACATTAGCATGCTGGCCTCAGACCACTTTAGCTACAGTTGAAAGGACAAGAAAGTAATGTGAAGAAAAAAATTGTCTTGCATTGCAGACTTCAGAGGGAAACACCAGCAAAAAACACTGCTCATGCTTTGGGAGGCACTTTTATTTTTTGTGGTTTAATAGATGTCTCTTCGATTCCCCTTCATTCATCTTTTCACTTCATTCACTTTTCACCTGCCTTTATTTGGCAATGGTGCCGCCACTTTCATAATCCTCAGAAGGGCTGTGTTGATTTAAGGCCTGTCTCATTGAAAGGGAATGGCATCCTTATTTCATTACAGACCATTTAAAGATACAACTCAATTATTTCTTCTTTCAGGAAGCTTTCCTGGATTCCCTGACCCTGTGTTGAAATGGAACTCTTCTTCAATCCTCCCAAACTCATTGCTTAGAAATGATCACAAAGTTGCACTGTCAGGAAGTGGCCCAGACCATCTGCTTCAACTATGTTTCCTGCCTTTATAATGGTGGAAATAAAAAATAAGATTTTTTCTCAGCATTCAAGATGTACTCTGGACCTTCTCCACAACAGGCCGGATCATCCTAGCACCAGGGAATACCAGCTAATGATAGCTAATACATTCAGATTGCTTACCATGCCAGGTGTGTTTCAGGTAGTGATTAAAAGGCAGAATAGGGTACAAATGTGTGATGTCCAGAGCCAGAGACATTTTCAGATCTTGCCATTTCATCCCTGTGTGACATTGGCTGTGTTACTTCACCTTTCTAAGCCACAATTTTCTCCTTTATAAAATGGGGATAATTGTAGCTGTTGTAAGTTGTTTTCAGTGTTCAATGAGATCATCTGTGTTAGAACACTTATCATAATACCTAGCATGTAGTAAAAAATAAATGTTTATTATTCTTCTCATCCATTGCATATCTCCAAACGCTTAAGCATAATTTTCAACACCCTGTTATATGGCAAGGATCTTAGATTCTGAAATTGCTACACAGTAAACCTGGTGGCTGAAGACCAATGGGATGATAATTATGATAATAGCCAGGCACATTTTCTTCTTCAGACAATAGATTTTAAATCTCTGCTCAAGAAACTGATTGGCAGTGCTGTCTTAGATCACTACCCTCTATTCCTCTATTTTTGAAGCAGAGGATGATTCTATCAGATTTCCCCAATTGTGAGCTTTTGGAATCTAGGATTGAATATTTGCCATGGAGAATCTGGGGACACATAACTAGAGAGTGTATAATAATCCCATACTCACTCTTGGAAAAGGAAAGACAAAAAGCTTTATCTCAGGAGTGCTTGAGGGTGAATACTTTGCTTGTATATATATTAAATGCATTGCTTTTTTCCCATGTATCCCACCCCCCTCTCCTCTGTCTCTGTCACACACACACACACACACACACACACACACACACACACACACACACTCACGCACTTCCCAGAAGAGTTCTGCTACCTGAAGCAATGTTAAGAAGAATTATAGAATTCGACCTTATAAAATACTGTGGGCTATTCCAAGGAAATGTAAAATTCTCAAACTCTTGGAGTTGTTTTATTAGCACTATTCCTAATAACAATTACTGTTTGCATGAGTCAACAGTGGGTATCGCCACTTTCTGTGATAACACTTATCAGACTGTTAGCAGTTACACAGAACTCCCCCCTTCTACAAGCTCCATACTAAGTCACCAACGCCATTTCCTGTGGTAGAGCGCCCCCTAGCACCTCCACACACCTCTGTGTTCAGTTTGCTCCAAGACTCTAAAGAACAGCTATTAAATATCTGGGGCAGCTGTCACCATTGAGGGATCTAGGCTCTCCAAGAGTTTACGTGTCCAGCATTGATCTCCGGATATTTGTTCATCTGACTTCCCAGAAGCTCGAATAGGGAAGGACTGTCTTCAGAGAGCCTGATGTGCTGGAGGCAAAGCAGGTGGCTTTCTGTCAGGTCACAATTGAATTAGAGTCCCATTAATTTTGTCAAGTCAACGCAATTCTCTTAAGCTGCTAATGATCTTTGGAAGAGTTTCAGTGAAGCAGTGGGTGGACTTTTATTAGAAAATGTTTAAAGCTCGTGTCTGTGTGTGTGTGTGTGTGTGTGAGAGAGAGAGAGAGAGAGAGAGAGAGAGAGAGGGAGAACAATTGAGGTAACCTGATTTATGAAGTTCACATACTTTATTGCTGAAATGAAGAGGTGTTGGCTGTTGTCTTATTTGTATTTAATTTGGGTGGCCCACCTTGGCGTTAGATCAAAAGCTTTGGGCCCTCTTTTTAAAGCATTTGCATGTCTGGGAGGAAGGTGGTAGGCTCATGCATCAGAACATACGAGTGCATTGCTTAAACCTCTCTCCGAAGGCCGGGAGGGTGAGGGGGAGGTGTGAGGTGTTTTAAAAATACGACATGCTGCTAAATTCCCTGCCAACCTCCGTTCATGCTGAGTGGAGTGTAACAAGTATCAGATAGTTCCTCCAGATGTCAGCTATTTAAAGAGGCATGTGCTACAGGGAGATCAGTTCGGTGCTTTGTGATCATCTAGAGGGGTGGGTTAGGAAGGGTGGGAGGGAGACGCAAGAGGGAGGGGATATATGTATATGTATAGCTGATTCACTTTGTTGTACAGCAGAAACTAACACAACACTGTAAAGCAATTATACTCCAATAAAGATGTTTAAAAAATGGGTTAAAGACCTAAATATAAGAACTAAAACTATAAAACTCTAAGAAGAAAACATAGAGGAAAATCTTCATGAGATTAGAATTGGCAATGACTTCTTGGATATACCACCAAAGCATAGGCAATAGATAAACTGGAGTTCATCAAAATAAAAACTTTTGTGCATCAAAGGAGACTATCAACAGAGCGAAGAGGACACCAATGGGATGTGAGAAAGTATTTGCAAATCATATATGATAAAGGATTGATATTCAAAATGTATAAAGAACTGCTACAACTCAGCAACAACAACAAAACACCCCACCCAAAAAAACCCAATTGAATAGACACTACTTCTCCAAAGAAGATAATACAATGGCCAATAAGCACATGGATAATGCTCAACATCACTAATCATTAGGGATATGCAATCAAAACTCCAATGAGAGGGCTTCCCTGGTGGCGCAGTGGTTGAGAGTCTGCCTGCCGATGCAGGGGACACAGGTTCGTGCCCCGGTCCGGGAAGATCCCACGTGCCGCGGAGCGGCTGGGCCCGTGAGCCATGGCCACTGAGCCTGTGTGTCTGGAGCCTATGCTCCGCAACGGGAGAGGCCACAACAGTGAGAGGCCCGTGTACCACAAAAAAAAAACACAAAAAAACAAAACTACAATGAGATATTACTCCATACCCATTAGGATGGCTATTATAAAAAGCAAAATCAAAACAGAAAACAACAAGTGTTAGTGAGGATGTGGAGAAGTTGGAAAGCTTGTGCATTGTTGGTGGACATGTAAAACACTACAGCCACTGTGGAAAACTGTATGGTAGTTCCTCAAAAATTAAACATCAAATTACCATATGATTTAGCAATTCCACTTCTAGGCAAATACCCAAAAGAATTAGAAGCAGGAACATGAACAGCTATTTGTACCCCAGTGGTCATAGCAGCATTCTTTACTATAGCCAAAAGGAAGAAACAACTCAAATGCCCATTTAGGGATGGATGGATACACAAAATGTGGTATATGCATAGAATGGAGTATTAATCAGCATGAAAAAGGAATTAAATTTTGATAAATGCCACAATGTGGACAAACCTTGAAAACAGTCTGCTAAGTGAAATGAGCCAGACACAGGACAAATATTATATGATTCAATGCATTTGAGATACCCGGAATTGTCAGATTTGTAGGAGAAAGTAAGTTGACCAATGTAAGATAGTACTGATTGGAAAAAAAGAGAGGATCAGTTTTGCTTCTCATTTTCAGAATGTGTAGCATTGGTGTTTAATCTTTACTATAGTAAAGGCCCACTCCCCTCCATCAGCTCATGTGGTGTTTTCTTACCACATCCATGCTTAAAACTTTCTGCAGAAGATTATCATTTTTTTTTTGAAACAATCTGTTCTCCTTCAGTTTCTATGAATTCAGACTTGATTTTTTTTTTTTTTTTTCTTAATTCAGATCTGAGCTCTGTTCTTTCATCTTCTGGAGCTCCTGTAGTTATTGAGTTTTATCATTTCTCTGAGGATTAGTTCTTTAGGTTTTGTGTGGAAATGAAATAAGCTAGCTTTCAGCTCTCGGCTTACCGTTGGTGGCAAACTTACTTAACTAGTCCTTCCTTTCTGGTTGGAGATGACATGGGCTCAAATCATCCTACTGCCTTGTGTGAATCAGACACCCAGATATACAGGTGGTCTGAGAAAAGAGGGATGTGTGACTGAGCGAAGGTTGAATTTCTGGAGAAGAAAGTTTGGTATTTTCCTTCAACCCTCACATCTCTCTCTTCTGAGGAACAAAATGGAGGTGTCTTTTGGTTATGTCAAACACCAGAGGGATCAGACGTCCTTCAAACAAACTGACTTGGAGAGAGACCATGGTCAAGGTTTGTGGGAGTTGTTTTTCCTTGCCTTTTCTTTTCTGGATTCTTCTGCAGGCATCCTAGGTTGACACATTTGCAGAAAGAGATAAAGGCAACCAAACAGAGAAGAATCACAACCTACGTAGTCCCTGTATGTCTGCTGGTAAAAGGATCCCACTATCCTATCTTTAGTTAGTCCCTTGGTAGGGCAGGAGAGGCGGAGCTTTTGTTTATGAAGTTAAATAAAAACACTGTGTGTCAAAAGGAAGGGCCTTCCTTGTCTGCTGTTTACAGTGATAGGAGAGACGGTATTAGTTTTTGTTCTAAGCTCTGCTTCCAGCCTTTTTTCCTACCTTCTGATTCACATTGTCTCATACGGAAAACTTCTGTCTTTCAAGTGAAGCACTTGTTCTGTTGTCAGCAATTATAGCTTCTCTAGTGTTTTTCTAAGACCCTTCTCTGAAGGGAACATCACTCTGGTTCTCACATCAATAGTAATGCTTCTGTTTTTCCTATGTACATACAATTTTTTTCTTCTTCAACTTGGAGTCATAATGTTGAATGAAAACTGAGCCCGCGAATGCTATTCTGGGGTCTTTTGGATGCAGTGCTGAGCTCTCTTCAGTATATTCCATGGAGAGGTTAGAACTTGGTAAGAAAGTCTATTTTCTTCTCCTGTCCCTTCTTATCCACCCTTCTCTTTACCTGTCCATGCTCTGAAGATGGCATTCACTCAACTGGACCAGAGGGCAACTGCTGACGAATTTGAACTATGGAATTACACTGATTATGGGTTGCCCTGAAATTTACTCAAGCCTTGTCAATGTATTTTCTATTTCACATTTTTCTCACATTTGTGGTACGTCAATACATATATATTTACCTTATCACTACCTTAAAGGATACCAGTCACGTTTCTCATACACAAATACACATACACTATGGATTTAAAGAGGATTCATCGCTATGTACATTCTGTTTTAAGGGGTCTAAGTTAAAATTGAATAATGTTGTAAGAATGAAAACTGAAAGAGAAGTCTTGGGGTGCCAACAGGTAGGAAGGATGGCATATGTTAAAGGAGCATTGAAAAGAAAGTGATTAAGAAGAAAAATGAAATGGAAAAGAAAACTCTCCTCCATTTAGGGCCCACAGAACTAGGCTAAACCAGAAAACAGGGAGACACGTGTTGAAGGGTACTTTTGACAAGTCCCTTGCACCCACCCCCACAGCCGCCCACAACATAGGTGTATATTGTCTCTGCACGATTTAGTATCGGGTGCTCTTCTGCATTTCTCAGTCTGGGGGCTGAATTCCTCAGCGTCCTTGTCATGTTACAGAAATAGAAAGCCCAATATCATAGTCATACCACCACCCCACTTGCCGCCCACAGCCTAACAGAAGAGCAGGCAGACCTCAGTTTCCGAAAGGGCTGTATTCCGGAAGTTACTTGATGAATTCTCAGAGCTCAGATCATGTTTTCCCAGAGATAGAATGTATTCTATTTCCAGAACTCAAACATCTGCTAACCCAGGACTTTCCCAATATCCTAGTCTAGCACTACTACTATTATCAGGTACCTGGCTACGTAGGAAATGTTTTCTAAAGGAGTATGTATTTGGAATTCCGGTTTGGGGTGCTAACAACATATTTCTTACCACTGCAGATTTGATGACAAGGCCTGGGCTACCCAACCATGCACTTTCTGTCTCCAAACATTCCGTGAGGGGTAGCTCTGGGTCAAGGTGGACGTGAAGAGGGGACTCAAGGACAGAAAGAGGCTCCAACTAGAAAAGCTGTGGTGAGGTGCTGGGCTGGATGCTCTGGGATGGAGTGAAGAGGAGAGTTAGATCTGGTTGAGGGGAATAATCAGAGCCCTGGGGATGGGGAGGGGTGGAGGAGAAGGGATGGAAGTTGAAGGAGTGGGGCTTCAGCGGTTAATAAAGAACAGAAGCAGAAAATAGTTCAGTGAAATTCCACACCCAATCGTATTTGTGCCAGAAAAGTGAGCAAAGTTGATCTATACTCAATTCCTTCTGTGAGGGGAGGAGACGGACATATATGCAGATTAGCATTCATGGAGAGGAACTGTTCAGTAAGAGCACAGGAAGGAGAGCTTTATTCTGATTGAAGGATTAGGAAACACTTGATGGAAGAGAAGAGGAAGCATTTGTGGTAGGCCTGAGGATTTTACTTACTTGAGATAGGTAGGGAATAGAAGGATAAGCCCAGTCCAGGAAGAGGGTGGGTGAGATCCCAGTCTCCAGGTGGGGCAGTGCAGGGGAGGTGGAGGGAACGAGGAGGATATGCCTGTAGAGTGTCGAGGATTAGAAGGGATGGGAAGTCATGATTTTACCTTCTAGGATGGATTTTCTTCTGTGGCACCATATATCCTCCTTGACCTCCAAAGAGACTTCAGTCCCACAGGCAACTAGTAGCTGTAGTGGGTGAGAAGGAGTGAGGATGGGAGAGGGTACTGCGGAGAGGACCTGGGGCTTTGAGAAGCTGACAGCTGGGGGCTAGTGGTCAAGGAGGTTCCCCCCCTTCTTGCCTCTTCTCTGGCCCCAGTGCCACCCAGCCCATGGTGGCACTCTCAGATCCTGATCAGGTGGGGGTAGGGAGAGAAGCATGGTTTTGGAGCTCAGATTATGTCTTAGGGTATCCCAGACATCAGCAACAGGGGAACATAGGGGAAGGGAATTTTTGAGCAAATGGGGAGGACCTGGAATGCTGGTTCACACATTGTATGAAATTGGTTGTAAGAAAGACTGCGTCAGTCTGTATTTTGGGAAATAATCATAAGCCCCTGTTTCCTTGGGCTCTGCTGCCCACCACTTCTTCTAAAATGACAAGTGAAATGCCTGATTCTCCAATTTCTCCCCATGCACATAAAGCCCTATGCCAAGGTTGGGGGTGCTCTCTGGTCACTGAATTCTGAGACATGGGAGAAAAGAAGGAGTAGGAGAAGAAGAATCTTTGCAAACATTTTTCAAAGGCATAAGCCTTCTATTAAAAAACTGAAATGGTCACTTTTGTGTCAGGAATTATGGGAGAGGACAGATGCCTACAGAGAGGCAGCCACACCGACTACAAGTGCTGCACTCAGAAGAGGCCCTTCAAAGCAGAGCGAGCTCCACATTTCGGAGAAGGCAAATGGCTATTGACATTCACAGAGGCCTGGGGGGAGTGGATGGTTCCTGGGTCGATAGGTACAAGGTGAGGGAGGAGGTGGCTGGCTCTCAGCCTCCACTCTTCTGTCAGCTGTTAGGGCCTGCCTCTGCTGGAATTCCTCTTTGAGGTCTCTGCAGCTGGAGGTTAGAGGTTTACACACTTTAAATGTGTGTGTAATGTGAGTGTGTGCACACACACTCTCTCTGGCCTGCACGCCTGACCCCAGTCTTAATAATGAACTATTAGGGAAATGGAATTCTAATCATTCACTGTCTCTTGACCATTCCCAAGTGGAAGGACACAAGGCTTTATATTAAGATTCAGCGCAACTTGGAAGCTGTAATTTTGAGGCTTAAACAGCATTCTTTGATGGAATGCTCTTATTAGTCATATGTACAGAAACCTCCATGTTGTCAGCCATAGAATATCATGTCTGTATAACATGCTGGGTGAGTATTGGCATAAGTTTAAAAAAAAAAAATTACCAACCCTACTATCTAAATGAACATGCTAAAATTTGAGTATTACCTACCCATCAATGTACTTCGGAAGCTCTCTTTTGCCCTGAGTTCAGGTGAAGTTCTCAACTCCTATAAAAGCATATTTTGGGGGCTTCCCTGGTGGCGCAGTGGTTGAGAGTCCGCCTGCCGATGCAGGGGACACGGGTTCGTGCCCCGGTCCGCGAAGATCCCACGTGCCGTGGAGCGGCTGGGCCCGTGAGCCATGGCCGCTGGGCCTGCGCGTCCGGAGCCTGTGCTCCGCAACGGGAAAGGCCACAACAGTGAGAGGCCCGCGTACCGGAAAAAAAAAAAAAAACACGTATTTTGGTATCTTTGTAACGGATGTGTGCGTGTGTGTGTGTATGTGTGATCTTATTCACTAGTAACCGGAGGTGAGCAGGAACATGTTAACAATCAAGTCAGTAGGTAAGAGAGATGGATCTTATCTTACTCGTGTTTTTATGCATCTTTGAGCACTTCCTCTTTCTAGAATTCAGTTTACTCATCTATATGAGGGATTTGAAGTAATCAGTGGTTCTTCAATAATTGGGAGGTCATGAACTTCTTTAAAAATCTGAAGAAATCTTTGCACCTTCTTTCCAGGAAAAAAAAAAAAAGCACAACCAGACTAAATTGAATGTAGTTTCAGGAAGGAGTTTTACAGACCATTTTCAAGGTTGTCATATTCAACCATAGATATTATGCACTACCTAAATATGTAGTTTAGAATTATACAACTCTAAGGGGCACAATTCATATGACTGTTGATAACCCTTCAGAAGTGTGCAAAGAGGTGGCCCTCTTCATAGCAGTTCCTTGAACTCCAGGCTAAGAACTCTTGCGCCAAGTGAGCTCTGCGGTTCTTTATGGATTTGAATGTCCCTAATTCCACAAATGTCATTATTATTACCCAAAGCCTTGTATTGGTCAGCTCAGGCTGTATAACAAAATACAACAGACTGGCTTAAATAACAGAAGTGTACTTCCTCATAGTTCTGGAACTGGAAATCCAAGACCCAGGCGCCAGTAGGTGAAGTTTCTCCTGAGGCTTCTTCTCTCCTTGACTTGCAGATAGCCACTTTCTCCCTTGTCTTCACACGGCCCTTGTCTCCATGCCTGCATACTCTTGGTGTTGCTGCTGCTTCTTCTAAGGACATGTATCCTATTGGATCAGGTTCCCACCTTTATGACATCATTTAATTTTAAGTATCTCTTTAAGGATCCTTTCTCCAAAAACAGCCACATTTAGGGGTTAGAGTTTCAACATATGAATTTTAGGGAAACAAAATTCAGTCTATACCAAACCCCAACCTGGTAAATGCATTGCAGAGAGTAATAGTTAACAGCTAGGTGAATCAAAGCATCTTTCAAATCTCCTCCACGTCAGAAAAGACACAAATAGATCTATCAAACATTAGAATAAACTATGCTGCTTTCTGCAATGGGGATGTATAATTGATAACCAAAATCTTTATGCTACTATTATTAGAAGGAACACTTTCACGGAGGTTTTTTGTTTTGGTTTGTTTGTTTTTAGTAGTAAAAACGAACAAAAACAAAACAAAACAAAAAAACTATTTAAAAACTTAGTACGTAGAAATAAATTAACTTTGTTTGGAATTGGTCATCAAGAGCCCTGGTCAAGGGTTGTACGTACTGGGGAAGAGAATGAGTTGGGGGAGAAGAAATTATAATAAGCCATAAATATTTTTTTGTTTTTCTTTGGGCCATGCATGGAATCATCTTCCTATGACGTAAATCAAGCAACCAGAAGTGTCTTCCACATCTGGTAACTGGGGGTGGGGCAGCTGGGGGTGGCTATTTCTGCTAGTCCCGATTTTCTTTTCACTGTAGTGGGAGAGTGGGGGCTGAGGAGAAAAGGCCAAGAGTTTCTTGTAGTTTTTAAAATTTATTATCGCTCCCCCAGCATCACATTTAGTAACCACCATCCGCTGAGTAACTCCCAAAGCAACAGCCATTGTACACCCACCCCTGACTCCCCTAGTCCCAGCAGGAGCTCAGGAAGAGACTTTGAAAGAGAAGAGGGTTAAAAAATGTGCTGGATGTTGTTATTCCTAAAGCTTCACCATGACTCTGTGACACTTTAATTTATTTAGCAACAAGTCAAACCTGTTAGTGGTGTTACAGACCCTCCAAGAATATTCAGCACCACCCAAGAGCACACTGTCCTTTTGTCCTTCTTTTTTCGGATGCACCCGCCTTTCTGTGTTCATCTTCTCAGTACCAACAAGGTACGCATTTTAGGAAGTTGCGCCTGTCAAGCACCATGACTCCCTTGTGATCCTTTACTGCTGCACAGACACACTCCCTTGGATGAACTGGCTCACTCTCCCTGAATTGGGCTAAGATATACGGCACTGAAGACTTCTGCCTCTCATACCATCACTCCCCTGTGAATCTTCTTCTTGATTCCTAGAAAATCCACAGCAAACGGTTCGTCTTCTGCATTCATTTGCCTGAAATTAACAAGGGGGTTGTTGGCCAAGCAAGGCCGCGGGGGAGAGGTACAGCAGGGGAAATAAACAGTAGGTATTAACCCAAAGCTGTGTACTTGTTAGCCTCCGTTTCTATTATACAGATTTAAATTTTATTTATTTTTTGTAATTCTTGAATTTTATTTTATTTATTTATTTTTGATACAACGGGTTCTTTTAGTTGTCTATTTTATACATATGAGTGTACATATGTCAATCCCAATCTCCCAATTCATCCCACGCCCCCTGCCACATTTAAATTTAAAAAAACTCATAATCCATGTGAGATAGCCTATGATTGAGTTGCTTAATGTCTGGAAATTAATGTTAGAGCAAAGAATTAAAATCCAGCTATTTCCATTTCTAAAGCAGCATGACAAATACATCTCTCAGCCACACCATATTAAAACCATTGGAAATCATACATAATAGAGTCCCTTCTTCATTAAAACTTGGTTTCAGGGGACAAAAATGTGGTCTTTCTTCTGGTATAACTTTTCAAAAACCTTCCAATTTTCTCTAGCTCCAAGTTTCATATATACATATATGCTTTTTGTCTTCTTTGTCTTTCTTTTATGGCTTAAAAATAAACTCCGTGTACCTTATTTAACAATGATATTGCTCATATCAGAGTTCTCTTTTGGAATATTGTTTCCAGGATTTTCAC
The DNA here is from genome assembly GCF_949987515.2 of Delphinus delphis. Lineage (NCBI taxonomy): Eukaryota > Metazoa > Chordata > Mammalia > Artiodactyla > Delphinidae > Delphinus > Delphinus delphis. The sequence continues at coordinate 24,192,533 of NC_082684.1, read as the reverse complement.
TTAGAAAGGATCAAAAATCAGAGGGTGTCAGATGCATTTGCATGGCATTTAGTTTCCAGATTGAGCAGTAGTTTTTAAAATTATAATTGATTTTGTCAGGTTCTTGGATTTTGGAGTATAGACTGGCAATCTCGGGAAATGAACATCATCTCTATTCATAAAATAGTAACAAGATTGGTGTAAATGTTCTGGGGACTCCTTCAGACCTACCAAGGGAAGGGAGCAACTTCCGAGATAAAGAGCTTGGCTGTCATTTGTGACAGAAGCACAGGCAGTAATTCATTTATTTGTATTTCCTAAGACTCCAATAATTGTATGAATAGCTACAGGTTATCTGAATACAGAATATATTGTGGATCAGCAGCTAATTAAATGCAACCCTAGGTGGCCTTTCCGTTTTCAGATAGTGAACACAAACTATTTTTAGTCTGTAAGGTATAAATTGCCCAGGCACTATGTAATATGAATCAATATCTAACGCAAATACTTTGGGCATCATTTAATTCTTATATATATAATTGAAAGTTGTTTATACGAAACATATTTTTTGGCTTTAAGTGTTGCACAAAAGAACACAAAGGATGTATAAACTATCATCTAATAGCTAGCACTCTGAGACAACCATTTGTATGTAATTTGCTTTATTTCATTACAGAGCAAGTATTTTGATATGTATGTTATATAACTTGTGATGAGCATTATTATTTTAAAAAAGGAGAAAATTAGAAGAATTTGATCTCAGGTCTCTTTCTGAAAGCATCCCTCTACTATTCCATTATATACAGAAAGTGATCATTAAGGACAGAATATTTTTAAGCACACATGAATTTATCTCCTTTCATTTATCATTTTTATTTATCTAATTTTTCTCATTTTATTGATAAAATGAGAGTTTATGTAATTTGTTCAGTCACAAATATTGCAGATTTTTTTGTAATTGATTTTGACTGTTATTGCATTGCGGTCAGAAGATATGGAATAAAATTATTGATTCTTCATTATTTATTTATGATTCTAATACATGACTACTTTTTGCATTATGTCTCATGTTTTTGAAAGGATGGGACCCTCTAATTGTTTATCCAGGGTTGTAGGTATGTCATTTATTTCTGGTCTGCTAATTATGCTTTTTAAAAGAGTTATAGCCTTTTTCTCCCAGCTTATTCTGTAAGTTTTAACAAGAAGGATATAGTATTTATATTCAATAAATAGTTATTAAGCTCTTAACATGGGTTAAGCATTGTTGTAAGTCCTGGAAATTAGCAGTAATCAAACAAAAATATCCACCCCCATGGAACATACGTTTTAGTGGGGTTTTTGATCATGGGTTTGTCAGTTTTTTCAGTCTATCAATATGTGTTTTATATATTTTTAGGCTATGTTATTAGGCACATACAGATTCAGGACTGTTATATCCCCTGGGTTAATGGTTTTTCTCAAGACACAATGATAACATTTTTGGTGATAATGTCTGTTTTGTCTGCCAGTAATATTTCTGAATCTGTTTCCTTTTGGTTAACATTTGCCAAGTACATTTGTTAGAATATTGATTTGAGGGTTTGGTAATTATGCTTCTCTAGGTCATACATAGCCACTTTTTTACTTGTTTCTCGGTCATGCTGCCTTGGGCCACTTACCAGTTTAAGCTTTTCTGTGTGAGATCAAGGAACCTTCTATGTTGTTTAAACATAGTTATGTGGTCTCAGTTAAAAACTGACAAATCAATGTCCTAATTAATATATCTGGCAAATGTCAACCAAAAGAAAACAGATATGATGTCCTCATTCACATGGTGAAGGTGGCTTATCTCCACACCTGCATTCCAGAAAAGGGACAAAGGGGAAATAGACAGCACTTAGAAAGCAAGTGTCGTTCTCTTAAGATGTGAGTTGGAATTTGCATACATTACTTGTGTAGCATTCAGCAACGGAAGAGTAAATTAATTTAGACCATAGATTCAGTACATAGGTGACTTGGGTTCAAATCCTGGCTCTACCATCTACTAGCTATGGCAAGTGACAATGTGTACCTCCTTTCCCCAGTTATAAAATAGGGACAATAATAATACCTAGTTTACAAGCATTAAGAAAATGTTGATTATTATTCTTGTTTTGAAGCCACCACAAACAAGTTGTTGACAGTGGTGGTAGTGGTAGTTACACAATGCTTACTTAAATTTAGACCTATCATACCAGTTCCTTTTACCCATCATTTCCTTTTGAATGTCACTCCCTTTCTCTGGGATTATTTTCTTTATACTGAAGTATGTCCTTTAGTGGTCATGCTGGTGATCATCTGTGAGTGGTAAGCTTAATCAAACTTCCTTCATCTTAAAATGTCTTAGGTTTGCCTCCACTCTTAAATGATCTGCCTAGTTAAATAAATCTAGATTGAAAGGCATTTTTCTTTCAACACAAAACTATTATATTCATTGTCTTGTGAGCTTTACTTAAAAGTTATATGTTGATTTTAAGATTTTTATCTTAGTTTTGGTGTTTTTGGTTTCATGATGATGAACCAAGGTGTGGCTATTTCTCTCTCTCTCTTTCTCTCTCTTTTTTTTTTTTTTTTCCTGCTTAGGATTCTTTAATATAAGAATTCACATTCCTTAAATATAAAAAATGTCCAAATTGTTATCATTTTGATTACCCTTTACCCCATTTTCTCTACTTTCTTTTTCTAGAAATCTTAATAGATGTATGTTGAACTTTTCATTTGATTTTTCGTAATTCTTACCTCTTTTGTATTATCTAAATCTTTTTCCCTCTGTGTTCCATTTTAAGAACTTTCTTTAGTTCTTTCTTCTAGTTCATTAATTCTCTCTTCGAATACATTTACATAATCTATCCACTGACTTTTTTTTTTTTTTTTTTTTTTTTGCGGTACGCGGGCCTCTCACTGTTGTGGCCTCTCCCATTGCCGAGCACAGGCTCCGGACGCGCAGGCTCAGCGGCCATGGCTCACGGGCCCAGCCGCTCCGCGGCATGTGGGATCTTCCCGGACCGGGGCACGAACCCGTGTTCCCTGCATCGGCAGGCATGACTCTCAACCACTGCGCCACCAGGGAAGCCCAATCTACTGACTTTTTAAAAAAATTTCATTAACTGTGTTGCATTTCCAAATGATTTTAGCTCTTTCTTAAGTATGCCCATTATCACATTCTTTTTTTTTTTCTCCTCTATGGTTTCTATAATTTCTTTATTTAGTCATTTCAACCATTTTGGGGGACAATTTCTTTCAGATTGTTCTGTTATCTCACATTCCTGGGTTTCTTATTCTCCCACTCTTGTGTCTATTAACTGTCTCTCATGGTGGATAATCTTCTTACTGGATAATTATTTTTCTTATAATCTTATTTTATGTTGATATTGCTTTAGGAGCCATGCATGCCACACTCTACAGAGTAATATTCTAGAGGAATATTTCAGCTTCTTCTGACACTGAAATGGTGTGTGTTATTAAACAAGTCATTCTCTAAGTATCTCAGTTTCTTTAACTTTGTTAAGTGTCTTCTGAATACCTTTCTTTTTCTTGTCCAAACCAGTTATTGAGGAGGAATGGCCTTGTCTTGGTTAGAGAGAGAAGAGTAGTTTTGCTTTTTGTTCAGGATTTTTAAGACACATGTCTTTATTTAAGGGAATTCAGTTTTATTTACGTTCAGTCCACCAGGATTCCCTGCTGGGAGATAAAGGACAATAGGGCAAGCAAGTCAGCGTACTTTTCCCATAGCAATGAGCTCTTCACCAATGAAAAATGTCCTCTTAGATCACAGGAACAGCAGCTGTGTAGGTGTTGCTAGTGGGGGGAGAAAAAACCCACAGTAATCTTTGGTGTTTAAAATAGAAACATAAAATTGTTAATTTGTCTGAAGACAACTTGTACTGCATGCAATAATGAAAAATGAAGTTTTAGTGCAACAATACTAGATTCATTTTACAGAAGTCTAAAATTTCTCACCTCATTGTGTGAGGTTTTAATAAACACCAGTGTGCTAGGATTTTTGTAGCACGAAGGAATTGGTTTTAAGCCTCAAAATAAAGCCAAGAGATTACATTTAAGTAAATGCAGTTGTTAAGGGCAAATATAAATTTTAAAAGAAATTTTAATTGGTATTATATATAAATTTGAAAAGAAACTTAGAGGTTCTGTACTCCATCCTCTCATTTACTGCAAGACAGCAACTTCAGTGTCCCTAAAAGACATCTACTGCTTGAACATTTCCTGTGATGGAGAGCCCACTGCCTGCAAGGCATCCCTTCCAATTTTGTAATGGCTCCAAATGTTGACAAGTTCTTCCTTATAATGAGATGCTTGCATATTTTGGAGATGTATCTATCCTATGTATGTATGTAAGTATGTATGTATCTATATCTATCTATCTACGAAATGTTCTCTCCTATAGTAATTAAACGTATGTCTGTACTATTTCACAAACATTCGTTGAATGTCTTATACTGTCCTGGTATTATTGTGCTAAGTTTGAGATAGGGAATATTGTGATCTCCATTTGACTGATGAGAAAACAGGCTTTCAGAGGATAGGCAACTTGCCCAAGGTCACACAGCTATTAAATAATGGAGCAGGGATTTGAACATAAGCTATCTGGCCCTAGAACTTAAGCTGTTTGACTCTAGGACGAGGTCCCAGCTCCCTACATGATGCGTCTATAAATCATGCAGGGGACCCAGATATAAACCCAACTGACAATAACAGAATGTGACAAATGTTAACAGAAGATAGGAAAGAGCAACGAATTCTGCTTTTTCAGGTTGGAAATGGTAGATTGTGAAGACATAGGTATCATCAATGACAAAATATTGTTATCGTAAATGCTGTTTCATCTATTTTAAGAACATCCTGTTTCTCTTACTGTGATGTAAACTTACATCTCAATATTCCCCTGTCCTCACCATCAGTTTTGGAAAGGGCTAAATCCTTAGTACCACTGAGAAATTTCCTTGTTACTCACCTTGCAGACATTTTTGGAACTGCTTAGATAACACTTCGTACCTTCTTTTTGGGGAGCATTCATCTCATTCCCCATCCCCCCACCAAGATTTCTCTGTTAAGTGGGTTTAAGACTACATCATATCAAAGAGAAAATGAAAATGGCCAGTTATTTTAAATCTGTGCCTCTGTCTTAGAATATATACTCTTCATGGAGTTGTGAGATAGACACTTGAATGAGATGGATGCTTGAACTATGATGTTCCTAGAATTAAAAGTTTATGAATTGGATCCAGTGGGTGTTTTAGTATCTGACAAGTAACTGTGTGGAAGAAATTGAACAAAGGAAAACTCCTGGCTGTGCTACAATTTAACTTTTTATTTATATGGTATTTATTTGACACCTCTGAATAGGGGAACCCTGTCATTTGAGATAAAAAAACATAGTTTCCAACATGAGAGTTTCTTTTCCTCTCCCCTCCCTCCCCTTCCCCCCTTTCCTTTTCTTCCTGTGCTTCCTTTCTCTTCCTTTCCTTTCCTTTCCTTTTGTTGCCTTTCCTTATCCCATGGAACACCTGTGCTTTTTTCTTTTTTTTGAAATAAAAAGTCCCCATTGAGATTTTCAGGATTTAGCAAAATCTAAATGACAAGTGAAAGCTAAGCTTAAAGTTTTCCTCCACTGGGAAGCCCTCTGGGGCTGATTCCATCCCACATTGATAATCTCCTTACTTTACATTTCTGCTCCTCTGCCTATTTGAAATTCTTTAAGTCCAGATTCATGGTAACAGTTAAACTGAACATTTACAATATTATTTTCAAATGTATCTTCTCATTTAACCCTCAAAACAATCCTGTGAGTTTTGAATTATTCATGTTTATACTATTGAGGAAATAGGCTCAGTGAGTTTAAAGTAACTTGCTCGAAGTCACAGGGCCAAGTAGTAGATGAGGTTTTGAACTCTAGTCCTTCGACATTAGGGTCACTTGTCACCTTGTATATGAATCCCTCCTCATACTCCTTTTTCTCGCTACAGTGGATTAATTCCATTCTCTATTCTTCTGTATACTTTGTTTATACCTTTATTCTAATAGCACATTGTATTTGGGAAGCTGAATATATGGATGGAATTTATGGTTTGTTTTATTTGTTTTTGATGGCTTTTTCCTGCTAGATTATAAACTTCTTAAGCCCTTAAATCTTTTCTTTTTCATGCCGGAGTCCCCTGGAAGTCCACCACTTCGCCTGGTGCCTTGCCCATGGTTAGCATAAATGTAATGTTCATGAAATAGATCAATTGATGCAGCAAAATAATTGTTTCTTTCTATACTAAGTAGAACCTAGTTCAGAGGTACATTCTCAGTAACTTTAAAAAAATTATTGAATTCTAATGAAATACCAAATAAATCCAGTGGAAATTATTAAAAGATTTAGAAGCCATGCTTTTTAGGGGGAAGGCTAAATAATTGGAATGTATTGTTTATTTAAGAAAAGAGGGTGAGAAAATAAAGAGATGGGAAAGAGAAGTAGCCAGAGAGCCCTTCCAGATCCCAAAGCAGACTGAGATGGTGTGAGTTCCACCCTCTGCTGGAAAATGATTAGCTATGAAACAGGGCTGGGTTCTGGTAGTCCATATTATCTGGTTCTGGGGCCATGGTGAGCTTTATTGTTTTGGAGTTGGCTTGAAGGATATTTGTGAGAAGGATGTGATTAAGCTGCTCCCCATTCTGCTAAATATGGGCAAAGAGAATCCAATGAGTCGGGTAACACACGGGAGTGGCTTTCCATTCTGTGTTTGGGAATTGCAAGGGGAGCTCTTTGTTTATTCAGTCCTCTTGAGATTTGTCAACAAGAAGAGAAAACCATCAGCAGAGATAAATTTCAAGGAGTCCTCTGGAGAAAAAGACAGTTCTTTTCATTACTCACATTTATTGAGCATTTACTGTGTACCAGGCACTGTTTATACATAGTTTACAGATGATGCCTTTCTGAATCCTCACAGCAAACCTCTTGGATAGATAGTATGATTATTCCCATTTTTCAGATGGAGAGGCTGTGATGCAGAGGGGCTAAGGACCTTGCCAACATTTTTCACAGCCGCTAACAAGCAAAATCAGGATTTGAACCTAGGTAGGCAAGCACCAGAGCCCCAAATCGAAATCTGTATGCGCTCTCAAAGTCTCTTCGAAATTTTTGATTTGATATTTTTTTATAGGCATACAAATGATATTATTACTTCTGTTATTATAGAACCCTCATTCACATTGTTTGAGTCATTAAAACTGGATAAAGATTTACATGATCTCTGATAGCCGGTATAAGCTTAGAGAAGACTAACAGGGGTTTAAATGTCCAAATCTCTCTATGAGGAAGTAATTGAATCCTGTCCTTGACTAAAAGCAACATTTGTTTCCATGGTAAAATAATTTCACTTGGATTGCGAACGAAGCTGGCTAAAGTTTACACAGGAATATTTCATATTTTTTTCTTTTCCTTAAAGAAATGTGTGAGATTCTAACAAAGCAGATATCTCAGTGCCCTTGATCAAGAGACTGGGAAAATTTCCTAGAGTGATTTTTCTCAACGTCCAAACTCCCGATATCCCCATTTCAGCCACAAGGAGGATAAGAAAACAACTATGGATGTTTATATGAAGGATAAGTTAAAGGAACAGAAGCCACATATATATCCTCTAAACTATAAAATTATACAACAATGCCATTGTCTTCGTTTTTTTAATCAAATACATGTAGGAGTGATACTTAAAAGGATAAAGCTTCTATTTTATACTCCCAAATGTAAAGTATCGTCAAAATCTGCCTTTTTGCAGGATGGCTTTCTTCAATAAATGAGCAGAAGGATGAATTATGTGGCTATAAATAAACCTACTGACATATAATAAAGCAAAGTTCGACTGTTTTATGGAACCCTTGGATATATTTATAGCCACGTTAACAGTCACCTGTATTTTTTCAGGACTTTCGTTTCATTTCACATTATGAGAGTTTAGTCGTTTTGGTTTTTATTTTCCCTCCTCCCTAAACTTACTTTTTGGAACTCTGTTTCAAGAGAAAAAGTCAGGATTTCTACTCTTTATTTTTGGGGAGAAAAGGGCCCTCACTGGAGTATAGGGCTCACACAGACACAGACTGCTCCAGTGTTTTCTGTGTCTGTGCAGTCAGATTAGCTGTACTTGCGACAAACAACCGGATGGGTGTCTCCTGCCAGCAGCGAAGTGGAAAGTCAGAGTCTGTGCAAGTGAGAGAAGGCACATGCAGAGACAAAATGTATTGTGAGAGACTGACAGGGCAGCGCCACATTAGATTCCTGGCACCTGACACGATTAAGTACCATCGTGAGGCTTATTTTAGGAGCCAGAAGATTCCCCAGACTACGTTATAGCTGAGGTACCCACCAAGGGAAGACAGAGAGTGTCAGATGGGTCAGGATTCTCGTACCTTATCTTGAGACAGTCTTTTTCGGGGAGGGGAGAAGCGGGGAGATTAAAACAGGGGGAAGAAATCTATAATGCCAAATTCTGCAGATTGAAACAATAGAGAAACCAAGCTATTAACTAGGCAAATCCAGCCACAGGCTTCTTTTTTTTGGAAACTGCATTCCATTCAGAAACTTAAGGTTCCAGAAAGTCTGGTTAGGATGCCATGGGGGTTTATCTAAGTGGAGCTAAGCGTGGTTGTTCCTGTGAAATTATTTATACTTTTCAACTTTAAATCTGTGGTGAGCATAACGTTTCTAAATCTATTTCTCTTCCTTTCTATCTTAAAAGTAGACTCTCATCTTTATCCTGGAGCTCATTCCTAAGTGTTCTCATTCAAAGGGCCCACTAGAAAAGACAACTCAGGAGGAAAGAGGGGAGCTTTGGTGGTAGTCCAGGTGATGACAAATCCTTCAGCTGGAACTATAGATGCAGGCTGTGTCTAGGAGTTATCTCTGGAGCTAAAAACCTAAGAAAAAATACTTAATATATCAACCTAATATAAACTCTAATAGACCTGAGAATGATGGGAATTAGAAAAGAAATCTAAGTAGGAATGTGTTGACTAGAGGAAGAGAGAGGAGGGATAGAAAACAAATGAAAAAAAAATTCAATAATGTGTTAAATTGGAGTACATTCATTTTATCAGGGTAATTGTGGATTATTTCTTTAAAGTTTAAGAAGTAAAATAAACTAGTCCTGCATTTGTCCTCTGATAAGTCTTCTCAGTATTTAACTCAGTCCCCAAATGGAATTCCAGCCTTATTGGAATTCATAGATACTTCTTTTGACATTTTGCAAAAAATAAATTAATAATTGTACGCATGACAGGTAAAATGAATAGTTCCAGCTGTGAGGCACCAGCAGCATTTCCAGATTCCGTACTGCATTAAGGCTTTATTTCTCACTTTGTTGCCTAGCAGATAATTGATTGGAAGGTACATCTAAGCTTCCCATCCTTCCTTGGGATGAAGGAAAAGAAAAAAACAGTCTCCAACACTCAGTGCCAATTTAGAAAAGAAGAAAAACGTTAAGTGGAGGGGGGTCAACTCATCACCTCTGGAAATGTGTGTCTCTGGGGATCAGTGTCACTAAAGCCAGCTAAGTATGTCAGTGGAATGAATGCTGTATAAAAATCTGAGTATGAGGTTGTCAGTTGATTCACTGGATTCATTAATTCAGCAAATATTTACTGAGCTTCTACTATGTGCTACCCACTCTTCCACACACAGAAGATATAGGGGAGACCAAGACAAAGTTTCAACCTTCAGGGAACTTACAGTCTTTTTAAGGAGATAGACTATGAACAATCATAAAGAAAATAATTTCAGAAAGTGGAGAGTGCTTCAAAGGAAATAGAACAAGGTAATGGGATAAAGCGCCTTTCAGGGTGGTAGTGGCTAACTTTAGATGAGGGCCAGAGAGGGCCTCTGAGGAGGCGACGTCTACAATGAACCAATCACATGAAAATCTTAGGGAAAAGTGTTCCAGAGAAGAGGGGACAGCACGTATAAAGGCATTGAGTCGGGAAACAACTTGGCACATTCAAAGAGCAAAGAGTGGGTCTGGGAGACTGGAAGGTAGTGAGTAAGGGGTCATCTGGCAGAAGATGGAGTTGGAGAATTAGGTATAAGCCAGGTCATCTAGGTCTCTTTAAGGCCATGTTAGAGAGTTAGACTAAGTCCAAAGTGCAGTGGGGCTCCACCTGGAGGACAAAATCAAGGAGTGGTTGGATTGAATGGGAATGTTTGTTTTTTTTTTTAAAGATTTAATTTCATTTATTTTTGGCTGCGTTGGGTCTTTGTTGCTGCGTGCAGGGTTTCTCTAGTTGCAGCGGGGGCTACTCTTTGTTGCGGTACACGGGCTTCTCCTTGTGGTGGCTTCTCTTGTTGCGGAGCCTGGGCTCTAGGCGTGCCGGCTTCAGTAGTTGTGGCACACGGGCTTCAGTAGTGGTGGCTTGTGGGCTCTAGCGTGCAGGCTCAGTAGTTGTGGCACACAGGCTTAGTTGCTCCACGGTATGTGGGATCTTCCTGGACCAGGGATCGAACCCGTGTCCCCTGCCTTGGCAGGCGGATTCTTACCACCAGGGAAGTCCCTTGAATGGGAATTATCATCTGCCTTAAGGGAGGATGCTTAGGATATTAATATATTTTTTCTTCTCACTTTTGTCCTAACAGTAGCCTGAGACCCTAAGCATGTACTTAACCTTCTTGGAGCTTTAGTTTATTTTTCTATGAGACAAAGAGTACTGCCACTCTGTCTGGTGCTGTGCCAGATGCTGTGTATACATTATCTCATTTAATACTCCCAAGAACCTCATAAAGGGAGGAATTATTCCCATTTTACAGAGGAGGAAACAGGTTTATGTCGAGTCTCCATAAATCACCCCTCTCTCTTATTGTGCTGTTCCTAGGTACATGTTGCTAGTTTAAAACATCGTGTTTGTGGGCCACCACCCAAAGGCATGAAAGATCACGAATGAGGGCTATTCCACTGGAGGCTGTGGATCTAATCACCCTTACAGCTGAGAGCCAGAACAGGTGGGATGACCGTGCAGAATCTACCATGGGCAGCAGGGATCCTTAGGACAACACCAATTTCATAACCAAAGTACCAAGTCACCGGCATAAATTCTGAAATGAACTTGATATCTGACCTTGAAGACAAATCATTCATAGGTTTGGTATCTTTATGTTAGAGACAGGTAATGCTAACTTCTTCAGTGTCTCCTCGAGGTGCCCCAAGAATAAATAGGACTGTCTTAATCCCTTATTCTCAGTCAGCGGGGTTGAAATGTTTAGTGAGAGCAGAAGTATAAGAGGTGCTATAAACTCCTTTTCAAAAAAGGAATGCCCCCTAATTATTCCCTCACCTATCTCCTCCATCTCCACCTGCCCCCCCCCAAATATATATATAGTGTGCTTTTGTAAGCAAGGTGAGTGGGAAGGAAGGAGTCAGAGCCAGCAAGCCCCCAGAGTCTAGGAGGCTGTTGGCTTTCTGTATCCTGCTGAACAGCATAGTTAGGAGAAGTTGGGCGGGGGAGAGAGGGGGCGTAGAATGGAGGCCGCCGCATCCGGAATGTTACCGTGCCTTGGCAGAGCCCTGGGTCAGCTTTCTCCTGGAGTGACAGATGGCCACAACAGGTGCGCCAAGCTTCTTCCTGCCACTCCGGCTCTCCCCTGCAGGTTCAGCCTGGATGTAAAAGCCGCACTCTCTTTAGTGCCCAGAGTCCTGGAGGCCCGAAGGCTTCACCCACCTGGGGCAGCACCTCTAAGGCCAGTCCAGGACAGGCCAGCAGATGCAGCCCTCACCTCTCCTGAAGTTCTTTGACCAGGTCAGCCAGCACGGGCGCTAACCCCTGGGTCCTGAATTCCAAAAGCATCCTGTTTACCAGGGATGGAAGGGCCTCCAGCCATCAAAGCTCTCACCCTCCGGAGTTCCCGGTCCACCTCTCTGCCTTCCCCTTTGAGAACCAAGACGCGTTCCCGCCATTCGCCCCTCGGGTGGGCCCTGGGCATCTGAACCCCCAGAGAGGCACACCCACCCGGGAGAGTGGCCACGCGGTGCTGACCACCAGCTCAGGGGGAGCATCTGTGGCACCGCCGTGTGCAGACGTCCCGGCGCTTCTGCTACTCACGGGGGTTATTTTCATTTCTATTTGGGGCTACCTTAGCCTTAGCTTCCGCCTTCAGTTTTTCTTCCCCAGTTGCCCGAGTTTGGCTTACTGCGCCTGGGAGAGGAGAAGGGACAGGGTGATCAAAGGTGCAGGGTCCGTCTGCCCGCCTTACACACGCGCGCGCGTGCTCATTCTCCTGGAAAGGAGCGGAGCGTGAGGAGGGTGGGGGGCTGTGCGGGAGGCTCGCGCGGGTGTAGACGAGCGAGCGAGCGAGCGATCGTGTACTTGAATGGGGAGGGCAGGGATTCCGGGTCGCTCGGGCCCCTCCTTCCTCGGAGCCAGCCAGTCCCTCGGCAGAGCGCTCGGGCGGCACTGATTTGCTCTCAGGAGTGCTCTATTTGCATACGACTTGCCCATTTGTGAATTTGGTTCCCCAACTCCTCGCTTCACTTCACCTGTACCTCCCAGTGCCGCGCACTTTGCAGGCGCCCGCCCCCCTCTTGGCCACCCCTGCCGCCTACCGGGCACCTCCTCTCACGCCTTCCCTGCTCGCCCACCCACCTCTCCGCGCCCCGTGCCACGTTGGTTTGGGTGGCTGCTCCGCGCCGGGTTCCTTCTCCTCTTCTTCTGTCTCTCCGGTCCTTCTTGTTCTCTTCCTCCGGCTGCTGCTGCTGTTTTTCATCCAGTTGGGAAACCCAGGACGCAGGCGGCTGCTCCGTGGAGCTCTTCCAGAAAGCGCAGGGTTAACAGCCTCCGTGCCCTTACACCGAGACTGCGAGGAAACCGCGAAGAAGTCTCCCACCTGCAGCCCCCCTTTGCCTGGCAGTTCTGCATTGCATCGCATGGGAGTGGAAAACGAAAAAAAAAAAAAAAATGTTCAAACTGCTTGGATGTTGGGATAAACTAACCTGAACCTACTTGGGTCTCCTGCTGCCTCCTCCTCTTCCTTCGTTTCCACCTTTCCTCTGTGTGGCTTCCCGGAGTGTGCCGTTCAGTCATCCGGCCTGAGGTGCCCAGAGATCAGGAGCTGCGCCTGGCCTCCCCTGACATGTGTGGCATCCCGGGGCTCCCTAGGAGGGCTGCTACACCTGGGTGGACTTTGACATCCTAAATTTCAGCTCCAGGAAAGGGGAGCTTTTGCCTTATATCCTTTTATTTTTTAAGTAGTAGTTGTTGTTGTTTTTTTGTGTTTTTTTCATCATCTTGTCTTGAAAACGCTTATTCCTTCCCTCTTTCCAAAATTTGGGCCAAGTCTTCCTCCTGCTATGATGGGCCCCTGGGCATCATGAACTTCATTATTGCTCACTGGCTGGAATTCAAACTGCCCATCTGTGGTGGTCCAGTGTGTTGACCATGCACCTGAGAATCCACGCGAGACGGAGCCCTCCTCGCCGGCCGGCCTGGACGCTTGGGATCTGGTCCCTCTTCTGGGGATGTATCATCAGCTCCGTGTGGAGTTCCTCTAATGTACCCTTCTCCTCCTCCTCTTCTTCCTCGCCGGGGTCTCACTCTCAGCACGAGCACCATTTCCATGGCAGCAAGCATCACTCAGTGCCTATTTCTATCTATCGCTCCCCTGTTTCCCTTCGAGGAGGGCACGGTGGGTCTCTCTGCTCTTTATCCTTTTAACGGGCGTAGCAATTCCTTAACCCACTTGCCTTTCAGGTAATGTTAAGGGTGGGAAGAGAATTTTAAAAATTGAATTTAAAATAATGAAAAGCATCGCATGTGCATGAGGGAAGAAAATGTCCAGTTTCTCCCTAAAAGGCTAGAGTTTTCTGCCCCAGTCTCCCCATATCCTCTAATGGGTCCTCCTCTCCTTGGCTCCCTTATTCATAGCTTCACAAGCACCACATTCTCCCCTTTGCAACCTTCTGCCTCCTTCACCCCCCATGATGGCAGACAACTTGGTCAGTTAAGTCCCCAGTGCTGCACTTCGGAGGATTCATTCATTCACCTTGCTTTCACCCTTCTTCTCTCTGATCTTGTTTGAGAGCTAGTCGTGGGAAAATAGCAGACAGCAGGAATCCTTAGGTCTTCAGCCTAAAGTTGATTGAACTGCTTTTAAAGTGGCCTGTGTGGTAAAGGTCGGGGGCGTGGGGGAAGGTAGCTGAGTGTAATCTTTAATAACCAGTGGTCATTATTGTTCATTTGGGCCGCTTTACGTTTGTCCACATGTCAGAAGGAGAGAGCAGCTATCGTGAAAACCGTACACCTAATATTGCTAACTACTCAGGGGGAAGCAATGTATAAGATAAGGCAAAGTCCATTTATAATTTAACCAAGTGTAAATTACTGCCACTTCAGTTCCACCATTTATGGAAATGTTATTTCAATTAAAGGTAGCACGGGTGGGCTTGTTCACACAATATAAGTACAATATGTTTTGCTCTAAACGACCCTCCTTGCATAGCGATTGAAGGAAGAGATCTACGGCTCTTAAATTTATATTCAGCTTTGAGCAGGCTGCCTCAGAAAGGGTGATGTCTGCTACCGAGTTAGGCTCTTGCTGTAGTAAACTGTTCTAAAGAAGGGAGCTTCGTTATTTATTTACTATGCACTCCACCCTGATGGTGAGGAGAATGGGGATCACAGAACCCAACTGCAGGAGCAGCCCTCTGGGGGGCAGCGAGAGCAAACCACACTAGAGGTCCCCTGCCCTAGCTTGTATTTTGAAGGCCTGTAACATACAGACTGCATTCGGAATGTCAGTTCTTCCCACTGCCTCCTAGCCCTGGGTTTCTGCTCTGTGCTCTCTGTAGTGTTAAGTGGAAGCACATTGAGAAAATGCCAGCACGTACTCTGGCTCTTTCTGTCTCTTTACATCTTATTTGATGGAGTTGTCAAGCAGCTCAGTGCTTGTAAGGTTGGTGGAGGCGGGTGGTGGGGAGGAGGGAATGCTTGATCTCGATCTGGTTGCTGTTTTCTCTGTGACTCCTGCTAGGTCGGGTGTAAGCTTTCAAAAAAAAAACACCCTAGGAGAGGAAAGAACCACAACCACCAAAAATGCAAAAGCAATTTCATGGAAGTAGAAGCTGTTAGCTCCTAAGGAGGAGTGGGGGTGGGATTGTAACGATTGGGAAAGAAAAAAGAAGGGATGGGAGATGAAGCCAGACAGACTATTCCTAATAGCCGTAATTAAACACAGAAACGCTCAGCGATCATTAGCTAAATTTTGCTAATTAGTGTAAATAATCAGCAGGGAGACGAAGATTATGTATTAGTTAGAGGTTATAGGCTGGCAAGGTCTCCGTGTTTTCCGTTCAGGATGTAAACAGTTAAGAGCAGCTACTACTTAAGTGATGGAATTTGCAATACTTACCGGGGGATTCCTTGGTCTGTCAATCTCTTTCTTTCTCTCTGGCACTTCCTCGCTCTCTCTCTCTCTCAGTCTCTCTCTCTCTCTCTCTCTCTCTCTCTCTCTCTCTCTCTCTCTCTCTCTCAGCTAAAGGGGCAAAAGGGGTTGAGCCAGCACAGGTTAAAAACAGCTCTTCTCTAGTCATGTCTTCATTGATCAGTTGCTCAGTACCCTCTAAATCTTCTTAACTGGTTCCATCTTCTTTCACATTAACCTACATCTGATAAGATTCAGTACGATGGAAAAGGAGAACAAAGTAAATAAATGACCAGAGACCCTAGAAAAGGCCCTTAGATGCACAGAGCTGAGAATGCAGTGAACTTCAAGATCTGGCATGACTGAGACAAGACAGCTCATGAAATCAACTTTTCAGTATCCTCTTTCAATCCTGAAGTCCCATCCCACTGATCTGGGCTTACAGACTGAATGCATCTATATTAAGCAGGCTCCTTGCATATTTAATTAATGTTTTTGAGCTTGAAATCAAGAGAAGCAGCAAGCAACAAGATACCCCAAACTCTGGCTTCAATCCCTTATCTACGCTGTGCCCTTTTCTCCCTGAAAGGACCAGGAGACCCCTCGGTGCTCCGTTAATGCTCCCCTAATTCTTACTTAGAGTACACTTGCTTTCCCCTAGTCCAAGACAAAGGCTTAGCTAACAGCAATTGTTTTAAAAAATCTTTTAGATGGAGGTGGTAGGAGACATAGCACCATGAGACTAATGGTTGTTACTAATAGTTTTCTGCCAACCCTATTCCAGAGTTACAAGGAGCAGTCTGTACTGTCTGTGAGGAAGTAAATGCCCTTCCTTCTGGTATAAAATGAAAAGTAGAGCCTTGAGTTCAAGAACCTTCTCTGGACTCAAGAGGGATTTTTTCCTTTGCTTGTTTTTTCTACCGTTGTTCACTTTGCACATTTCCTGAGAAGCCAGAGGTCCTCAGAGCTGCCCGTTAATGAGTTTTTGCCACCCCTCCTTCTAAACCATCCTGCCCTATAGTGAGACTCACACTAAAACAGATGGAAGAAAGAGAAATTCTCCAAACAGCTGTTCTTCTGCCCATACTTGGTCCTGATCTTTAAAAAATTGATTATGTATAGATTTGCCTAAAATCTTGATCCTAGAGCAGGCTGAGCTCCTTTATAAGTTGGGGAGACTAAGGCCACACCTGCCCGGGATATCCAAAATAGTCTCAGGTTAAGGTTGTGTCTTCGGATACAATTAACTCTCTTCTCAACTGGAGTCTAGTAAGCTTTTCCCCATTGCTCAGTCCCCTCCTTCAGGCTCCCTGTTTTCTTTCATGCTCTCTTCAATTGAACTAACATTTATTGGGTATCTACTATGTGCCAGGCTGTGTGTAACCTGCTAAGGATAGAAAACTAAATAAGACATTGTATTGTTCAGCACGGGATCATTTCAGAAGTATCTGGATCATCTATGAAAGATAAGTGCTTCTAAAAATTTTTAAAATTTGAGGGATGGGACGAGGATCCAGATACCCAACCAAATTAATTAATATAAAATCTGAATATCCCTTGTGAAATGCAGATTCTCATTGTTCTGTTATTCAGAATAACCTCCAGGTATTTTTCGTCCTCAACTTTATTTTCATACTTATATATCATGCTTTTTGAAACTCCTGGATAATTTAGTGGTATGGGACATATAAATACTAAAATACATTTGTTTACCAACCTTCAGTTTCATAGGAGAGTTTTGTATATTTGCTTTTCTCTCTCCCACCTTTAAGAAATCCAATGCACATCTACTTAAAAATATTTTAATACTTATAGTTTAGAAAAAGTTTCTCTACAGAGCCTAGGTTTAGTATGTTCCTTATATTTTATTTTCCATAAAATAGCAGACCTTCCTGTCTCTGTAGGCATTTGGGGGTACCTAGTTGAAAACCTAAAACTCAGTTTTACAAGGGAATATACCACAATGTATTTAGAGGAAAGTCTCTTGCTCAGAAACCTGTGTGTGTGTGTGTGTGTGTGTGTAGGTGGGACAACATAAATCCTCTTTGAGTCATCTTAGCAAAGACGGCGGTGGTAGTCCCCCTTGTGGTCCATGAGCCTGGAGTCTTTCTTTAAGAAATTATGCTTCTCATTCATTGTCACAGAGACCCACCTCTGAAGTTTTTCCAGCCATGGGGCTTGTTTTGCTCTGATCTATTGAGCACTTTCTTTTGCTCAGCCAGCTGCTTTCTAACCACTTTCTCTCTCCCTTCCTTCTTGGGATTCAGATTGCTGAATAATTCAGCGTGTTGGTTGACAGATAAAATGACAAGATTTATATGTCTTTGGCCTTGGTGATGAATTAATTAAATTGGTTTCTTTTTCTCTGTCTCCTCTAGATGCGTTGTTTGGCTTCTCTAAAATTTGCTGGCAAGTGGTGGGTCTGGAGATTAACTTGTTCTTGAAAGGCCACCGTAGGAAGATTATACTGTCCCAGTGTACATTTCTTCAGGACTTTCAACATGGATCATTGTGCGGGGGTTGGTGGTTGGAGGTGAGGCCTGCCGTATCAGAGGGAGCAGAGATGAGAGAATTGGAACAATTCCTTTCAGGAAAAACAAAACAAAACCCTTCACCAAACTGACTGATGGCTGGAATTTAGTAGTAAGACCTTTATTGTTTTACTGTCTGATTTTGAATCTGGAAGACATGACATATTTTATTTTACATTTTAATGAATGAATTTATCAGATCTCAGAAAGCTTACTTCGCTAGGACTCTATGTGATCTGGGAGGGAGGCAGATCTCTCAAGATAAAACTTGAACTTAATCATACTTCCCTTCCTGTATTAGTTTGTTAGGGCTGCCATTTAAAAAAAAACAAACAAAAAAACAGACTGGGTAGCTTCAACAACAGAAATTAATTTTCTCACAGATCTGGAGGCTAGAAGTCCAAGATCACAGTGGTGGCAGATTCGGTTTCTTCTGAGTCCTCTCTCCTTGGCTTGCAGGTGACCACCTTCTTGCTGTGTCTTCAAGGGCTCTTTTCCTCTGTGTTCATGCATCCCCAATGTTTCCTTGTATGTCGGAATTTCCTCTTCTAATAAGGACACTGGTCAGATTGGATTAAATTTCACTCAAAGGTCCCATTTTAACCTAATCACCTCTTTAAAGGCCCTATCTCCAAATATAGTTATATTCTGAAGTTCTGGGGGTCTAGGCTTCAACACATGAATTTTGTGGGCACACAGTTCAGCCCATAACACTCCTCCTCCCCCAGGACCCAGTCACTGCAAAGTAAAAATGTACGTTCAGTGCATCTCTGTTGAACTCAAACTTCCACTGTGGGAAAATAAAACCTTCCGTGACGGTGACAGCAATTTACAAAATTGATAAGATGGGGCCTTTAAACATATGGAGAAAACACCACCAGTAATTGTAGTTAATATTTGTGTTTGCTTTCCTCTTGGTTTATCTCTTGTGACTGAGTCTCTACCTTGATGTGCACACAGGCTAATTCTGTCTGACTGCAGCCCCGTGCTCTGCAGACAAACTCTAATACCCACTCTCTATGGCTCTCTCTTGAGACCGGCTGCCATTCCAGGCCTGGCGTCCCTGCTCTACCAGGGACTTCCTTTATGAACTACAGCGGCTCACTCTTTTCCTTTCTCGGCACTAGGACGGCATGATTCTCCAATCTGTACGTCTTTAAAGACACCACTGTGTATCTTCAACCTGTCTGAGTTCCACAGGTCTGCCAGTATTTGTAGGTCTGTTTTCTTGACTATGACAATAACTTAGGCCAAAGCCACAGCCACAGCCAGGCTTTCTCTTCTCCCGTCTCCACCAGAAGCAGCATAATGTACAAGAGGGACACACTGTGATGTTATAAAGCCCGCAATCCAACTTCACCACAGTCACGCAGAGACAGAAAGAATGCAGCTTTCATTTAAACACACCTTTTCAACACTAGAAAGGAGCTCTGCGTTGCGTTTAAAATGCTCTGCTGTGTTTGGCCATATCAGGGCAGGGGGCAGAACAGCAGCTGAGTTTATACAGAGCAGGTGGTTTATTTCTACTTACAGTTAGTTTTTGCGAAAGACTTGCTGGGATCATATGCCAACATGTAACGCACACCTCCTGTGTACCAGGCACTCTTCCAATGCTTTACGTATATAATTTCATTTAATCCTCACAATCTTTGACCTTAATAAGGTTACCGCCGTTTCATAAATAAAAACAGTGAGACTCAGAGAGCTTAAGTGACTTGATCAAAGTAGGGTAGGGGTATGGCCAGGCTTCAAACCTGGTTCTGACCACAAAGCTCTTGGTCTTTTTGTTCTCCCTGACGGACCGTCATCTCAAGAAACAGACAACAAACACAGCGAGCTTAGGGATTATCTGATCCTCTGATGTTCCAGATGGCCCAAGTGGGGACTTAGACAAGGGCATCCGATCAGTATCAGAATCAGCTGGGAACCCGGGCAGTACGACGCTACGTCCATCACCCTCTTACTCTACAGCACGAATGCCGACTTCTCATTCCTCCAAGACCTTTTGCTTCAGGTTGATCTCCCCTTAACCAGATTAAGTCCTGTAGGAATGGATTCTGCCAGCGTTGGATTCTCCCGGCCTCCTGTGAAATTAATGTTTCATATGTATTCTTCTAGTAGGTGTCTGGCTTTGTGCTAAGAGGTAGGATTCTTGTGTGTTCTGAAGGTCTCCTCAATGGGAGACCCTAGTGTGAGAAAGTGATCATATTCAGGTTGGTTCCCATGCAGGGAGACATTTCCTGTCCTGGTTGGGCCTCACTGGCCAGAAAGCAGCAGGGAGATGACTTGTGTATTCACCTGTCTCTGTTTCCCATCTGAAGCCACAGCCCAGTTATTGTTCAAAGACACGTTCCCTGCCCCAGTTCCCACCCTTTGCTCACCAGCTGTTGAGTGGCTGTATGAACATAATACCTCCAGAAACCTGAAAGCCACCTTTTCTGAGATACTGTCCACACCCTCCCTTTTTTAATGTTTTGAAATATTCCTGTCAGCCACCCCCCACATTAAAACACAATGGTGTATACTCCTGAGTGACTTCCCCCCAAACTGTGAATTTCAACTATTTCCCAGGCAGTCTTTCAAAATTTGAATATAATTACATGTTTTGGGTGCAAATTGTGGTTTTTGCTACATAAGAAACTAATGGAGATGATCCACCTGTTCCTGTATTTACAGATTATATGCTTCAGAACCGAGGGTATATATTTAGGCAGCTTTTCTGTGTGGCACATTAAAATGAAAATGAACTGGGGTGAGCCACCATGGTTGCTAAGCAGTAGAGCAGGTTGACAGAGCAAAGCATTAAACTGAACCGGTGTCAGTGTTTTACTTAACATTTATTTGCTTTGCACCTTTGTCATTTGATGTTGTCAAAGAAGGGAAGGGGGAGGAGATAGGCAGGGTCTGGCTGTCTGCACAGCTCAAACAAGGAGGAAGAAATAATCAGCCCACGACATCCAAGCGAAATGAGCACTTTTTAAAAGTTGAAATTGCTATACAGGGAACTCTTTTTTTATGAAGAGCGTGCAAGACTTGTACAAGTGCACAGGTGTGTCTAACAGCTTCAGGAACATGGACCTGGGCAGACACTTGTTTTTGCAGTATGGGCGATGACTACCAAAGAGGAATTAGCTTCCCCAGGTCAAAAATTTTAAATATGCTTCCATTGTCCATTTAATTCCTGGTTTCAAGTCCTAGACTTATCATGAGCAAGTAGGGATAGGCAGCAAAGTCTTTTGGGCTTCTTTATAAGTGATAACTAACAGAATAAAGCCAACTGTTTTGAACCTCTTTTTTTTTAATATAAATTTATTTTTTATTTTATTTTTGGCTGCATTGGGCCTTCATTGCTGCGCGCGAACTTTCTCTAGTTGCAGTGAGTGGGGGCTACTCTTCGTTGCAGTGCATGGGTTTCTCATTGCAGTGGCTTCTCTTTGTTGTGGAGCACAGGTTCTAGGGGCTTCAGCATTTGTGGCACACGGGCTTCAGTAGTTGTGGATCAAGGGCTCCAGAGCTCAGGCTCAGTAGTTGTGGCGCACAGGCTTAGTTGCTCCGCAGCATGTGGGATCTTCCCGGACCAGGGCTTGAACCTGTGTCCCCTACATTGGCAGGCGGATTCTTAACCACTGTACCACCAGGGAAGCCCGAACCTCTGTTTCTAATAAAGGCTGAAAGGCCCTTGTGAACAATTAGCTCACAGGGAAAACAAAGTAAGACCCTCTTGGATTCTTCAGGTCAATTTTAGCAGCATTCTGATTTTTTTAAAGTTTGAAAAGATGATTAAAGGGTTAAATCTCAGCTACTGGGAAAATTTGGCCTCCTGAATAATTTGGGTGGGAGGAGGGTCCTGTGACTTAGATAGTCAAGGTTTTATTGTATATCTCTTTCCTTGAACCAATTATTATATATCTCTTGACATGGACCACTATCTCAGCATACTCGGATGGACATCTTTGGGTGTTCACTTCTGTCAATTCAATCTTCTTAGAAAAAATAAGCCCAAGAAAGGAGACCTCTGTGCTTTTACAAGAATGACAATAGTATCTTCTTTACTCATAATAATAATAATATTAGTAATAATAATTCACTGTTTTTAGTTCTTTGAATATACCTGACACTCTTCTAAAGGTATCGCATTTAATTCTCCTGAGATAGGTACAGCTGTTTTCGCATTTGGAAGATGCTGACACTGAGGCAGAGAATGTTTGAGTCACTTGGGCCATGTGGAGGAGATACATAGGGCAAGATATGAGGAAAGTGCAGGGAGCTTCCATGCCCTTTCCAGGCGAGCCACTCTCCCCAAGTCTCCACGTGTTCCCCAACCCAGAAGCTTTCCCCAGCCAGACCCTATCCTTTAGGGGTCTTTTGGAGGCTTCATTACATAAGCATGATTGATTAACTCATTGGCCATTTGTGACTGATTCAACTTCTAACCCCTCTACCCTCCCAGGAGGTTGGGGGCGGGACTGAAAGTCCCAACCTTTAACCACCAGTTTGGCTCCACTGGCAATTGGCCACCCACCCCCACCCTCCTCAATCCTAAGGTGCTTACAGAAAGTCATTTCATTAACATAACAAAAGATACCTTTATCCTCTCATCACTGGAAATTCTGGTAGTTTTGAAAGCTGTGAGCCAGAAACTGTGGATGAAGACTGAATACCTATGAAAAGTGTATTTTGGTCATCTGAATGACCAAATATGTATTTCCTATAAATTATAATATTGCAGTCAGGTACTGAACTAAATGCCTTAATCTTTACCAACTATCCTTCAGGGTAGGCACCATTCTTATCATGAATTTACAGGAAAAGAAACTGAGCCTCAGAGAGTTAAGCAATTCACCTCAAGTTCTTCCTCTTGCTAAGCAGTTAACCCCTTGCTTCTACAGTTACCCCTTAGTATCCATGGGGATTGGTTCCAAGACCCCCACGGGTACCAAAATCCGCAGATGCTCAAGTCCCTTAAATAAAGTGGTATAGTATTAGCATATAACCTTAACCCATACACAACCTCCTGTATACTTTACATCATCTCTAGATTACTTATAATACCTAATACCATGTGAATGCCGTGCAAATAGTTGTACATACAGTGTAAATGCTATGTAAATAGTTGCCTGTGCACAGGAAATTCAAGTTTTGCTTTTTTGAAATTCCTGGTATTTTTTCCAAATATTTTCGATTCGATGTTCCTGGACTCTGCAGATATGAATGAGACCCACGGATATGGAAGGGAGGGCTGACTGTGTTGAACTTAGGTCAGGTAATCTGCACAAACATAAAACCTGTTCCCTGGTCTTGAGAACAACCGATCAGAACACATCCCTCTATTCACAAGTCCTATTGTATTATAGGAAATTATGTGTGCTTTCTGAAGCAGCCCTTGGATATTCAGATAAGTTCCAGAGTCAGCTGGTCGGGAATGGTTACATATTCAATCAAGGATCCAAGAGCGAGGGACCCTCTTTGGTGACTCACCTACCTCATTTTTGATTCACCGTAAGAAACTCATTTATCAGGAATTTTAGTTTCCAACATATAGTCTTTCTCCTCAAATTATAATGTAAACCACCAAACCTTCCTGATTTTAGTTCTCTTACCTGCAAAATGAAAGAATCTCAATTAATGATCTTGAAGTAACGTGCCATCTTTATCTTAGCAAATTTGGTATTCATCTTTCTATCGGCGCCAATAGGCACAATTCTGATGATTTCTAAAATACCTTGTCACTCTTATTAGATCACCTTTGAACCTACTTTTATTCTTGACCATTCATACATATGGCAGAAGCTTATTAATATTGAGGGTAAAACTAATGGAATGAATATTTCAAGAGTATCAATGGTTTTCATATTGGGCGAATACGTGTGTGTGCACAAGCGCATGTGGGTGAATGTGTGAGCTAGAAAAACATAATGTAGCATAAAGGCCTTGATAGCAACCTAGTCAGCTCCTGACCTGGAATGTGAAGATCAGGCATGAGGACTAAGACTGCTGTGCATCACAGACGTAAAGACGTTTCAGTACCTGTTCCTTATTCTGGTGTCATTTATCAGTGTGTTGTGTCAAGGGGGCTTGCATTAACACGCTAATTACAATCTAAGAGGGGGACAGTGTTAATGTGAGATAGGAATGTAAACCTGGGGACTTGGACCTCTATAGCCAATCCCTGTCTTTCAGGTGATTTATTTATTGGGTTTTATATGCCATGGGGTCATTTTATGTGTATGTACTGCTAACCCCATCATCTGTCAGTTATTAGGGATCTACTAGACTAGCTATCATATAAGAACACTCTTTCCCACAGTGTTGAGATAGTGACCCTTTATTTCCCTGCACAGGGTAACTTAGAAATAAACCCACCACCTGAACGCTAAGTTTTTCAGACCCAGGGGTGATGCCCCTAAAAGAATATTCTGATGAAAGGTCTTCATTGGACTGAAAAGCTGCCTTGCATTTGTGGAATTACCAAACGCTGGACTTGGAAGAGGTCTATAGGGACCTTTTCCAATCAAATTATTTTCATGCAGAGAAAGATTAACAGCCTGGGAGTTTGTGAATTGTTCCCAAATCACACTTGTCAAGTTAGGGGCAAGTTGAGGCTGAAACACCAGTCCTTTCTGTACTGCACCACAGTGTTAGGATGCAAAAGCAGGTGTCACCTGTTTTGCTGTGGACAAGGAGACTGGGATGGTCTCTGGTACAACTGAAGCACAGAAAGTTCAGAGAGCATGAGAGCCAAGTCACTCCAAACACTCAAATTGGTTCCCTTAATTGCTGTCACAGAATGCAGTCCTCACTCCGTCCCAGGCACTGCTCCCTCACTGGGTCCCTGCTTTCTCTCTGCCCCAGCAGCCTGGAAGGGAAACTCAGTGCGCCGCAGTTCAATCAAACTGTTTGATGAGAGCTTTTGAGCCTTATTACATGGAAGGTTTCAGCCTTCCATGGAAGGAAAAAGAAAGAAATTAAATTGAAGTGTAAATCAGTCAAGAGCTTAGATCCTGCGCATCCTTTCTTTTTAATCAGGAGTAAAATGAGAGGAGAGTTTTAAGGCTCATCACAAGACACCATTAACTACCCAAGGAACTCTTGACAGAAGATGGTTTGTCGTGAGAAGAAAAGTATACAGTCTATCCAAAAAAGGAAGTATCCAGAAGTTGTTTAGAAGGGTGACACAGAGGAGGAGGTTGGCTTGTTCTCCTGTGGCTACCCAGGCTTCAGTTCCCCTAGCTAGCCAGCACATTTTCTTGCACACATTAGGTATTCAATACATACTTTACATCAATGAGGTAGTATATTATGTAGTGTGTAGCAGATAATTATATATTGTATATGAAAGGGTAATATGTTTTCAATTCATTCAGTTTTAGACACTGCACTGGAAATCAGTATTCAACATTTTGGCCAGTTTTCCCTCATGATTGAAATAGTTTTGGTGTATTTTTCTAAAATTGATTGATGTTTGCAATTTTACAAATTGTGTTTTACAGCATTACAGTGAAAATTCAAGATCTTGTTTGATCCTCACCACAGCTCTCTGCAGCAGGAGGACAAGTAGTAGAATTGTTATTTGTTCCTTTTTTTTATTTTTTAGCTGATGTAATCAAAACTAAAGGAACATAACTGTCTTAACCAATGTCATTCAGGTAGTCAGTGACAGAGCAGAAACTGACACCCAGCTCCTGTCCACTGCCCTGCTTTGCATGACTGAGTATCGGGTGTAGAATTTCTGGGCTTTCTGGTAAAAGAGAGAGGAGAGAACAGCAGAGAGAAGAGTGCTCGCAGAAGCACCGTTAGGACAGAAAAGTGTGATATGCCTTCATTGGACTTTGCGCTTAATTATTAAGTACTTACAGTGAGCAGTGCAATGCCCTGGGCTATGCTCTGCAGTGGACAATTGAAACGTAGGGTCTATACTCAAATACTTACAGTGTGGTTACAAATTCTTTAAAATACGGAGATCTATCCTTTCCATCCCCACAGCAATCTCAACCATGTCACCTGGATGGATAGTTGTAGCAACCTAATTAACAGACCTTACTAAGCCTCTGATTGCCCCTTCTGTCTGTGCTCCACCCACCATTGAGCCATCCATCTCAAGTACCAATCTGTTCATGCCATTCTCGCATGGGCTCCTCCCAGACTACAGGATGAAGTCCAATCAGATCACATCATGCCCTCTGTAACTAGAACAAAAACTAACCCCTTACCTTCGTAATCTTGCCCCTGTTTATCTATTGACTTCATTTCCTAACACGATCTTCATTAGACCTTGGCCTAATTCTTTTTTTTTTTTTTAATATTGATTGATTTATTTATTTAGGCTGCACTGTGTCTTAGTTGCAGCACACGGGATCTTCGTTGCAGCACATGGGATCTTTAGTTGTAGCATGCGGACTTCTTAGTTGTGGCATGCGGACTTCTTAGCTGCAGCATCATGCAGACTCTTAGTTGCAGCATGTGGACTTCTTAGTTGCGACATGCGTGCGGGATCTAGTTCTCTGACCAGGGCTGGAACCTGGGTCCCCTGCGCTGAGAGCACAGAGTCTTACCCACTGGACCACCAGGGAAGTCCCTTAATTCTTTTTATTTTATTTTTAAAAATTTTTGTTCCTTGAACATGCCAATTTTGTTCCCATCATAGGGCCTTTATATTATCAGTTCCTTCCCTCTGGAACATTTTCTTTTTCATCTGGATTGCCACATGTCCATTTCTTATTATAACATCAGGCTTCAACTTCAGTGTCATCTCCTTAATGACCCAGTCTAAAAAGCACACTTTCAAGTTCCTCTCCAGCATAACAGCATGATTTCTTTTTATTATAGCACAGATACCTCCAAGAAAGTTCATGTTGTGTGTATTGCTTCCATCAACCTCTGAGACCTTGTCTACCTTGTTCATGGTTGTGTCTCCAGTGCCTAAAACAGTGACTAGCAAGGAGTGAGTTTCCTTAAACATTTGCTGAACGAGTGGATGGATGGATACCTGACATATATTCCTCTCAGATGTGGCTCCCACCCACCATTTTAGCCTCAATACTCATTAGGCCTTTTCAGAACTCCATGACTTTAAAGTATGTTCTTCCCTCGATTGGGAATCTCTCCTATGTGGTAGATTTCTCCGCATTTTTCACCTGACAATTCACTCTGTAGTAACTAGTCTGCCAAGCATTCCCTACCTCCCATTAGCACAGTGAAGTTCTCAACCTTCTGTGTTTTTCTCTATAACACTTTTCTCATTGAATAATTAAAATTATTAAACATATATTAAGCCTCCAACTACATTCTAGGCACTGTCCTGGGTGCCAGATACTTAAATATGAGTAGGATTCAAGCCCCGCAGAAGGTTCATGCCATGGTAGAAGAGCTCACTCTCATTTTATTAAACATACAATATTGAGTTGCTCCCATTTATTGATGGTGATTGTTTTTCTCACTAGATTCTGACTTCTTTAAGGTTCAGGAATGAATTATTTTGGATGACCAATTATTTTGGATGACCAACATAGATCTTGTTTTATAAAAGGTGATTCTTCATTAATGGAAGAATCTAGTGAGTGGATTAAAAGGTAAGAACATAAAGTATTGTAATGCATGTAACAGTTTGACAAATGTCATGAAATAGGTAGAAACAACCATGGGAATTTAGAGGGGAAAATGTCGCAACCCATTAGGGCGTTAAATAGAACCAGGTGGCAGAGGGAAACCTTAGGTCGTGTTTTGAAGGATGATTTCTATGGGCATGCAGGAGAAAGGGACAAATAGATTTAGGGGGAAAAAAATAGATGTTCAGGATTCAGTGACCCAGTTTGCTGAAGGGTGAGCCTGTAGAGGAACGTTGAGAGAAGGGCTGGCAAAGGAGACTGGGGCTCTTTAATGGAGGACATTGAAAACTCATTATCATAACAACACCCTTGGCATTTATCATTTACAAACCAGTAAGGTGAGCATTATCTGATTTACATCTTTCAATCACCCTGTGATTCTTTTGTCATTATCACCATTTATAAGAGAGGAAGAGGATCAAGGCTGAGAAGTTTATGCTTAATCCTTTTGGGAGGGTACTGTATCTTTTCAAAATGCAAATCTCGTTTTGTAACTCCCTTCCTTTAAAAAAACAAAAGTAAAGAAACGGACAGAACCTCTTTCTTCACAGGCTTCCAATAGTCCTTCAAATAAAGACAAAACTGTTCAGGGGTGCCTGGCTGGTCTGGCCATCACTGGAGTTTTTAGCCTCATCACACACCAGGTCCTTCCACCTTCTCTATTGTGGCTTCCTTATCTCCTCTGTCATCCCTACTCTTCTTTTGCAGATTTGCCTTTGCTCATTCCATGTAGGCAATCTCCTCACCTCTTCCCCTGGTTGACACCTACTTCAACCTGAGGTCTCTCTTTTGTATATCACCTCCTCTAGGAAGTCCCCTTCCACTTCCCTCAGAAATTCAAATTCCCCAAATACAGTTCTCATAACCTTCTGGAACTCTCCCCTGTTGTACGTTTCACAGTTGCTGCTTTACATTTAGTTGTAAGATGATTTGATCAGTATCTATTTCCCCAAATGGGTAGAAAGTTTCATTGGGGTCAGATAGGATCATGACATCTAGACAATAAAATGTAAGACACCCAATTATATTTGATATTCAAATAAATGACCAACTTTAAAAAGTTTTTTTTTTTTTTTTTTTTTTTTTGCTGTACGCGGGCCTCTCACTGCTGTGGCCTCTCCCATTGCGGGGCACAGGCTCCGGACGCGCAGGCCCAGCGGCCATGGCTCACGGGCCCAGCCGCTCCGCGGCATGTGGGATCTTCCCGGACCGGGGCACGAACCCGCGTCCCCTGCATCGGCAGGCGGACCCTCAACCACTGCGCCACCAGGGAAGCCCTAAAAAGTTTTAAGTATCAATATGTCCCATGAAATATTTAGGACATATTTATACTACATTTCTTCTGTTATTTTTCTGAAACCCAAATGTAACTGGGTGTCCTATGTTTTATCTGGCAACCTTCATCAGAAACCACTTCTGCTTCTAGCACGGTAGCTGGGAGTGCAGTAAACAGATGATCATTCAGCATTGGATGAATAAATGAAATGAATTAAAAAAAATGAAATTAGTGTATTCTGGCAGTGTCACGTAGGGTGAATTGGTATGACAAGAGGTTGAATTTGGAAGGACTAATGAGCAAACTGTTGCAATCATCAGAGGTAAAGGTAGTAAGTACCCGAGTAGGATGGTGGCATTGAGGAAGGAAAGGAGGAACATTTCCAAGTAGGAATCAGAATTTGCACAGGTGTGACTATGTAGCAAACCAGCATCTTGAGGAGTAGGGGAAAGAATCATTTCCAATTAGTAGTGATTAGGATCAACAACAATGAAAAAGGTAGAAATAAATATAACCCCTCTCATTTATATGCTGCTTCACAACTTTCAAAGTGTTGTTCTATGTTCTACAGCATTCGTCTTTGTAGGAGAGGCTTGTTTCTGAAAATATGGCCAGTTAATGATTACTGTTCTTTGTAAATACATTAAATTTCCTAGTCAATGTTGCTGATCAGCTCAGAGATGTTTGCCTTCATTTCTGTGCATTTTTAATCAATTTTTACTTAAGCTTCATATTTCTCGGTGCTGAACCCTTTATTTCTGAAGCACCAGGTATTATGTGTAACAAACCTCTGGTGCATTTGTATTAACTGGCTGATTTTTACAATCATCAGGTTTTCTAAAAATGGGCTGAAACTAGCCAGTAATGAGATGACCAGCCAGAGGCTAATTTCTGTGTTATTTCTTCCTGAAGTAAGAACAGGTGGAGGTTGACAAGTCACAAGCTCCCACTTCAGATAATAAAGATGTAATTCCAGTCATTCAAGTTTGTGTTGAAAGGAAATCTTTTCATTCCTTATTTTTCAATTAGGGTTGAGTGTCGCTCCGTGGCCTCTAGCTACAGGAGGGCAGATGAGCGTGTATTCTTAACTAGATGCGTGCACAGAGACCACGGTTGACATTTCCTCAGCTGCTCTTGCAGAGGCCTTGAACATTTTTCCTTGGCACATCCTTGCCTGTGAGTGGCTGTTTGAAAGATCGGGTGTGATGAGTGAGTGATTAAATGAGCGAGATGATAAAGAGGCAGACATAACCTAGTGGAAATAACCTAGACTCTCTACCTTCACACACCTGAGTTTGACTGATCAATATCTCAGTTAGCAGATTATTCTAGACCAGAGGTCAGCAAACATTTCCTGAGGGGCCAGATAGTAAACATCTTTGGTTTTGTGGGATATACAGTCTCTGTTTCCACCACAACTACTCAACTCTGCCACAGACAGGGTGAGTTTGCTGACTTCTGCCCTAAAGCTTAAACTTCCTGAAAATCTGAAAATGGCAACCATAAAATCTATATTATAAGGTTGTTGTGATTAAAATTTTCTATCTATACAAAGAACAGAGCACAGAATCTGACACATAAATAAGCGTTCAGTAGATGCTAACCAGTGTTGTGATGATAATAAATGAATTTCGGAGCTCCAAAGAATCTTGGAGATCATAGTCAATTTTCTCCTTTCAGACGATGTCTAAATGGAGGATCCAAAAGGTACAGGGACTTAACCAAGGCTAGTGCAATCTGTTTCCCCACAATTCTGTTCATATCACCACGTTCAGAATTCCCAGCAAATATGGCAGCATGAAGCCAAGCGACATCGTAGGGGATATTCGAGCACTGAGTCAACATGCATGCGTTGACTAGCAACCATGATGAGACCTGGGCTGTATATTATGAGTGATACAAAGATCAGTGAAGTTCTTATCCTTGAAGATCTAGCAGCTTTTATTTACTCAGATAACTCTAATGAGGTGGGAAGTGACAAGTGTCAAAAGAGTGAGTGTGTGCCAAGGCTTCTGTTTAGGTGCTTACATGTCTCATCTCATATGATCCCCTTAACAGTTCAAATTGTCAGCATTTTACCCTCAAAGACACTAAGACTCAAAAGTTAAGTAAATCTGCTCAAGGTCAAGAGTTAGCAAGTGCTAGAGCAAGGATTTGAACTTGTTTCTCTCATTGCACAAGGTGCTTTCTACCAGACATTGGAGAAGACTTTGTGGATGAAGTGTTTTTCTGTTAGCAATTGCTGCATAACGCACTGCTCTGCAACATTTAAAACAACATGTTTAAAACGACCATGCTGTTTGCTGGTGATTCGGTGGGTCAGCAATTTAAGCTGGATCTAGCTGAGTAGTTCTGAAGGCATCACGTTGCATCCCTCATGTGGCTGTAGTTGTCTGGCAGATGGGCTAAGGTTGATGGTCTAAGATGATCTCACTCACATATCTGGTGGTTGGTTCTGGCCATCAGTCTGGGGAAACCTTAGGTTCCAGAGGGCAGGCCATCTGTGCTCTACGTCACCTCTCACCCTCTACTTGGCTAGCTCAGGCTTCTTCACACAGTGGTCTCAGGGCTGCATAATAACAACAGTAGCAAGAACTTTTAAGAGCTTGGAAGTTGCACAACTGTGCTTTCACTGCGTTCAATTGGTTAAAGCAATTCTCAGAGCCAGCCCAGATTCAGGGGGTTAGGGAGACAGAGTCCCCCAGTGGGAGAAGCAGCAAAATCACATTGCAAAAGGGTGGGCATGTGAGGATGGGAGGAATTCTTGCCGTATTTGCTAACAATCTACCACAAAGTCATACCTGAGCTGTGAGCTGGGCCTTAAAAGAAATATAAAGATTTGGAAAGTGTTGACTTTGGCAGAGCCGGGATTATAAAGAGCAGCATATTAGTCTTAGCAGAGAATGGGGCCACACACCTGTACTATATTACCTAGGAAATGTTCTCTTGCCTTTGGTCTAACAAAAAAAAAACTGCTATTACTATATGTAGGGACATAACTACAAGTGTGGTTTCCATATATATGATACTTATAAATTTTCAGAGGATTTTCATTTCTATTATATTACATTAAATGTGCTATATAGTTTTGTTGCATTTCGTGACTCAGAGAAGGAGGGCACAGCTACTCCCTCTTTTCCTCTCTGCCATTTGGTGTCATCTTTGCAACAAAGCAGATTCTCAGCTCACTTTCCAGAGACAATCGTGTGACCCATCAGCGGTGATTGACTGTGGCTGAGTGTCAGCCGCAGCAGCTGTTTTGTTGTGAAGATGAAAGTTTGCTGGACCTTAAGATGGAAGGGAAGAGAGAGGAGAAATTTGATTTCATCGGCAGCTGCCTTACCCATCTTCATTAAGATGGGCTGCGGATACTGCAAGCCCATTCTGAACCAGTGGTCATAAAACTAAGAGACGCCACTCACCACTCAACTTAGGCAGCCTGTATTGCTGCTTGAGATCTGTCATCTGGGTGGTTATTGCAGAAGGAGAAGGAATCTCCTGTAGGGAATACAGTGGTCGATGTGTGACAGAAGTGAAACTGAAAGAAATAGATTTTTCTATTAGCTTCAAATCACACCCTTGAAGGTGACAGCACCTGATTCTCTCAGGCAGGGTTCAAGCAAATCATTCAGGCTCCCAGAAGACAATGTGGGATTAATCCCCCCTTGCGTGCATACGCATGTGTGTGTGTGCATACATGTTGTGAAAACTATGTGACTCCTCATTTGCGGTCTTGGACTTGGCTCTGTGTGTATATATAGGGGATGGACTTGTGGACTGGAGGTTGGAGTAGGAAACTGAGATGCAGTGTGAAGAGAGAAGTAGGAGAGAGGATCCAGTCCTAATTAGAGGACTCTTGAAATGAGCAGATCAATATTCAGTTCCCCAGATTTCTGGCTCTGAGCTCTTTCCCTCCAGAAAGTGTTTGCTGAAGGGAGGCAACAGAACATCTCCTTTCTTTCTGAAGATCAAGCATTTCAGATGGCAGCCTGCCATGCATGTCTCTCCATTTCTGAGGTTCCTTTGTATTTGAGTCCAACACCTCACATCCTGTGGGTTGTAATAATAATGGTAGCAATTGCCGTATATTGAGCCCTTGTCGGGTGCCACATGCACATGCATTGTATATATTACAGCGTCTGTGATCCGCAAAAGAATCCTTTTAAGATAGGTATCATTATCCTTAAGAAACTTAGTCTCAGAGAGGTTAAGTAATTTGCCCAAGAACACACAGCTTGTAAAGTGGCAATGCAGGGATCCAGAACCCCAAAGCCTGTGTCCTCCCACTGTACTACCCTGTCTCTTCAAGGCTGGGGCAATAGGAGATACCCTATATGAATGGTGGGAAGATTCATGAAGGGATTTTTAATTCAGCTCTTGTCTAGATCTTCTTTGGAAGGTCTTCTCAGCTGACATACGGTCAGAACACGAGCCATCTCATCTAATAGTGTTATTGGAAAGAAAGTAAAGATTGTGGGCAGTGGAGACTTTTGGAATCAGGAGGGACTTGCTGGATCACCTAGTGATTCTGCTCTAACATATTCTCCAGCCACTGTTGCTACCTTGTACAGAAAAGGAGGTCTGGATAGGCCAAGGGGCAGGACCACAGTGTTGGAGTTAATGGCAGGATGGAAATGCCTTCTCTCTGCCCCTCGCCCTCTCTCCTCTACAACACTGCACATTTCCTGTGGAATAATTTATATTTTTTAGGTGTCATATTAAAGAAGAAGGTAAAGACTACTCAGTTGTGATCAACTTAGGCCAGAGGTTGGCAAACCTTTCCCGTAAAAGGTCAGATAGTAAATGTCTTCGGCTTTTCAGACATAAAGAATCTCTGCTGCAACTCTTCAATTCTGTCCTTATAGTTGGAAAGCAGCCACAGACCATATGTAAATGAATGGGAAGGACTGCATTCAATATAACTTTATTTACAAGCACAAAGAGGGAGTGATTTGGCTTGCCAGCCCCTTCCATAAGCTGTTCGAGGTGTAGCTGTCCAGGGGAAATGTTAATCTCGACACTTCAGGATTTCTGCTCCGGTAGTAATTATACAGTAGTAATTAGTAGTGGTGTTCGTGGTGGCAATAACAGCAGTAGTAGCAGCAGCAGAGACAACAATGCCATCTCTTTATGTTTACTTTGTGCTTCAGGGCTTACAAAGTATTTAGACAATTATCATCTCACGTAATCCTTTTTAAACCCCTGCTCACAAACTCCATAAGCACAGGAGACTCACCAGCTGAGGAGTGTGGTACAATGAAAGGAGAATGGTGTAGACTGTACTTCGTGGTAGAAATTGGGGCTGTGGGATACTAACGCCTAGAGAGGATAGTTGCACATCTCCTGGCCCCATTAGGCACCAGTTCATTCAGCGGCGTGATGAGTGTCAGAGCTTCCCGAACACACACTTGCCAGTCCGTTCCAGCTTTGTGTTTAAACCTGTGTGGAAAAGAGACACTTGGTCTAAGAGGTTGTTGTCCGAGGAGAGCGTTTTGTCTCTGCCCATCACCTTTTTGGACCCCGATATGTTGGTGAGTAGCTATGAAAAGTGACCTGTTAACACCATTCATTCAACAAACATTTATTTAACACTTAGAGGCCTTCAGTCGGTGCTAAAGGCAGATGGATACATGCGGCTCCTGCCCTAAAGCATCTTTTGCTCCGCAAACACCCACAGGAACATGCCACAGACCCTGGTCATCCACTCTGCACCTGCCAGAAGCACCATAGTGCTTGTCGCGTTTTGGAGGCAAAATGAATGATTTTGTCTGGGAATGATTTCTAGTTCTGCCACTTGTTAGCTGTGTAACCTTGGGCAAGTTCCTTATTCTAGTCTGTGTGTCAGGTTTCTCACCTGTAAAGTAGGGATAATATATATATATATATATATATTTTTTTTTTTTTTTTTTTTTTTTTTTTTTGCGGTACGTGGGCCTCTCACTGTTGTGGCCTCTCCCGTTGTGGAGCACAGGCTCTGGACGCGCAGGCTCAGCGGCCATGGCTCACGGGCCCAGCCGCTCCACGGCATGTGGGATCTTCCTGGACTGGGGCACGAACCTGCGTGCCCTGCATCGGCAGGCGGACTCTCAACCACTGCACCACCAGGGAAGCCCGGGGATAATATATTTTTAAACCATGGATAGTGAGGATTTAAGCGCTAATACATGCAAGGTGCCTTTATGCCTGGCCTTTGTAAGGGCTTAAATGAATGCCAACCATTATTATTATTATTTGTTGCTGTTGTTGTAATTGCTGGTAAAGAGTAACTACCCAAACTACCATGCAATGGACCATACAAACCTTATTGTTTTCACCATGAACTTCATATGTTTTCAAAATCCTGGCTACCTGGTTCTTAGGACATTTATCTAGTACCTGGGGGTTCCACAGCCAATGTATCTTTTAAAACTTGTTGCCAAACACAGAGTTAAATGGCGTGAGCAGCATTTGTGTCCTGACATTTTACAAATGGGAGTACTCTTAGTGGTTACCTAGGTCAGAGTCACATTTTGGAGATAAGGACCTGAGGTTCATAGAAAGTAAATGACTTTGTCAAAACAATATACCTGGGGCAGAATGAGGGCTAGAACTTCAGTGATTAGGTTTTTTCTTCTGGTTTTAAAAATCCTCCCCCGGCCATTTCTAAGTTATTCCATTTCACTTAAAAATCTCCTCACATTTACCTGATTATTCTAAGCATTCCCACTGGTTACAAACGATGAATAAACTCGCATGTAACCCCGTGAAGCCCAGTGGCTTGACTTCATCTGCCCCCAGTCTTACCATCTCCCTCGAGTGAGGGAAGTTCCTTTCAAGGATCTCTAAGGTGGATCTCAGTTTATGTAAGATACCATCTTAAGGAATAAGATCGGGTCAGAGTGGGATGTTATTGAAATCTTGGTGTCAGCGAGACTGGGATATTCCTCTAAATCTATGGAAAGTTCAAAAACGATATCCTTTTTTTAAACTTAAAAAACAGTTGTGGGGCTTCCCTGGTGGCGCGGTGGTTGAGAGTCAGCCTGCCGATGCAGGGGACACGGGTTCGTGCCCCGGTCCGGTAAGATCCCACATGCCGTGGAGCAGCTGGGCCCGTGAGCCATGGCCGCTGAGCCTGCGCGTCCGGAGCCTGTGCTCCGCAACGGGAGAGGCCACAGCAGTGAGAGGCCCGCGTACAGAAAAAAAAAAACAAAAAAAAACAAAAAAAAAACGTTGTGTTCTGGTGGGAAATAACTACCAGGCTGTGCAAAAATGTACTATGTGATCTGTCTTGGAAATGACCTGCGTGTGTTGACCCTAAATTGTTCTCTGTTCCTGTAGAGATTTCTGCACCGTTGCAGAGCATCTCTAAATGCTGGGATGCTTTGTCAGTGGAAATCCCTTCCAGAGTGATTGGCATCCATTGATTCTATTGTATTTGGCTCATAGATGGGGGATCGAGAACAAGACATCACAGTCATACTAGACTGTACATTCCCTCTGAGGACAACGCAGTCATCCTTGTTGAAACCTCCTTCTTTGACAGCCCTTCCTTTTTATTCTTCATTATCACACCTCTTCCATGCCCTTTGCTCTTGACACTGGACAATTGCTTCACAGCAGTCAACAATGCTCTGGATTTTTATATTTAAAGACAAATGCTATTGTTATATGGTTTCTCCCCCATTAATATACTCACCTATAAAGAGTCTTTAACTTTAAAGGCAATGCTAGATGTTTTGGCAGAGATTCAGGCATATGTGTGTGTGTGTGTGTGTGTGTGTGTGTGTGTGTGTGTGTATGTGTGTGTGTGTGTATATGTGTATATATGTATATATATATTTTTTATACAGGGTTATTTGCTTGGCTGTTTTTAATGGCTCTTCATTAACACCATGATCTTATCTGGAAAACTCATTTAATCTGCATAGAACTTGGAGCATGTTGTTCACATCTCCTGCTGCCAGCTTTCCAAGGTCTCCAGGAGGCTGGTTTCTCGTTTTCCTCTCAGCCCTGACACCAATTCATCATCAGGGATAAGCCCCAGTTGTCTGCAAATTGCAGTCTCATCAGGTCTGCAAGATACATCTTGTTTGACTCTTCTCTGCGCCTTCCATTAACACTTCAGTACTAGGGCTTTGGGAAGAGCCGGACCACATCACCACATTGGCAACTGTGGTTGACGAACAGATTCTGGTTTTCCCCATTATTGGCTTCATTAAACTTGACAGCCTTTTTAGTCTCTAGATAGGGTGAACCTTTTTTTCACTGACCCTTATTAAGAGCTGTCTCCTTAAGAAGGGTCACTTGGGAAGGGATAGGTGGGGGCCACTCCTTCTACTTCCAGAAAGTAGTTGATTTTGGTAAACAATTCAGCTTTTAGAGTTCTTTTGCCTCTCTAATTATTATAGCCATCATCTATCAAATGCTTACAATGCACCAGACCCTAGAAATGATCTCATCTCTTCTTCCTGATGCATGGGTATTATTATTATCCCTATTTCTCATACGGAAACTGAGTCTCAAAAAGATTAAATGAGTTCCCCCAGGTCTCACATTAATAAAAGGACAGAGGCTGGGAATTGAACCTGTAAGTCTCTACTTCAGAGCTAGAGATTTTAACTACCTTACTCCACCACCTTCACACTGCCTTCAGCTATTTGATTAAGTTTTAGACTTACCCATTTAGAATCCTGAGTTCATTCTGATTTTATCAGGTGTAATAGTTATCTGTTGCCTTGTAACAACTTACCCCAAAGCTTAGAAGCTTAAAACAATAAACATTTATTATCTCATCCCATTTCTGTGGGTCAGGAGTCCAAGAGTGGCTTAGCTGGGTTGTTCTGGCTCAGGGTCTCTCATGATGTTGTAGTCAAGATACTGGCCAGGATTCCAGTCACCTGAAGGGAGCCACTTCCAAGGCTCCCTCACATACCCAGCAAGTTTGTGCTGGTGGCTGGTTGATGGGAGGCCTTAGTTCCTCAATACCTTCTAGCAGTGTCTGCTCCTAATTTTATTTTACCTATACATAGATCAGTCCAGTCTTCAAATGAGCTCTTTTTGTCTAACAATCTTATTTGGGTCAGGCCATGTATATTCGTTTGCTTGGGCTGCTATGCCAAAGTACCACAGACTGAGTGGCTTGAAAAACAGAAATGTGTTTCCTCACAATTCTGAAGGCTAAAATTCTGAGATCAAGGTTTCAAGAAGTTGTTGTCTTCTGAGCCCTCTCTCCTTGTCTCATAGATGGCCATCTTCTCCCCGATTCCTCACATGGTCTGTCCTCTGTGTATGTCTGCATCCTGATCTCCTCTTCTTATAAGGACACCAGTTATATTGGATTGGGGCCCACCCGACTGATCTCATTTTAACTTAATTATCTGGTTGAAAACCTTGTCTCCAAATGTAGTCACATTCTGAGGTACTAGGGGTTAGCACTTCAGTGTATAAATTTGGGGAGGACGCCATTAAGCACCATCTTGGCCTGGGCCTGTCTTGGGAATTTCCTTTTACATTTTCTTACCTGTAGCTCAGGTTTCATTTATCTGTCTTACCCTCTCTTTACGTCGTATCCTCAAGGCTATTATGTAGCCAAACTTAACAGTTAGTTGCTTGCCTATCTGGCTGCCCATTATGTTTGAAGGACTTGGGTTGCTATATCGGAAACTCCTTGCAGTTAGACTGGTCCTTAGGGCTTCTAATGAATTCTCTAGAGACTTTTAAACTCACCGTGTATGGTGTTCTCCTAAAGAAGTTATGGCTATTGCTGCATGCATTTCTATAAACTACTTTTTGAGCAGATACTGAGTGCTAAGAAGAGGGTTTTTTTGTTTTGTTTTGTTTTGTTTTTTATAATTATGAGGACAGTCTGTGAATCTTTCTTATCCTTTATCTTGGATGCGCTACAAATGTTCCAGAAAGATTTGGTTACTTGTAGGATGGTCTAAGGACCAGGCGGAAGCTAACTAAAGAGCAAAATCAAAAGTGCCTCTTTGCCTTACAGGAAAGAAACTATTAAGAAGGTGACAGAGAACAAATTATTAAGGTTATGCACTGACTGTGTGCAGTTACCAGGGTTTGCTCCTCATCAGCACGAGGGAAGTGTTCTAATCGTTTGCCAGGATGCATGCTTCTTACACGCCTGTGCTCTGTCCAGATCCTCTGTGGCTACACCACAGCCCAGTTTCCCTTTGAAACTTGGCAGTCCATGAGTTACGTTGGAATTCCCAGGTGATCTTAACATATCTAATTTCCCTCATTGTACTTCTTTTATCCCGTAATGTGCTGTTGATTCCAGTTGTCTAATCATGATGGGAAATAGCCAGAATTATTGTAATGGCACCATTCCATGCATTAAGGATTAAAATATGCCTGGTAGGGCTTCCCTGGTGGCGCAGTGGTTGAGAGTCTGCCTGCCGATGCAGGTGACGCGGGTTCGTGCCCCGGTCCGGGAAGATCCCACATGTCGCGGAGCGGCTGGGCCCGTGAGCCATGGCCGCTGAACCTGCACGTCCGGAGCCTGTGCTCCACAACGGGAGAGGCCACAACAGTGAGAAGCCCGCATACCGCAAAAAAAAAAAAAAAAAAAAAAAAAAAAACATATGCCTGGTAAAAATAGGGAAAGCTTACAACGCCTCATAGCGACAGGGTTATTAGTCTTCTCCTCAAGCACACTTTGATAGGTGTTCGGGAAAAATTCTTTTCAAGTTCTGAAGTGTGTAAAGTATACTATAATATATATTATTCTAAATGTAGGAGCAATTCTCAATTCTGTTAGGAAAAAGAAAAGGGGTCTCCATGGAGAAACTCTTTAAAAGATTAAATGAGCCTTTCCTGAAGTGTGGCATGATGGCAAAGAAAGGGAAATCACCACCCCTTCCAAAGGTTACCAGAAGTAAAGTGGGAAATAAATCAAAATACAATAGACTATAAACAAAGATACTAATATTGGACAAAATTCAAGTACCAAAGTACTAAAGTATAAAGTGGAGAGTAGTATTCCAAGGGATAATACCAGATTTTTCTCCAAAATAGGTAAAAGTTATGTAGTTTTCATTACTAACCAGGTTAATCATATTGCTGGTCTTATTATCCTATAGTATACAAAAGAATCCATGAAATGAAACCTGAGTGTATTCTTGTTAGCTCTGTCCATTGTGTTAGCCTATCCAGAGCGAGATACAATAAAAGGAAGTTATGCCTTAGAAAACAATTTATTTAGTACATTTCAATGCTACACAAAGTTTTATTTCTTAATATGAGCTGTTGTTACTAGAAAGAAGGCAGAACAAGACATGGCCCTTTGGGGAGATGGTTAAATAAGAAATACATTTACAGATGATATCACATGCAAATAGCACTCTGAAATCATACACATCAAAATTAATTAGGCTGAATGCATTGCTTTGTTTAGGCATAAATCTCTAACTTCACTTTAGTGGTAAGAAGAATGACTCTTCTATCAGGTATGTCTTAGCCTGTTCAGGCTGCTGTAAGAAAATACTGTAGACTGGTAGCTTATAAACAGCAGAAATTTATTTCCCACAGTTCTGGAGGCTGGGAAGTGCAGGATCATGGTGCTGGCAGATTCAGTGTTTGTTAAGGGCCTACTTTCTGGTTCATGGATGGTGCTTTCTTACTGTGTCCTCACGTGATGGAAGAGGCGAGGGAGCTCTTTTATAGGAACATTGATCCCATTCATGAGGGCTTTGCTCTCATGACCAAAGCACCTCCAAGGGCCCCACCTCCTAATACCATCACATTGGGCATCAGGATTTCAGCATAGGAGTTTGGGTAGGGGGGAGATACACACATTCAGACCACAGCAAGGTGGAAAGTATGGTTCCTATTTCTTTTTATCTTCCATTCTGTGTGTTCTAAAAACAGGAACAAGACTGAGAACTCTGGGAAAATGTTATATTAATTACATCACAAAAGTACGATGCAAATATCCCTGGCCTCCAACACCCTGCAAATGCATCTCGTCCTCGACTCAAAATGAACATTTGGTGGAGATGCTGAGGAAAAAAATATGGATTGAATAGGGATTCCATTATTCCCCTCATGGGTGTTAGCTGTGGAGAATTGTTTAGCTAAACAAGAAACCCAATCTCTGTTAGTCATATTGGCCTGGGTAATATTAAAATATTAAACAACCAATAGGAAATACAGCCAAGCAAAACTGACTTTGCCTTGGGTCTCTTGCTGAGATAGTCATTGACCCTTTAGTTGCTGAATTACAGAAAGAGGGAGAAAGGCCAGAATGATCAGTGGTAGGGGTTTGTTTGAAGCAGTGACTCTTTGTCACCTGCTTATGAAAGTATTTTAACATGTTCATAGTTGATGTAGCTAGATGGGTGCACATCAGTTGATGTAGACCATTGAGATGCAGACTCTGCCAGCAACTCCACAGATAACTCTGTTTTATTGTGCTGAACTCTTACCATCACATAATATCTCTCTTTCCCTCTGTCTCTCTATCCCTGCCTCTCTCCAGTTATTGAATTATGGAGTGGGGAGTTTCAATCTTGGGTGATATTTTCTTATAGTTCATTGCTTGGATGGAATCAGGAAGATTTTCTGTATTAAGAAGTGTATTTAGACAACCCTCAGAATGGGAGAAAATATTTGCAGATGAATCAATGGCCAAAGGATTAATCTCCAAAATATATAAACAGCTCATGCAGCTCAATATTTAAAAAAACAAACAACCCAATCCAAAAATGGGCAGAAGACCTAAATAGACATTTCTCCAAAGGAGACATACAGATGGCCAAGAGGC
This sequence comes from Delphinus delphis, assembly GCF_949987515.2. Lineage (NCBI taxonomy): Eukaryota > Metazoa > Chordata > Mammalia > Artiodactyla > Delphinidae > Delphinus > Delphinus delphis. The sequence goes on along the minus strand of NC_082684.1, from coordinate 24,150,973 downwards.
ACATGAAAAACTGCTCAACGTCACAACTACAATGAGGTATCACCTCACAGTGGTTAGAATGGACATCATCAGAAAATCTACAAACAACAAATGCTGGAGAGGGTGCAGAGAAAAGGGAACCCTCTTGCACTGTTGGTGGGAATGTAAATTGATACAGCCACTATGGAAAAGAGTATGGAGGTTCCTTAAGAAACTAAAAATAGAATTACCATATGACCCAGCAATCCCACTACTGGACATATACCCAGAGAAAACCATAATTCAAAAAGACACATGCACCCCAATGTTTACTGCAGTACTGTTTACAATAGCCAGGTCATGGAAGCAACCTAAATGCCTATCGACAGATGAATGGATAAAGAAGATGTGGTACATATACACAATGGAATATTGCTCAGCCATAAAAAGGAACAAAATTGGGTCATTTGTCGAGATGTGGGTGGACCTAGAGACTGTCATACAGAGTGAAGTAAGTCAAAAAGAGAAAAACAAATATCGTATATTAACGCATATATGTGGGAACTAGAAAAATGGCACAGATGAACGGTTTGCAGGGCAGAAATAGAGACACAGACGTAGAGAACAAACGTATGAACACCAAGGGGGGGAAGCGGCAGGGGGTGGGGTGGAGGTGGTGGTGGGATGAATTGGGAGATTGGGATTGACATGTATACACTGGTGTGTATAAAATAGATAACTAAAAAGAACCTGCTGTGTAAAAAATAAATTAATTTAATTAAATTTTTAAAACAAGTGTATTTTTTTTCCTAGGGATGTCATAACAAAATACCACAAGCTGGGTAGCTTAAAACAACAGAAATTTATTATGTTGTAGTTCTAAATCAAAATGTCGGCAGTTCCGTGCTTCCTCTGAAGGCTCTAGGAGGGGATCTTTCCTTGCCTCTTCCTAGCTTCTGGTGTTTTGCTGGTAATTCTTGGCATTCCTTGGCTTACAGATATAGCACTTCAGTCTTTGTCTCCATTGCCACTCGATGTTTTCCTTTTGGGTGTCTTGAGTGTCTTTTCTTCTTTTGAAAACATTGGTCTTACTGGATTGAGGGCCCCCCTACTCCAGTGTGACCTCATCTTAACTAATAACATCTGCAATTGCCCCATTTCCAACTAAGGTCACATTCTGAGATACTAGGAGTAAAGACTTTAACATATCTTTTGGGGAAGAAACAATTCAACCCTTTAACAGGAAGGAAATGCCATAGCAACAGAATTACGTCATTTTTTTAAGCTGATGAGAATTTAATGTATAGAGCAATTGATTCAAGGTGGGGCACATATATTGAGGGGTATAAAGAAAATTTTAAAGCTTCTATTTATATTTACTTTTATCTTTTTTTTTACATTTCTAATATAGTATATTTTATAATATATTTAATGGATGAGTATAGTAGTACATATTTACATATTAGGAATAAATGTATATATTTTGGGGGTGAGTCCTCAGGAGCATTTACTAATGGTGGTCAAGGGGAACATGAACAAAAGATTTTTAAGCCAATGTAATAGTATGAGATATTAATGACATCATAGTTTCAGAGAAAATCTCTGAGGCGGGTTTTTTTGTTTTTAAATTTATTTATTTTTGGCTGTGTTGGGTCCTTGCCCCTTGTGTGCGGGCTTTCTCTAGCTGCAGCGAGCAGGGGCTACTCTTTGCTGTGGTGCATGGGCTTCTCATTGCAGTGGCTTCTCTTGCTGTGGAGCTTGGGCTTTAGGTGCGCAGGCTTCAGTAGTTGTGGCTCGCAGGCTCAGTAGTTGTGTCTAGTGAGCTCTAGAGCACAGGCTCAGTAGTTGTGACGCACAGGCTCAGCTGCTCCATGGCATGTGAGATCTTCCTGGACCAGGGCTCGAACCTGTGTCCCCTGCATTGGCAGGTGGATTCTTAACCACTGTGCCACCAGGGAAGCCCCTGGTGTATTGGGAAGACCCAATTGGGAAGACCCAATTCAAGTTATATTGGACAAGCAGCGAGATTATCAACACAAAGGAAAAGGAGGGTACTAAATCTACCCGCATTTTGAAAAATGTCTTCTTTCAAGAAGCAAAAGTACCAGATTACAAGTGCAGGAGACCTCAGTGCAAGCAAAGGTGAAGGCAGCCTCTGGAGATGAGTAGATGTAGAGAAGCAGTTAGAAAAGGAAGGGGCGATGTGGATGCCTGTCCTGTTACAGAAACAGCACAGAGTGGATCTATGACGTGCTTTTTCTGATGTCTGATGCCGAGACAATTACTTTGTCCATCAGGGGAGGGAAATTATAGTGTGTTATCATTAAAATGCCACTGAAACTTTTCTTTTCCCTTTAGCATTGTCACCAAGATTCTAGAACTAAACAATATTAATTGTCACCTTAAGCCATTCTTGAGCTGTTGTCGTGTTTCAATTGCTGAGTAATACTGTGCTTATTAGGAACATTCCATTAGGTGAGTCCAGAAAATTAGAACTAGAGATAAGTTTGGGTGCCTCTGCTTCATTTATTTGTGTGGAACATTCTTTGGGTTCAATTTTGAATAATCATTGTGCATTATTGGATTTCTGTTACTATCTTGAATATTCCTGTAATTGTCCACCATGGAACATTTTCTAATATTAAATTTTTCTTTCTTAATTTCTTGCCTCATCATTCTCATTACGTTAGCATCAGCCACTAAGCATTCCCTTCCCTTCCCTTCCTTGTGGTTTATACCCTAATCATTGAATATTGACGTTTTATTTCTTTCTCTCTGCTCACTTTATTTTTGGCTGAGTTATATAATTACTTGCTTTTCAGATAATATTTCCTTATAGTTACTTAAGAATGTGTGTTAGAACAAGGATGCCTATAACTGCTTAAGGACAGAAGAGTGTATTTTCCTTGTTTCTCATCCATATTAGAGTTCTGTTTCTGAAAGATCCTCTGTTATAATAAATTCTATTGAATCTCAATCCACACCCCTTTGTTTAATTAAGAGTATCACCAGACTTTTGAGTTTTACATTCTGTAGCATGATCTCTTGTCTGTGAAGACAGAAGAGGGGGCAGAGAATTCTGATTTCATTTCTCATGCTAGCAGGAGCTACAATACTATCTTTCTCCATCCTTTCTAATTACTTTCTCATAGATACTAAACTACACACCCCTGAGCGTCTAGAAGGATTAAACACTGATCAAAGGCAGGTTTAGCTGTATCCCCAGGACAAGCTGATTCAATGAAGAAAAACTCAGGCTCTGGGAGAGGTTTTGGACAGATAAATAAATTAACAATTAGCATTTTAACACCAATAAAAACTGCTGAGTGGAAACAAGCCTGATGTTTTATGGAATTTGGGATATTTGGAGTAATAGGATCTGTAGGAAGAAAACTGTATTTCAGTAAGTAGGACAGAGCGCAAAGACATAAGATGTGGTTTTCTAGTCTTTCTACTTGTGATATGTAGTCGTTCCTAGGACAGACCACTGATAATATTATCAGTGTTAAATTTCATGTGTGCTGCTTTTAGGTAGGCTTAGGGTTATAGCTGGGGCTGGAATCACTTATGAATCTTTGTAGACCTCATTGCAATTGAGTGTTAGAAGTATCATTACCCTCGCATGAACCACATTCTCTCTTCATGACCAACTCTGTTAATGACTGTCCTTATTTAGGAAACTAATTTTCTTACTGACCTGGCAGGGCTCTGTTTGGGGAGAATATGCCTGAAATGTTCATGGGTGAAGTACTCTTCCTTTAGGTTGCATAATATATACATTTTCTAATCTTTGCAGAAAAATGTGGCCATTTATTTATTTTAAACATCTTTATTGGACTATAATTGTTTTACAATCATGTATTAGTTTCTGCTTTATAACAAAGTGAATCAGCTATACATATACATATATCCCCATATCTCCTCCCACTTGGGTCTCCCTCCCAGCCTCCCTATCCCACTCCTCTAGGTGGTCACAAAGCACTGAGCTGATCTCCCTGTGCTAGGCAGCTGCTTCCCACTAGCTATCTCTTTTACATTTGGTAGTGTATATATGTCCATGCCACTCTCTCACTTCGTCCCAGCTTACCCTTCCCCCTCCCCGTGTCCTCAAGTCCATTCTCTATGTCAGCGTCTTTATTCCTGTCCTGCCCCTACGTTCTTCAGAACCATTTTTTTTTTTTAGATTCCATATGTATGTGTTAGCATACGGTATTTGTTTTTCACTTTCTGACTTACTTCATTCTGTATGACACACTCTAAGTCCATTCACCTCACTACAAATAACTCAATTTCGTTTCTTTTTATGGCTGAGTAATACTCCATTGTATATATGTGCCACATCGTCTTTATCCATCCATCTGTCAATGGACACTTAGGTTGCTGCCATATCCTGGCTATTGTAAATAGTGCTGCAATGAACATTGTGGTACATGTCTCTTTTTGAATTATGGTTTTCTCAGGGTATATGCTCAGTAGTGGGATTGCTGGGTCGTATGGTCTATTTTTAGTTTTTTAAGGAACCTCCATACTGTTCTCCATAGTGGCTGTATCAATTTACATTCCCACCAACAGTGCAAGAGTGTTCCCTTTTCTCCACACCCTCTCCAGCATTTATTGTTTGTAGATTTTTTGATGATGGCCATTCTGACTGGTATGAGGTGATACCTCATTGTAGTCTTGATTTGCATTTCTCTGATGATTAGTGATGTTGAGCATCCTTTCATGTGTTTGTGGGCAATCTGTATATCTTCTTTGTAGAAATGCCTATTTAGGTCTTCTGACCATTTTTGGTTTGGGTTGTTTGTTTTTCTGATATTGAGCTGCATGAGCTGCTTGTAAATTTTGGAGATTAATCCTTTGTCCGTTGCTTCATTTGCAAATATTTTCTCCCATTCTGAGTTGTCTTTTCATCTTGTTTATGGTTTCCATTGCTGTGCAAAAGCTTTTAAGTTTCATTAGGTCCCATTTGTTTATTTTTGTTTTTATTTCCATTTCTCTAGAAGGTGGGTCAAAAAAGATCTTGCTGTGATTTATGTTATAGAGTGTTCTGCCTATGTTTTCCTCTAAGAGTTTGATAGTGTCTGGCCTTACATTTAGTTCTTTAATCCATTTTGAGTTTATGTTTGTGTATGGTGTTAGGAAGTGTTCTAATTTCATTCTTTTTCATGTAGCTGTCCAGAGGCTGTCTTTTCTCCATTGTATATTCTTGCCTCCTTTATCAAAGATAAGGTGAACATATGTGTGTGGGTTGATCTCTGGGCTTTCTATCCTGTCCCATTGATCTATATTTCTGTTTTTTGCCAGCACCATACTGTCTTGATTACTGTAGCTTTGCAGTATAGTCTGAAGTCAGGGAGCCTGGTTCCTCCAGCTCTGTTTTTCTTTCTCAACATTGCTATGGCTATTCGAGGTCTTTTGTGTTTCCATACATATTGTGAAATTTTTTGTTCTAGTTCTCTGAAAAATACCATTGATGGTTTGACAGGGATTGCACCGAATCGTAGATTGCTTTGGGTAGTAGAGTCATTTTCACAATGTTGATTCTTCCAATCCAAGAACATGGTATATCTCTCCATCTGTTTGTATCGTCTGTAATTTCTTTTATCATTGTCTTATGGTTTTCTGCATACAGGTATTTTGTCTCCTTAGGTTTATTCCTAGGTATTTTATTCTTTTTGTTGCAATGGTAAATAGGAGTGTTTCCTTAATTTCTCTTTCAGATTTTTCATTGTTAGTTTATAGGAATGCAAGAGATTTCTGTGCATTAATTTTGTATCCTGCTACTTTACCAAGTGCATTGATTGGCTCTAGTAGTTTTCTGGTAGCATCTTTAGGATTCTCTATGTATAGTATCATGTCACCTGCAAACAGTGACAGCTTTACTTCTTCTTTTCCGATTTGGATTCCTTTTATTTCTTTTTCTTCTCTGGTTGCTGTGGCTAAAACTTCCAAAACTATGTTGAATAATAGTGGTGAGACTGTACCACCTTGTCTTGTTCCTGAACTTAGTGGAAATGGTTTCAGTTTTTCACCATTGAGAAGGATGTTGGCTGTGAGTTTGTCATATATGGCCTTTTTTATGTTGAGATAAGCTCCCACTTTGCCTACTTTCTGAAGGGTTTTTATCATACATGGGTGTTGAATTTTGTCAAAAGCTTTTTCTGCATCTATTGAAATGATCATATGACTTTTCTCCTTCAATTTGTTAATATGTTTTATCACATTGATTGATTTGCGTATACTGAAGAATCCTTGCATTCCTGGGATAAATCCCACTTGATCATGATGTATGATCATTTTAATGTGCCGTTGAATTCTGTTTGCTAGTATTTTGTTGAGGATATTTGCATCTATGTTCGTCAGTGATATTGGCCTGTAGTTTTCTTTCTTTGTTCCATCTTTGTCTGGTTTCGATATCAGGGTGATGGTGGTCTCATAGAATGAGTCGAGGAGTGTTTGTCCCTCTGCTTTACTTTGGAAGAGTTTGAGGAGGATGGGTGTTAGCTCTTCTCTAAATGTTTGATAGAATTTGCCTGTGAAGCCATCTGGTCCTGGACTTTTGTTTGTTGGAAGATTTTTAATCATAGTTTCAGTTTCAGTGCTTGTGATTGGTCTGTTTATATTTTCTATTTCTTCCTGCTTCAGTCTTGGAAGTTGTGCTTTTCTAAGAATTTGTCCATTTCTTTCAGGTTGTCCATTTTATTGGCGTAGAGTTGCTTGTAGTAAACTCTCATGATCCTTTGTATTTCTGCAGTGTCAGTTGTTACTTCTCCTTTTTCATTTCTAATTGTATTGACTTGAGTCTTCTCCCTTTTTTTCTTGATGAGTCTGACTAATGGTTTATCAAATTTGTTTACCTTCTCAAAGAACCAGCTTTTAGTTTTATTGATTTTTGCTCTTGTTTCCTTATTGCTTTTTCATTGATTTCTGATCTGATCATTATGATTTCCTTCCTTCTGCTAACTTTGGGTTTTCTTTGTTCTTCTTCCTCTAATTGCTTTAAATGTAAGTTTAGGTTGTTTATTTGAGATGTGTCCTGTTTCTTGAGGTAGGATTGTATTGCTATAAAATTCCCTCTTAGAACTGCTTGTGCTGCATCCCATAGGTTTGGCGTTGTCGAGTTTTCATTGTCATTTGTTTCTAGGTATTTTTGGATTTCCTCTTTGATATCTTCAGTGAGCTCTTGGTTATTTAGTTGTGTATTGTTTAGCCTCCATGTGTTTGTATTTTTTACAGTTTTTTTTCCTGTAATTGATATCTAGTCTCATGGCGTTGTGGTCAGAAAAGAAACTTGATATGATTTCAATTTTCTTAAATTTAACAAGGCTTGATTTTTGACCCAAGATATGATCTAGCCTGGAGAATGTTCTATGAGCACTTGAGAAGAAAGTGTATTCTGTTGTTTTGGGATGGAATGTCCTATAAATATCAATTAAGTCCATCTTGTTTAATGTATCATTTAAAGCTTGTGTTTCCTTATTTATTTTCCTTTTGGATGATCTGTCCATTGGTGAGCGTGGAGTGTTCAAGTCCCCTACTATGATTGTGTTACTGTCGATTTGCCCTCTTATGGCTGTTAGCATTTGCCTTATGTATTGAGGTGCTCCTATGTTGGGTGCATAAATATTTACAGTTGTTATATCTTCCTCTTGGATTGATCCCTTGATCATTATATAGTGTCCTTCTTTGTCTCTTGTAGTAGTCTTTATTTTAAAGTCTATTTTGTCTGATATGAGAATTGCTACTCCAACTTTCTTTTGATTTACATTTTCATGGAATATCTTTTTCCATCCCCTCACTTTCAGTCTGTGTGTCTCTAGGTCTAAAGTGTGTCTCTTGTAGACAGCATATACACAGGTCTTGTTTTTATATCCATTCAGCCAGTCTATGTCTTTTGGTTGGAGCATTTAATCCATTTACATTTAAGGTAATTATTGATATGTATGTTCCTATTACCATTTTCTTAACTGTTTTGGGTTTGTTTTTGTAGGTTATTTCCTTCTTTTGTGTTTTCTGCCTAAGGAAGTTCCTTTAGCAGTTGTTGTAAAGCTGGTTTGGTGGTGCTGAATTCTCTTAGCTTTTGCTAGTCTGTAAAGGTCTTAATTTCTCCTTTAAATCTGAATGAGATTCTTGCTGGGGAGAGTAATCTTGGTTGTAGGTTTTTCCCTTTCATCACTTTAAGTATATCCTGCCACTTCCTTATGGCTTGCAGAATTTCTGCTGTAAGATCAGCTCTTAAAGTTTTGGGGATTCCCTTGTATGTTGTTTATTGTTTTTCCCTTGCTGCTTTTAATAGTTTTTCTTTGTATTTAATTTTTGATAGTTTGATTAATATGTGTCTTGGCATGTTTCTCCTTGGATTTATCCTGTGTGTGATTCTCTGCGCTTCCTGGACTTGGTTGTCTATTTCCTTTCCCATATTAGGGAAATTTTCAACTACAGTCTCTTCAAATATTTTCTCAGTCCCTTTCTATTTCTCTTCTTCTTCTTCTGGGACCCCTATAATTCGAATGTTGGTGCATTAAATGTTGTCCCAGAGGTCTCTAAGACTGTCCTCAATTCTTTTCATTCTTTTTTCTTTATTCTGCTCTGCAGTCATTATTTTCACTATTTTATCTCCCATGTCACTTATCCATTCTTCTGCTCCAGTTATTCTGCTATTGATTCCTTCCAGAGAATTTTTAATTTCATTTATTTTGTTGTACGTCAATGTTTTTTGCTCATTATTTCTTCTAGTTTCTTGCTGAATGTTTCTTATATTTTCTCCATTTTATTTCCGAGAGTTTGGATCATCTTTACTATCATTATTCTGAATTCTTTATCAGGTGGAGTGCCTATTTCCTGTTCATTTGTTTGGTCTGATAGGTTTTTACCTTGCTCCTTCATCTGCTGTGTATCTCTCTGTCTTCTCATTTTGCTTGACTTAGTCTGTTTGGTGTCTCCTTTTCGCAGGCTGCAGGTTCATAGTTCCTGTTGTTTTTGGTGTCTGCCCCCAGTGGGTAAGGTTGCTTCAGTGGCTTGTGTAGGCTTCCTGATGGAGGGGACTGGTGCCTCCAGTCTGGTGAATGAGGCTGGATCTTGTCTTTCTGGTGTGCAGGATTGTGTCTGGTGGTGTGTTTTGGGGTGCCTGTGACCTTATTATGATTTTAGGCAGCCTCTCTGCTGATGGGCGGGGTTGTGTTCCTGTCTTGCTAGTTGTTTGGCATAGGGTGTCAAGCACTGTAGCTTGCTGGTCGTTGAGTGGAGCTGGGTCTTAGTTTTCAGATGGAGATCTCTGGGAGGGCTTTCGCCATTTGATATTACATGGAGCTGGGAGGTCTCTGATGGACTAATGTCCTGAACTCGGCTCTCCCACCTCAGAGGCACAGGCCTGACACCAGCCAGAGCACCAAGACCTTGTCAGCCACAAAGCTCAGAATAAAAGGGAAAAAAAATAGAAAGAAAGAAAGAAAAAAGGATATAAAGTAAAATAAAATAAAGATATTAAAATGTTTTTTAATTATTAAAAATGAAAAGTAATAATAAAAAGCAAGCAAGAAAGAAGAGAGCAACCAAACCAAAGACCAAATCCACCAATGATAACAAGCGCTAAACACTATACTAAAAAAAAATACAAAAAATGGACAGACAGAACCCTAGGACAAATGGTAAAAGCAAAGCTATACAGACAAAATCACATAAAGAAGCATACACATACACACTCACAAAACATTTTTTTAATTTATTATTCAGGATAATAAATGCCTTCTGGTGTTAGGTAATAATATAAAGCCATAGTCATACTAAAAAAATTAAAGTCATTAACAAACAATTCAGTTTAAAATTTGAGATTTAGGTCTTTGGCAAGTACATACAAAATTGCAATTTAACCTAAGATGTCTAATAACTTACCACGATTTTCTAATTTCGCATGTTCAATATATCCATGAAATGCTATTTATGAAAGCATAAATTACTGGTTGTTAAACTTGCAAATACCCATGAGTAAATATACAATGTACTCTTGTTTATAAGAAATGCTATCGGTAGACTAAATAAACAGTGGACATTCTACACTGAATGTTCACCTTATTTTATATAGCTTGATCTCAAAATGTTAGAGCTGCCCAGGGTCTCATGAGTTACTGTTGCAGTCTCTGCATTTTTAATGAAGAAACCTATTCAGTAGAGCTAAAGTGATGTCCATAAGTTGATGCAGCTACTACAAACCTTCTAAATTCTTCCTGTACAACCAAAAGCATAATTGACATGTGAGGAGTGTCTATCTTGTAGTTTTCAGGCTATGTCTGGGAAGATCAACATAATATGTGGATAAATCTTGACGTTGAAACCCTCAGCAAGGATTTTTTTTTTCTTTTTTTTAACAACACTCACTATGCTGGCTGTTTAATGTCAGGAATGACTTCTTTATTGACTTTTGAATTCCAATACCTGTCACAGTGCTTGGTCCTCAGTTGGCATTTAAGAAATATTTGTTGAATGAATGCATGTTTTATACTTTTGTATCCAAGTATGATATCTGAATGATTTTGTGATTTCTTCCAGGTTAATGATGTTCTTTATGCCAGTGCAATTTTCCATATGTTCGTGTCTGTTTTATTACTAACCATATCAAAAATGTTTTCCCTTTTTTTGAGCTTTGTAGTTCCCTACATTTCTGTCTATACCATTGTTTTTGTACGGCTATGGTCCAGCTAGATACCATTTTATACATTTTTTTCAGGAAGGTAAAAAATAAGTTGTTAGTTTTCAAAATCAGCCCTAACTAAAAATCATTTTCCCTGCCAGATGTTGTAACTCACATTGTGTGGTGCTGTTTATGGCTTAATGACACGGGTTTTTTTTTTTTTTCTGAACGACTTGTATTTCAGTGAGCAGATTCCTAAAAGTAAGGACACTCTGCTCTTCATTATGATCTAAAGAACCCTGGGACAAAGCTTTCTTTCCATTTATATACTCATGTCCAGTTGAATTATTTTGTTAGGTATTTGGGAAGTGACCTGGAGTGTCTCAAAGGTTTTTAACACACATACACGTACGTAAATACATATATATGGTAAACGTATGGAAGGTCATTTGTGGGAATAATTGTGGAGTGATTATTTAATGAATCAAGACTTGATAACGCATGTATGTATGATGTGTGACTTTAAGCAATGTCATGTGACATCGCCTTTCTCATATTCTAGGTAGCTATTTATTTTTATAGTTCAGTAATGACTAAACTCACAAATCAACATTTTATTTATGGAACCTTTTCAATCCCTTCACTAGCTTTGGCAGCATTTTGATTAAAAGCCCCTGAATGCTGTCCTTGGTGCCGGCCTATCCTCTATTGATGTGCACAGCTCACAGGAAGGTTCTGAACACATGTTTAACCAAATACACAGATGGCACAAATACCCGATCAAAAAAGTTTTTTGATAATCTGAAACCGTGAAGTGAAATGAACAAGGAGCCAACATTTCTTGAACACCTGCTCTATGCCAGGCATTTTGTCTCTGAATTCCTTGAGAGAAACTGTGAGATATGGAATTATTAATTTTTTCCAGATAAGAAAACTGAAAAAGATATTAAATTGATTTCTCAAGGTCATGTGGCTTGAAAATATTGTGTCTGGAATTGAGTTTAGTTCTTTCTCATTCTAGAATCTATCCTCTTACACTGAAATAAACAAATGCATAAACACAATTCATTTAGAGAGATCTGTTTTGACAGAAATTCACACAAAGCAAACCAGAAGATTTTAGCTGACCACAAACTCAATGTGGATGATCAGCTGCTAAAATAAACCTGCACAGTAAGTAATCCTGTTATACATAGTGCTGGGCAGATCACATGAAGGATATTACATTTACACACCTCCCTGCATTCACACACTAGAAAGCATTTTGAAAAAGAAAACCTGAGAAGATGGGTCTTGAGCCTGTATTGTGTAGATGACAGCTAAAGGACTGTAGAAGGCTCAGTTGTGGAGGGATTGGAGTAATGTCAGGGGATGGGTGAGTGATACAACATCTGTTGCAATACATATGCTAAATCATAATTTAAAGGTGGAATTAGTGGTCAGTATACCTTTAATGGAAAGAAATGGAATCCATGCTTAGAAATAGAAAGGCCACATATTATTCAATGTAAGGAAGTTCTTTTTTTTTTTTTCACATCTTTGTTGGAGTATAAGTGCTTTACAGTGTTGTGTTAGTTTCTGCTGTACAACAAAGTTAATCAGCTATATGTATACGTATATCCCCATATCCCCTCCCTCTTGCGTCTTCCTCCCACCCTCTCCATCCCACCCCTCTAGGTGGTCGCAAAGCACCGAGCTGATCTCCCTGTGCTATGCAGCAGCTTCCCACTAGCCATCCATTTTACATTTGGTAGTGTATATACGTCAGAAATTCTTTCTAACAGTTTGAACTAAGACAGAGCTAATGGGGCATGGACTATTAGTATAGACATATGTGGCATTATTCTTAGTAGGTAACATTGTTATTAATATTTTGTATACAATAATTCTAACAACGGGATGTCCCACTACCTTCAGAAGTACCTGCATATGGTGGTGTTTGTTCCCCTGGTAGGGGGATACATTAATGGTGAAATATCTACATTATTTATATTGCTGATTAATTAGAAAATATTTGTTAAGCCCCAAGAATCTTGAAGTGTTTGATGGCTGAGGAATTATGGATTTCTCAAAAACAAGCAAACAAACAAAAAAAGAAACGAGACAAATCTAAGTTCGGGTGTGGAGGCCCTTGCCTTGTTTGCTTTTTTCCCCAGAAGGAACTTGACCAGGGATTGTGTCGTATTATTAAATTAAAGCAGATGGAATCAGGCCCATAAGAAGAGCAGGCTAGAAAAAGGAATGATGCTGCCAAGGTTTTAGATTTTGGTAAAATCTAAAGAGAGAGGGAAGGTTTTTATCCTCTTTTGAAAATCAAATACAAGGTATTGTATTAAATACACACATATATGCAGACACCGACTTTCACACTCAATTTCAGGGAAGCAAGGACTCCTTCCTAAATAACTCCAGATTAACTAGAAGAGACAGGTTTGCAGAAAGAGAAAATAATCAGTCCAGTTAGATAAATAGTATTGGTATTCAGGCTCCACGTATATTCAGTAATATACCATCAATTTGTGGATCAAATAAAGAAGTTTGTGATTTTTGTTGGTGTTATGTGGCTTCGTAGGAATCGGAGCAGAGGAAATTCCAGGAAGCATACCAGGTTTGGAGATTAGTAATGAGGATATGTCAGAACATTGGATTGTGGAAAGAACTGAGGATGTTTGGACAGGTAGATTTGATTAGCCATATATGGAGTCATGAGCCATTGGGTTCAGGTTGGGATAGCAGGAGTGAAGTCTGAAAACCTTCAAGTCATCTTCTCTGAAAAAGAGAACATCTGTGGATTTCTGAGCAGGATTTCCTAATACCTAATAGCTTTATTCAATCCTTGGAACACAAAGCATTCTTATCAGTATGCATATGTATATCATATGTATGTGTGTATTATATGTACATGTGCATTTGTGTGTATATGTGTCTGTATATGATGAAAACATAAAACAGCCCTCAAGAATTTCCCAGGAGTTGTCAGAGGTCCCTGTCCCTTAAAAACTCCATTTTCCCTCCTTGTCTAAGCATGTCAGTTCAGTGTGAGTCCTGAATTATTCATGGAAACATAAGGGCTGTATTTGTCTGTATACGTTTATCTGACTTTCTATCATCTCTGCCCTATTCCCTGGCCCTGCTTTGTTTCCCTCTTTTTTGGCTTTTTTTTTTTTTCTGTAGCTTTGGAAAAGAAACATTAGAATACGCTATTCTATTGCGTTCTTCTCTCCTGTAACACATGGCATTTGCTTAACCTCTTAGAGAGTTGTGATTTCCTGGCCCTGCAGTTCCGATGCCAAAGATGATGAGAGAGTTGATCTAGTGCTCCAAGACTGCGTAGCAAAGAACACACATGGTGCCCTGCTGGCGTTGACAAGGTGACAGAGGGCTGACACTTGCCTCACGTGTTGGCACCTCCCAGTTCTACAACCCAGTTTACTTTTGCTCTGGGAGTAGCTTTGTTGCCTACTGTTTTGGGGTCTGGGAATAATTGTGGTAGATTCTAAAAATCATAGCAAATAGTGGTGGACAGGTGTCTATAATTGTTTGAACAGGAAAGTAAAAACTCAGATGTTTAAATTACTTGTTGATCCCCACTGTCATTTAGTGCCCTAATGTCTATTTGTCTTGCTTTGTGCAGATCTCTGTAAGCAGACAGTGTAAGAACTTTTGCCCCAGGTGAATGTGTGTGTGTGTGTGCGTGTGTGTGTGTGTGTGTGTGTGTGTTCAAGAAGGTCTCCCTCTCTTCCTGTCAAGACTGCAGCTGTCAACCACTCCTTCAAGGTGTTACTGAGAATCGGCATGCAGGGCTGTAAGCTGCCTGCCACTTAGATGTGGCACCTTGCATACGTGCTACCCTCACACTCTGACTTGCCTGTGTGCACAGTGTTTGCTTGTCTGTGAGAGGACAGGGCTATTGTGAAATACAACTTCTCTTTGAGATACATTACTCCAGAAGGGAAAAGAACTACCCTTGCTGGAATGGCGGAGAGAAGGGTCCGCGTGTGCCCTCTGTCACTGTGGTTTAGATGTCTAAATGTTCTGGAGAGGATTGATGCAGTGATGAGATAAAAGCAGCTGCCTTTCCAAGTGCTGTCCATTTGCACTGATATTTACATTCTTTGCCAAAGTGACATCATTACCATTTGCTTAGTATTTGTACCACAGGGATGTGTTTTACATAATTTAAGACTTGGAAGTGATGGTAATGTATTTCAGAGGGGTAGCAGAGGCCACAGGGTGGCGAGTCTCATCCCTTTTCCTCCTCAAAGACCCCAGTGCATAAATGAGTCCCTAGTCCATATCCCTAAATCACATTAACAGTACCACTTACTGGGTGTCAGCGTGTCTGGCACGGGGCTGGATTATGACCCTATATGCTATTGTTTAACCCCCATGAAAACATTATGAGGATAGGTATTATTATCCCCATTATACAGTAAGGAAACTGAGGGCTAGAAATATTAACAGCTTGCATGAGTCTCAGTTCAGAGACATCTGACTCCAAGGGCTTTACCCTCATGCTAAGCCCCAGTAGCTTTCATCTTACAGACTGTTTGTTCTTTCAGATTTAAGAAACAGAAAACCTTTTGTATTTTCTCAGGAAGTACCAATTGGAATAAAAAGAAAAAAATATTAGGGGATTCTGACCTTGGTCCATTTCTTTCTCTTTCATTCCCAGCCTTACTCCAGGTGCCCAGAAACTCCTCTTTGAAATGAGTATAAAAGAGCCTTGTTTGCCTTGAGATAAAGCTATATGGCAGTGTTAGAAGCCAGATTATACAACTCTGCCAGATGCCACTTATTACTTGATTGTGTGTCTTCTTTGTTTCATCCGTGGGCAGAGATTTTAAAAAGAAAGAAAAAAATTGTTTTTAATGGCCCACATAGGTACCACACTTTAAGCATGAGATCCAACCAGATCCTCTCTCCGATTGTACCTTCTCCTGAGGCCCCGCTCTCTGATCCCCACCGTCCTTCATCATCATGAAAAAGTGGGACGCCTTTTTCAAAAAGCACCAAAAAATGTTCAGTCTCTAATCTTGAGATGGATAATTAGAAGCAGTTTTGCCCTTGCTTTCCCTCCCTTTCTCGCTCTTCCTCCCTTTCTTTCTTCCTCCTGCCCTCTCCCCCTCCTTGCCTGCCTTCCTTCCTTCCTTCTTTCCTTCCTCCCTCCCTCCCTCCCTCCCTCTCTCTTTCCCTGCTCTTCCCTCTCCTTCCTTCCTTCCTTCCTCTTTACTCCTACACCCTCTGTCCCAGAGTGACAGCCCAAGGGAAGTAGGCATTACAAACTAAATAGTCTTTTCCTTGGTGCCACTCCAAGGGCGCTTTATGTTTAGAGGGTTGTAATGCTGCTTTTGCAACTTCCCTAGCAGTGCTGTCGTTTGGAAGACTCTATTACTCTGCCTGAAACTCCTTGGCATAGACTCATATATAGATTTTCATCTTTTTCTTATAACACCATATAGAATCTTAATTCAAGGATTGGAAATTTAGGACCTGTCCCCACAGGGTATTATATACATGGCCATTGGATATTTTCATCTTGAAAACATCCACAGCAATGGCTGGTGACAGCCAGAGGAAGCCCCACTTTGATGAGTACTTTCCCACACCAACACATGCACCCGGAATCCCAGGCGTCTGCTTGTCCAGTTTCCTCCACCTGCACTGCTCTTTGTGCATCTAAGATCCACATTCCACCTTCCCTCTCAGCCCAGTTCCAATGTCATCCCTGTCCCATGAAGTCTTCTCTACTCTGTCCCAGTTGAAACCCATTGATTCCCATAGCGCTTTATCCTGCACCTCTTCTTATATGAATCCCATGTACCCCATATTATTATATTGTTAGAACACGTCTGTGGTCCGTATTAGATTATATATGCTTGAGGGCAGAGGCCTTCTGATTAATTTGTTTGGATGCCATAGACTCTAGCACGGCACCATGGTTTCCTAAATGATGAGTTCATGGATGCCCAGGTAAGAAAAGCCTTTACTTGCAATGGCTTTATTTTTTGCTAAGAACAGTGGCACAGTTTGTTTTCTCTTCATATCTTTCCCTTGTTTATTGTTGCTCTTCTTGAATGGCTTACAAGTCAGTGGCAGAAATAATCAAAAAATATAAGTAATTAAAAGTCTTTTATTACATTTAGAAACAACAGTGGCTGTTGCAAAGATGAACATGCTTAATTCTCAAATGAAATGTACAAATACAACTTATAAGAAGAGTTACTTTAGTACCAGTAGTGAAGGTAAGAAGATTTTGAGGGGTAGCTGATATTTTGGTGGGGACCTGAAGAGAAGCTGTGTTCTAATGAGCAGCAATGAGGCAGGAAAGCCTACTGTGCAGGTGATCACATTAGGACCAGTGACAAGACATTTTCAGAAAAGAGACTAGACTTCGGGGCTGGTTGCTTAATTTGCAGACACTGTGCAAAATGTAAATGTGGTTCCTTATACAAAAAGCAACAACAAAGTACCATTAAATGTACTAAAATATAAAGCTTTTTCCTTCCTTCCACGGCCTCACTCTTTCAAGTTGTCACAGTGTTGTATGTTTGCTATTTAATGTCATCCTAAGTAAAGAAAATTTTAAATTTTGAATTATTAGCCTGAATGTTGCCATCCATCTTTATATTGTACAATGCCAGTTTTAAATGCAAACACAGGAACTTTTAACTCATGCAGAATTACTGAAATAGGAAACATTTCCTCTTTCATAACTCATGCAGTGCATATCTATCTTGTTCTTACCAGAAAAGTGGAAACCCTGCACAGGCTAACTCAACTTTTTTAACCTCTTGATACACACATTCTATGAACACGCTCTGCCTTTGGCTTTACTAATTGAGTAAGAAAAGAAACTATGGGTTGCTTATTTTTCCCTTTCTCTCTTTGTCATCAATTTCGCATTCGGTGCTTGGCAAATTCATGGAAGTAATGCGAGTAAGGAAGGATAGGATAGGATTCCTTGGTAATGTGTGTGTCTTAGAATGCTACTATTTTCTTTATGTGTTCGAAGCAAGTTTTGCTTCCAAGTAAAAACGTGGCCTCTGAGGACTGTCGGCGGTAGAGGTACTTATCTTGTACTCAGTTTGAACCTCCTTAAACTTGCATTGTGCATCGCAGGTCTGCCTACCAGAATCCTGTTCTTGGTGGGCATTGCAAATACTGTATGAAAATAGAGTGGCAAGAAACAATGGGTGTGCATATTGTGTCTTTCCTTGCTCTTGCACATGCTTAAATGTCTCATTAGACTTCATTTTAAAAACACACATTCAAAAGACGCAGACATAGAGGATGGACTTGAGGACACGGGGAGGGGGAAGGGTAAGCAGGGACGAAGTGAGAGAGTGGCATGGACATATATACACCACCAAACGTAAAATAGATAGCTAGCGGGAAGCAGCCACATAGCACAGGGAGATCAGCTCTGTGCTTTGTGACCACCTAGAGGGTGGGATAGGGAGGGTCGGAGTGAGATGCAAGAGGGAGGGGATATGGGGATATATGTATACGTATAGCTGATTCACTTTGTTATACAGCAGAAACTAACACACCATTGTAAAGCAATTATACTCCAATAAAGATGTTAAAAAAATCAGTTAAAAAAAAATCAAGGGATTACAATTAATCCTCTAAAGGATGTATGTTATTGTTAAAAATAAAATTAATTTTAATGCTAAAAAAGAACACACATTCAAAGACAAAGTTATTATGGATTTCAGGCTGGGAACAGGAGAATGTCAAAGCAAGTGCAGATTATGTGAGGCCCTGTGATACTGTAGTTTAGGGAGCAAACCCACAAAGCCAGCCCTGGGCTTTGACAGCCATATGGCCTCTGTCTCTACTATTGAGCTGTTTGTTGTAACATGAAGCAGCCATAAATAATATGTAAATAAATAGGTGTGGCTGTGTTCCA
This sequence comes from Delphinus delphis, assembly GCF_949987515.2. Classification (NCBI taxonomy): domain Eukaryota; kingdom Metazoa; phylum Chordata; class Mammalia; order Artiodactyla; family Delphinidae; genus Delphinus; species Delphinus delphis. The sequence goes on along the minus strand of NC_082684.1, from coordinate 24,132,473 downwards.
ATAAAACTTTATTTACCAAAACAGTTGGTGGCCAGGATTTGGCTGTGGGCCATGGTTTGCTGATCCCTACTTACGTGATAAGAACAAGGGAGGTAAGAAAGTATGAGATCTATCTGAGAACTGCTTACTCAGCGGGAGCTAAATCTGGGAAGGTCAGAGGCAGCTTCATTCTGAAGGGTCAGGTTAAATCGTTTGAATGTTGTCCTCTAGGTAATAGAGAGTGATTGATGGTTTTAAACATTGAATTAACGTGATCAAAGGAGACTTATAGTCTTAATATGGAGATGTTGTGTCAGAGAGACAGGAAGGGGCGAATTTGGCAGTGTAGAGCCTAGCAAGGCTGCTATTATGAGAGTCCAGGCATGAGATGGTAGGGAGCTTGGCATGGTCACAAAGGAGCTGCAGTGGTGGAAGGATCTGACTTGAGAGGAATTTCCAAGTAAAGAGTCACCAGGATGTGGTGAGTGAGTCAAAGTGAGAACTGAGAGAAGAAAAAAAGGAAGAAATCACCAAGATTTTACACCTGGGAGGCTGCAAAGTGGATGCTTCATTCATTCCAGGGACCTGTATTATGGGTACCTCTTGTTTGCTGAAATGACCGTAAACAGAGGTGGCTGGCTGAAGTTTGGGCTGTTTGAATTGGTGTTGAGTTGCTGGGTGTACCTGATGCTAGTGGGGCATTCAAGGTGTGGCGCTGGCATTGATGAAAGATGTAAGGGGCAGTAAGTGTGTGGTCCATCCTCACAGAACGGAGAACTGAACCAGTAACAGCAGATGTGACCTCCAGAGGGGAAGGCGTAGAGGGGAGGGGGAAAAGGAAAGAGGCTCAGTACCTTAGCGACTTAAGTACCTTGATGTAGCCCTGTTTTTCTAATTAAGTTGCTAACTTACCTTCCTGCTTAATCTTTTCCAGAAAGATTAAGAAACCCATGCTTGGTCGCTAAGCTAGAGTGAAATGAAACCAGTATAATGTGAAATAAATCTCATTCATAGTGTAAGTCCCCCTTCATCTTCAGATGAATCACATGCAGAAGCAACTTAGTTGCTTAAGTAATGATTCCTTTAGAGAACTAAATTTCATCTTTGGCTAAACAAGTTTGGTATTCTGGTCTTTTCCCGAAAACACACGCTCATTTTTACCCCAACTGGTGTGGCTGGCTGATTGTTCTTCTTAAAGATGCATTTTAGGAATGACGAGGACAGCATCACAGATATTGAGATATCATAGATACTGTAAATGTCACAGATACGGAAAGCCTTATAATGTGTTTCCTGTAGAAGCCTAGAATGCTGTGTTATTAAGCTGCATATTAGCAAATATTTTGTCTACATGGGGAAATGTACATGAGATTTCTTTGTATCATTCTGGTCTGTAAATGTGCGTTGAGGATGCACTGAACCATGGCCCCATGCTTATGCACAGAGTGGATGGGTTGTTTGTATTCCCAGCCTCTCCAAGGACTTGCCTAGACACAGGACCATCTGGCCCGTGCTCTGCAGTTTAGTTCCCTTGCTTGGCTGGAATTTGCCTATAGAACAGCAGTGAACGGCTGTTCTGCTATAGCTACTATTATACTGAGAAAATCTATAGCAAACTGGATCGGCCAAATTTGAAAGATCTGTCTTAAACTTTCTATGGTCACTATTACAACCAATGCTCTCAAGTTTTGATTTCAAAAATGGTATCAGTGTTTTCTTTATAGGCAACCCTGAGTCTGGAAAACCCATGGCAATTTTCAGGACAGTCACCTTTAATTTCCCACCACCCTTCACGATTTTGGATGTGCTAAAACTGTGATTTCAGTGCATTTTGCAAGAATGATTTTTACACTATCAAAGTACTGGTCTTATCTCTCATCTTGTCTCATTCTCTATCAAGGCACATCAAAGAACGTGTGTCCCTTTGCCTAAGGTATAAAAACACTCCCAAGAATGTTTTCTTCCGTTTTTAAAGGCTTTTGCTTTGTGCGTGCACGTGTGTGTGTGAAAGTACGACATAGTTTAGTTGTTTTGTTATTGTCATTGTTGAGACATTTTGACGGCATTTGATTCAGACGGATACTCGTCCTCCTTTCCATTCCCAGATAAGGAGATGTGCTGGTTAGATGGGACAGCATGGGTGTATTTTATCGGGACACATGGTTTCAGTTTTGTTACTTATCTGCATGGCTGCCTTCAGCTATGTTTACTGCACATGGGTGGGCACATGTTAACGATACAAGAATCACCAGATCTTGGAATTACACTGCAGAAGGAGACCTTAATTCCAGTCCTCATTGTTGTTTCGCCTCTTCTGTAATGGAAGGGTTCTAACTGGTTTGCTTGTCCTTGATTTTAGTTTTCTCTGTAGTCTTGGTCATACCGGATTTCCACTTAGAAATTGACATGGACTTCCGTGTACCAGCCTCATTTCCTGTCACTCACCAGTCTGCATCAGTGGCTCCAGCCCACACCCGGCTCTTCCAGGCCCCTTAACATGCTCTGCACCATCGGGCTTCCACATCTTTGTATATGCAGTTTCCTTCTCTGAGAGTGTCTTGTGAACTTCTGCTCCTTCAAGACCAGGCTCCAGTGTCACCTTCCTTAAAAATGAGCTGATTGATCTATTGTCTTATTGATCCTCTCATTCAGAAACATTACTTGAATACCTGTTACGCTTGGGGAAACTTTCTCTAGACTCAAGCACTCCTTCCTCTGTGTTTTCTCACCACTTGCTATTCACCGTCATTACTAATCCACACTGGGTTCTAAGCATTTGGCTTCTTCCCTTCGTAGACTCTGAGGTGCTTGTGAGCACAGAGTCGATTTCTTATTTGTTTCTGTGTTCACAGCGTCCAGCCTAGTGTCTGGCACAAGTAGGGGTCCACTAAATGTTTGCTGACGGGAAGAATGATTTCTTTTGCCAGGAGACCTTCTTGGGAGGTACTAAGTGGGGCACCTTCCCTACTTACATAATGACCAGCCTTTTCTCTGTTCTCTAACATTGCATATCCCAAAGTAGATAAACTGGAGTGTTATCCTTACCAGCCGTCTTTCTCTCATCCCCATCCTACTTTCCCAGCACTCCCCTATGCCCTCCTGCTGTGTGCAAAGCTCCAATCCTAGGAAAATACCGTGCCGTGCTTTCATTCTGAAGAGGAGCAATTGAAAGCATTTCTCTGGTAATTTAAGCACACAGCAGCTACCTTGGCAAAACCTTGGTTGCTAAATTATCCCCTTGGCTACTCACTTTTTGCAGTAGGGGAAAGAAAAAAAAAAAAAAAAAAAAACAGCACTGGGGGGAAAAAGAGACTCTAGGAAGAAAAGAGACTGTTTTCTTTGTGTTTAGCCTTATTCCTCACCTCCTCTCCATTCAGCAACTGTAGGGCTCCTGGTGTGGTAGTTCTGCTGCTTTTCCTTTTAATGTTTTAAATGCCACAAATGCCTGTCATAAACCACCTTCTTAATTATGCAGAGGTTGAGCAGAATGGTTAGTTAGCAATGGTATTGCAATGACTGCACTTTTCAGGTATGCTGCTGTTTTATGTGACACTGTTTCCTAAGTTGCTGATTAAGATGATGTAGTGGGTGGAGTCCTTCTCCCCGTCATTGGAGAGAGGCCTCAGAAGGCTGGGATAATGGTCCTCAGGCAGTAGTTTATGGCCTGATAGGAATTAAGAAGGGGAGCCAAGGAGGGGGTGGAAGAGATATGCCCATTCATTTCCTTCTTTTGTTAGATAAGGCCCTCTGGTCTTTACCAACTTTCTCCTCTGTCCATTCCTGATGCTGAAATTGTTAGAGAAACATCCACAGTGGCTCAGAAAAAGTCTCAATCTTAGCTGGATCTAATATCCTGATGCTTCCAGGCATCTTCAGATATCCTTTAGTTTAAAAGCTGGCAGGGAGGGCTTCCCTGGTGGCGTAGTGGTTGAGAGTCAAATGCAGACGGTCCCCGACCGTCTGGTTCAATTAGGATTTTTTGACTTTGAGATGCTGTTATAGCAATACGCATTCAGTAGGAACCATACTTCGAATTTGGATCTTTTCCCGAACTAGTGATACGCAGTATGATCCTCTCTCCTGATGCTGGGCAGGGGCAGCCGTAGCTCACAGTCAACCACACGATCACGAGGTTCAACAACCGATGCACTTCCAACCACTCTGGGCCTGTACCACTATTATATTTCTCACTTTCAATACAGTAGTCAGTATGTTACATGAGGTATTCAATGTTTTATCACATAATAGGCTTTGTGTCAGATCATTTGCCCAACCGTAGGTTAATGTAAGTGCTCTGGGAATATTTAAGGTAGGTTGGCTAAGCGATGATGTTTGGTAGGTTAGGTGAATTAAATGCATTTTTGACTTAGGATATTTTCAACTGACAATGGGTTTATTGGGACTCGACCCCATCATAAGTAGGAAGATCTATAAATACTACCGGCTCTGCTTACCAGATTGCAATTGAGAGTCCAGGTTTCCTCCAAGTTTCCCAGGGTCTCCCTTCCCCATCCTACCCTAGCTGGGAGGCAAAAAGCTAAGCAGTGGAACGTGAGTGCTCTTCTAATCGCTGTAGAGGAATGTACTGTTTCTCTGTCAAAATGTTGACTGCAGCTACAGGGGATGTGCTCCTGTGTTACAGTCTAAAGGGTTTTTATTTTAAAGAAAAGGGATTTGTTGGCATGGTGGCGTGTGTGTGAGCTTGTGGCTCAGCTTGCACTGGGTGACCGTTTTACTTTGCTTTTTTTCTCCCATTAAAGGAAGTAATTGTGGAGGTAAATGACATGACGGTTGACTTTTTTTCTTCTTCACAGTAGGTGCAGCAGAAAATGCTGAAGTTATGTTTGCCCTGTGTTTTCTCCCTGCTTCATTTCCGTGTGATCACATCCCTCTTTTAATAGGCATTTTGAGAGAAAGTTTATGCCCTATTTTGCACTCCTTCCTTTAAGTGAGAGATGTACAAGAGGATAGGGAATACACATATATGTGTGTGTATTTGATATACATATATATATATTTGATTCTCCATCTGAAGCTAAAAGGAAATATGAATTATTAAACTCATGAATTATGGTAGGCAATGTTAAGGACTTGAGGATGGGGAGATATCTATATATCGCTCCACTATTTGATTATGTAACTCCCCCAGATGCTCTTCTGCATGTAGTGAAGATCGGTCCTACCATGTCCAGGAACCCCCTGTATGCTGCCTGTAGTATCGCCTTACATCCCAACCTGTTCCCACTTATCTGTCACTTAGCATTGGTTACCTTATAATGCTATTTATCCTTTCTGTGCCTTTGTCATTTCTAGCCAACTGGGTCATCAGCTTCTTTAGGCCTCCTGATATGCCCCAGGTCTGCATCAGTTCAGGCTCTTTGGTTGTAAACAACAGAAGCTGGATTCGACTACCTTCAGTAGGTTAGAAATTTATAGAAAGGCTTTTGGGTAACTCACAGAACCAAAGCAAAGACTGAAAGAAAAGGCTTCCAAAAAGAATCGGGGAATCTTGGGAGGTCTAGGTATCAGGAAATAGTAATTTCTCCAGGCTGCTGCTGCTAGAATGCATAGACTCCAGTTATTTTCCCACCATTCTTTCAATAGTCTGCTGAAGCCTCAAAGGTGTCAGGTCATGTGCTCTCCCTTAGGGAAGTAGAAATAAGTCACCTTTTTGATAGTCGTGTGAGTCTGTGGACAATGAGAAGGAGATATAATTACCCAAAAGAAAACCAGGACACTGGGTGACCCAACCAACTCTCAACTAAAATATCAAGTACACTTTGATGCCCATTGTTAGAACTCTCTACAGGTCTGGTGACAATGATGGTGATGGTGATGATACGGAGAAGAGTTATAAGTATTTCTGTTCTTTTGAGGAAATAATCACAAAATGTCCTTACATTCAGAATGGCAAACAAATAGTATGGTCTGTCAACATCTTAAGTTAATATAGACTAGCCATTCTTTCTTTTTGGATTTAGCCTTCAGCAATGTTTTCACAAAGGCTACAGTAATAAAAAGTATGATGCTGTGTAAAGCAGGTGCTGTATTCACTGAATAAGATTGCATGCACTGGAAACAAGAACGCCTAATTGAATCACCTGTGCTATGTCCCTTTCCGCCCTGGAGGCATAATTGAAGCATTATCTTAGTTGTCACTTTTGTGATTTCCATCCCCATATTCTCACAGTATAGTAGCTGGATTATGAACAATGCCAAGGTCAGGTCGGTGAAGAAACCAGTATCTTATCTATTTCCCTATTGATGTAACACATCCTGCTCACAAATATTCATCCATCTCTTTCTCCCCATCACTACAGTTTTCTTTTCTCTTGTGACATGGGCCATGTACTTTAAATTCCTTGGGAAAATTTACTGCCATTAATAATGCTTCATCTATTTTGTAAAAAAAAAAAAAAAAAAAAAGGCAGGCTGAAGAAGATGTGTTTCTTCCAATTCTGTCATAAAATTTCTGTTCCCCAGATTTAACTTTCCTGGGCTTAAGCTGCCCCTATAGTTAGAGGAAACATTATTTTAAGAACAATTTAAATTGGACCTCATTGTGAAACTGGCTACTGAGTCTGAGTCAGGACCTTCTTCTGGAGGGAGGTAATTAAATATTCTTCATTGATCCTATTTTAAATGCGTTGAATGAAAGGAGTTAATTATACAGCAGGGAACGTGGCAGACTTCTGACTAATAATGAGCTCTATGTTTAATATCTTCATCTTTGTTAAAATCATTAAATTTGTTGGAACCAATCAGGTGGCTTGAAGTGAATGTAGACTCATAACTAACCAAGCACAAATGGAAGTCCCTCACAGATGCAGGGGCTTGTATCTCTAACGATGGCTTCAGGGAAAGGATGCAGTATATTGCTTTGTTCTGTGCAATACAGTCTGTTTCAGTTAGCCTTCTATTTTGATGGTAGGGAGAAAAGAAGAGTGAGTCTCATTGTTTCTAGAGAGTGCATCTGTTATAATGAACGATGTGTGCCTGAAAATTGTAAAAGAGGAGGTGATTTCTTTTCCTCAAAGCTTTACATGGTCTGTCTCTTCAGAATCTGGTGCAATATGGACATCTCTGTGCTGCTATGTCCCCACAAGATATCTATTAACTCTGCATCTTAGGATTCCCAGGAATGGCTGGAGGACCAAATGTGATCCTATAGAAAAGAAAGATATATTGTAACACTCGACTGGTGAGGGATGGGCTCTTGAGTTCAAGTTTTCCAAACTTAATTAGTGTTTTGTTCAGTGTCTTTAATTTTATCAACTAGATATTTAAGGTACTTCTCTTAAATTTCTCTTCCTTTCTGATTACTTCACAGAATAGCCTGTGGCTTTGTTCTTATTTGTAGGACTCCCCGAGATCTGCCCTGTCCTTTCTATGTTGGAGTTTGTAAATTTGCCCTTCTAAGTACAAGATCAAAGAAACTGCCTTCTTCCATCCCATCCTTGATTCTCCAAGGGAGTACTGTTACCTGGCTGTGGGAGCGGTAACAATGCTTGGCTATGAGATCTATCAGCCTCTAACTGCTCTTCACACGTAGGAGCTGGGAGACTTTGAGGAATAAGTAGGGTGGAATTAGCAAGTTCTCACATGCGCCCAGGCAGCCATTGTGTGTGTGAAGGGGAGTAAAAGCTAGGACAGTGTAGCAGGCATCACAAGGAAGGGAAAAGATAGACCTGGATTGAAATCTCAGCTCTGACTCTTACTGGCTGTATAAACTTGGGCAATTTATGTGTCTTCTCTGAGCCCATTCTGTAATCTTTCAAATGGTGATAAGGGGGCTTCCCTGGTGGCACAGTGGTTGAGAGTCCGCCTGCCAATGCAGGGGACCCGGGTTCATGCCCTGGTCCGGGAAGATCCCACATGCCACGGAGCGGCTGGGCCTGTGAGCCATGGCCACTGAGCCTGCGCGTCCGGAGCCTGTGCTCCGCAACGGGAGAGGCCACAACAGTGAGAGGCCCTCGTACAGCAAAAAAAAAAAAAAAAAAAAAAAATGGTGATAAGGTAGTACTGCTTTGTGATATTGCTGCAAGGATTCAATGAGATAATTCACATAAAGGACATAGCCCAGTACTCAATTATATTATCTCTTATTATTAGAAATGTGTTGGTTGAAGATTTTTTTTATTTAAGTAAATCCAATTAAAATCTTTCATTTCCATTCATCTCAGTCTTTCAAGCACTATAATTTTCCTCTGAGTCTTACTGCTCATCCCAACTGGAGATCTAAGATAACTATCTTTTTTGTGATGGTTAATTATTTGACATTTCTTCTCAAATTAAGGGAAAAAATGCTTATTTCTTAGTCACTGTTTAGAATGAGAATGTGAGACTAAGTATTTGTTTTGCAAAGCACAGTGGAAGAGGGAAAAATGGTTTGGACACACTGTGGGGAGATCCCTTTGAGAAAGAAAAATTCCTGCCCACTTTAGAGGAAGGAAATTAATGAGGTGTCAGCCTCTCTGCCGTGACCTCTGTGTGGGCTCACACACCACAGACTGTGATGATGTCCCACTGTAATGCAATGGACCAAGGTCACATTCACAGTCACAGCCTTTCTCCATCCAGGCTACTTTTTTACCAAAGATGTAGTGAAAATTTTCAGGTCATTCAGAAAGTGTGACCTAGGAAAACAAGAAGAAATCGCATCTACTCAGCTAAAAATCCTCCCAGACTGGATAGAGTTAGATTGCTCCTATCTATGGAAATGTTGGAATATTAACCATTGGTTCTCAAGCTTGAATGTGCATCAGTCTTCAGGGGGCTTATTAAGTCACAGATTGCTGTGACCCTACTCCAAAGTAGGCCTCAGGTGGAGCCTGAGAATGTGCATTTCTGACAAGGTCCCAGCTGATGCTGATGCTGCCAGCCCAGGGACCACACTTTGAGAAACACTGTCAAAGTGTCTTGGTATTCAAACTATGGTCCCTGGACCACCAACATCAACATCTCCTGGAAGCTTGTTAGAAATGCAAAATCTCAGACCCAACATCAGATCTACTGAATTAGAATCTGCATCTTAACAAACTCCCTAGGTGACTTGTTTGCACATTGAAAGTCTGAGAAACACTGATCTAGTGGTTATAGACAAAGCTTTGGAGAACTCAGAGTGTGAATAATTCAGACCTGGGTTCAAGTCTCTGTACTGCCATTCTCTAACCCTGTGACTTCAGAGGAAGCTTTTTTTTTTTTAAATTTCCAGTGTCATCTGGAAAAATTGGGATGATCGTACTTATAAAGTTGTTGTGGAGATTAAATGTGATAATATATGTGAAGTGTATATAATTAATAGTGTTGTTAAACGACATTCTCATTCCTTTTTATGTGTAATCTGTCCTGTGAAACCATTAAAAACGGCTGTTTGAAGGAGGTATTGGAAATTCTTTCTGAAGTCTTTTCATCTGTCCTATTTTGAGAGAAGCTATTTCCACAGTATAGCTGGGTTGTCCTCTCTGTGTTACTTTGACTGTGAATCACAACTGTGGTATGAAATGGATCAGGTTTGCCATATCCCAGCCTCCTGGTTTACCTCCGAATGTGTGTATGTTTGTGTGTGTGTGTGTGTTAGAGACAGACAGACAGACAGACACAGAAAGACAGACATACAGTTTTTTGGAGGTGAGGTGTGAGGGAAGAACCTAGGGTGTTTTCCTTCCTCCCTAATAATAGAGTATGGTATGTGTTTTTAAAGATAAAATTAGATTTGTAGTATTTGACACCATCTGTTTGTACGTTCTAATCTCACTGAGGTGTTATGAAAATGAAGGTTAGGCCTGTTAATAAAGTGTTCTGAGAACAGTGAAAGATGCTATATAAAATAGGGTATTTGACAATATTTCACTTTTAAAAGTGTAGTCCTTAGTGATGTTTTCTTTATTCTCTGATCAACTACAATTCTAGTATGTTGGCAGTCGGAAGATGCCTCAGCCCTCTCGATATCCTCATCAGTTGATAAATAAGCCTGTTGCTTTTAGTATTTTATATTCTCAAAGCTCAGAAATTGCAAAGTTGTATTAGGTAAAAGTGAAATATAATGGATGCAGAGAAGATAGAATAAAATAATTGCGCTAATGCAATTTAAGAGGATTAATGGGACATTATTTTCTGGGTTACAATGTAGATCTCTGCACAAGTGACTGAGAGGTCTTTCGACCCTGGGTGTCGTTCAGCTTGTAGGGACTCTTTTCTGAATTTGTCGCCTCCTATACAATTTTTGGCTCCTAGGCCCCTTAGGACTGGTCATTATAGATGCATGCCTTGCACTGTAACTACATTTTTCGCATGTACAGGTTGGGCAATGGGGGTCTCCACTGCTCAAATAGCACCCAGGGTAATCTCCATCAGCTGTAACAAGAAGTCACCAAGTTCTTAATGAGCATCTCCTGCTGGTTCTCTGGAACGAGGGTAGGTGTGTGGGGAAGGCAAACTATAAGACCTCATACTATAAATCCTACTCCTCAGAGTGTGATCTGCAGGCCCTGGGAACTTGTTAGAACTGCAGAATTTCGGGCTCCACCTCAGACCCACTGAATCAGAATTTGCACTTTCATAAGATCTGCAGAGGATTCGTATGTGTGCTAAAGCTTGAGGAGCACTGTTTGATGCAACAGTTCTTAAACAGAGGGAAGTTGAACTGGCAAACACCTAAAACCATCTGAAGTTCAACTTCAGAGGATGAGGTTAGTTGTTGCCAGGATAGAAGGGGTTTCATAATTGGTTATAACCACTCCGATAGCTGCAGGTCTAAAGAAATGTGTGAGTGTGAGGTCAGTTATCTACTCAACAATCTGAAGGATATGCTTTACATTTAGTCCCATCTAAGAAAGTCTGATTAAGCTTTGTCAGCCTGTGGGACAGATCCAAGTAGACCCCAAGGGTTAAAGCAAAACAAACCAAAAAGGACAGCGCTGTAACAAAGTGTAAGGCAGAGGTAAGCTCACAAATAAGATATGAGGTTGTTGAATAGAACAATGAAAAATCACATGCCAGTATTAATGAGGCCCCACATTATATGCAGCCTAGATCTAGAAGCTAGAGTCAAAAGGGTTTAGTTTAGAGTAGCACATATTCTTACTTAAGCTAAAGGGTAAGCTTTGCCTCTCTCCCAGGAATGAAATCAGTGGCATGTCTGGGAATGGGAGTACTGGTGGAAGTTGTGAATGGGGAGCAGTTTCATCCCCCTGAGCGCATTTTCCAGCAGTTTTTAAAACTGGAGCAAATCTGATTGAAATTGTCCTAGTCAACAAGACCAAGTCACTGACGCTTGCAGCTGAAAAGAACCTTGAGCTCACTTCAGGTGGGACTTGATCCACAGAACAAAGACGTCACCCAAGGAGTTATTCCTTTCTCTTTTTCTCCTCTGCTTTTTCTTATACTGACTTTATACCAAGGTTGGATACTCATATGGTTTTCAGACGGTGGTCAGCAACTCTAGAGCTACCTGATTTCTCATTTGTCTCGAGTTGGAGAAAAAGACAATCGTTGTCCCGTCAATCTCAGGAAAACGTTTTTAGATGCATTGAGATTAGACTGGCTTAGGTAACATGCACTGTCCTGAAAACATCACTTTTGCCAGTGGAATAGCTGATCTCGTTGGAGCATGTGCTCTGTCCCTGGAACTGGGGAACCTTTCCTCCAACCTCATGGGCCCCCAGATGGAAATCAGGGAGATTAAATGTCCAGCTGCCCCACTTTCCCTGAGCACCTGCTCCATTTGGTGCTCCATTCACAATACTTTCAAGACCTCATGTCAACACCATGAGGCAGGTATTGTTATCTCTATTCTACAGATGTAGGCTCTGAAGTCAAAAGCCCATAAACGAAATCTCTGGGATTGTGGCACTGGTCAGCTTCTTATGTAAGATTCCTGGTTAATGGAAAGGGTACCTAGCTGAGTACTGGGAAAGGGGTAAGTGGGAGAAGAGCTAGATTTATTCTTCCTTCTGTGAGCCTCTGCCTTTCTGTGTGGTCAGTATGACCCTTACATTTATGTGCCCAATGCCTGTTTTTGCCAAACCCTGTTTGTGTGTTGTTACATAGGAAAAGTAGAACCTTTCCCAACACCATTCAGTTCCCTTAATTTTTAAAAAATGTTGCCATGAATTGTTTATATGAAAGAACTAAAATAATTAAAACATTTTTTCTTACAGTTATTTGATTTTTACATTAAACTCTATGCCATGAACACAGATCTGAAGCCAGTGAAAACAATCATACATTGACTTTCCTGTTGCTAAATTAATCAAGTTCTTTAGATATGGTAAAAATAAGAAACATATTCAGATTGGAAAAATAAGCTGTGATGCAAAAACCTCTGGAAATTTCTCCTTTGAAACTGAAATATCCCCCTTAATAAAGAGTTTGACAGTAGAACTTTTTGTAACACAAAGTATATCAGGGAAATCTTTGACAAAATAGTTGAAAGAAACTTAGAGAACACGTAAGTGACCTTAGTTCCAGAATTCAACCTGGGTAAGACTTTCATACTTCAGAGGGAAATATCATGGAGACACGTATTGTAGAGGAAGTAAACCATTTGATTATACCTTACTCTGAATATAATCTCCATACAATAGATTCTCATGGGCTTCATCCAATATGTTTTTCACAATATAAAAAAAAGTCCTCTACTCACCAAAAAGACAAGAAAACATTTCCAATTTAACTGTGTTTGACGAGTATTTGCAGTTTCTGACGACCCAAAGTACTATTGGTAAACATTTTTGCCTGATGGTCTCTGTGACGCTTAATGAAAGGAAAAGACCGAACATTAAAAGCAAATCTGTGTGGTTTGTAGTTTGCTTGGTAGAGATTGAACGCCCTTTCATGTTTCAAATATTTCTAGAAAATATTCAGATTCAAATGGTAAATAAGGAAATGCATCCCCTTTTTGACAGTAAGAGAGTACACACTGCTTAAATTACTATTCGTAGGAGAATAAGGGAAAATATTGCTCTTTGTTCCATACCAACTCTGTCCTGAGCACCAGGTTGTGTAATATGGGGTCACAAGAAACCTGTGATGTCGCTCCTGTCTTCAGGGCAATTATGCTAAGGTTTTAAGAGAAGACAGACTAGTAGGACTTTGATTTTTAATATTATCCATCAGCAAGATTTGTCTGTTCTGCCTTCAAAATAAATCTCAAATTTGACAACTGCTCACTGATTCTGCCTCTATCAACCCAGAGTAAGCCATACCATTTCTTACATAGACAACAACTATACCCCTAACTAATCTCCCTGCTTGCATTCCTTGACTCACAACAATTTATTCTTCATATGGAAACACAGCCAGAATTATCTTTAAAATATAAAGCACATCATAAAACCCTTCCTTTGCCACCCCCACAAAGTCCAGTGAGGTCCAAATGCACTTAAAGTAAAAATGCAAATTCCTCCTTACTGCCTGGAAGTCTTCACATAATCTTCGAGCTGCCCAAATCTCAGATCTCATGTACTCTCACCCTGCTCTTTGAAATCACTACCCTCTGACCACATTTACCTTCCTGTTCTTTTTTTTTTTTTAACATCTTTATTAGAGTATAATTGCTTTACAATGGTGTGTTAGTATCTGCTTTATAACAAAGTGAATCAGCTATACATATACATATGTCCGCATATCTCTTTCCTCTTGCATCTCCCTCCCACCCACCCTCCCTATTCCTCCCCTCTAGGTGGTCACAAAGCACTGAGCTGATCTCTCTGTGCTATGCGGCTGCTTCCCACTAGCTATCTCTTTTACATTTGGTAGTGTATATATGTCCATGCTACTCTCTCACTTCGTCCCAGCTTCCCCTTCCCCCGCCTCTGTCCTCAAGTCCATTCTCTACATCTGCATCTTTATTCCTGTCCTGCCCCTAGATTCATCAGAACCATTTTTTTTTTAGATTCCATATATATGTGTTAGCATATGGTATTTGTTTTTCTCTTTCTGACTTACTTCACTCTGTATGATGGTCTCTAGGTACATCCACCTCACTACAAATAACTCATTTCGTTCTTTTTATGGCTGAGTAATATTCCATTGTATATATGTGCCACGTCTTTTTTTTTTTTTAACATCTTTTTTGGAGTGTAAGTGCTTTACACTGGTGTGTTAGTTTCTGCTTTATAACAAAATGAATCAGTTATACATATACATATGTTCCCATATCTCTTCCCTCTTGCATCTCCCGCCCTCCCACCCTTCCTATCCCACCCCTCTAGGTGGTCACAAAGCACTGAGCTGATCTCCCTGTGCTATGCGGCTGCTTCCCACTAGCTATCTATTTTACGTTTGGTAGTGTATATATGTCCATGCCACTCTCTCACTTTGTCGCAGCTTACCCTTCCCCCTCCCCATAGCAAGTCCCTTCTCTAGTAGGTCTGCATCTTTATTCCTGTCTTGCCCCTAGGTTCTTCATGACCTTCTTTTTCTTTTTTTTTTTCTTAGATTCCATATATATGTGTTAGCATACAGTATTTGTTTTTCTATTTCTTACTTCACTCTGTATGACAGACTCTAGGTCCATCCACCTCACAACAAATAACTCAATTTCGTTTCTTTTTATGTGCCACATCTTCTTTATCCATTCATCTGTTGATGGACACTTAGGTTGCTTCTATGTCCTGGCTATTGTAAATAGAGCTGCAATGAACATTTTGGTACATGACTCTTTTTGAATTATGGTGTTCTCAGGGTATATGCCCAGTAGTGGGATTGCTGGGTCGTATGGTAGTTCTATTTTTAGTTTTTTAAGGAACCTCCATACTCTTCTCCATAGTGGCTGTATCAATTTACATTCCCACCAACAGTGGAAGAGGGTACCCTTTTCTCCACACCCTCTCCAGCATTTATTATTTATAGATTTTTTGATGATGGCCATTCTGACTGGTGTGAGGTGATACCTCATTGTAGTCTTGATTTGCATTTCTCTAATGATTAGTGTTGTTGAGCATCCTTTCATCTGTTTGTTGGCAATCTGTATATCTTCTTTGGAGAAATGTCTGTTTAGGTCTTCTGACCATTTTTGGATTGGGTTGTTTGTTTATTTAAAGTTGAGCTGCATGAGCTGCTTGTAAATTTCGGAGGGTAATCCTTTGTCAGATGCTTCATTTGCCAATATTTTCTCCCATTCTGAGGGTTGTCTTTTGGTCTTGTTTATGGTTTCCTTTGCTGTGCAAAAGCTTTGACGTTTCATTAGGTCCCATTTGTTTATTTTTATTTTTATTTCCATTTCTCTAGGAGGTGGGTCAAAAGGAATCTTGCTGTGATATATGTTATAGAGTGTTCTGCCTATGTTTTCCTCTAAGAGTTTGCTGGTGTCTGGCCTTACATTTAGGTATTTAATCCATTTTGAGTTTATTTTTGTGTATGATGTTAGAGAGTGTTCTAATTTCATACTTTTACATGTACCTGTCCAGTTTTCCCAGCACCACTTATTGAAGAGGCTGTCATTTCTCCACTGTATATTCTTGCCTCCTTTATCAAAGATAAGGTGACCATATGTGCGTGGGTTTATCTTTGGGCTTTCTATCCGGTTCCATTGATCTATATTTCTGTTTCTGTGCCAGTACCATACTCTCTTGATGACTTTAGCTTTGTAGTATAGTCTGAAGGCAGGGAGCCTGATTCCTCCAGTTCTGTTTTTCTTTCTCAGGATTGCTTTGGCTACTCGGGGTCTTTTGTGTTTCCATACAAATTGTGAAACTTTTTGCTCTAATTCTGTGAAAAATGACATTGGTAGTTTCATAGGGATTGCATTGAATCTGTAGATTGCTTTGGGTAGTAGAGTCATTTTCACAATATTGATTCTTCCAATCCAAGAACATGGTATATCTCTCTATCTGTTTGTAACACCTTTAATTTCTTTCATCAGTGTCTTATAATTTTCTGCATACAGATCTTTTGTCTCCTTAGATAGGTTTATTCCTAGATATTTTATTCTTTTTGTTGCAATGGTAAATGGGAGTGGTTTCTTAATGTCACTTTCAGATTATTCATCATTAGTGTATAGGAATGCAAAAGATTACTGTGCATTAATTTTGTATCCTGCTACTTTACCAAATTCATTGATTAGCTCTAGTAGTTTTCTGGTGGCATCTTTAGGATTCTCTAGGTGTAGTATCATGTCATCTGCAAACAGTGACAGCTTTACTTCTTCTTTTCCAATTTGAATTCATTTTATTTCTTCTTCTTCTCTGATTGCTGTGGCTAAAACTTCCAAACCTATGTTGAATAATAGTGGTGAGAGTGGGCAACCTTGTCTTATTCCTGATCTTAGTGGGAATGGTTTCAGTTTTTCACCATTGAGGATGATGTTGGCTGTGGGTTTGTCATATATGACCTTTATTATGTTGAGGAAAGTTCCCTCTATGCCTACTTTCTGCAGGGTTTTTATCATAAATGGGTGTTGAATTTTGTCGAAAGCTTTCTCTGCATCTATTGAGATGTTCATATGGTTTTTCTCCTTCAGTTTGTTAATATGGTGTATCACGTTGACTTATTTGCATATATTGAAGAATCCTTGCATTCCTGGGAGAAACCCCACTTGATCATGGTGTGTGATCCTTTTAATGTGCTGTTGGATTCTGTTTATTAGTATTCTGTTGAGGATATTTGCATCTATGTTCATCGGTGATATTGGCCTGTCGTTTTCTTTCTTTGTGACATCTTTGTCTGGTTTTGGTATCAGAGCGATGGTGGCCTTTTATAATGAGTGTGGGAGTGTTCCTCCCTCTGCTATATTTTGGAAGAGTTTGAGAAGGATAGATGTTAGCTCTTCTCTAAATGTTTGATAGAATTCGCCTGTGAAGCCATCTGGTCCTGGGCTTTTGTTTGTTGGAAGATTTTTAATCACAGTCTCATTTTCAGTGCTTGTGATTGGTCTGTTCATATTTTCTATTTCTTCCTGGTTCAGTCTCAGAAGTTGTGCATTTCTTCCAGGTTGTCCATTTTTTTGGCATAGAGTTGCTTGTAGTGATCTCTCGTGATCCTTTGTATTTCTGCAGTGTTAGTTGTTACTTCCCCTTTTGCATTTCTAATTCTGTTGATTTGAGTCTTCTCCCCTTTTTTCTTGATGAGTCTGGCTAATGGTTTATCAATTTTATTTATCTTCTCAAAGAACCAGCTTTTAGTTTTATTGATCTTTGCTATCGTTTCCTTCACTTCTTTTTCATTGATTTCTGATCTGATCTTTATGATTTCTTTCCTTCTGTTAACTCTGGGGTTTGTTTTGTTCTTCTTTCTCTAATTGCTGTAGCTGTAATGTTAGGTTGTTTATTTGAGATGTTTCTTGTTTCTTAAAGTGGGATTGTATTGCTATAAACTTCCCTCTTAGAACTGCTTTTGCTGCATCCCATAAGTTTTGGGTCATCGTGTTTTCATTGTCATTTGTTTGTAGGTATTTTTGGATTTCCTCTTTGATTTCTTTAGTGATCTCTTGGTTATTAAGTAGTGTGTTGTTTAGCCTCCATGTGTTTGTATTCCTTACCAATTTTTTCCTGTAATTGATACTAGTCTCATAGTGTTGTGGTTGAAAAAGATACTTGATATGATTTCAATTTTCTTAAATTTACCAAGGCTTGATTTGTGACCCAAGATATGATCTATCCTGGAGAATGTTCCATGAGCACTTGAGAAGAATGTGCATTCTGTTGTTTTTGGATGGAATGTCCTATAAATATCAATTAAGTCCATCTTGTTTAATGTATCATTTAAAGCTTGTGTTTCCTTATTTATTTGCATTTTGGATGATCTGTCCATTGGTGAAAGTGGGGTGTTAAAGTCCCCTACTATGAATGTGTTACTGTCGGTTTCCCCTTTGATGGCTGTTAGTATTTGCCTTATGTATTGAGGTGCTCCTATGTTGGGTGCATAAATATTTACAATTGTTATATCTTCTTCTTGGATTGATCCCTGCATCATTATGTAGTGTCTCTCCTTATCTCTTGTAACAGTGTTTATTTTAAAGTCTATTTTGTCTGATATGAGAATTGCTACTCCAGACTTCTTTTGATTTCTATTTGCATGGAATATCTTTTTCCGTACTTTTACTCTGTATGTGTCCCTAGGTCTGAACTGGGTCTCTTGTAGACAGCATATATACGGGTCTTGTTTTTGTATCCATTCAGCCAGTCTGTGTCTTTTGGTTGGAGCATTTAATCCTTTTTCATTTAAGATAATTATCGATACATATGTTCCTATTACCATTTTCTTAATTGTTTTGGGTTTGTTATTGTAGGTCTTTTCCTTCTCTTGTGTTTCCTGCCTAGAGAAGTTCCTTTAGCATTTGTTGTAAAGCTGGTTTGGTGGTGCTGAATTCTCTTAGCTTTTGCTTGTCTGTAAAGATTTTAATTTCTCCAACAAATCTGAATGAGATTCTTGCTGGTTAGAGTAATCTTGGTTGTAGGTTTTTCTCCTTCATCACTTTAAATATGTCCTGCCACTCCCTTCTGGCTTGCAGAGTTTCTGCTGAAAGATCAGCTGTTAACCTTATGGAGATTCCCTTATGTGTTATTTGTAGTTTTTCCCTTGCTGCTTTTAATATTTCTACTTTGTATTTAATTTTTGATAGTTTGAGTAATATGTGTCTTGTGTGTTTCTCCTTGGATTTATCCTGTACGGGACTCTCTGTGCTTCCTGGACTTGATTAACTATTTCCTTTCCCATATTAGGGAAGTTTTCAACTATAATTTCTTCAAATATTTTCTCAGTCCCTTTCTTTTTCTCTCCTTCTTCTGGGACCCCTATAATTCGAATGTTAGTGTGTTTAAAGTTGTCCCAGAGGTCTCTGAGACTGTCCTCAATTCTTTTCATTCTTTTTTCTTTATTCTGCTCTGCAGTCGTTATTTCCACTATTTTATCTTCCAGGTCACTTATCCGTCCTTCTGCCTCAGTTATTCTTCTATTGATCCCTTCTAGAGAATTTTTAATTTCCTTTATTGTGCTGTTCATCACTGTTTGTTTGCTCTTTAGTTGTTCTAGGTCCTTGTTAAACGTTTCTTGTATTTTCTCCATTCTATTTCCAAGATTTTGGATCATCTTTACTATCATTATTTTGAATTCTTTTTCAGATAGACTGCCTATTTCCTCTTCATTTGTTAGGTCTGGCAGGTTTTTACCTTGCTCCTTCATCTGCTGTGTGTTTCTCTGTCTTCTCATTTTGCTTAACTTACTGTGTTTTGGGTCTCCTTTTTGCAGGCTGCAGGATTGTAGTTCCCGTTGTTTTTGGTGTGTGTCCCCAGTGGCTAAGGTTGGTTCAGTGGGTTGTGTAGGCTTCCTGGTGGAGGGGACTAGTGCCTGTGTTCTGGTGGATGAGGCTGGATCTTGTCTTTCTGGTGGGCAGGTTCACGTCTGGTGGTGTGTTTTGGGGTGTCTGTGGCCTTATTATGATTTTAGGCAGCCTCTGTGCTAATGGATGGGATTGTGTTTCTGTCTTGCTAGTTGTTTGGCATAGGGTGTCCAGCACTGTAGCTTGCTGGCTGTTGAGTGGAGGTGGGTCTTGGTGTTGAGATGGAGATCTCTGGGAGATTTTTGCCGTTTGAAATCACATGGAGCTTGGCGGTCTCTTGTGGACCCGTGTCCTGACCTTGGCTCTCCCACCTCAGTGGCTCAGCCCTGACGCCTGTTGGAGCACCAAGAGCCTCTCCTCCCCACAACTCAGAATAAAAGCGAGATAAAAAACAAACAAAGAAGATCAAATCACATCAAATCAAATGAAGTAAAATCAAATCAAATTGTTAAAATAAAAGATAAAAAATAATTATTGAGAAAAAAAAGTTTTAAGTAATAAAAAAAAAAAAACTGGACAGACAGAACCCTAGGACAAATGGTAAAAGCAAAGCTATACGGACAAAATCACACATAGAAGCATACACATAGACACTCACAAAAAGAGAGAAAGGGAAAAAAATATATATATCGTTGCTCCCAAAGTCCACCTCCTCAATTTGAGATGACTCGTTGTCTATTCAGGTATTACACAGATGCAGGGTACATCAAGTTGATTGTGGAGCTTTAATCCGCTGCTTCTGAGGCTGCTGGGAGAGATTTCCCTTTCTCTTCTTCTCACAGCTCCCGGGGTTCAGCTCTGGATTTGGCTCCGCCTCTGCGTGTAGGTCACCTGAGGACGTCTGTTCGTCACTCAGACAGGAAGGGGTTAAAGGAGCCGTTGATTCGGGGGCTCTGGCTCACTCAGGCCGGGGGGAGGGAGGGGTGCGGATGCGGGGCGAGCCTGCGGTGGCAGAGGCCGGCATGACGTTGCTACCAGCCTGAGGCGCGCCGTGCGTTCTCCCGGGGAAGTTGTCCCTGGATCACGGGACCCTGGCAGTGGCGGGCTGCACGGGCTCCCCAGAAGGGGATGTGGATAGTGACCTGTGTTCGCACACAGGCTTCTTGGTGGCGGCAGCAGCGGCCTTAGCGTCTCATGCCCATCTCTGGAGTCCGCGCTTTTAGCCGCGGCTCGCGCCCGTCTCTGGAGCTCCTTTAAGCAGAGCTCTAAATCCCCTCTCCTCGCGCACCAGGAAACAAAGTGGGAAGAAAAAGTATCTTGTCTCTTCGGCAGCTCCAGACTCTTTCCAGGAGTCCCTCCTGGCTGGCTGTGGCGCACTGGCCCCTTCAGGCTGTGTGCACAACGCCAACCCCAGTCCTCTCCCTGCGCTCTAAAGGAAGCCCGGGCCTCAGCTCCCAGCCCCACCCGGCTCCCAGACCCGCCCGCACCGGCGGGTGAGTGGACAAGCCTCTCGGCCTGGTGAGTGCTGGTCGGCACCAATCCTCTGTGCGGGAATCTCCCCGCTTTTCCCTCCGCACCCCTGTTGCTGTGCTCTCCTCTGTGGCCCCGAAGCTTTCCCCCTCCGCCCCCCGCAGTCTCCGCCCGCGAAGGGTCTTCCTAGTGTGTGGAAACCTTTCCTCCTTCACAGCTCCCTCCCACTGGTGCAGGTCCCGTCCCATCCTTTTGTCTCTGTTTATTCTTTTTTCTTTTGCCCTACCCAGGTACGTGGGGAGTTTCTTGCCTTTGGGGAGGTCTGAGGTCTTCTGCCAGCGTTCAGTAGGTGTTCTGTAGGAGTTGTTCCACGTGTAGATGTATTTGTGATGTATTTGTGGGGAGGAAGGTGGTCTCCGCGTCTTACTCTTCTGCCAGTTTGAAGCTCTCCCCAACCTTCCTGTTCTTTGAAGGCAACATAGAAAATTTGCCATTGTTTCTGTATGAAATGTGCTTTTCCTAAATGTTTGGGTGGATGGTTCCTTCTCATCATTCAGATTTCACTTCCAAATCACCTCAGCAAAGAAAATGTTTCTTGACTGCCCTATCTAAAAATATCCTATTTCACTTATTTATGTGGGTATCATTTGTCTTCCCCAGTATCAGTGGAATGTTCAGTCCATGAGGTCTGTGTTTCTGTCTTGTTTATCACCCTACCCCCAACATTTTAGTATTGCACCTCGTGTATAACAGAGTCTCAATAACATGACAATAAATACATGTACTGAAAATTCCGCAGGATTTTAGACAAATGTAAAAGCATTTAGTCAATATTTTGAGTAGTTGCACCAGTTGGAGTAAGCATCTTGAGGTTAAATAAGATTTTAATAGATTCTGGGGAGGAAGGGGGTGATGCCCATGATTTTTTCCACTACCTTTACCTCTACTCTGATCAGAAAATACAGGATAAATTTCTTTGGGATTAAAAAAGAAAGGAAAACTTCTTGCAAATATTTTTAAAGTTTCTGAGAGGACTTTTTTAATTTGGAGAAGTTTTAAAAATTAAATAAAAAGGAAAAATATCGTGCTTAATGTCTTAACAAAGTATTAATTTGATCGAGTTTCAGAAAAGACCTCATTAAGCTGCGTGATAAAGTGATTATTCAGTGTCACTTTCCTTGGGTTTTCAGCAATTATCTGGAATGGTTTTTAGAATGAGGCAACATTTTCCTTTTTAGTAGCACTTGAAACCTCCTTGATGTTGACACAGAAATGCTGATAGGAAGAGCTGGCGAACAAAGGATGGCAAGTCTTGACTCATACTTGCTAAAAATATCACATCCACCTCAGGAAGGTTTAGAAGTATGTCAAAGGCATTCTTGAGCCTTTTTTCTCCCTTTAAGACCATTCACAACTAACTTTTGAGAGTGAAATGATGATGAAATTTGACTCACTCAGGTCCTAGTCCATTTCTGAGCATATAATTGGAATTAAACCTTAATATATAATTTTCTAATTAATTTTTCTCCTTTCATGGCCTTTTATGCTTTACATAACCTTTGTGCTTCCTTGTTCCATTAATCCTCCAAATGCCAGCATCCTGCCAAGAGAGGATTCATTGCAGTATTTCCATCATTGTCAACAAAGCCGCAAGATCATTCTAGTATATTGGACTCACTCATCCATGAGAAAATGCTGTTTTGTATTTGAAACTATTTGTTGATTCTTATTCAGCTCTGTGACGAAAGTAGAATTTTTTTCCCTAACGTTTTATTACCAGTTAAAGCACAGAGAGGTATTTTATTTTAATTTGGATAAAGAATAGATAATAGCTGGAATTTCTTAAATTAGGTACATTTTTGGTAGTTAGTTCTATAGTTAATCTTCTTAATTTATCACTTAGAGTAGGGCAATTACCATAATATGGAAATGAGCCAGGATTATGGTATCACTGGGAGGTGATTGTAATTTTTAAGTTTGCACCAAGGAAGTATATTGAATAGCTTAAATTTCTGTATTA
This sequence comes from Delphinus delphis, assembly GCF_949987515.2. Taxonomy (NCBI): domain Eukaryota; kingdom Metazoa; phylum Chordata; class Mammalia; order Artiodactyla; family Delphinidae; genus Delphinus; species Delphinus delphis. Next base: position 24,109,782 of record NC_082684.1, on the reverse strand, counting down.
TCAATTATGGTAGTTTTTGTGCTCAGGTCCGCTATGTTTTGCATCACATTTCAAAAGGTGATTTCTCTTATCAAACAACCTTAGGAGACAATGTTCTTTCTTCTATCACTACCCCGATGGAATTGATCAATGCTGCCTTTAATTTAATTGAAAATGGTTGATCAATAAGGTCAACGTTTATGGATTTATTTCCATCTTTTGATGTGGCAAATCATTAGTTATCATTATCTAAATTAGCCTAGATTGCCATGAAAAGTGGAGGGAATAAATTGCTTTATGGATTTCTGAGAGCATAGTACACATGTAATTTTTCTTAACACACATACTTTTCAGCAGTTACCTTGTACCAGGTTTTAATTTCTATGCTGCAATTTCTCCAGCAGTCTAGAGGTATCTATGTCAGACAGGATGTAATAAAAGGATCAAGTTTTAAAAAGTACAAAAAAGTGAGGTCTCTGGAATCATAAAAAATCCACATTATTATAGACACAATTTCAATGAATACCATGTAGTGAAACACCACAGGGGTGCTTCAGGAATGGACCTGTTTCCAGAAGGCAAGATGGACTTCAGGGGAAAAAAATAAAGTAAGAAGAAATGAATGCAAATACTTTTCAGTCTCTTACTCTGAAGACCCATGTTATAGGTTGAATTGTGTCCTTCACCCCACCACAATTTATATGTTGAAATCCTATTCTAGTCATTCATAATGTGACCTTATTTGAAGGTAAGGTCTTTATAGAGGGAATCAAGTTAAAATGAGGTCATTAGGGTAGGACTGAATCCAGTAGGACTGGTGTCCTTATAAGAAGAAGAAATCTGGGTACAGATATGCATAGAAAAAAGGCAATGTGAAGAGACACAGGAATAAGATAGCCATCTACAAGTCCAGGAGAGATGCCTGGAGCACATCTTTCCCTCATAACCCTCAGAAGGAACCAACCCTGTCACCACCTTGTTTTTGGACATCTGGCCTGTAAACCTGTAAGACAATAGATTTCTATTGTTTAAGGCACTGAATTTGTGTTACTTTGTAATGACAGCCCTAGCAAACTAACACAGCCCATGAATTATGACTAACATTTCATATTAAACGACATGGAAGCTTTCCCAAACACCAGGATGCTAAAATCGACACGAGTCACATTAACTGTTTTCATTGAACTTTGGAATTTAGAATCCAAAGAAATTTAGAAACCAAGCAGAGTTATATCAAAGCATTTTATAATCAAAGATTCAAGTGCATGCTGATTGAGGGAATTGATTTCCATATATATCTTTTAAAAAGGAACCCTTTTTTTTTTGTAGTGATGAGACCAAGGCACAATCCTTGATAAGCCTGATTCTGAATGTTAAGTAACCCAAGGGTGAGGAACTACAATTTATGGGGAATTCAGTCAGCTAGCATTGGTTGTACTGTGGGACTCTGGTGTTTGAATTATAAAATGGCAAAGGGAATCTATCATGGAGATTTATCCTGGACTAGCTTGCATCTGGACCAAAAGTGATCCATCAGGTTTGTCATTTTATGTTGAAGTCCACAAACTACCTATTCTGCATACCCCAGGTTGTGTACCTGTGTGGCATAGCACAGATCAATCTCTGATGCTTGCTGGTGGAAAGGTGTGTGTTTGTAGGGTTTTTTTGGTAATGACAGTTGAAAGCCATTTCCTTGGTTCCTCTGGATGTTAACATGATCAATTATGGATGAGTACAGAAGTAGAGTTTAGAATCAGGGCTAACTCTGAGCCATATGGTAAGAAGTCAGAGGTACCTTTCTTTGGTTCCATGAATCTCTCCTTGATCTTAGACATTTCATGAAGTCCTCTGGCTTCCCAGAACTCCCTCTGTGCCTTCCTCCACAGGAGCAAGGATGAAGGTCAGCATTGATCGAGCACTTGAGAGACACCATGTGCTGCACACAACTCTTTATAAGTGTTATACTCACATCAACTGTTTGACATTAATGATATTATTATATTCGATTTACAGAAGAAACTGAGGCTTAAGGAGGTTAAGTTACTTGCGCAGTGTTATCTAGCAATAAATGCTGGAGCCGGGACTCCAACCCAGGACTGATATTCTTTTTTTTTTTTTCGGTACATGGGCCTCTCCCATCACGGAGCACAGGCTCCGGACGCACAGGCCCAGTGGCCATGGCTCACGGGTCCAGCCGCTCCGCAGCATGCGGGATCCTCCCGGACCGGGGCACGAACCCGTGTCCCCTGCATTGGCAGGCGGACTCTCAACCACTGCGCCACCAGGGAAGCCCAAGAATTCTTTCTGTTATCAGGAGAAAGATCATAGCATCTTGAGCCTGAAGTCCTAAGGCCAAGGTCTAGTTTTTTCTCTTAATAGTTGCACAGCCTTGGGCAGAATTAGGATCAATTGAGAGAAAATGTTTGGAAGCATTGTATGGATTCTTGAAGCTCATGTTAAAAGAATCCTAGGAGTCCCTCTGCTTGGCTATACAATGGCCTAGCAATCTGTACCTTTGGAGAGAAAGTTAAAAAGGAGTAAAGATTTCAGAGCTAGACCACTAATAACAGCCAAGATGTATCTAGGGCTGACTGTAGGCCATGAACTCTTCCAAGCAGTTTGCATGGAATTGGATTTAAACCTAAAAACAAGCCTGTGAAGTGGGCACTATTATTTTCCCCATTTTATAGACAACATAACTAAGGACCAGAGAGAAGAATAAACAACTCGCCCAAGATCAGAAGATCAAGATTTGAACTCAGTTTGATTCTAGAGTCTGTATCTTTAACGTATATAATACTCTCTATACCACCTCTTGGACCAAAGTTATTTACTCAACTTCCGGCACTATCACTTACTAGCTTTGTTTTTTGTTGTTGTTGTTTTTCAATCTATAAAATGGGGATAGGATTACCTACCTTCAAAATATTGTTATGACAGTTAATTGAGAGAATGCATGTAAAAGCATTTAACAATGTTGGTTTATGGTAAGTAAATAAAAGGTAGCAGGTTTTCCTGGAAGCCCAGTGGTTAAGACTTTGCCTTCCAGTGCAGGGGGGTGTGGGTTTGATTCCTGGTTGGGGAGCTAAGATCCCACATGCCTCGTGGCCAAAATGTAAAACATAAAACAGAAGCAATATTGTTAACAAATTCAATAAAGAGTTTAAAAATGGTCCACATCAAAAAAAAAAAAAAAAACTTAAATAAATAAATAAATGAAAGGTAGCTATTTCTAGTGACTAGGTTATATAATATTTGTGATCAAACAAGTATAGCAATACTGATTTAATTAATTTGAAAAATAAATTTTAAAAACCTCACCTCCTGAGAACCAATCCAAGAGAACAGTGTTTTTTGTTTTGTTTTGTTTTGTTTCATTTGTTTGTTTCTTTGTCTTTTGGGAGAAAGTTCCCTGAAGGATAATATTTTAGGTCAGTTCTTAATATAGGCTTATTACATAGAATAACTGATAGCTCTCAAGTTATTATTTTTTTTTGCTTCATTCCAATAGAAAAACATGTTCGGAATATGGAAAATTCTGTTTATTTTTTCCTTCTATTTTAGGTACAATGGACATTTATCGAGTACTGTTAATGGGAATGGATGTTTTGGGTGCCGTCTCTTTCTCCTTTACTTCCTCCTTCCCTTCATTTCCTATCTTCACTTAACAATTTCATGTTCAGAACAATCCTGTAAGACAGACTTTTTTGTTTTTGATTTTCTTTTGGTTGTGTAGTTTAGGAATGAAGGTTTTAAGTAATTGCATCATGTCTCATAAATAAAAAATGAGAAGCAATATTTTAACCCATCTAAGGACTCGAGGCCCAGTGTGCTATCCAAGAAAACATGAAATATTGCTATTATTAGTAAGCATAATGATGAAAGCTACCGTTTGTTGGGTACTTACTATAGGCCAGATACATTGCTACATGCTTGGCATACATTTCCTAATTTAATTACCACACGTTGTTGTGATCGACACTTGGGTATCAGTGGGCAACTCTTTTTGCTCACCCTTTTATTTTATGATCTGGGGTCTTTAGTCATTTTCATTACTTTTGCTTAGAGGGACTTTTTTTGTTTGTTTGTTTTTTACTGGACTTTTAATTTTATTTATTTATTTTTAGCTGTGTTGGGCCTTCGTTTCTGTGCGAGGGCTTTCTCTAGCTGCGGCGAGCAGGGGCCACTCTTCATCGCGGTGCGCGGGCCTCTCACTGTCGCGGCCTCTCTTGTTGCGGAGCACAAGCTCCAGACGCGCAGGCTCAGTAGTTGTGGCTCACGGGCCTAGTTGATCCGCGGCATGCGGGATCTTCCCAGACCAGGGCTCAAACCCGTGTCCTCTGCATTGGCAGGCAGACTCTCAACCACTGCTCCACCAGGGAAGCCCTAGAGTGACCTTTATGTGATTGATTTGCTTCTCGGAATCCTCCATTCCTCATGTTGTGAGGAGTACAAGTTTATAATTAGGGAGTAAATTTGGTCATCACCTTTGATAGGACAATGGGCGAAACTGACACATTTTATAGAGACTTGTCAGAATGTGCCGACTTTCTGTTGGTTTCTATAAACAGCTAAAACAGTTTTTGGCAACACTTATCCCGAATAAATTGCAAGATTATGATGTTTTCAGACCCAAAATGAAAGTGGCCCATTCTTGTTCTTTTAGTGCCCTCATAAAAGTCAAATGTTTAATCTCAGAAGGAAATTTAAAAGATAGAAGTAAAACCTTAATGAGATGTAGCATAAAGAATAGAAGAAGTCCATTTCCATGAAATGACTTGTGATGAGGTTGCTTCGAGGAAATGAACTATAAAATAGAACATTTTAGAAATTTAAAATCCACTGGTAAACATTGTGCTTTAAAAACAATGTCAATAAGACTAAACATTTAGTAAATAGAAGGGATTAGACAATTAATATCCAATAAGTGTTATTTTTCCAAAACACTAGAAATGCATCACCAAAAAAAACCCCCACATTTTAAAAAACAGATGAGTATTTTCAAAATTTTTCAGTCCATAAAACCTGAGAAGTTATTGGGTCACAGCAGAAGGAGGATTCTTTCTAATCCTTTATTCAACCCTTTGTGTAACAGTACCTCCTGTCCCACATGTATGGACATGTGTAAACATACACACACACCATGCCAGTCATCATTTCTCCCAGTGCTTGTTAAATGGAAGGCACTCAAGCAATGGTAACAATCCTAATTATATTCATCTTATTCTTTAATACAGTTGATAAAGAAAAAGAATAAACCTGGATTGTTAAAACACTACGGGAAAATCTTTATAATTTTTATACCATATCATTTTATTTTTCTTACCACCCCAGTGTGTCCTCATTTATTGGTTTAGAAATAATGTAGCAACACAAAATTGTGTTGTGTCTCCAAAGAACATTTTTCTAAGTGTCTTAATTGTACACGACACTGTGGTAGGTGCTGACACGCGGGGCATAGGAAAGATGCATGGTGACATTTGGCTTCTGCTTCCCAAATACAGATCTTGCCCAAGATATAGATGATTGTTGTTGGTTTGTAATGATCAAACTTGCAGAGTCAGGTCAATAAGCATAGACACATTTTTAATGGATTTTTTAATGGATTTGACTTTAGAAATCAGATTATTTGCCAAAGGAGAGTGACACAGTTTTAATTATTAGCTGAAAGAGAACTCTTTTAATCTAGATTGGCTGGATTTTGGTACTGATTTTGAATAAGTCATCAATGATTAACTATAAGGAACCAATCTACTGTGCCATATTTGTAGATAAAATGTGGCTACTCTTCCCCATTCCTAGGCTTCTTCCCTCCACCCTTCCTTCCTTCCTTCTTTCCTTCCTCCTTCCCTTCCTTTCTCCCTTGCTTCCTTCCTCTGTCTCTCCCTCTCTTCCTTTGCATTTCACAATTCCATCAGTTAATTTCTTTTCCACTGCTAGCCACATTACACTATGCCTAGTTACAACCCTAGTTAAAACCCTAGTCAGAGTAGATAAAAGGTAAACCTAGGAGGAGGGGAATATGAAAGCTCAAAATTGTTTCTGAACTTCTAGTGGCACTGATGCCCTCAACAAATTAAGGCACCTTCAGATTCCACAATTGAGTTCCTTAGAATTTACTGTTATTATCTATTGATTTCAATCTACCATCTAATGGTAACAAAGATACCTGTATGCTAGCTGGATGTTGTAGCCCCCTTCTCCGTCTGGTTCTCTTTCTTCTGACACTAACAAGACTTAACTGGGAGGCAATATAACGCCGTGGGGAGCTCTGCAGTCTTGGTGGGAGTTAGGCTGTTCAATTCCAGTCCCTGTTCAGCCACATGCTGATGTGTGCCGCCATGAGCAGTTACTTAAAATATCTAGGCTTCTTTTGTGCCATCTCTAACATGGAGTAACGCTAGTACACGTTTCTACCTCCCAGGGCTGCTGGGAGGTAGAAACTAACTCAACTAACTCAATGTTAGTTGAGTTAATGCACGTAGAAGCTCAGTTCCCAGGATGTGGGATTTTCAGTGCTAAAACCAGGGCAGTCTCATGCAAACTGGGACAGGTGACCACTCTCTCTGTGCCAGGCACAGTGCTAAGTATTTTGTGTTGGTTACCCCATTTCATCCTCGCAGCTACCGTATAAGACTGCAAGTTTTAGCACTAAAGTTCTGTATCCTGAAAAAACGTCAGTGCTGGGCAGAGTGGGACAGTTGGTCACTCTAGCACTTAGTAATTAACCATTATTCTTGTTATTCTTAGGGCTGTTATTAAAGCCTTTATCATAGTTCAAAAGAAAAACACCAAAATAAGTATTGGTTATTTTCTTGACTTTTATGTATATGATATTGTCATTCTATCTAGAAATTCTCTGGTATCTTCTGCCCTTCTACCCTCCTTTCTCAAATAGGCCTTTCTCTTCTGTTCATTCAGGACTCAGATGACCCATCTCATGTCTTTTCTATTTCTTCTCTTGACCATAAATAGAAATTTACAGTGGCTGAAACCTCTCTTGCACACCTGAGTAAAGGAACTGAGGTCAAATATGGTAATATAAATCAAAGTCTTTTCCCTTACATATGCTATAATTGACTGTTATAAGTGTTGCATACTATGAAGTCTCAATGAGAATAGGGAAAAATAAGACTAAATGATTAGATTATTATTTGTGATGTGTTTTGGTAATATTTTTGTCCTTATTAGTCATATACAGCCCTGCTTTTTCTGCATAGCATAGTCTAACAATGAAGAGTTAGTCTTTTAAAAGACTAAATTAGGTGAAATCTACCTTTTATTAAATTATCCTAATATAAAACCAGGTGACCTGATTAAAACCAGCCTTCTTTGCTACCTCCTACCATTTCAAAGAAAAGGTCACCTTAACACTTACTTCCTCTTGCCATTTATGTTTGGGGGTGTGTTATTCACGCAGGCACAGTTCTTCATGACTGGAACCTTGAGAGCCCGATTTTTGCTATTGTTTTTAATGCTGCCAGCTGTGTTGTTCTAAAGCTCTTGTTTTCCCTGGAACGCAGAACTTTTCCCCAGCTCCCTAGTTCAGCCTTCAGTGTCACGCCTGGATGCTGCGTGCTCATGCCTTTGAAATTGTGTTCAAGAGTGTGTTTAAATCCATTTACAATCTCACTTCACTTAAAATAATTGCAGAAGGTGAAACAACGTTGGTAGGGAAAACATCCATTAACATCTCTGTTTTTATTTATTTTAGGCATAATGCAGTTTCCTGTTATTGGATTATAATCTTTGCCTGTTGTGGTGGTATCTATCTGCCCCCTTCCCCAATTCAACCAAAGCGCCTGGTGATGTGTTCAATTCGATCAATGAATGTGTTGAAAGATGCCATAAAAGGCATTAATTCCTAATTGTGTATGGCTGTGATATTTAATGTAGCTGGTTCTGAAACAGTTGTGGACCTGAGCTTTTGGGGAAAGTCTGAAATGTAAAGAGTGGGCGTTACTATCATTGACTTTCGCAGAACATTGTGAATGGAACATTATGAATGTTTCTATTAAATAATATGAAAGACTTTTCAACAAGAAAATCTTACAGTCTGTACTCCCTATTATCATCTTCCCTCCTGTATAACAAATTTCAGTTTAGTTACTGAAGGCAGTAGCTACAATTATGGATATCTTTCTACTTTGAGGATATTTGGGATTTGTTGTAAAGGTCTTTTAAAAATCTTTAAGGAAAATGTTAACTTCCATTCCCCTAAAAAGGAAGGCAAACAAACAAACAGACATTTGAACTGGGTTGAGCTTAGGGTGACCAATCATCCCAATTTTCCTAGGACTGTCACAATTTTAGCACTGAAAGTTCCTTGCCCTGGGGCAGCTCTCACTCCTGGGAAAAATGGGAGGGTTAGTCACCTTAATTTTGATACTATTTATTAGCATGAAATATGGAAGCAATGACAAAAGAGATATGCATATCTCCTGTTAACCTGATGTGAACTTTTAAAGTCACGTATACTGTTCCACTGGTCCTTGGGAAACTGATGTGTGGATGGGCAAGCAAATGACTCGAGGGAACGAGGGCAGGGCATCTGTTAGATTGGTACCCTCTCTGTGTCTCTTTAGAGTGGTTCTAACACCTATTCAATCCACTGGTCTCTTCTTTTGAATACTTACTGTTGACTCCTAGCTGGCCCACCTTAGGACTTCTTCAAGAAGGCCATGTCATCAGACTGTTGAGATCCTCTAGGCTTTCAGCTAAAGAGCATTTTCCCCTAAAGTTATTAAATTAGGTCCAGTTTCCTCAGCTTGATATTTCTGAGAATTGCACTTTCTTCCTTTTCAGGACTGAAGAAAAAGAAAGTGCGGGCAGTTTATTTCCCTAAAACATGAATCTTTAGAAGGGTACCAGGGAGTTAAAATGAACATTTTAACCCAATGCGTCACCATAGTCGTGAACGTTACCCGTATAATTGACACACGTCATGTGTTTAACTTTGCATCCTCTGTGTTAGGATTTTCCTGTTTGTTTGTTTGTTATGTTAGTGGTATTTTATCTCTTGTCTTCTGGTCCTTGCTCCCCTTCCCTTGCTTAGTTTCCATGGGTATGTTTCTGCCACACTAAGGGAGGCTGGGGTTAGTGACATGGAGCAGTGGGTTTTGAAGTCAGTTTGTGCCTTGGTTTTGAAGTGTTTACTTGGGTCTCAGATATACAGGGTACTGTGTGATAGTTATTTGGGCATCAACTATGCATAGCACAGCAGTTATTCTTAAAATGAGCAGAGGCCCCTGGGAAGTGAGCCCTGGTACTTTCATCTTCTGTAAGCCAAGCCTTGGCATTTCCTTCAAATTAAACAAAAGTAATGGGAAGTGTTGTCCCTGAATACTCAAATTAGGCTGAGAACAAAGAGTCGAAGGCCATTAGAAGAAACTACTAAAAGAAGTGGCAGTATCTTTTGGGTATTTTGGTGTCAGATAAATGATGTTTATTCTGTTTTTTTCTAGGATTATTTGAATGAGCTCCCTCCCAAAAGCCTCCCATCGTACTCTTTTCTGAACTGTCCATCTGACCATTATCTCCTGCCATGAGTCTGTGGGAAGGCCAATCACTATAATCCTCTTTTCTTTATTCTCACATCCTTAGGATGTGACTTAAAAGAGAAAAAGTTATATTGTGATTTTCTTCAAGTAGGGCAAGAGGAAATATGTCATTTTGATCCAGAAGTTAATGTGAGATGAGAGGAGGCTACAGTTACAATTCCTGTAATACACTTATATATACTGAATATACTACCTTGATTTGTGGCCTCAAGTAAATAGCTGCATAAGTTTAGAGCATAATTCTTTTCATAATTGTGTTAACCTCAGCAGGAAAACATTTGTATTAGTTTCTGTAATCAAAAATGCCAAATGCCTATTTTCATTTATTGAGTATTTTGGTTTTAGGTAGCACAGGCACAGCTCTTCAAATGCATATCTGTTCCCTTTAATTCTAGTAGCTTTGTAAAGAAATTAAGTATTTTTCCATTTTTCTGCTTTGTGGAAGTCAGAGTAAGGGTAGGGGTAACTGTTTTTACCAATTTTTAAGTAACTGGCTTGCAAGAATGATTCTCTAAAGAGCTATTTTGTGTGTAGTTTCCCTCTGGGTAGAGACTGTGGGAAAGTAAGTGCATTGCATTTCAGAGTAGTAATTTGCTCAAATAATTAGCATCATAGTACAGTGTATGGTCAGCTTCCTGTTGAGGTCTAGATATCGACATATAATTTGGATTTTCTTATGTTTTCCTTCTAGGCTGATTACCTCCATAATTCCTAGATTTGAGCAAAACAGAGTTACTCTTTTATTAGAGTAAACATCTGTAACATTCGTAAAGCGTTGTCTTTTTCTTGTCAGTGAAAGGTGTTCCAGTATCCATTCATTCATAACATATTTATTGAGCATCTAGTATTTGCCACTGTAACAGAGGAGAAAGTATCATCTTGCCCCTCAAACAGACTTTTGAAGATTATGCTGAATAGTGGATTCCCAATAAGTAACTCATGTACTTTAAGACTTTGGAGGTAAAATGTTTTATGGAGTTTTTAGTTGTTCATTTCTTCTTAAAAAATGATCACATACATTTTGGATGAACTATCTGTGTATGGCTAAATTATTTTTTTCTAGATAAACATAGGAACCAAGGAATTAAATGGGTGGGAGAAACATTCATTAGGCTGTACTCTTATCAAGTGATGTGACCTTGGCAAATTTACGTAATGTTTTTGAATCTCAGTATTCTCATCTATTGATAAAATGTGGATGAAACTCCTATTATGAGGCAGTTATGAAGATTAAGATAATTCATGAAAAATATGAGCCATAGTGGTTGCTCAATAAATGACAGTGATTATTACAGGTATTTAGAGGACAGTAGGGTGTAGGAAAGAATTTCATGCAAAGTCCAGTCCTTTAAATATGAATGAGGAGGAGGCATCACCTGTATACGTGTGATTAAAGTTGATAGCTGTGATCATACCGTGAAGAGTAAGTGCGTAGTTCCTTTCTGGAGGGTAATTTGATTACAGAGATATTACTTTGAAGAGGTAATATGCTAAATGAAATCATCAGTGGCCTGAAAGTGTTAACAAGGTTCTGGGAAAGGAGCCATTTACTCTCTTTTCACCTCTAAGATAAAGCATAATGCACTCGTGTATTTAATAAACTGTGAGAGATGGTGCTGGTTTACGGGGGCATTGGTAAGCTATCCCCAACCCATTTTTTTTTCTTCTAGCTTTTCTTTTCCAATCCCCCTAGTTTTGTAAGAATCAGTTCGTGAGTTTCAGCAGGCTGCCTTACCTGCTGTAGATAGAATGCCTCTTCCCTTCCTCTGGCCCCTACCCCTACCATTGATAATATAATAAAAAAGGAAGCTTATCCAGTACTGTTTCAAACAGGATAAATTGAAGGACAAAGGAATGACACCAAACATGAAATATTTAACACAATCAAATGTTAGGTGTTGATTGATGACTTTCAGAGCAATGACCAAATACAAGAGAACAATATGTTTTCACTTGGACTGTAGGTATCAAGATTCTAAGAAGCCAGGAGATGGAATAATAGGACTGAAGACATTAGAGAGTATGACCTAAATCTAAGGCTTTGCTTTCTTGTACTGATTTAATTTTTTTAAACTTTCAGTGATTTCACAACTGCTAAGATCCTCAAGGCAAAGAGTGTATCTTTTGTACTATTCTACTTTAACCGAAGTTCAATTAAATGAAAAAATCTATCATTTTAATAGGCTATATATTTCTGTTTGAGGTTGTTCATCTCTCCTCCAGCTTAGTCTATTTGAAACAGTACTGGTTGGTCTCAATAACCGCATACAATTGTCAATTTTATTTGACCACCAACCATGCTAATGGCTTATAAATACATTGTTCAAAGGTTGTGGAAAAATAAATGTATTTAACCTGAATACTAAAATCTGTAGAAAAAAAATCAATTAGACATAGGCAGTGTATAAAAGGTTTGCTAAATGACTTGCCGCCAAACAGAAAATGGGTAGTCTATTTTAGCATTTTTTAGAATAGTTTTTTTTAGTATTTCCTAGAGCAGTCTGACTCATTTAGATTGAAATATCTGTCGGAAGCTATGTCCCAGTTCAACTGATCCCAACGTTAAAATGTCTCTACATATTCTCCCTCATCTTTCTGCTTCCAGCCTGATAGCCATAATTAGTATTATCCTCCCTTGTGGGGGCAGAAGTCCAACCAAAATAACAACCATGCACTCAGCAACTGCTCAGAACAGTTAAAAGAGCTTCTTCTCATTTGCCACTGTCTTAAGTGGTACTGTCTCTACATTTCCTCCCCCTGCTTTCTTAAACAACAACAGAAAAATCCAAACAGATTGGAAGAATGATATTTGGATTCCAATTTCTGCATAGAATATCTTAGTGGTTTTCAATTGCTTTAGGGAGCTTGCAACAATAAAATTCTGTTGAATCTAACATCATTTTGAACTCTTTCTTGCCCATATTCTGCTAAGAAATATATCCTGGTGCAGCTTTATCTCTGTTGATAATGGACTTCATGGCTATAGGGAAATGTTGATACAGTGAGCTAGCATCTATCATTTTGACATCTACTGTTTAGCAGATGAAGAGAATAATGAGTGCTTGGGGTGCGACACTGTAGAACAACGTCAGCAAGCAATATGCATAGACCCAGTGATAGGTGTCTCTGGATTTGCAGCCATATATCTGTGGCAATCATTCTTTCTTCCTCTTCTCATTTCTTTTCATTTTCTTTCAACAGTCTGTCATTTGTGGCTTCAATCCACTTTATTTCTCTCCATTTCTTGCTCTTTTTGCTGTCTGCCATAATTCTGCATAAAATTGTGAAGTGCCCTAAAACATTCTCCTTTCTGTTCTTCATTGCTTTCAATGGTTCTAATCACTCCATTGGAAACTTGGTGGTAATTGATTAGGTTCTGAGAGAGGACAGAAGTACAAACCTTATGTCCACCCTTCATAGAAAAATGTGATTACTTATTAGTATTTCTAAAAGTTTTTTTCTTAATTTGATTCCAGGCATAGGATATTTCCCATGTGCCTAGAAATTAGTTTAACTCAATCATAACTTAAAGGCAAATAATCTTATGATTTGATCTTTATAAGGGACGATTCTAAACAGATGCTGATGTTTCATATTTTATTCCTTACCCCAAAATGCAAAGATATAGAAGCATGAAATCAATCACAAATTTAGGAAATAAAATGCAATGAGTTTATATTAAACCAAATAGAGGGAAAATAATAATTAGAGAGTCTCTTTGCAACTATGTAATAATATTCTATTTTCAATGACTCAATTAGTTAAAAATGAAATATACAGAGAAAGTCAATGACTCAATTAGTTAAAAATGAAATATACAGAGAAAGTAAGTGCAAAGAGAGTTCTCAAAAATGTATCTCTTTTACATACATTTATATTACAAGTTGAAAATTTCATTAGAATGATGGTATTTTAAATTTATTTCTCCTTCCAAGACTACATAGATCTGAAGGTGCTCAGTAGGTGTTCTTTAGCTATTGAAAATACAGCTTGCTTTGGTAAATTAATAGAGACCCTTTCCCTTCATGGCTGAATATGACAAGTGCCTCTTAACTGCTGTTCAGAATTCACAAACCCTAGCACTCTTCCTACTCTTTCTGGGAAGAGATTGTATTTTTCATTGATTTTCAATATTAGATATTTTATTTAAGTAAAGTCCAAAACAGGCCATATCCTATCTGTCAGATACTCTTTTTGTTTCTCCTCCTAATACATTAGCTCAGTAATTATAGTATGAAAGCAAAAGATTGGAATGTTGCATTTTAGTTGGAGGGGTTTTTTGTGGGTTCTTTCCCGTGACTGTGGTTGAACTGGGCAGTAGGGGATCATGAGTTCTATAGAACAGGACAATTGATTTCTTGGTGCTTTCTTTGTTGAATTCATTTCTGGCAGTGACACTACTGCAGACTAAGAGCAGAACACAGGAAGTAAGGAAAAGTACAGCATTTCTGCTTGGTCCAGCTGATGGGAAAGTACACAGAGGAAAGGGCTTGCCTCTGAAAGATGCTGATGTTTCATTTTTTATTCCTTACCCCAAACATATTTATCTGCTGAGTCACTAAAGAGAACAAGTTTTGTATATCTTCTTTCTATTTGCTTCTTTGTATTCTTGCCATAGAAGAGTTTTATGTACTAAAACATCTTGAAGAGATATTCTGTTTTGGCCAAAAAGCACTTATAACTTGAATTTATATATATAGTTCTTTTTAAGGTGCCTCCAAATTTTCATACACATATATTATATTAAAATTCATATTTCCATGGAAGAGGTTAAAACCAGACCACTTTCTGATTATGTAGATAAAATTGAGCTTAGTGTACTACACTTTGGTCTTACAAAAATGATTCAGAATAAATCTGACAAAGTCCTTCTCTTCAGACCCTTCAGACTAAGTGTAAAAAGACACAGGGCCTCATGGTTAACCCTGATAGAGTTTATTCCTGGATTCTTGGGATGAGAATCAGAGCACTGGTAAATTGTTACCTGTGTACTTACATCTGATTTAGACCCCTCTCCTCTTTCTCTACCTTCTCTCCTTTCTAAGTCACTAATTTTTGGCATCTCCTCTCATTTACATTGTCTTTCTGCTCTTCATTCATCATTTATTAAATACAATACACAATTCCACCAAGAAGCCCAAAGAACTAACGTTTTTGACATCATTATTCTCAGTTCAGGGAGAAAGCATGTGCCCAGTACAAGGAAAACACTGGGGATGAATATGTGCATCTATCTGGTGGCAGGCACTCTCCAATAGAGATTCGATGAGAGCCACATGTGCAATTTTAAATTTTCAAGTAGCAACATTAAAAACATTAAAAGAAACCACTTTCGACAGCTGAAATCTATGATCAGTTTTGTAAACTGAAATTCCAATGAATGAATATTAAATAAAACTGGAAACTCAGTTCCTCACTCTTCTTTGCCATATTTCATCTGCTCAGTAGCCATAGGTGGCTGTTGAATGGGCACTGCATTGGATAGTTGAAGGGCTACACTGCACTGCAGCCTTAAGAATATGCAGCATATTCTTGACCCTCACATTTTATTAAGTTCTTCATTTAATTCATGTCAGGCACAATTCCAAGAACTTTATTTGTATTACTTTTATTTTTTCCTTATAAATGACCTAATGCATATTCTACATTTCTCATTTTACAGATGAGGAAACTGGAAATTGGATAAATGTAATAACCTTCCCAAGATTATTTAACTTGCAAGTGGCAGGCCCAGGATTTGAGAAAGCTTGGACTGAGAAAGCTTGGACTGATGCTAGATTTAATGGCTTAAATCCCATGATGGGGAAGGGAATCCAAGAAGGGGACTCCCATGTTTCTGCTTCTTCTAATGTTTGCAAATCTATGTTCTAGAGCAAGTTCTTAGGTTGACTTTGGAGCTCCTGACACCTGTTGGATATGCTATAGTGAAAAAATCAGGGCCACCCAAAATTTCCATCATCACTTGGAACGTTATTACCGCAAATCTTATGGGGCTTGATTAAGGTACAGACCTAGACAATAAAGGGACATGTTAGGAGCAGGGTTCCTGTAGGGAAAAGAATAAGGGGACATGTCCTATTTTTTAAATATCCCATTTTAGGAATATACTGACTCCATGCTAGAGGTTATAAGAAATTGAGAGAATTGGGACAGGCTAATTTAGGGATCCATGGCTCCTTAGTCCCTTAAATGAATTTAGATGAATTTAGCAACCATTTATTAAGCACCTACTCTTTGCCAGAGTCGGTGGTAGGTGTTGAGGCTATAAATACATATGAATTATGTTTTAACAAGCTATATTAGAAAGAAGACTTGTCTTTCTAATTTTTGCTTTAAGAGACGTTAATCTCTTCTTGTAAGTGCCATTATTTTGACGAAGCATCATGCTCTGAGTTCGGTGGTTCTTGGCCCCTACTGAGTCAATACTCTGCATAGCATCATTGCAATTCTCGATTGATAAAGAACTGGGTAATGAGTTAATTTGTGGACTCTCCACCTGTGCTGTCTCCTGAGCTGTGTTTTTAACAATTCCCTGAATATTTGCATCTCTACCAGACGATATAAGGGAATATAAAAGCAGCAAAATAATTATAATGTTCCTCCTAGTTATCAGTCCCCATGAGAGTTTGGGCTGGAGATAGGTAACCTTGATTTAAAACAAAATGATATTCTGTGAACATTCCAACTATTCATTTCATTTGATTCCCATCTCCCATTAGTGAATTTGCTCAGATTAAATTTTTATGGATTCCGTTTCCTAGAATTAAAGAAAAATAATTATATCAAAAGACTACCCAAATTAGCCAAATTTTCTCCCGGGAAATTAATTTTTGGACAGTCATCCTCAGACCAAAATATTTGAAAAATAAATAGCAGCATTGGATAACATGAAGTTGTAATAACAGATAATAATGAGGTAAAGAAGCAAAAAGATGTGCAAACAAAGGAAAGGAGAGTTGCTTTGGAAATGGTATTTTAAAAGAGATATAGTAAGAATAAGCTAGTGTGATGCTGTAGGAAGTTTCAGAAATAGGTAGAGGGTATACACAAGATTGGATACTCTAGAACAAACCTGGAGGAAAGGACTGATTGGAAAGAGGTTGGTTTATAGGGAAGAAATAGTAGCTACTTTAGAAGTAGAGTATTTGGTAGACCCTTCAGCCCATTATGTTTTGGCTTCTATGTCAAGGAGGATGACAGTTATTCACTGCATAGCTTTATAGGAAAGATGATTGGTAGTGACTTCAACATTATGAAGAACTCGGCAAAGTCCATAAAATGACTGTGGTGTTAACAAATCTTTTATTACGAGTGCTACCTGGAATTATGTACTTGAAAAAGAAGAATTTCTTGAAACATGTTTGTGAAAGGCAAAGGTTTCATGACCCAGTGGGTGGGATGAGACTGAGAAACAGTACCAGTGAAAAGGTGAATAAAAATCTTGTAAGAATATTTAATTGGAGTGGGAGTAGGATTCTTCTTGCAGATAATCAAGGAAAGCCTATGGAGGAAGAGATTCCTCAGCTAAAGATATGAAAGTTCCATTTCTGGCTTGTCCACTGAATGCATGACTCACTAGTTGCCTCTGTCAGCTCACTTAACTTATGTGTCCCTTTAGATTTTTGCACTTGAATGGTCAAGATTAATATGATACACCATAACATAAAAAGTCACAGGTTGGGTTAAAAGAATTTTATACAGAACAATAGAACTGGAAGAAGTCGTCTCGCCTCTGGCCTTCTACCTCTTTTCTAAATTTACGCGAGGTTCAAAACTTCAATTATACTAGTTTTTTTTTTTTTTTTTTTTTTCCCCTAATATCCCACTTAAATTCTGTAACAGTTTGGCTCATTTATTCTTTTGATGCTCATGGTAACACCAGCAATAGAGCCAGCATCCCTTTAATATAAGATCATTGTAAAATCATAGACAGATGTTACCCCACAATTTTCTCTTTTCCAATTATTTATGATCCTCTCACTTTAATAAGTTTGCTCAGAAGTCTCTGTGTACAGTTTAATTTCTTCAGTCTTCTGAAAAACGTAGAGGCCTGAGCCAGACAAAAGCACTTCAGCCAGAGCATGACTGATCCTGAAGACAGAGAGCATGGTTGTTAATGTTCACCAGTAGCTGTCAGTTAAGAAATAATGGTGCTGCATTGCTGACTCACAGGCAGCTAAGGGTTTACTATGTCCACCCCACACCCACGTTTAGATTTCAGCACGCTTTCCATATATTGAGCTGTTGTGTTGGTTTACATCCAGAAATTTTTTTGGTACCGTTGACCTTCACACACTGTTTGGTTAATTATATAAATTAAGTTAAATTATGTAAACTCCATATTAATCAGACAGACAGGACAAACGTTGTGCAGTAAGAAAAGTCTGTCTTTGCAGGCCTCCCTTAAACTTGTCCTCACTTCCATCCCCACTAACCGATGAGGAAACATTGCTCCAATTTATTGAGTTACCATTGGCCAAACACTGTGTAAGTGCTTTATACACATTATGTATTTAATCCATTAGGATTAAATACATAATGTGTATAAAGCACTTTATAATGAGGTGACTATTATAATCTCTGTTTTATAGGAGAAGAAACTGAAGCTTAGGTAAAATAACTAGTCCAGGAAGATATGCTGGGACGTTTGATTCTAAAATCCATGGTTTCACCACCATGGATTGGGGCTTGAGGCTGCCTTTTAACTTCCATTAGAATCTCCAGTGAATCCTTTCCTCACAAGCCTTCTTTTCCTCTTTCCAATCAAAAATATGTTCCCAGGAAATGACTTAAATTAATTCACAGTTAGGCATAAGTTATTTATAATAAGAAGAGCTAACTTTTATTAAAAGCCTAATATGTTATAAGCCCTATGTCAGATACTTTGCACGCATTACGATGAATCCTACAAAGTTTTATAGACCAAAACCCCAAGATTCTGAGAACTTAAGTAACTTCCCCAAAGTCATATGTGGAGTTGAGATTGCTTCAGCTGATGAGGCTTAGTGTTATTTCTCTCACTTAATGGAAAAATGTCAACATTAAATATGTTTTTCTAACTGCTCCAGATTATCATCAAGTAGTAGGAAAAGAATATGGTGGATCAGGTGGGCTTCAGTAGTAGTTCCAAAATGTACAACTGGTGGCTACCGAATCCATCCGCTCACAGAGCTATCATTGTCTAAACTTGTTTTCCTATTTTTTAGTCAGATGTTTGTAAGGAATGAGTTACTTAAATGCAACATGCCATTTAAAAATATAGAATCGGGGGCTTCCCTGGTGGCGCAGTGGTTGAGAGTCCACCTGCCGATACAGGGGACACGGGTTCGTGCCCTGGTCCGGGAGGATCCCACATGCCGCAGAGCGGCTGGGCCCGTGAGCCATGGCCGCTGAGCCTGCGCGTCCGGAGCCTGTGCTCCGCAACGGGAGAGGCCACAACAGTGAGAGGCCCGAGTACCGCAAAAACAAACAAACAAACAAATAAATAAATAAAAATATAGAATAAAAGCCCACAGAAAATGAGGGTGACAGATCATGTGATTTATCCGCCTGCCTTCTGGCATACAGTGAACTAGTTTTTGTAGGTGGGTCTCTAGGAATAGATATTTGTATAAAAATAGTTTTTGAATCCAGAAATACTGCTTGACTATTGCTAATTGAAGTGACCATCAGATCAATCTTACATGGGATCTGTCTAACCCAAATAAATGTCATGTTTGTTGAGAGATGGTGAAAGAATGGGATCTAAGTCCTCCTGTATTTAATCTGAGGGGAAATCCACACACGTGGTTCTATCAGGTTTGATATTTAATGGATCAGAGTAGTAAAATAGACCTTCTCATTTCATGGGCACTGTGAATTCTCTCTGGATGGCATAAGATCTATCAGTGATCAGCATGGACCATTGGATAGCAGTGAAAGTATTAATTTTATGGGGAAGAGTGTTATATGCCATCATAGTAATGATATGGCCCATTCATTTTTGGAAAAAACACATAGACATACACACATAACAATCTTACGTTTATCATAGATATATGTTTAATTCCATTTAAAATAGACAAGATACAACAGTCATTTAACTTTTTTTTTTTACATCTTTATTAGAGTATAATTGCTTTACAATGTTGTGTTAGTTTCTGCTTTATAACAAAGTGAATCAGCTATATATATACATAAATCCCCATATCTCCTCCCTCTTGCGTCTCCCTCGCATTCTCCCTATCCCACCCCTCTAGGTGGTCACAAAGCACCGAGCTGATCTCCCTGTGCTATGCAGCTGCTTCCCACTAACTATCTATTATACATTTGGTAGTGTATATATGTCCATGCCACTCTCTTGCTTCGTCCTAGCTTACCCTTCCCCCTCCCCGTATCCTCAAGTCCATTCTCTACATCTGCGTCTTTATTCCTGCTCAGCCATTAGGTTCATCAGTACCATTTAATTTTATTTTTTTTTAGATTCCATATATATGTGTTAGCATACGGTATTTGTTTTTCTCTTTCTGACTTACTTCACTCTGTATGACAGACTCTAGGTCCATCCACATCACTACAAATAATTCAGATTTGTTTCTTTTCTTTCTTTTTTTTTTTTTTTTTTTTTTGCGGTACGCGGGCCTCTCACTGTTGTGGCCTCTCCCGTTGTGGAGCACAGGCTCCGGACGCGCAGGCTCAGCAGCCATGGCTCACGGGCCCAGCTGCTCCGCAGCACGTGGGATCTTCCTGGACCGGGGCACAAACCCGTGTACCCTGCACCGGCAGGCAGACTCTCAACCACTGCGCCACCAGGGAAGCCCCAGTTTTGTTTCTTTTTATAGCTGAGAAATATTCCACTGTATATATGTGCCACATCTTCTTTATCCATTCATCTGTCGATGGACACTTAGCTTCCATGTCCTGGCTATTGTAAATAGTGCTGCAGTGAACATTGTGGTACATGTCTCTTTTTGAATTATGGTTTTCTCAGGGTATATGCCCAGTAGTGGGATTGCTGACTCATATTGTCTATTTTTAATTTTTTAAGAAACCTCCATACTGTTCTCTGTGGCTGTATCAATTTACATTCCCACCAACAGTGCAAGAGGGCTCCCTTTGCTTCACACCCTCTCCAGCATTTATTGTTTGTAGATTTTTTGATGATGGCCATTCTGACTGGTGTGAGATGATACCTCATTGTAGTTTGGATTTGCATTTCTCTAAGCATAAGTGCTGTTGAGCATCCTTCCATGTGTTTGTTGGCAATCTGTATATCTTCTTTGTAAAATGTCTATATAGGTCTTCTGCCCATTTTTGGATTAGGTTGCTTGTTTTTTTGATATTGAGCTGCATGAGCTGCTTGTATATTTTGGAGATTAATCTTTTCTCAGGTGCTTCATTTGGAAATATTTTCTCCCATTCTGAGGGTTATCTTTCCGTCTGGTTTATGGTTTCCTTTGCTGTGCAAAAGCTTTTAAGTTTCATTAGGTCCCATTTGTTTATTATTGTTTTTATTTCCATTGCTCTAGGAGGTGGTTCAAAAAGGATCTTGCTGTGATTTATGTCATACAGTGTTCTACCTATGTTTTCTTCTAAGAGTTTGATAGTGTCTGGCCTTACATTTAGGTCTTTAATCCATTTTGAGTTTATTTTTGTGTATGGTGTTAGGAAGTGTTCTAATTTCATTCTTTTACATATAACTGTCCAGTTTTCCCAGCACCACTTATTGAAGAGGCTGTCTTTTCTCCACTGTATATTCTTGCCTCCTTTATCAAAGATAAGGTGACCATATGTGCGTGGGTTTATCTCTGGGCTTCCTATCATGTTCCATTGATATGTATTTCTGTTTTTGTGCTGGCACCATACTGTCTTGATGACTGTAGCTTTGTAGTATAGTCTGAAGTCAGGGAGCCTGATTCCTCCAGCTCCATTTTTCTTTCTAAAGATTGCTTTGGCTATTCTGGGTCTTTTGTGTTTCCATACAAATTGTGAATTTTTTTATTCTAGTTCTTTGAAAAATGCCATTGGTAGTTTGATAGGGATTGCATTGAATCTGTAGATTGCTTTGGGTAGTATAGTCATTTACACAATGTTAATTCTCCCAATCCAAGAACACGGTATATCTCTCCATCTGTTTGCATTGTCTTTAATTTCTTTTATCAGTGTCTTATCGTTCTCTGCATACAGGTCTTTTGTCTCCTTAGGTAGATTTAATCCTAGGTATTTTATTTCTTGTTGTTGCAGTGGTAAATGGGAGTGTTTCCTTAATTTCTCTTTCAGATTGTTCATTGTTAGTGTATAGGGATGCAAGCGATTTTTGTGCATTAATTTTGTATCCTACTACTTTACCAAATTCATTGATTAGCTTTTGTAGTTTTCTGGTAGCATCTTTAGGATTCTCTATGTATAGTAGCATGTCATCTGCAAACAGTGACAGTTTTACTTCTTTTCCAATTTGGATTCCTTTTATTTCTTTTTCTTCTCTGATTGCTGTGACTAAAATTTCCAATGCTATGTTGAATCATAGCAGTGACAGTGTATGTTCCTGATCTTAGAGGAAATGGTTTCAGTTTTTCACCATTAAGAACGATGTTGTCTGTGGGTTTGTCATATATGGCCTTTATTATGTTAAGATAAGTTCCCCCTATGCCTCCTTTCTGGAGAGTTTTTATCATAAATCGGTGTTGAATTTTGTTGAAAGCTTTTTCTGCATCTATTGAGATGATCATATGGTTTTGCTCCTTCAATTTGTTAATATGTTTTATCACATTGATTGATTTCCATATATTGAAGAATCCGTGTATTCCTGGAATAAACCCCACTTGATGATGATGTATGATCATTTTAATGTGCTATTGGATTCTGTTTGCTAGTATTTTGTTGAGGATTTTTGCATCTATGTTCATCAGTGATATTGGCCTGTAGTTTTCTTTCTTTGTGAGATCTTTGTCTGGTTTTGGTATCAGGGTGATGGTGGCCTCATAGAATGAGTTTGGGAGTGTTCCTCCCTCTGCTATGTTTTGGAAGTATTTGAGAAGGATAGGTGTTAGCTCTTCTCTAAATGTTTGATAGAGTTCGCCTGTGAAGCCATCTGGTCCTGGGCTTTTGTTTGTTGGAAGATTTTTAATCACAGTCTCATTTTCAGTGCTTGTGATTGGTCTGTTCATATTTTCTGTTTCTTCCTGGTTCAGTTTCAGAAGGTTGTGCTTTTTAAGTATTTGTCCATTTCTTCCAGGTTGTCTATTTTATTGACCTATAGTTGCTTGTAGCAGTCTCTCATGATCCTTTGTATTTCTGCAGTGTCAGTTGTTACTTCCCCTTTTTCATTTCTAATTCTGTTGATTTGAGTCTTCTCCCTTTTTTTCTTGATGAGTCTGGCTAATGGTTTATCAATTTTGTTTACCTTCTCAAAGAACCAGCTTTTATTTTATTAATCTTTGCTATTGTTTCCTTCATTTCTTTTTCATTGATTTCTGATCTGATCTTTATGGTGTCTTTCCTTCTGCTAACTTTGAGGGTGTTTTTGTTCTTCTTTGTCTAATTGTTTAGGTGTAAGGTTAAGTTGGTTTTTTGAGACTTTTCTTGTTTTCTTTAGGTAGGACTGTATTGCTATAAACTTTCCTCTTGGTGTGCTTTTGCTGCATCGCATAGGTTTTGGGTCATTGTGTTTTCATTGCCATTTTTTTCTAGGTATTTTTTTATTCCTCTTTGATTTCTTCAGTGATCTCTTGGCTATTTAGTAGTGTATTGTTTAGCCTCCGTGTGGTTGTATTTTTTACAGTTTTTTTTCCTGTGATTGATATCTAGTCTCATAGTGTTGTGGTCGGAAAAGATACTTGATACGATTTCAATTTTCTTAAATTTACCAAGGCTTGATTTGTGACCCAAGATATGATCTATCCTGGACAATGTTCCATGAGCACCTGAGAAGAATGTGTATTCTGTTGTCTTTGGATGGAATGTCCTTTAATATCAGTTAAGTCCATCTTTTCTAATGTGTCATTTAAAGCTTGTGTTCCCTTATCTATTTTCATTTTAGGCGATCTGTCCATTGGTGAAAGTGGAGTGTTAAAGTCCCCTACTATGATTGTGTTACTATTGATTTCCCCTTTTATGTCTGTTAGGATTTGCCTTATGTATTGGGGTACTCCTATGTTGGGTGCATAAATATTTACAATTGTTACAGCTTCTTCCTGGATTGGTCCTTTGATCATTATGTAGTGTCCTTCTTTTTCTCTTGTAATAGGCTTTATTTTAAAGTCTATCTTGTCTGATATGAGACTTGCTACTCCAGCTTTCTTCTGATTTCCATTTGCATGTAATATCTTTTTCCATCCCCTCACTTTCAGTCTGTATGTGTCCCTAGGTCTGCAGTGTCTCATGTAGACAACCTATATATGCATCTTGTTTTTGTATCCCTTCAGCCAGTCTATGTCTTTTGGTTGGAGCATTTAATCCATTCACATTTAGGGTAATTATCGATACATATGTTCCTATTACCATTTTCTTAATTGTTTTGGGTTTGTTATTGTAGGTCTTTTCCTTCTCTTGTGTTTGCTGCCTAAAGAAGTTCCTTTAGCAGTTGTTGTAAAGCTGGTTTGGTGGTGCTGTATTCTCTTAACTTTTGCTTGTCTGTAAAGGTTTTAATTTCTCCATCAAATCTGAATGAGATCCTTGCTGGGTAGAGTAATCTTGGTTGTAGGTTTTTCCCTTTCATCACTTTAAATATGTCCTTCCACTCCCTTCTGGCTTGCAGAGTTTCTGCTGAAAGGTCAACTGTTAACCTTATGTGGGGTGGGGGGGGGTCCCTTGTATGTTATTTGTTGCTTTTCCCTTGCTGCTTTTAATATTTTTTCTTTGTATTTAATTCTTGATAGTTTGATTAATATGTGTCTTGGTGTGTTTCTCCTTGGATTTATCCTGTATGAGACTCTCTGTGCTTCCTAGACTTGATTGACTATTTCCTTTCCCATATTAGGGAAGTGTTCAACTATAATTCTTGAAATATTTTCTCAGTCCCTTTCTTTTTCTCTTCTTCTTCTGGGACCCCTATAATTCGAATGGTGCATTTAATGTTGTCGCAGAGTTCTCTGAGACTGTCCTCAATTCTTTTCTTCTTTTTTCTTTATTCTGCTCTGAGGTAGTTTATCTTCCAGGTCACTTATCCATTCTGCCTCAGTTATTCTGCTATTGATTCCTTCTAGAGTGTTTTTAATATCATTTATTGTGTTGTTCATCATTGTTTGTTTGCTCTTTAGTTCTTTTAGGTCCTTGTTAAACTTTTCTTGTTTTCTCCATTCTATTTCCAAGATTTTGGAATATCTTTACTATCATGACTCCGAATTCTTTTTCAGGTAGAGGGCCTATTTCCTGTTCTTTTGTTTGGTCTAGTGGGTTTTTACCGTGCTCCTTCATCTGCTGCATATATGTCTGTCTTCTCATTTTGTTTAACTTACTTTGTTTGGGGTCTTCTTTCCACAGGCCTCAGGTTCGTAATTCCCATTGCTTTTGGTGTCTGCCGCCAGTGGGTGAGATTGGTTCAGTGGCTTGTGTAGGCTTCCTGGTCCAGGGGACTGGTGTCTGTGTTCTGGTGGGTGGGGTGGATCTTTTCTTTCTGGTGGGTGGAGCCTCATCCAGCAGTGTGTTTTGGGGTGTCTGGGAGCTTAGTATGATTTTAGGTATCCTCCCTGCTAATAGAGTAGGGCTGTTTTCCTTTCTTTCTAGTTGTTTGGCATGGGGCGTCCAGCACTGGAGCTTGCTGGCCATTGGGTGGAACTGGGTCTCGGCATTGAGATGGAGATCTCTGGGAGAGCTCTCGTTGATTGATATTATGTGGGGCTGGGAGGTCTCTGATGATCCCATGTCCTGAACTCAGCTCTCCCACATTGGAGGCTCAGTCCTGACACCAGGCGGGAGCACCAAGATCCTCTCAGCCTGACAGCCAGGCATGTGGGGATTTTCTTGCCTTTTGGGAAGTCTGAGGCCTTCTGCCAGCGTTCAGTAGGTGTTCTGTATGAGTTGTTCCTCATGTACTTGTATTTTTGATGTATTTGTGGGGAGGAAGGTGATCTCTACATCTTACTCCTCCGCCATCTTTGAAGGTCCTCCTGCAATAGGAGACTCCACTGAAGACGCCAACCTCTGCAAGAGCTAGAGGTGCAGAGGCATTTTTTTCAGAGGGTTTTCAGCTTGCTGGAATGGCAGAAAAGGAGAATAAGAGAAGATCCTCTCTGGCAAGGGAGGAGCTGTAAGACCCACAACTACAACCACCATGGCTTTTGGGACACTTGTATCCAGTTTTTTTACTTTGCTGCTTTTCCCTTCTCTTTTTTTTGTCTTTTCCTTTGTGCTTCGTCCAGTTTCACTTGTTCACAGGGTGCTTCATGCAGAGGCCTTGCATCTAGCACTTCAGATCAGAGTGCCTAGTGAGAAATGGCTGCACTGACACCTTAGCTCGGCGGCCAGACCATATGGCCAGTCATTTAACTTTAAATGGAATGTTTATAAGTGAAACTCTTTAGAATAAAATAAATAAGTAGGGACTTCCTTGGTGGCGCAGTGGTTGAGAGTCCGCTTGCCGATGCAGGGGACACGGGTTCATGCCCCAGTCCGGGAAGATCCCACATGCCGCGGAGCGGCTGGGCCCGTGAGCCATGGCCGCTGAGCCTGCACATCCGGAACCTGTGCTCTGCAACAGGAGAGGCCACAGCAGTGAGAGGCCCACATTCCAAAAAAATAAATAAACAAATAAATAAAATAAAATAAAATAAATAAATAAGTAAAAGCCAACTAAAATGACTTTAGAATAAATCACTAAATATCTTTTAAGCTGACTTTTTGTTTTACTCTTTTACAGAGCAATTAATATGCTAACATAGATGACCATTTTAGCAGTGTTTACAATACATTTATATCTGCACAAGTACATTTAATCAAACATACATACTTAAGTTACATACAGAGAGAGAGAGCACCAGCTTATCAATTGTAAAGGCAAAAAAACAACAACAACAAAGAACTGCTTGAGACTAAAACACTATATTGAAGTGGGAGTTTTTATATTTCAAAAACAGATTTTGAAAGTCCTTTAAAGGGTTCTGAAAGATTGATTCAAATTATAAATTTTTATATGCAAGGTGTCTCTTACAATTTTCCCCTCACCAGCTTATCCCTCTCTATAATACCTTTCTTTGTCATTTTGTCTTTTCTCTCTGATAGAATAAAAATAATTTCCAAGGTCAGATTCTATCTTGTAAGAGCTTTTCCCCAAGGAAATACATGTATCTTCTTAATTTATTGTATCTCACAATAATCTCTCATAGGAAAACTGTAGGCAAATTAAAACCACACAGAGGTGGTGCTTACATATGCTTTGGACCATTTCCTACCACTGACTTTTCGTAAAAAGAGTGGATATACTCATCTCCTTATTGTCCATTTTATTGGTCATAGAGTGTGATATTTTAATAATTTTTGTTTGTTTGTTTGGCTGCATTAGGTCTTTGTCTCTGCACATGGGCTTTCTCTAGTTGCAACGAGCGGGGGTTCCTCATCATTGCAGTGTGTGTGCTTCTCATTGCGGTGGTTTCTCTTGTTGTCGAGCACGGGCTCTAGGCACATGGGCTTCAGTAGTTGTGGCATGCAGGCTCAGTAGTTGTGGCACATAGGCTAAGTTGCTCCAGTAGTTGTGGCACACAGGCTCAGTAGTTGTGGCTCAAGGGCTCTAGAGTGCAGGCTCAGTAGTTGTGGCACATGGGCTTAGTTGCTTTGTGGCATGTGAGATCTTCCCAGACCAGGGATTGAACCCATGTCCCCTGCATTGGCAGGCAGATTCTTAACCACTGCACCACCAGGGAAGTCCGTAGAGTTTGATAATTTTAATTCTATGCTATGGTTTATGCTCTTTGTTAGAAAAGGTGCACTTTCGTGTGTGAATGACTTTACTTTAAGCTTAAATAAAATATGATTAGGAAAATAAATATTCTGAAATCTCCATTTTTCTCCTGCACTTCCCCCACTAAGAAACTCTACGTATCATTCATTTCAAACAAAACATAGACTGCTTTTTAGTCTTTATTGTTTTTTATCCTGCATATCACTGCTCCTTGTTAGCAGATAAAATTGAGCATTAACTGTGACCTAATTCTGGAAAAAAAAAATCTGTTCATGATATCCATTAAGATACAGCCCCTGAGAAATATAAAATGAGACCATGAGTTTTTCTGGTTTGAATGAGTAAACTAACTTCCTGTTTAATTCTATGAATCGGATACTCTCATCAGCACCCCAAATTGCATTCAGCAAATCCCAAACCATTTGCTGATGAATGAGCTGCTCTTGTTGGATTCTGAATTGGCATGCTCATTCTCATACAGAGAAATACCTAGACTCTCCTCAACATAGTTGTTATTGCTGAGACTTGTATCTTCTAAGCAAAGACGCAAATTCTTATAGTTCAAGAAATACCAGTGGAGTGTATGGTATTGCCCTCATTACTCAAAATGCTTGTGGAAAACACTCTATCAATTCCAGTTATGTTCTAGAAGGGGAAAATGGGGTGGGGGGAATGATGAAAAGCTGAAAGGCAATCCCAGAATATTTGCCTGAGCTGGTTATAGCTACTGAACAATATGTAGTTGTAAAAAGTGTGGCAAAATGATAAAAATAAACTGAGTATTTGTTAAAGAAATGAAAACATGACAATAAGAGATGCCGGAAGGTGATTTAGCTTTCTCCATTACTTCTTCATCACTTGGTTATTTTACTGTTTCATTTCTATTTACATACCAAGTTGATTCTTTTGCATCTGGATTTTGCACAATTCTTTCAATAATGTACGGTTCAGTGGCTATAATTACAGGATTGTTAAGGCTCACATTTTACTATTCATCTTGTTATCTCTGGCAATGGAAGCGTGGAATAAATGCACATAATTACACAGTTGGTCCCAAATTATTTTTATATTGCTCCTGCTAGGATACACTCGAAAAGCAACATTTATTCTCTAGGATTTATTTTTGGTAGTAGTGGGTTCTAGTAAAATGAAAGTAATAACTACATAAATGGACTGGTCCTATGAGTTATCTATAGTTTTTTTTTCAAATGAATTCATCTCTCTGAGCCTGCTGAGAACAAGATATGCTTGGAATCTATGGAAGAAAACACTTCATGTATCAGAACTTTGATAACAGGAACATTTTCCTCATGATGTATTTATCATTTGATCTATCATTCTCCCTATCCATAGCAGATTAACTCAGCAACCTACAGGTCTACAGACTAACTTACTTTAAAAGACATTTGAATAGGTTTGATTTCAGTCTAAAGCAATGCCATGCTATGAAAGTAAGATGAATTTTCCTGTTTGAATTATGCTAGAAATAGTTTCATAATGCCACATTTATAGTATTCAAAGTGTTTTATAGAAATCTTAGAAGCATCCAAAGATCCAAGTTATTTATTTTTCAAGTATTTATTGAGTGCTTATTATGTGCCAGGCATTGGGCTATATACCAAAAGCAGTGTTATTAGAGACCCATGCAGCTAATTTTATCTTCAAGGAGATGGTGGTCCAGAGAGTTAAAGCATTTGCCCGCAGTCACTCAGCTAGTCAAGAGAAAAGGAGATTAAAACCTACTTCTTCCAGTCATTTTATCCTTCAGTGTTCTTGCTACTAACCAGTACTTTCAGGTTTATTTTTTTCTCTTCCCTTAAACATATAACTTCTTCTTCCTCCTTGTTTTGACTCTCCAGTGAAATGGCATAGAAAAGGAGGATGAGGAACACGTTCTAGACACTCTGGCAACCATCTGGTGCTGTCCTCATCATGTCTTATGAGTGTCCTTGGTTTGTTGTTTGAGACCTAAGAGTTAAAAGGAAGAGTGAGTGCCTTCTGAAGGAAGATGTGTCTATTTCCGCAGTGGTACATGCACTTGTTACACATCAGTGGGCATGGAGTCAGTGCCTCTCAGCTCATCTTTCTCTTTAGGGCGACTGTGTTGTTCTTCAGATGAATAGCTTGCCCTGGAGAGAAATACTGCCTAAATATTAAGATTAGAGTAGTTTTCACACTGCCCCACTTTGCCACTAAATTCAAATCCCTCAGCAATCTACTTCCCAATCTTCTCAAGGCATAAAATTCAGTTTAATAAATGGTTTGTATGCCATTATTTCTCATCAATATGTAAAAACTAAAAGGAATTTTTAGAAATCCATACATGTTGGTTAATATGTGATCTGATGAGAAAAGGACATTCTTAGAAGTGTTTCTAGTTCCCAACGAAGTCATTGTGCCTACTAAATGTAGGAAAATGTGTGTAATCAAATGGTAGAAGCACAGTTCAAAGAAGGAATCTGTAAAAATATATATATGTGTATATGTCTCCTAAAACAGTTTCTCTACAAACTGTAACTTCCTTGACCCTTTACCTTCCCAGTCTACATCATGTTAATATCAAAGAAAGACTGTTTCATTGGTACAGTTGGATTCATTCACTTGGAAATAAGGAGTCTGTTTCTCCCTTCAAATCCGCAGCCTCCAATTAATTGCCTATGAAGCTGACTGCATCTATGATTCTCTCAGAAGCACAGGAGAGAAAGAAATGGGAGGCAAGCTCTCAAGCACTCAGCTAATTACATGAATTCAAAGAGCTGCCTTTGAAGGGAAACTTGTTCCCGAGGTAGATGATGTCACTGATGAGGTCGGGATTTAGGGGCATCAGTACTAAGGTAGTCTCCTTTTTAATTTTGCTTTTTAAACTATTGAGCTTAAACTATCAGAACCTATTTTTAAGAATCCAGTTAATATGGCCTATGCATTAGATAAAATGCATCTTTTTTTAATGACTGGGAACTCTTAAAGTTGTGTTATGTTCCATATTTGCTATGTATATGAATATTATGAACACGGATGGATGGATCTGAAGTGTTTCATTCTGAGTGTACCATTACCAGTCCAAATTTACAGCCAAGAAGCAAAGATATTAATGCCATGCAATCCCATTAATCTAGGATATTGCTTTTGTAGATTAGAGCTACTCAAGCTCTACCTGTTAGTTGTAGTTACTTTAAATAAACCTCCATACTGAGCTATCCGGTTTCCTCTTCTGATATAAATTTGCTAAGTGAAAGATACTTGAATGTTCTATCCGCTGACTGACACGTGTTTATTAGGCACTTACTCTGTGCCCAGCACAATGATAAACATTGTCAGAAATAGCGTGGAAGCTTCACACGGCATCCCTGGCATCCACAAACATTTGAGGAGAGATGAGAACACATGAGAACACACGTACTACCTTAAGAGTCCCAGCTTAGTACTCTGGTGTTGGGGTTTCCTATAAAAAGGTTTTTCATAGACTACCTTCGGCTTAGCTTTTCATTGTGCAAGCAATTGCATGAGGAAGAAATTTGAGAAAATACAATCGGTAATGACTGGAGCCTCTAAAACTTCTGAAATGCCAATATACGTGCTGTGATAAATTTGTCTTTTAGTTTGAGGGACTGATGAGTCAGGGGGTATGGAGCAGCTTTGATTTTGAGATATTCATCATTCAGGGTTATATATCAAGAGAAATAGGTCACAGTAGTACTAGAGTCCGTCTGTGGTTTCCTATTGGTGATCAATAAGTATCTGGTAAATTAATGAATGAATGCGAGAATGTATTCTATGAAGCAGAGATGAGTCACCAGGAAGTGGGGAGTTTTGAAGAACAGGTTTAATCTGTGATATCAGCTATACAGTTTGAAATGTGGCATCGATAGGATGACTTGTTAGCTGTCCTTGACTTGGGTGAGTGGTAGGAGAACTTGTTCGGGGCAATTTTACATACAAAGCCCAGGGTCAATCAGAAGCATTTAAACACGTGGCATGGAGTTGGGCTAGATACCTCTTCTAATGTGCAATTCTGCTTTCCTTGTTCTCAAACCAAACCAGGTGCCCCATGATATGCCCACCTCCCTTTTACTCATGTGGTCGTCCTCAGTGCCTTCATCACCAATTTCTTTCATTTGATGTGCAGAGATCTTTTTTTTTTTCTCGTTGGCTCACCCCAAAGAGCAAGTGGCAGGCAATGGTTCTTGTGAGAAAATGTTGATGACTCTGACACACTGGACACATACAATTTGCTGTCTCCTCACATTCTCCCTGATGCTGGCTAAGGTGCAGGACAAGAGACCCTGAGATCTGACCACATCCAAAACCAGTCATCAGGGGTGACCACCATCTGATCCTTCCTGCTGGGTGCCTGATGAAAACTAAGTGTCAGGGGCTTCCCTGGTGGCGCAGTGGTTGAGAGTCCGCCTGCTGATGCAGGGGACGCAGGTTCGTGCCCCAGTCCGGGAAGATCCCACATGCCGCGGAGCGGCTGGGCCCATGAGCCATGGCCACTGAGCCTGCGCGTCCGGAGCCTGTGCTCCGCAACGGGAGAGGCCACAACACTGAGGGGCCCACGTACCGCAAAAAAAACAAAACATAAAAACAAACTGAGTGTCAGCAAAGAGACTGGGGCATCTGTCATTGGCTTTCTTGTTCAGATGTCAGAGCATCATCACTGGATACACAGGAGAAAATGTAAATCGTGAAAATAAAAATAATGCAGACAGAGGGCTGGAAGTACAGAGAAGTGTTCCAATAGTACTTTATATGGAGCTCTGTTATTATTGTATGCTATCATTAGATGTTTTCATACCAGTTTCCTCTTTAAACTGTGGAATTCAGCAAAGTAGGGGCCATGTCTGGTTCATCTTTATTTCCAGTACCTCTCACAGGTTAATGTATGTAGTAAGCATTTAACAATTATTATTCATTCATTTTGTTGGATGAATGAATAATGCTTAAAATTAAGGTTTGCATCTCTTGATTATTGGAGCCAAACTCTTTGTGAGCCCATTGACATTGTGAGCCCATCGACATTGTGAGATGTTCAGGCTTCAACATTGTTATATGTACTTTTTTGTTTTGGATTTGATTGTGAGGACCAACAAAGTAATTCAGAAAGTGTATTACTTTTCTACTTAGTTCTTTGTAGGCTATAGGTGCCTTTCTTCCTCCCCATTTTCTCTATTTTCAGCTACTGACTATTCGACTGTAGGCCTCCTAATAAAATGTACCTACTTCTTTCAAAATTTTTCTAAAAGCTAGAATTTTTTTCAGTACAAGAAATCTTAACCTATTTGAGAGCAATTTCTTTTCTTAAAATCATTTCTGAGCTGAGAGCACTTTAGAGTCTAGAATGATTTTGGTGAACCCTTAGGCATAAGGTAATCATTGTGTGATGGTGTTGAGTGACGTGGTAGAAGCTGGGATGTGCCGGAGTATGAGCCTTCAACTAAGGTGCATTCAGGAACATTTTTGTGGCAGGTGGGGATTGAGGTTGAATGTGTTTGTAAGGTCTGGACTCCTGGGGTCCTGCCCGTGTTTGTATGACAGCTGCTTCTTCAATAACGTGGCAGGTGCATGGCGCAGGTTCTGTCTGCTTTCTGCAAGTGAACAACCTTGTCTGCATCTAAAAGGCCTCTCCCGTGGTGCTGGAATGCCTCTGACAGCATTTCAAAGTTTGTGACGGCAGGACTATAGCTTCATGGTAGAGAACTGTCATTCTTTAAAATGTCACTGATGTCAGCTCTGACTGTAACCATTTTTATCCCATTGTCAAATGAGATAGATTCAGAACTCATGGAAACAAGAGACTCACATGACGAGGCAAATTGGGGAGAGTTTAATTGGCTGTCTGGTCACTCTCCACTCCCAACTTCATTCTCTATCTCCTTTCCATAAAACATGCTTTCTAGTTTCTGCCAATAAAAACCTCTAGTTTTTTTTTTATATTGGTCTTCTCTTCTTATCCACATCTGATTATTATTCCTACTGGACAAGTGGAAATACAATATCTACAAAGTGAATTCTCTGGATATAAGGCAGGTATATAGGTGGGAATCATGAAGAGCTGAAAAGAAAAATGATATTCCCATCAGGATTCTGAATGTACTCTGAAGTAGGACCTTCTAAGCACTTCAGAATCTGTTCAACAGTGTTTTTCCAACAAAGAGAAGGCTGAGCTCATCTGAAAGGCATCCTTAGTGGAAATATTATTGCATTGGGTAGGAATCAGGAGACCTGGATATTAGTTCCAGCACAGTATGTGGTAATGTGATATTAGTCGTGGCAATTTCTTTAGGCTATTTGCCCTTTGAGGTGAGGAGAGTAAGGTGGAGGGGATATACCACGTTGGGCACAGAGGCAGTCAGGGTGACGGGGCTGCGTGTGTATGGACATGGACGATGGTATGCATGGTGCCAGTTCTAGATTCTGAACTACATCAGTGTTTCCAAAGTGTCCTCCAAGGCTCTGTTAGATACAGGGACTTCAAGGAAAAGTGTTCCCTGCAGGAATCAGTTTGAAAAAGTTCTGGGTAAACAAAGTTAAATGATTTTTATTTATCTGTTTTTTACAACGAGACCCTCAAGAATTCTTAGTATGATAATGTGCTCTGTGTAGTTAGTTCCAAGGGGGGTAGATATGCAGTATTGTGCAAACTTACTTGAAGATGAAATGCCTTTGGGATATAATATCTCAAAAGGCCAGCTCTCTTTGAAAGACTTTAAGAAACATTGAACTCTGTGATCTCCAAAAGTTCTTAAATTCTATTGTCATCAGAATAACTGGCGCTTCCAAACCTTTGCCCTTCATCTCTAGAGTGTTGACTCTGCTGCCTCGCAGACTTTGTCTTTCATGCTTCTTTTTCTCTGAAGAAGATGGACCCTGGTTGCCCTCTCAGTACCCCTGAAAAATGGGAAGTTTTCTCCCTTCTTTTTAACCTGGAGTCTATGTATAATTCATCATCCTCAGTCAAAAGGAAATTCCTTATTTAAGTGCTCCAAAGTTTTTGTCCTGTCAAGTTTTGTAAGGTAATTCCACAACATTCAGATCAACAAATAATTACCAAATAGCAGGCATAAAATAATCTTCCAGGGTTCTTAATAGAGCATACAATGCAGTCAGTGAATGATGTATCATTACATGAAACACTAAGAAAATTGTAAAAGCATTCGATAGAAAATTGGCAACTGGTAAACTGTCTATGATGATTTGGGGTTCACATTTCACTTCCATGTATCAAACAACTTATAGTCTCACACTTTATCCTCCAGAAACCCTCTGAATTATCATCAGTTGCTCCTCTGAAGTAGCATTTAATAGACGTCTAGTATTTAATTAACAGTATTCTAGCAAGGTTAGTGGATTATAATCTTGGCTTCACTATATTTTAAACAGTGTGACTTCTCTGTGTCTCAGTTTCCTGCTCTGCACAATAGGATAATAAAAGCTCTCTCACTGAATTATTATGAGAATTAAATGAGTGAACACAGTTACATCACACAGAACATCTCTGGTACAAAGTAAGTCCTTATGAAGTGTTAACTATTATTATTATCATACAAAGAATATCTTTTTTAAAAAATTAATTAATTAGTTTATTTTATTTTTGCTGCGCTGGGTCCTTGTTGCTGCGCACGGGCTTTCTTTTAGGTGCAGTGAGCGGGGGCTGCTCTTTGTTGAGGTGTGTGGGCTTCTCATCACGGTGGCTTCTCTTGTTGCAAGCACGGACTCTAGGCGCATGGGCTTCAGTAGTTGTGGCACTTCGGCTCAGTAGTTGTGACTTGCGGGCTCTAGAGCACAGACTCAGTAGCTGTGGCTCACGGGCTTAGTTGCTCCGAGGCATGTGGGATCTTCCCAGACCAGGGCTCGAAACTACGTCCCCTGCATTGGCAGGTGGATTCTTAACCACTGCGCCACCAAAGAAGCCCACAAACAATATCTTTGAAAGGATACATGAAATAAGGGTAGAAGTTACTGCCTCTGTAAAAAGGTATGAAGAAACTGCCCGGGAAGACAGAAATGAGGGTAAACTTATTTTTCCCTTCATGTGGTTTTATACTGTTGAATACTTAAAAATCATATATGTGTCTCACCTAATTTAAAACAAAATCAAAATAAAATCAGCATCAATAGCTCCGCTTTACAAGTGAGGAATTGAGGTTCTAACTTTATAATTGACTTTTCCTATTCCCTATATATAAGAAAATAGTAAAGTCAGAATTTGAACCAGGGGTTCAAACTCCAACAGTGCTCTTTCTAGCTTTTCACTTCTAGAGAGGCAGGGAAGAGGTAAGAAGTATGTACGGGGTGAGGGGATGAGGTTGGGTGGGTGGTGGTAGTATTAGATATTTTTGGAAAAGTTTTAATAAAATTGAACTCTTTCCTTAAGTTCTATAGATTTTGGCACCGGTCTCTGATTTTTTCATTCCTACTGTAAGTAAACACCCATTCCCAGTCCTTCACTTCTAACTGGGACCTCAGCAGACTAGGCAGTGTGGACATGCCAAGGTGAACCTGCACAGGGCGTAAGGAACCTATATAATACAGTTTGGCGCTGTGGAAGTTAGCATATGTTTGCTTGCTATCCAACCAACCCTCTTACGCCTTTCATTTGTTTTGAGCATTAAGCCTCCCATTTTCATCTGTCCTCTTTTTGATGAAACGAACATGCAGATTTTCAAAACCCACTCAGCCTCTTCTCCCTCTTAGACAAAAGAAGTAATTGTACTGTGAATCCATCATGAGTCCCAAGGAGACAAGCTCAATATTTGTCTCCAAAAAGCCTCTCATTCATTCCTTTTCATGTAAAAAACAAAATTGGCCACATTTATTTTTTTTCACAGCTTGTAAATTCCAAGAAACGCTGTATCGTTTGTTTTTATTTGCTCTGTAGCCACAAACTTAAAAGGGTCCATTTTGTTCAGCAGTGCAAGTCCCCAAAACGCACAGCTCCTCAGTCCCGGCTCTAACATGATTTCAGAAAATTTATGCAGGGACCCTCTGAGTAATAAACCACAGAGAAGAAGGAACGCTTCAACCAGTCACCCCTTAGCTGCTGCCTGCATGAGCGCCATGTTTTTCCATCTCAGAGCTAAGCTGCTTCGAATGCATGCTTCATTTTATTACCCAGTGTAACCCATCTAGATAAATTTCACTTCTTTTAGATTTGCTTCCTTTTAGTATATATGTCTTCCCCAGACTTTTCATTAATATTATGATACTTGAATAGGAGTATCCCCCTCCCTTCCCTTTGTAATGTAACAGTTCTAAATTGGCATTTGGTGAATTTATCATCATCGCTGTTCAAATTAGGCCAGTGGTTTTACTTCATTACGCTGGAAGTCCTCTTAGCTGCAAAATCGAGCTTGATGTCTTTTACCTGAGGCAGTGCTCCTGGCAGATGTTTCTTAGAGGTTTTTGCAAACCAGAATTGCCACACGCTTTCCCTCCCCCACCCCTTGTTTCCATTTGGTTCAGTTCATATAACCATTTAACATAGTTTATTAAGTGGTGATCGAAAGGGATATAAAGTAGAAGAAGATTAATGATCTGCCCTCGAGAGGCTTTCAGTCCACTATGCGGGTGTTGGAGTCTGAGGAGGCTGAAAGGGAAGAAGAGGCAGGTATTTGAGGAGAAACCACACTCTGCCATGTTCCTTGCTATACTGAGTTATGTCTAAGGTGTAATGGGATCATGGGAAGAGGAACTTCTGCACATTTACCGGGGCTTGACAATGAGTTTTCTTAATCATGTATAAACTGAAGTTCAACTCTCTGATGCCTTTGGATGGAAGACTTAGCACTGTCCTTTTGAATGAGAAAAGGCAGAAGAAAAATAAGCTAGATTTGGTTTAAGAGTGAGGAACTACCCATACCCAGTCAGCCATCTTACCCGAGCAGAGATGAAAAGATATTTTCACGGTATTACTGTGTTAATCTGGAGTTCGGTCCTTGCTTCTCAATGTGATGCTACATCTTTTAGACCATAGGCATTTCTTCTGGCTTCGTAATTGTGAAGATATTTAGGATTGGAGAGTTTTTTTAATAATAGGTTTCACAGCCTGGCACCCTTGGATTTAAATTCTCACCTAAACAAAATATAATCTTTAGCAACTTATTTAATCTTACTGAGTACATTTTCTCATCTGTAAAGTGAGACTAATAATAGTGCAACTTCATAAAATTGTTAGGATGATTAAATAAAATAAAACATATAAAGCACTTGGCACAATATCTGGCATATGATAAACCCTCAATAGATCTTAACCTCAGTTATCATTATTGTTGTTATTACTTCGTAAGCTTTTCTCACTTTTTTTCTAAAAGTTCTCTACCTCCATTTCTCTATTCAGGTAACTTAAGACTTTGGTTATGATGTCGAGATGATAATTTCAGCAGTGTCTGAATCAGCAACCTCTGTTTTGGTTGTTATTTTTTTTAAGTGGCTCTTTTTTTAAAAAGTGTGTTTCATTTTGCTGCTACTGTCTGCACATGATTTGTGGGTATGTCTTGTGTTGTTCAGCCTCAGGGAGCTCTAGCCTATGCGGGCCTCTGCCTGTTTTCCTTAGGAAACCGAGACAGTTCTCTTAGATGATTTCATTGTGATGATTTCACACCCCGCAACCTCACGGTGTTTTGCAGTGCAGAAGGACAGAGTGCACAGAGAGACTCACAGCCCCAAGCTCAGTCCTGGACTGGAGTTTATTCTTCAGCCAGGGCCATCAATTCATCACACACATCACCATGTGGACCTCTCTCCTAGCCATGTTTCCATGGTTCTCAGACTCTGTAGAGGGAGAGGTAATTAATTCTTCTTTTGGAGTATTGCATGTTGAGTAGTGTGGTATGAGATTATCAGTCACAGAGTAAACAATGGAGTTACTTCCCATTGCTTTCTCCATTGAGAAGCACTGGTGCAAATAAGCCCATTAAAACTAGCCTCAAAGACAGCCACAGAGACTGTGTGAACAAGGGCAGGCTATGGAGTAAGACCTGGGTGTGAGCCTTGGCTGGCTGCCTCTCAGCTGCTTCTCAGCTATGTCAGCAAATCACCCAAGGCTTCATTTCTTCATCTGTTTGTTAACTGGGAAATAATAGCAATCACCTTGTGGAGGTAAGAATCCAATGCCTCAAACATGGTAAGGACTCAATGACTGAGTTATTACATCGTTGTATATGCTTCTTTTAGTTACGCAAACCTGTTGCTTTTATTCGAGAGTCAAAGATGAAAGGGTCCAAGGACTAGGGCTTTATCTTTGAAGGATCCCTAAAGGATGCTGGATTAATGAAAGGTCTCTCTCCGAATAATCAAAAACTCTAAAAGGAACCAGTGAAAGTCAGGTTTAAACAAATCTGTGAAGAGTGGACTTGGAAGCAGAACACGAGATAAGAATAAGGAAAGGAAAGATGTTGCTGTGTTGGTTTTGATTTTCTAACTGGAAAAGGGTCAGGGGTTAATCAGACCATGATGTTGAAAGCAGTTTGGAAATATCATTGCAGACATAGGTAATTTGTGAAGTATCTACGTAAAGCATTCATCATCCTTCATCTCTGCTTTTCCGTTCCCATATCCCACCCCCAGGTCATCCTCTGCCCAGCCCTTTCTGCTGCCACAGTGTAAGGCAAATTATATTTTCCAAAATAGGTAAATGAAAGTCAGAAATAAGACAAGTCGTAGTGCTTTAGTGACGTTGGTTTAAATCTCTCTCAAGACGGAGATTCTCCCAAATTGTGCCTCCTCAGCCTTATAGGCAACTGTCCCTTCCCTGAAACACTGCAATGGCACTAAATGAAGCTTCAAATCAAGGCAGTGATTACTTTTGAGACAATGACAGCCCCTTGGGATATTATATAGTATTTATTAAGTCAATGTGTGTGCAGGAATTTATTTTTAATTACCCTATATTTACATGAGTAAGTATAATAGACCGGGATGGCCTATATTAAAAAAACACAAAAAACAGCGATTAGTAGATTTTACTATCTTCTTCCATAGTGAACCCTACAACTGTTCCGTCAGACGCATTCTACAGATTGAATAGAATTCCTTTTAAGAGGAAGCTTTTTGAAGTAAAAAGCATCTGTATCTCAGGTACATTAATGGGATTGTAGTCCCAGCTCTGTCATTTACTGGGGGGGACTCTGGGCAAGTCATTTAGACTTTTTGGGCCTCCATTGTCCTTATCTTTAAAATAAAGTTAATGATTTTATTATTGCTTCAAATTGGCATAGATGTGAGACATATAAAATAATGTTTTTGAAAGCATCCAGAAAACCATACAGCATTCTGCAAATATTATTATCTAACAAGATATAGAAATGAATAGTTAGTGTCTTTAAGGGATGTCATGAGAATCATAAAACCAAGATATGTGCTGTGTCACAAGTTGGAAGAGATTTGTATGGCAATCAAACTATCTCTAATTGAGTGTCCAACTACCGAAATGTAGGTAGTCTCTGATGTTATTAATCTTTTTTTTTTTTTTTGATAGGAGGGAGTTAAGACTTGGCTTCAGAAAGAATTAATGAGAATTACACAGATTCAGATCTTCTCCATTATCCCATTGGTCATGTCTAATAACTTGCCATGAAATTGCATTGGTTTCTACAAAGTGGTTGCATATGTTGGTTCCCCTTTTCAACTGAACATATCATAGTACATCTGTCTGCCTCAGCATCCTGGTTTTAGGAAAATGCAGATACTGGCTTTTTTATTTTTTCCTGGAGGAAAGGGTTTAAAAACCTATATCCTATATTCCCTCCTAGAGAAGGGGGGTTTCTTCAGTACTCAGCAAGTAATCTTTTTATGGTGTAGGTAATAAGGAACCTGACGGATAATTGTCATTCTAGGTAGTGAAAGAATAGAGGCTTGCTTACACAATGCTGGCGTACCCAGATACACGTAATTACAGCAGAGCAAATTACCAGACTTTGAAACAGAATAGCACAGAGAGCAAGGAACACAGATAAAGAAGGCTCTACCCCAGAAATGAAGAGGAGGGCAAGAAATCAAAGCAGAATATTCCAGTCACCATTCACAGGAAGAAACAAGGGCAGCAAAATGGAAAGTCTTTCATAGACATGTAAGGTAAAGAGGTGGGAGAGATGAAATATGCTCCCCTCTAAATAAAGGTTTTATGTGTGTAATGGATTCAGTGAGATTGACTGCTCTTTAAAAAGTCTGTTACCAAGGAGAGCAAATATAATAGACTATTAAGAGGAAAAGGGCATTAAAAAGTATATATTGATTGATTAAAGCAAAAGTTAAAATTTGGAATATTTATTATATAAAAGTCAGCAAAGTTGACCTAGATACAGTGATATTACTGGAATTTGTTAGAATATACATTGACTACATTTTGCTATTTTTGTATCATAATTATGACTAGGATAGAAATCAGAAATTTTGACTTAAAAATTAGTCGATGGGATTAGTTACTTCAAATTATCAAGATACAGTTTGGATAAAAATGTTTCGTAGGAACAAATAGCAATATTAGGCAAAATTTATATTTTGAGGCACATAGGGAAATCTAAAGAGAAAAGATATTGTAATGCTTTTTCAAATTGTGTTGAAAGGCATCATCATTTATGTTAATATATTATTCAATTAAGTTGTATAAAGAGCACATAAGTCACTAAGGTTAGCTCTGGGGTCAGAGGGAAGTGGAGACAATGATAATAATAACAACAACAGTAGTTAATATCCAAATTCATATATTTCATCTGCCACCATGGTAAGCGATTTACCTGAAATATCTTTTATTTCTCACAACATATTTTTAAACAGGCACACTTACTTACTGCCTTGGTTTTTCAGATACGGATATTGAAGCCCTGATAATTGAAAGAACTTGCTGCAAGTCACAACCTAGTAAACATAACAGAGGGTTTTTACCCAGGCAGTCTCAAGGTAATATTTGTTGAAGGCCTACTAATAACAAAGCATTGAGACGGTATTTACATACATTAGTTATCTCAGTGGTTCTTAACCTGGGGTGCATATCAAACTCACCTCGGAAGCATTATAAAACCCTGATACCTAGGACCCACACCAGGCTAATTAAATCAGAGCCTCTGATGCCATGAGCGGGACTTGGCATCAGCGTTTCTTAAATATAAACGTCAGTAAGTATAAATATGATATAAATATCAGTATTTTTTAAAAGCTTCCCAGGAGATTTTTAACGTACAGTCAGGTTTTTGAATCATGGTGCATTTAATATTCAATGCAAAATCTATACATTTGTATTATTCCTACTTTATTTATGAGGACTCTGAGAATTAATGGTGATAACTGACTTGCTCCATCAAGGTCACTTACCTGATAAATGGCTGGGCTAAGATGTAAATGCAGTGCTGTCTGGCTCAAGAGCCCACATTCTTCCTGATGCCTCAGTGTCTAGCCATTTTAACCGGGGCAATAAATTCACTTGTTCCTGTTACTTAGTGTTTATTATAGAATTTAGCTTTAGCCCCCATCTCATCTTATAATATTCACCATTCGTTACAAGCAAAAGGAGCTAGTTAACAGCACCTTTTAGTGTTTAGTATAGAATTTAACTTTAGCCCCCATCTCATCTTATAATATCCACCATTCGTTAAAACAAAAGGAGCTGGTTAACAGCATCTTTTGAACGACCACTCTGAGTGGAGCATCATGGTAATGGCTGTGGGAAAGCACAGGGACAGCTATGCATAGGTTCCCTCTGCAGAGATCACTACCTGTCTGTGAGAATTCGAACCCTGGGCTCCAGGGCCTGACCCATAGAGTCCCACAAATCATTTGGGAATACTTATAACTTTCATCTATTAGCAGAGGGTCATGAACCTGAAAACTTAAAAACTGCTGCCTTGCTTGGTATGTGAAGGACGTGATTCCAGAAGCAGTAGCACTTTCTCTTGATTTATTTTCGTGAAAGCAAAACAATCCCCTTTCATGGTGTTTTTGAGTTTGATAAACTGTCAAAAACCATTTACAGATTAAGTCTAGGGAAAGCTGTTTTGTGTGTGCGTGTGTGTGCACATTTATTGAAATGCAGGATGTGAATATAAAACAATAAAACAAATTTTATTAATGGTTCAGAGCATTTATTTATTTATTTATGGCCGCGCTGCAGCTTGCAGGGATCTGAGCTCCCCAAGCAGGAATCAAACCCAGGCCTTTGGCAGTGAGAGTGCAGAGTCCTTCCACTGGACTGTCAGGGAAACCCCTACAAATGTTATTAGTGGTTCAGAAACTAGATCTGAACAAGGGTTTTCTTGTTCCTGGCAATAAAACATTACTGAGAAAAATGACTCACAGCACAGTTTTGAAGAACTGTATTCATTTGCACATATATAAATTCACACATATATACATACATGCTTCATTTGTATTGACCATATGTATACACCTATGTATGCATGTGTACATGCTGGCATATTTTATAGAAAATTGACTTTATTATTCCATAAAAATTCCTCTGACAGAATCCATTATTTAAAAATACATTAATAATTTTTATACTGATAACAACTTAAATGAGGAAAAGGTCTATAATGTTGCATATATTAATACATGGAACACAATACGGATAATATTTACATAATTATAGATCCATACAGATATTTTCTGATATATTTATATGTGAAATTGCAAATATATCTGAAAAGTATATACACACATTACTGATGTGATATATATTTATATATACAAACTGCCTCACGGACTCTGAAATTTGGGTAGAACACATGTTCTCATCTCTGGTTGATTATCAGAATCACTTACAGAGCTTTTTAATAAACTGAGTCCCACCAGCCCTGACTGGGATTTAGTACGTCCAGATTGACCCCCACATCTGTGTTTCTAGAAAGCTCCTTGAATGACTGGGCTGCTTTGCTGGAGAACCAGTCCTGTAGCCTGTGCATAGGTAGAGATTGGGGAGGAAGGAGTCCAGACAACAGACATTCGAGTAAGTAAAGAAGAGGCCAGGATGGGCTTCCCTAGTGGCGCAGTGGTTGAGAGT
Organism: Delphinus delphis; assembly: GCF_949987515.2. Taxonomy (NCBI): domain Eukaryota; kingdom Metazoa; phylum Chordata; class Mammalia; order Artiodactyla; family Delphinidae; genus Delphinus; species Delphinus delphis. The sequence goes on along the minus strand of NC_082684.1, from coordinate 24,066,380 downwards.
CCGCCTGCCGATGCAGGGGACACGGGTTTGCACCCCGATCCGGGAAGATCTCACATGCCGTGGAGCGGCTGGGCCGGTGAGCCATGGCCGCTGAGCCTGCGTGTCCGGAGCCTGTGCTCCGCAACGGGAGAGGCCACAACAGTGAGAGGCCCGCGTACCGCAAAAAAAAAAAAAAAAAAAATAGGCCAGGAGAACTCCTCCCAGGAGGGTGCTTGTTCATGTTAAACCTCTTGATCCCATCCTATGTTGATCCTTTTACTTGATCTTACACAAACAAAATATCAATAGTAATAATATCAGAGGAAGGGCATTTTTTTAACTCTGCTTGTATTGCAACTACTACATATCTGGCCTAAGAGAGGAAATCTTGGAGGGAGAATAGCTACCTTCATGGTACTCTCCATTGGTCAATGCACTATTTATTAAACTTTGTTTTCCCACTGAAGAAAGAAAATCCACCTTCAAGGAATGAAATAGAGAACATTTTCTGACCCTGTAGTATAATGCAAAGGGAAGAGACAGCTGATCTCTTTGGGGAGGGAGGTGTTAGGAAGGCCGGAGGCAGCTGTCTCAGAAATATAGCAGAAAGGCGTCATAGGGACAGGACGTAACTTGAAATAGGTGAATTTGAAGAGAGGAATTTTTCCTTCCCTCTTACCTTTTTTTCCTTCTCTTGAGCATACATACAGCTAAGTGGTATCCTGTGATTAAATATAAGGCTCATGAAGCTCCCCCAAAACTCATCCCAGCGCCTGAATGGACCGTTTCCTCCTTTATGCCCTTGCACTGATTTCTGTCGATACTTATCTTGCATATAATCTTTTGTCAATATGTCTTCTTTTAAATTGTAAGTTCATTGGTAACAACATATGTTAATCATTTTTGTTGGTGCTCAATAAATGTTTGTTGAATGAATGAATGAACACTTGAATGAATTATAATGCTTAATAGAAACCTGTGAGACTTGCACATTTCTGTGTCAGTGGGGCTTTGCTTCTCTCTTTCTCCTGAGCTTTATGATATGGTATCTACATCCTAGGTGATCTAGTGTAAGGTTAAAAAACAGCCTCCAAGTTAAAAAGCAAAACTCTTAAGCTGTGTTTAGTACCTGAGTATAATCATAAAACAATGGTCTTCTTTAGTTTGAGGAAGGACTAAAACCTCAAGCCTCAGAAACCGTGAAATTGACCTAGGTATTAGTGTGTCTTCCTAGCATGGAATTAAGGGGTGAAGGGGAGGGTGTGGGCAGAGCCTGTGTGGCCACTTTGGCAGTCTGTGAGTGATTAGGGCCTGGACTTTCATGTCTTCTAGGAAAGCATATTGACAAGAGGCAGAAAATCCTTAGCTAGAACTCACCAGCTGACAGCTTGGCCAGTGAAATTGTGAATTCCCATTGAATCCAGATGAAGTGTTAAGACAGCATCTCAAACATCTCTTGCATAATGAGATTCTGTTCCTGGCTAGTAGGTCAGCAGTCAGATTTCAGTTCACACGTTCAGTCTTCAATAAGGACCCTGGGCTCATCTGTGACACTTCCCTTTCTTCCTTTGTTGTAACTGCATCCGTCCGCTTTCATGACGGATCCAAGCAGTGAAGTTAAATTGGCAGGAAGCTCCATCTTCAGAGCACTCTGAATTGGACTCATGCCATCCCCTTCCCACTCCCAATTTTACATGAATGGATACAGGTGTGGTTTCTGGATAAGAAACCGCCTCAGGCAGTGTTGTGTGTGTGCCTTCTGTACAGTTGTTAGTGTCTTGTGCAGTTTCCAAGGCCAAGCTGCAGACTAGCCAGACCCCTCTTCCCTGTTTAAATCACCCATGTAGTACTGGGATCCTCTTAGAATGCCCTGTCGGGAAGCTGTTTTCTTTTGTTGTTGTTTTTTAATATATTTATTTATTTATTTTGGCTGCATTGGTTCTTCGTTGCTGCATGCGGGCTTTCTCTAGTTGCGGTGAGCGGGGGCTACTCTGTTGCGATGCGCGGGCTTCTCATTATGGTGGCTTCTCTTGTTGTGGAGCGTGGGCTCTAGGCACGTGGGCTTCAGTAGTTGTGGCACATGGGCTCGGTAGTTGTGGTTTGCAGGCTCTAGAGCATAGGCTCAGTAGTTGTGACTCACGGGCTTAGTTGCTCCACGTCATGTGGGATCTTCCCGGACCAGGACTTGAACCCGTATCCCCTGCACTGGCAGGAGGATTCTTAACCACTGCAGCACCAGGGAAGCCCCATGGAAACTGTTTTAAGGTGTTTTAATTGAGCAGTGAATCTATAGAGAAGGATCTGAATGAATGGTTTTAAAAATGAAACCCTTTGAACTCGAATCATGCTTTTTATCTAACAATCAATCACTGAGCCCCAGACGCACTAACTCATTTACTCTTCTCATGTCTCAGTGAGGTAAACAGATGGAAGATATCCACTTACTTCTACCAATGCAAAAGCAGGAACAAAGAGAAAGTGTAAAAATTCTTCAAGGTTTCCAGAGGCTTGGAAATCATGTTTCTAGCAAAACTCTTGACTTTCTGCCTGTTCCCAATCTCTGCCCATTTAAATAATGAAATTCTGCTATTTTAAAAATTGTTTACTTTATATTGAAGTATAGCTGATTAACAGTGTTGTGTTAGTTTCAGGTGTACAGAAAAGTGATTCAGTTACACATATACATGCATCTATTCTTTTTCAAATTCTTTTCCCATTTAGGTTACTACAGAATACTGAGCAGAGTTCCCTGTGCTATACAGTTGGTCCTTGTTGGTTATCTATTTTAAATATAGCAGTGTGTACACGTCAATCCCAAACTCCCAATCTATCCCTCCCCCGACCATTCCCCCCAGGTAACCATAAATTCGTTCTCTAAATCTGTGAGTCTATTTCTGTTTTGTAAATAAGTTCATTTGTATCAATTTTTTTTTTTTTTTTAGATTCCTAATTTGTCTTTCTCTGTCTGATTTTACTTCACTTAGTATGATAATCTCCAGGTCCATCCATGTTGCTGCAAATGGCATTATTTCATGCTTTTTAATGGCTGAGTAACAATTAGAAAAGAAATGTGATGGAAGACTTCCAGCAGGTCCAGTCTTTGGACATAAAGCTGGGGTTCCAGCAACCCTCAAAGAAGACAGCTTTGACAAAGTTCCATAGGCCATGACTCTAAAGAACCCATCCTTCTCGGAATTCCAGACTCATCTGGCTTTTCCAAGTCAATAGAAGCAGTCACGCCTTCACCTATCTCACACTCATAACTTCTCCATCTTCAAGTGTGCTGACCACATACCAGGTCTTTGCAGCTCCCAGAGTTGATCTCATTAACTTGTCTCCTTTAAACCCAAGCAAAACCCTTGACTCTTAGTTTACCTACTGATATGTCACCCTCGTAGTATTCATTCTCATGGAAATCTAAGCTCCTCAGTCCCCTACACAGCTCCCAAAGCCAACTTGTTTTGCTGCTGAAAAATACCTCAGTACACTTTCATTGCTGGCATTAGTTTCTCCACACTTCCCCAGAGATAGTCACGTTATACATGAATATTGCCTCGGGAGGTAGGCACCTTTTTCCGAGCTCGAAGTAAAAAAAATAAAAAATGTCCAAAGTGTTGTAACGTTTTTCACGGAATGGGTATGATGGCGTCAATAATCATTTTGGGAAGTGACTGCATATCCACCACTGAGCCACACATGAGAAAACAGGAGAATAATGAGTGTCAGCCTTCAGGGGTCCACAGAGGGCATGCGAGGGAGCAAGGGACCAACTGACCAACTAGTAGATGTTAAGAAAGTAATGTAAATCAGTATAAGCTCAAGAACTAAAGTAGTACGCGATTCACAGAACAGTTATCTATTGAGCACCTATTCTTTGAAAAGTGTTGTACTCAGTGCTGTGGGAAATGCAAATACGTTTATAATACGACCACTTGTAGTAGTTTGTTAGGGCTAGTGTAACAAATTCAGACAGACGGTGGCTTAAAACAACAGATGTTTATTTTCTTGCAGTTCCGGAGACTGGATGTCCAAAATCAAGGCGTTGGCAAGGTCACTATCTCTCTGAAACCTGTAGGGGGGACTCAGAATCCTTGTCTCTTCCTAGCTTCTAGCTGTTGCCAGAATTTCTTGCATTCCTTGGCTTGCAAATGCGTCATTCCAGTCTGTGCCTCTGTCATCACATGTCCTTCTGCCGTGCGTGCGTGTGTGTGTGTGTGTGTGTGTGTGTGTGTGTGTGTGTGTGTATTTACGAGGCCTTCTTATAGTGAGGACAGACGTATTTAGGGCCCACCCTAATCCAGTATGACTTCATCTTAACTAATTACATCGGCAAAGGCCCTATTTGCAATAAGGTCACATTCTGAGGTTCCAGGTGGAAAAGAATTTTAGGGAGGTACTATTTAACCCAGTATACCCCTTAAAGATCTTATCTTTGGGGGGCTTATTTTATGAGGTTCATACATGGTGTGCCATTGGCTGTTCAGAGAAGGAGGGCTAGTGTCCATGCAGACTTTGGAAAGGCCGTGTGGGTGCAGGTCTGACCATTGCTATATTTTCTTAGAATTATGGTATCCAATATTGCATTTTAGATTACAACCTACTATGTGCCAAGTCCTGTCCTAGGCTCTTTTTACTTAATTTAATCTTTTCCTTACAATAGCCTTTGTAGTGAGTATTCTTCTTTCCATTTTATAGGTAGGAAACTAGTTCAGGAAGTTCAAGTAACTTACAGGAGGCAAGTTAGGAAATGGGACTCAAACCAAACCAGCTGCAAACTCTGTTCTTCAGGCTGAACTTACATATTTCCTGTGGAGAAAGCACAGCTTACATCCCAGTCAACTTTAGATTTAGATCTCAGTCCAAACATTCATCATGACCTTCTTTGAAGCTAGAAAACTGGTCGTTCTGGGTATGGTATCTCAGCTTGCCAGATCTATTAATTCTCTTTTGGTATCTGTCAGGGAGAAGAAAACTACACAATTATCAGAGTTTATTATCTTCGTTAAGCCTCCAAGCCCTTTGAAGATCGAAGTGGCTATTTTGAACTTGTCCACGTTTATGTAGTCACACTCCTACATTCTCCTTGTCTTCCTTTGTGTTTCTCGGTCATGAGTAGGACAGAGGTGGTTATGGAACACAGTGAGGGGTAAACATGACACTCTCGAGGCACGCATTGGATTTTACAAACTGAAATGTTTGTGATGTCCTGCTAGCAATTCTCAAGCCTGAGTTAGATACAGGAATTCACAGGCAGGGTAAATAGGTGTCCAGGGAACGAGTGTATGGTGTAACCTCTCTGCAGTCTTACTCCATGATTTAGGAGAACCTGGCTCCTGCAAGGCCAGATCCTACCTATAGACCTGTTTTGCTTGGTAAAGTGTTTTAAAGTAAATTTGGGGTTTGAATGGCGTTAAGGAGGACAGGCAGTCTCCAGGTTCTCACAAGCCCCACTCCCCCTCCTTACTTAACTCGGCCTGAACTCCATATTTATGTTAGTCCTCTAGTCCCCGGAAGCAGTTCTGTTTGCCACCCTTAACTTAGAACAGTGGTAATCAAAATGTGGTCCCCGGACAGGCAGCATCAGCATCACCTGGGAACTTGTCAGAAATGCAAATTCTCTAGTCCTTCAGACTTACTGACTCAGAAATTTGGTAGAGAGTGTGGGCTGGGGAGGAGACCAATTTGTTTTAACGAACCTTCCAGATTATTCTGCTGTGCACTGTGCTTTGAGAACCACTGACTTTGAGATAAACTAAAATTTCTCCCAGAAAATCTTCCTCTCTTGGAAAAGAATAGTATCTGCTCCCTTTTGAGAGATGAACTTTTGTATAATGCCTCACAGCCTACAAAAGCTCCTTATCATACTGTTTTCTCATGTGACCCTTACAGCAGTGGTTCCAGGGAGGTGTTGATTTTTCAGCCCTGCTCATAGAGGTACCGTGGCTCGTTCACGGGGGTACCTACCAGTGCACTGGATCGCGAGCCCAGGACCTTTTTTCTCCGTACTGCCCCGCTTAAAAAGGGACCGTTTTGTATATTGATGAATAAGTACACATAAATGATTTTAGTTTTTCTGACGGGATTGAGAGAGAAACTATAAATGTTATTACTCTTGTGATAATCACACCATTTAAAAACTTTTTCATTCATGTATTTCTCACTTATTCAACAGTTAAAAATACCGACTCTACAACAAGCACTTTGCTAGTTGATTTTTAAACTTAAAAATGTGCAAAGCACAAGCATATTCATGACAAGAATCTATCTTTCCAATTCCTAAGAGATAAGCAACAATTTATTTTACAGCTATAAAAAATCACAAAATTGGGGCCAAAAATTGCATTGTTTACCAGACAGTACTGACTCTGAGAGGGGTTATATTTAATGGTATGAATTAGCATAAGTAAAGTTAATCATATTTTGGGCCTTAACTGTACATGCAGTCTCATACCAGGCCCTGAAAGGAATTCCCGTCACCCTCCTTAATTGGTCAAATGAAAGCATTTGGCAGAAATACCTCATTCACTTTTTCAAAGATGTATTTATTGGTTGTTTGCTGCTGTTTAAAACTTAGAAGTCAAACTAAAGGCTTGTCAGAATAGGCTTAAACAGTCTTTGCATTCATTCATTCATTCATTCATCCACTCACTCATATAATAGTTACCTATCGAATGCAACTGTGTGTCATGTGCTGTGCTAGGCATTAATGATGTAGTTATGAACAAGATAGACTCAGAGCCACATAAAGCTTTCTGTACAGAAAGATAGCCAGCTAATTAATTTAATAAGTTAATTAAATTTAATAATTAGTAGTTATATCAATATCATATTCAATAAATATTTAACTCTACTGTGAAAGAAAAATACAGTGTGTACTGAGAGCCACTAATTTGGATACCTCACCTGCTTTGGGGGTTGTGGGAGGACTGAGGTACCAGAAAAAAGATAAATCATATGTTAGATGCTTTATTTTATGTGTTTGGGGAATAAAGGCCATGCTCCATGGTACAAGAATTAGTTGTAAAACCACCGACGGTAAGAATCGAAAGGGACATTAGAGGCTATGTTATTTATCCTATTTTTCCAGTTTAGAAACGAGGAGCCTATAGGGCCTAGAAAAGGGAAAATGAGTTATCCAAAGCCATAGTCAGTGATTGGAAGATGTGTCAGTGGACACAAGCTCAGGCCTCCTTACTTCCAGGTCAGGGATGAAGACATGCCTCTCCCACAGACAAGTGAAACTGTCCTATGATAAATGACATCTCCAAAGACTAAGGGCTGGGTGGAGTGCAAGGCTTGGGACAGTGAAATGAGTAAGTTCAGTGGTTGAAGCAGAAAAGAGGAGTGGAAGAGGGCAGGGGACCCAGTAACAAGGGTTTGTGAACCCCATGACCCCGTCACTCCTTCTTAATCACTCACATGTTTTGCTATTTCTGCCTCTGTTCCAAAAGTGGCTGCTGTAACTGGGATGCAGTGCAGTAAGAGCACACCATGATCCATGTTCTCATGTTTGCATGGAAAGATGGACTGAGGGCTTCCTACTTGGGTAATCATCTTGCTGTCCATGCATGACAGTCTAAGGCCATGGGATAGAACTTGGTACTTTGCATGCCAGTCTCTGTTCTGACATAACTTTGACCCCTGCAGGCGGGTGATGGTGAGGGGCAGTTCTGAGAATTGTCCCAGTACAATTTGTGTGAAGTTCAATGTGGGTACCACATACTAGAGAGACCTTGCTATGCCCCATAGGTGAGACCAGATGAAAACCTGACACATGGCGGCTAAAGGAAAGGGTAGATAGGTAGAAAATGGAATGAAACATCTTCCTTTGCTGTCATCTCCTCAATTTTATTCAAATCTTAATTCAGAGAACCAGATTGCATGACTGGGCTCTTAAAACTTTTGTTGAAAGGTGCAGCTGAAGAATAGGACTTAATAGGTTTATTTAAAATACTAATTTAAATGTTTCTGAGGCTCTGCTTTTCAATATTTCTTCATAACCATTGTTTTCATTTGACTGCAGCTCTACAAAGACCTTTTGGAATGGGTAATATTGTTTCTACTTTATAAACTAAGAAAATGGGTCACAGAGATGCTACATGATGTGCCCATAGCTACTGGTTACTAGTTGTATGTTTTTCCCCACTGCTTCACACTAAAGGAAAGCTGTAAGAGTAGGAGGTAGTTAAAGGTAAAGATAAATTTAAAAAGAAAAAAAAAAACCTCCTGAAGATGAAAGACAGGTAGGTTTTGAGTTTCTCTAATAAAAGGTAGGGGGCAATGGATTTGAACTAGGAGGACACAGTGTGATTAAATTTTGAAAGAAATGTACTGAGATTTTAAAATATATGAAGGGCTTATGGCAATGAAGAACTAGAAAGAAAATATGAGGCAAGAACAAAGGGTGAGGATAGAACAAAGCTATGAGATTTGTGCCTGGTTTGTTTAAGCTTTAAAACTGTCTTAAGTTTACCAACTTTCTAAGCTTCCCCTTTCATGAGGGAGGAAAGAAAGAATGTTGCTTCTGTTAGTTTGTTTGCTTTGTTCTCTCTTGTATCTGTCCTGGCAAATGTATGTGCATGTGCATGCACACACACACACACACACACACACACACACACACACACAATGAAGTGCAAGCTGGGAGAAGTCGTTGGGTGTTGGAAAGAGATGGGGCAGAATTGGTGCATCAGGGACCCTAAATCCATGTGATGATCTAGTTCGTAGCAATTTCCCCAGGAGACTGTATCATATTCCAGTGAACTGGAGTACTGCAGAAGGTTGCCATGGCAACAAAAGGCCTGAAATATTGACTCTGACTAGCAACAGGCCAGTGAAACAGCCTAACTAGGATTTATGGCACATTATAGTGTGAAAAGCAGGAGAAAATTACTGTAAAGGCAGGAATTATAGCACAACCGAACGTATAAACTCCTAAATCCATCTTCCTAATTAAAACAGCATACTCAGGGATACAGCACATAGTAAGTCTGTTAGCTTAAATGGGGATGTGCTATCAATGCTTCCTAACAAAGTTTATTGTTCTTGAGACTTAACTGTGTATGTATTTGGATAAGAGAGGGAGGATAAGATAGTCAGGGGAGGGAGCAAAGCAAGAATCCTGGTCAGTTGAATCTTTTCAACCTCATTCTTGGTAACGTAAGATTGTTTTAGATACTAGTCTCTGATCACACAAGAGACTTCCAGAAGACACCCAGATCTCTCTGTATACAAAGATGTCATCACTTTCAGGCATGAAGGCTGGGAGAAGGATACAAACTTAATCCCATCAGAATCCACCAGAAAGAGGGAAGAGAAAAGAGGGAACCCAGTCAGTGAGGTTTATTATTGAGAAAAAAGAATCTTGGATTTCCTGACCCTTAACAACTCAAATAGCTTAATATCTATGACAGAAATAATTCAAGTAATTTAGAAATATTATGTTAACTTCAGTAAGGACATTCCACATTCTAAATTTCTGATTGAAAGAAACAGTATTCTATCTATACACAACGTATGCCCAATTGGCCAAATGGTTCTATTTATTCTGGAAAGAAGGAAATCTAGGCAGGTTTCACTTGGTAAGAAGCAGATTTAAAGATGCAGAGGAACAAGGCCAAATTCCAAAATCATTACTCAATAGACAAGTGGCTGTTAGCGCACCATACCATTTAGCCACACCATTTAGAAACACTCAAGGAAAATCCAAAATTGCAAGTTCAGCATAATTCAGATTTATCTTTGTATAAAATATGATGCAGACCAGGTCCCAGAGACATGGGAAGGGCCCATTCTGGGGTGCAAATGGCTGTTCAATAGATGAGGCTCAAAAATCATTGTCTCTCATGTTCTAAGGGAATAGGAATAAGGAATTGAGGACAACAGGCAAAGAAAAGGAAACGAGAATAAGTTAGATGTTGCCCAGACCTAAAGAGCACCAGGCAAGGAAATTCTAAGAAGCTGCAAACAGCTTGGCCAAATTCAACCCACAAATGTGTTTTGTTTGACCAGCAAAGTATTTTTAAAGTATGTATCTTAATATCCATAGAGGAAAGAATAATTTCCTAATATGCAACAGTCTCAACTTTTCCTTCAGGTCTTAGTTACCAGCCTGCCCCTGGTAGCGTTTGCGTTTGCAATGCTTAAAAGTTTTTTTCACAATTCATATTTTATGTGGAATCCTTTGCCTTCTTGCAATTCTTAGTAAAAGCTCCAGATCTCTCAGATTCTGGTTCCAAACCTTAGTTCTCAATCTGGAGCCCAGTCTGGGAGAGTTAGAAAAACGTTTTTCTATAGTGGTTAAGTATTCATCATTTATTCTATCAGCCATCCAACAAGCATTTATTGAACACCTACTAAACTTTAGTAAATTCTGGAAAAACACTTATGAACGTGATCAGTGCAGTCCTTGCCCATTGGGGGAAGACAGGCACTAAACTGACACAAATAATTAATAAATACATTAAATATACAAAAGAAAGTGCAGAATGTTTTGAAAATTATAATCATTCTTTATTTAACCCCACCTGTATCTCCGTATAACCACAGTTGCCAAAGTAGCTGTACCTGACATTTTGGGTTTATAAGATTATAGAGCCCCACATTTCCATAGTTTATGTCAGTGTTATTCTCAGATCATAACAGTCAGCTATTTTTTTTCTGTTTTAAATACACGGTCTGGAGGACATTTAGAAGATATCTAACTGAATGTTCATATCTGTGTATTTCCATGTTATTTACTTACTTGCCCTAAAGTTGTAGTTTAGGAAAGAATTATTATTGAGGATTCTTAGAAGTTTTGACAAGGTAATGCAAGGTTTTTTTTGTTTTTTGTTTCGTAGCAAAGTAAACATATGCCGTGATTCTGGTTAAGCCATATATGATTAAAGCATTATTTATGCTTTATATATTTGCTATTGATAACAGCTCCCCAAAGCAAGATTCACCAGTATAGCTACAGCATATGGGGCTTTGCTGTAGATTAATGCCATGATATTTTCTTTAATGAAGGTAGAGATGATTGCTTTATTTTAACAAAGGGGCCTTTATATTCCCCCTGAGTTTGAGCCTTAAATGTGGATGATCAGGGATTCTCTGTTACAGCTGTCTCCATGTTTATAATGACCCTCCCTGAGACTTCATAATTTCCGCCCGAAATCCATTGTTTCCTCACAGGAGGTACTAAGCAAATTTATAGGGAAATACTTCAATCTCAAAAGAGGGTTTTTACTTTTTTTTTTACATCCACATTTGACTATATGACTTTCTGTCTCCCGTGCTTCACATTTCCCTTGCTTTCACGTTTGTGTCTGGCTTCTTAACCCTGCAGGACACTTAATGAATGGTCAGTATTAGGTATTAATAGATATTATTATTACGTGTTATTTACTCTCTCTACCCCCTCCTTTTATATTTATTAATTTATTTTATTAAAAAAAAATTTTTTTTGGCTGCGTTGGGTCTTTGTTGCTGCACGCAGGCTTTCTCTAGTTGCGGCGAGCGGGGGCTACTCTTCCTTGCCCTGCGCGTGCTTCTCATTGCCGTGGCTTCTCTTGTTGCGGAGCGCAGGCTCTAGGTGGATGGGCTTCTGTAGTTGTGGCGCGTGGGATCAGTAATTGTGGTTCGTGGGCTCTAGAGCGCAGGCTCAGTAGTTGTGGCTCACGGGCTTAGTTGCTCCGCGGCATGTGGGATCTTCCCAGACCAGGGGTGGAACCCGTGTCCCATGCATTGGCAGGTGGATTCTTAACCACTGTGCACCAGGGAAGTCCCTGCTACCCCCTCCTTTTAAAAGATAACCCTTCATTCTACTTCCTATTCCCTCATGCTTTTTTTATGGGTTGGCAGAAGAGACATAGTAATGATGAAAGCAATAAAGAGTGATGATTTTTAAAATAATAATAAAAGCACAGAACTAACTGCAGGAGTTCAAATCCTGGTGCTGTCGCTTTCTAGCTGCGCGTTGGGCAAGTTGTTCAACTTCTCTGGGCCCCAGCTAGTGACTGGAAACTGGAAACATGTATACCTCACTTAGAATAGTGCCCTGCTCCAGTGAGTGAAATGTTAGTATTTGTTGTTGTTGTTTTTGTTATTATTATTATTGCAGGTGTACAAAATTTTATTCACACACTTCCATCATAAGTTGGAGGGAAATCATATTCAGAGAGTTCTTATCTTCTTTTACATGAACAAGAAATAAAATTCGATTTGCAGCTGATAAACTGAAATTAAGCCAGGCCTCAGGCCCTTTAGTTAATCAAGAACATATCACGGTATTGAAATCATGGCTCTTTTTCAGCATCTTTCCAGAAACCCAATGAGGGCGTTCCTGGATCTGGGACTATAATATTGTGAGCCCAGCAAGGAATATGTGCCTGGCACATAGGGAGTGTCCACAAAATATTTGCTGAGCTGCACTGAACGCTTTCTCTTTGGATATGATGCAGTCTGACATGTTCAGGGGAGTAGCGCTAATGTCTGTCTTGCTCTGCACTTCCGCACTCATCCAGTTTTAGAATAATGACCCTTATTCAGTCATGTTGGATGCTTCAGAGTCCGACCTAAACCAGCTGGGACACAACTAAACCAGCTGAATTCTTACGTAACTTGAAGGATAACATCACTCGGGTTAGTTTGGATCATAACGTGGTTTGCTTAATCTCTAACTCCCTGCGATTTATTTAATATTTTCACTGTTCTGTGAATTTATAATCTGGTGAAAACATTTTAAAACAGGAAGCAGTGTATAATATTTTGAATTGTCATCCTGTATTCCTTGTTCAGACCTAACCTAAAGCACTTACAGTCACCCAATTACATATTTAAAAAGAATTCATACTAGTAGGTGCATCTAAGACAGGAGAAAACGTTTGCATTAAAGTCACTCTGAACACAGACATAGAAACCCATTTTACTTCTCCTCACCCCATCCCTCCTCCTTCCTCTGACATCCTCCCCCATCTGCCTAGCCTTCAACTTCCTTTCCACCTTCCTTCTTCCCAAGAGCATATGTCATCTGCCTTCCTCCTCTTATTTGTCCTTCTTGATGTTTGCCCCTTCCCCACTCCCTTTTTCATCATTTGTCCTGTCCCCCCCCCGCGACTTCTTGTCTTTTCCATTAGCTACATTCTCAATGAAAACTTCCTTTGATCTTATATGTGTCTATGCCTCATAACATCATTAAATTAAAATAAATCCACTTTTTGCCCTTTTATTAAAAAAGCACCCCTAACCCCCAATGAGTTACCAGAAATCTCTTGTCTCAGGATTGCAAATTCTGTACAACCTTCCAACCAAGTAATTAGATTATATTATGTCTACACAGGTGCCCCCTTCTCCTATGAATCTGAGTAGGAGTATAGACTGTTAACACCTTCAACTGAGTAAACTGTTTGCATACTTCTCAAAGTTAATTAATATGTAAATACTTGCTATGTGATGGTAACACATTATTCTATTAACATAGCAAGAAGGGCTCAGGGCAACAGACTATACATATTTATGTACATATATATATATATATATTTAAAGCTCCTCTGTATTTGCCTGGAGTACATTTGAAGTAAAGAATGAAAGCTCTAAATTATGTAAAGACTCATGTGAGCACATTAATGTTGTGAGCTGGGCATATTCATCCCGACCCTAAACCCATCACCCACCTGTTTCCCATTCCCCAGCTCTTTATAGTTAGTTCACCAGCTTCAATTCCACACTTAGTTAGTATCATGGCCCATTTGCTGCTTTGTTAGCTGTTGACATTTTGGAATCAGAAGGGTCTCATATTAATCATGGATGTTTTCCATCCTTTTTTATTGGTTGCAACCACAGGACTTCTTCCTTTACCATTTTTGTTTTGTCTTTAGGTGAAGAGGGATAGATTACTTAGACATTGGTCGTACATTTTAACTCTACAAAATGGCCGTTTTCATACTTTCTTTAGATTTCTCTAACTTTTATTAAGGTTTCTTCTGCTCTTATTGGCTCTCTATTCTATTGCTACAATCAGAATGGTAAAGGAAAGAGTGCCTTCAATATTGAATGTCTAACATAATTTTCATAATTATTCCTTATTGACATAAAATATAATGCCTATTTGAACTACACACACACACACACACACACACACACACACAACACACACACACACACACACACACACACACACACACGGCCTAAATCAGCCACACATGTTCATTTATTTTATCTTCTCATTAATTAGACCCTCCAGCCTCCTAATGTTACTTTCCTTTCAACACTGATGTGTTAAGTTCTTTCTAGCACCAAAGTTCCCCAAACTGCATGAAGAACTCAATCATTTATATATTATTTGTAGGGGCTTCTTTAGTGTGTTTGTTTAAAATGTAGTCAGTTGATTAATCTATTCAATAAACCATCCCGATAGGTCTGGGTGCTTTTATTTTTTCAGAGCTACTAGAGATCTTAAAGCTTGCTCTTTTCCAGGAATGGTAAAAGTACTCAGAGGGATAGTATCAGATAATGCCTAAAGCCATAGGCTTCTGGTTTGGATTCTGGCATCGCTTGCGATGTGACCTTGGACAGTGTTCCTAACCTCTCTGATCTTCACCTTTGTCGTTTGAAAAAATGAAGGGTAAATGGTCCTTATATCCCAGGTAAGAGACAAGAAGCTTGATTCACTGTCCATTAGGATGGGTATACTATTCAAATCGTCATTCATGTACTCGTTCACTTATTCATGTGTTCATTTAATCACTCATTTATTAACTCTTGTTGAGCTCGAGCCATTGTCCTAGGTAATGGTGACACTGTCTTATATTTTAAAGCACACCACAGTTTCCACACATTCTCTCACGTATTATCTATTCTGAGCCTTTGCAGTACATTTTATAGGGATGTGGAGCAGATGAGATATGACTTATCAAACACAACAAAGTGAATTTATCCAAGGCCACCCAGCTAGCAAATCACATGGTCCTCTGACTCCAGGCTCCATTCTTTTTCCAATCCATCTTTAGGTTTTGTGCAGGTTGATTTTTCTCCAAGTGGTTGCTGTGTGGGTCCTGCTTACATCTTTATGAGCTATCATAATGCCAACATATATGTCAGAAGTTGCACTCGCATGGCTCATACTCCAAGGATAGCCTGTGCAATGTTGTCTAATATTCAATAACTATAATATTTCATACCACAATCTAGTATTATAGGTCTTCTTAATTAGAAGATTTGGCATTATTGGGTTCATAACTACACCACATAATAACAAGCGAAAGCTGCCCTCTTTGGTTGAGGAGTGCGCTAATTCTTCGTATTGGTCCCTGACACTCCCCCTCACCACTCTACATGAAATGTTCCCATATATCACTGTGTTTATGTTCTTACAGTCTTATGACTTGCCACATTATTGCTTAGAGCTCATTTGGCATTTGATTTTTTGATTCCTGTTTTAAGCTACAGATATGGTAGTCACTGATCATGATTTGGATGAGTGATAATAATGATTCCACATGCACTTTATAGGGTACAAAGAACTTTTGAAACAACTCTGTGCTATATTGCTATCCTGATTTTACGTAGTTCACCCCAAGTCAGTTAACTAGTAGGTAGTAGAGGCAGAATTAGAACCCAGATGGTTGGTTCTAAGTGTAGTGCTCTTTTCTAGTTTATTCTATTGCCATTCATTCAGTTGTTCATTTGTCCACATAGTCACTCAACAAATTAGTAATTGTTGGGAAGTACCAGATATGTTCCAAACCTGTACTAGATGCTAGAGATAGAAATGTGAGTAAGACATGGTCCAGGCCTTAGGAAGTTCATGGTCTATTTAGGAGCAACCGATAAACAGGTGTTTTGAGTGCATTGTGATATGTGTATAAGAGGTATGCACAAGGTGCCATGGTAATATCGAAGAGCATGGGATTAATTTTGTCTGTGGCTTAAACATGCTGCTGCCATTATAAGGAGTAACCTGATAATATGGAGTTCTACTCATTTTCTCTGTGGTAAGATAGTTAATCTGTATGTCCTTGAGGAGCCTAGTCTTCACAGAAGCAGGAAAGAGTGAAATATAAAGAGTGCTGGATTGAAAATCAGGGCACCAAGTGTATAGTCCTGGCTCTGACATTTTCTAGCTGCTTGACCTTAGAAGAGTCATCCAGTTTATATGTGCCTAAAAATTTCTTCATCAGAAGATAAGGGGTGTGAGAGGGAGATACCAGGTCTCAGGAAATAAGCAGGTTTCACTCACAAATACTTATGGATTTGTGGGGACCCTTTGCCAAGCTGTGAAAGATTTGAGGCCATGTCTGTGCTTAGTTGTACAGAATGATCCAAAAAGCGATGTCTGCCACAGGCACCAGAAGAAGGTTCTGAGGTCTAAGGGAAAGTGAGAGTGAAAGTGAATAGAAAAGCTAGAACCAAGTTTCTTCTGCAAAGGCCATTGCCATTAATTAAAATAAGAGGAGGTTAGTGTAAACAGAATGCGTAGCAAGCTGACTGTTCAAACCAAAAGACCTCTAGTTGAAGGTGTGTCTTTAATTTAAGCAACGTCAGGACCCGGGCAATCGAGTATTGGGAGATTTTAAAAATAGTGTGGTTATTTTGTAAGTCATCAAATTCACTTGACTGCCCTTGCCCTTCTCATAATGCTCCAAAGGACACTTAACCTAACTCCAGTTCCTCATATTTGGCGAAGTAATCATTATAATGTGTGTGTCTGCTATTGGGTAGGTTTATTTATCATATCACTTCCACCATAACTACTTTCCACTAGTCTCTCTTTGGTTTATTTTCCACATGATTAAATCTTCGTAGCTCCTTAGGAATCGCTGGAAGTCACTGCCCTGGAAATCTGGGAGGTTATTTTCCCTATTGGATGATGCATGCCTAACCCGGTGATTGGAGGCTGCACAGGGAAATCACGTGGTCTTAGAAGCACTCCTACTCCCTCCCATCCAGACTATTTGGTTATACTCTTTATCAAATGTGGGATGACATGACTTTTCTCCCTCTCACAGTTGCTGCCCTCACAGTTTTAGATTTTCTGCTGCCTGACACCAGTGTTGGTACTTTAAATGTATAAGGTAAGAGTTTCACAGTGAGACCCCAGGACTGCTGGACCCAGAGCCCCCTGAAACAAGATACAAGGTCAGGTTATATTCTACTGCTGAAGCTTGCCTGCTATGTTATAGCCTATTCCTCCTTCCCCAAGGATACAGATGTGTCTACAGAGGAGGTACAACAGATCCTGGTCTAGTTGGGTTCAAAAAAATCTACTTACAACTTTCCTTTTTTCTCTATCTTATCAGTAAAGACATGTCAATGAGTTGTAAGGATAAACTCCGTGACTCTTTTGCAATGTATAGGGTTGATTATGCCAGTGCTTGGGGTTTCCGATCTTGGACTCACATCATGAGAGTAGGGCCTGTATATGTGCAAGCTGACCCAGCAGCCATGTGGTTCTCAAGTAGAGACACCATATCACCTGATAGCACCTACTCTTGTCACTGCCCTGTCCCCCTCTGTCTTTGCAAACTCCACAAAATATTTAAGAAGGGAAGTGGAGTTGATTGTGATATACCATTCTCATGACCTGTCTTTCATCTCTTCTGCTGGACGGCCTCTCCCACTTCTGTCTCAACCATTGTCTATGCTTTTAGGGATGCCATTCAGCTTTTCTAGACCAACAACTGAAATACACAATCTACCAAAGAATTTTTGTACTTCTTCAAGAGGGGTATGTGAGACACCTTGAGCAGGGGTTGACTCACTGTTTTTATAAATAAAGATTTATAAAACTCAGTGTTTTATAAATAAAGTTGTTTTGAAATACAGCCATGTGGATTTATTTACATATAATCTATGGCCTATATCATGCTATAGTGGCAGAGTTGAGTACAGACAGCTTATAGACTGTAAAGCCTAAGGTATTATTATTTGGGCTTCTAAAGAAAAAGTTTGTCACCTCTCTGCCCTTTAGGGTGGAGTGCGCATACTGTATTGACATATGCATACATACCAAAAGTTTATTTCAGGCAAAAAGATAACATATTTGAAATAGCCTCTGCTAGAAAATACAGATTTTCTGCTCACCATGCTGTGGGGGACATTGGTCCTGCTTGTTTCTTTTCTCGGCCATGCTGTCCTTGGTGGTTAGAGGATTGACATTTGAGTGAGAAATGCAGAATAAGACCATATGTTAGGCCATGTAGTAGAAGGTAGAGCAGGTCAGCTGCCTACAGCTTGATGACTTAATTATCATAGCATTACGCCATCTGGGCTCTGATGTTGTTCACCTTACAATTTTCCTTCAGGAATCCTCTTCCTTTTCTTAAAACTTCCTAAATTTTGACCTGGTTTCAAAACGGATGCCCTGTTTTTTGGTTTCGTTGAATTTCTTTTTTCTATTTTCTTTTAGATATTAGGTCAGGTAGCCCCAACTGTGAGATTCATTTTATAACTTCAAATTCTGAATCCTTGTATAAAAGTCCAACTTTTCTTCCTTCCTCACTAAAGAAACTATAGCAAATCTGCAGCAAAGAAAGACTTTGAGATTATTTTCTTAATTCACTCATATGTGCATTGGTACATGTATGTGTAGACCTGTGCGTGTCATTCTTTGACATGTTGTCACATGTATACGTGATCATGTAAACATCATCACACTGAAGATACACAACTCTGGGCTTATGTTTTAACTGGTTTTTCCATTTTCTATCTACTTTGAAGTGGCCACCGCCCTATCTCCTAAGATGTTACCACTCAAAATGTGGCCCATGGGACACCTGGAAGCTTGTTAGAAATGGAGAACCGGAGGGCTCATCCCAGACATACTGAACCAGAATCTGCATTTAACAGCTCTGGTGACTCATGTGCATGCTAACGTCTGAGAGCACTGTTCTAAGAAATGTCTTCATATCCATTGGCTTGATATGATTAGTTGGGTAAAGAGGGGGGCAGATCAGAATCACTGTGAAGCTTAGGGAAAAAGTATGCCTAGATCCTTAAGACGGCAAGATTAAATCTGAAGTAAAATTCAAGTATCTATATCTTTTAATGATTCCAGAGGCAATTTTGATGCATACAATTTATGAAAAGCGTGTATGATGCAAGGGTTCTCAGCATCCTTTTTTATTCTACTCTTTAAAATCCCCTGGCAACCACCTCTTGCTTCCAGGCCAACAAAGATTATTTAATATTGTTGATCAGCTTTTCACCATCCTGTGCATTCTCATGGCACTTTGTCTCATATGTGAGTAAACCAAGGACCCTTTTTACCGATGAATACGTGTTCTCATGCATCCTGATGATTAACTCAAAATATTTATTATAATGTTTCCTAAATATGTACAAACAGAAAACCAAGTACAACTGCTGTAAGCTCCTAGTTCTTGTAAGACCGGAAATTCACGGCAAATTTACAAATGAAATGTAAACAATACCATTGAAATTAAGAACATTAATTTAATGTGGCAGATGATATTTTCATGGTCATAAATCTCTGCTTGCAATATGAATGCGGCATGATGGCTATAGTGTAGATTCTTCGGAGTTGGCACATCTGTACTGCTGTGTGACTTGGGAAGTCTCATTTTCCTGACTATTTTTCTCTATTTGAACACCTGTAAAACCTTCATCTACATCCCAGAATGCCATTCGGTCTTCTCTTTCCACGAATGCATCTAATGCATGTCATTTAGCCCACGTCTCTTCCATGCAGATTCACCAATTAAAGCGGTAATTCTTATTGTCAGTGTGATTACAGGCATAAACACAAAAGATAACATTACATGACAGCCCTTGGTCGGTAATTATTCGACAGTACACACTTAGAAGATGGTCACGCGAAATATACGTTATCATTGTTAAAAGAAAACAACAAATTAGAAAAAACTATTGAAGACACATTGGACACCTAAGCATATTTGCTCAATATTTTCAGCTCATTATGCAGTGGGAGACAGTAAGAGTGGAACTTACAAACATGGCCTTGGACGGAGGAAAGTCTAGGATCTACTTTTGGCAGTTCCATTTACTAGATGCATCCCCTGGGATAAGTTTCTTAGCATCTCTGTGTCTTGGTTCCCTTATGTATACAATGGAGATGATTATTACCTAGTTCATAAGCCAGGGAATAGGTAGGATATGCAAGGAAAGCCCTTAGCCCAGTCTTAGCACATTATAAGCACCCAATTATCAGTAGTTAATGGTAATAATAAATAATTACTGCTATTTTTATTATAGATCTAGACATTTATTAATTAAATCTGCCACATGTCCCTTTCTTTTATGTTATTTTCTTCATTGTATTCTCAAGATATGTTCTCTCTTTTCTCCAGTGCTCTTGTTTTAATAACCTGATTGTGGCAGAGGTGAAAAGTCCCGTCAAAATGCTGGAGTATCTGTCACTGGATGCAAAGCACCATTGTTGCTCCTGTTGGTCTACTGTTCTTGCTGTAGCTGACTCCTGAATCTTGCTGCTTTAACAACTCCATTTATTTTCCAATGGAGCCAATCTAGTGAGGGATCCTCTCCTGAGAGTGATGTCCTGGAGCTGGATACTACTAAGATAGTGTTGCTTTCATTATTGCCCTCTGTACTTTGAATTTTTATTAGTGAAGCCTGAATAACTTGACTGAAGGTGAAAAAGATAGTTCAAAACATAGAGAAGTACAGTATTTTATTTTGCCATCACATCTTCTATTGTTCATGCAGTAGGGATTGAAAAATTGGATCCCCACACTTGAGAATGCATACCTCTGGTTCTCTGAGGTGACATGTAGGATTTTTTTATTAGAAACCCCAGGTTTTTTTTTTTTTTTGGTTATTTCTAGCTTCTGTCTGAATAGAGACTTTATTAATAGAAGTAGATTCAGGATGTCTAGTAGAGGTACAGAGAATAAGTGAAGGAAAGGAAAAAAGGAAGAAGGGGGGGAGGGAAAAAGGAGGAATCTAAACAAAAAAGGTTATTAACTCTTTTACTAATAAGAAGAGGGAAAAGGCAGCTCATGAGTTAAACCAAGACTAAAAAGAAACCCTAAAAACATTCATTTACTTTGCATTTGTACATCTTTGACATACGCATGAAGTGTGAAGGAAATGCAGTGATACCTTGGGAAGCACAATCAATGTACTGAGTGTTTATTGTCGTTAGACAGTCTAGTGCTGTCTTAATAGCAGAGAGGTGATGACCTTAGCGTTTTCACCTAATTATAGATCTGTAATTACCTTTTGCATTCTTTGAGTGTTCTTTGTAATTTCAGATTAGGTATGCAACAGCAGAAACTGTTTGACCTGACATGTTGGCTCATTGTATGAAGCAGCCGTTAAACAACCATCAGAGGTGGTTTCATTTTTGTGAAGGGTTAAGTAATTTGGGGGATTTAAAACTATGGGCAATAAATAACCATCCACATTCACTGAAGGAAGTTCTCCTTAGGTAAGAGAATAGAGCTGGAAGTGAGGGAGACATTAGTCTGGTAAAAAGTCACATCAACTAAGATTTACATCCGGATGATTTAGGTGGTGAAGTGTCTGCACGAAAACCTGCCCTTGAGCATAGAGGTCAATGAGGATGAGGGGATACAAACCAGCTGTTCTGAAAACAAACAGAAGCCCCTGCTCTTAAGACAAGTAGGTCAATAGCCATCATAAAAGCACCATGGTGACAGTAGAAACCAAACGGCCAAGCATGCTGAAGGCTGAACTGCAAGTCATTGTAAATGCAGAGAGTCTAAAGTAAGAGGGTAAATAGCATGTGACAACAAATTGAGGCAGGGGGACAAGCAAGACCCAGCATCTGCCACTGTGAGATCAGTTGCTACAGACTCATACCTGGCCTGTTTCACACTGCCTCTGGGCAGGTAGGACTCTCGGTCCACAGGTATGAACTGTGGATAAAAAGAAGCTAGAAGCATAAAGTAGTTCAGGAGATTGTCATCTGCAGGGTGGGCACAGTAGGAACCTGATTTCCCTACCTTTATATGATGTGGGATAGAGTAGCATTGTGGAACATGCTTGGCTTTGAAGTTGAATGTACCCAGATTAAAATTCAAATCTACCTGGTCTGTGGGTAAGTTATTTACCTTCCAGGGTTACTCTGTTATCTGTAAAGTAGATATAAGAATACACAGGGTTAATCTGTGAGGATTAAGTGAATGTATTTGAAGTACCAGCACAGGACCACACTCTGAAATCCTTATTAATATCCTGGAAGAAGGTCTCTAGTTGTGTGTCTTGGGTCTTTGCCCCTCTCCATTTACAATTCTCTTGAAGATATATGGTCAAGGTAAAGAGCTGGTGCAGCAGCTAATTTGGTAAATGACAGGCTTAAGATTCAAAAGAATTTCAGCAAGAAGGGAGAATGATCTTAAAATGAAATGTATAAATTATAAAAGCATTATATAAAACCCTGTCCTCAGATTAAAAAAAAAAGTCATAACCCTCATTCTGAGTGGAAGACACCTCATTCAAGTAGATGTTTATGTGTTAAAAATGCAAAATCTTAGAAGAAAATTCTTTTAAAGTTGCATATGTCCTGTGTGCCTTCTGCTGCCACATTTTAAGAGGACACTGACAAATTAGGCATGTCCATGTGACACAGTGTGCTGGTTATCAAATCCTAGCTCTACCACTATGAATCCTCAAACAAGTTTGTTACCTCATTGACAAATGAGTATGGAGGACCTCAACTTGGTGTGAGCTAAGGATTAAATTGTATAATGCAAGTAAAGGGTTCAGCACAGTGCCTGGCTCGTAACTGGGAGCTATTATTATTCACAGGAAAGAATGGTGAGAATGGTGGCCCAAAAAATGAGGAACTGAAGAAACTTGGAGCAATGTTCTGCCTGTAAAAGGGAAACTTAAGTAGGGATATGACAGCTGTCATCAACTATTTGAATGAGTGTTAATATAGAAAAGAGGTCCTTGTTAATCAACCTGATGCTAAAAGACGGAACCAAGACCAATAGATAGAAGTTACACAGAAACTAACACACCATTGTAAAGCAATTATACGCCAATAAAGATGTTAAAAAACAAAAAAAAGAGTAGCTGAACTTAAAAAAAAAGAAAAAAGAAGTTATGGAAAGCTCTATTTGGGCTTTAAAAATATCATGTATGCCAGAAATTAGTTTCCATTTGGGGGTGTCTTAATCATTAGAATAAACTTCTTTAGGAGGGAGAGAGCTCTCTATCATTGGAGGAAGCAGTCGTAATAGTAGTAATTGAGACTAAAAATAGCTCTTAAGGTGTTCCAGTTACTGTTCTAAGGAATCTGCACTCTTATTTGATCCTCGTAACATCCATGTGAAGTAGATAAAATTATTATCATTCCCATTTTACAAATGAAGAAGTTGAGGCACAGAATTTCAATAAATTTCCAAGAACATGTAATTTAGAAACGGCAGAGCTGAGATTAGAGCCCAGGCTGCCTGCCTCTTGAATCCATTCTCTTCACTGCTATAAGAGGGAGAACGCTGGGAAAGGCCAAGTGACCGCATGTCGTGAAGGTTAGAAAGGGGATTGTTGCCCTGAAGTCAAGATTTGACTGGATGATCTCTGCAGTCCTTCTCATTAGGTGTCAGTATTTTATAAGACTGAAAAGCAAGCAAAGAAGACACAGTGGCAAATGATGCTACAAAACGTAGGCACAAATTGTCATGGGTTTATCGCAACACAAAAAAGCTCAAGATATTCACTGAGAACCTATTTACTTCTATCAATACTTTATACTTGGTAATAAAAGAATGAACATCTCATTGTCTTGTTTTAGGCAAAATTGAAGGAATACATTTGAATTAGGGATTGGTAGTTAGACTAGCAGCAGCAAAAAAGAGACTAGTAAAACTCTGTAGAAGAGAAAGATATATATGGATTCATTGAACAGTATTAATTGAGTACCTACTCTGTGCTGGGATCAGAACATCTACACAAAAGAAAATAAAAAGTCAACAATTACTGCAGTCTCCACACATTTAGACCCCTGTAGCCTTTAGGCTTTTCTTGAACTTTCACATGCAATGATACTTTTCAAGTCTTTAAGGAAATAATAAACTATATCGTTTTGGAAAGGAAGCATACATGATATTTTAAACAGATTTTTATACGAGCTGAGTAATTTTACTCTCAGTTTAGGTGCTAAGGGTATGCTTCAGTTCTTCTCAGGCCAGCTCACTCCCCAGTAAAGACGTAGATTTAGGTCTTATGCATTAAACTATTTCACTGTACTGCAGTGGGAAAAGCTTTGGTCTAGAAATTTGGTGTTCTGCTACTCATGTAATTTATGACAAACTTTCTACTGTGTACCTCAGTTTTCACATCTATAAAGTGCGGAGAGTTGGCTAAACTATCTTTGTCTCATTTAGGTTTAAAGATTTCATATTTCTTTTGTTTTTATAATTATGCTTACTTCCACCATGTAGATGCCAGATGGCAAACAGCCCTGGCAGTGTGCACAGGACCCAGATTGATTCTGGGAAAATGGGGCACCAGTGATTCCTAAGGTAGAAGGAGCTGAAGTGAGCAGGGGCCTCTAGGTTCTAGTTCTATTTCTGTCGGCTATAAAATGCAGGCATAGCTCCATATGAGGAGACATCTCTTAGCTTTTCATATTAGATTTTAAAATTGCCTAACAAAACCTGCTGAGGCTGTGCTGTGCTTATAGTACTTTAATGTTATGAGGATAGAGCAGGGCATACAAGGCTTAATTGCCCCCCCCTTTAATTTCTCTCAATCTTTCAAAGCATTAAAGAGAAAAATGTTATCTCTCGGTCTATTGTTTTAAAATATAGTTTATCCTCTGTGTGGGTTTAGGTGGCTTGCGTGAATGAGAGGGTAGTCATTGTATTCAGTAAAATTTCTAGAACAGCCCTGCATTAGTAATAAGTTTCCTGGGTACTACTGCTTTGTCATCAGACTTCACCACATAGACCTCTTATCCCTCTCTGTGTTGGTCTTACTGTTATTATTTCAAAGTTACATATACAGTGAGTTCACAGGTTTTCATGGTATTTTAATAAAGCCACTTGAGGGACTTCCCTGGTGGTCCAGTGGTTAAGAATCCGTGCTTCAACTGCAGGGGGCACAGGTTCAATCCCTGGTCGGGGAACTAAGATTCTGCATGCCGCGAGGTACGGCCAAAAAAATAAATAAATAAAATAAAGCCATTCCATCTGCTGCTCTTGATTTGATTAGTGAATGGCATTTTGATGGTCACTATCTTGACTTGCTTTTACTTTCATCTGTCTTTTTTAAGAATCTCCTTTTAATAGTTAGAAGGCTAAAGATAATTTAAAGGGGCTCGAGGGAGATTCCCCATTCACATCAGTGCTTTAGAACCCAATAAGGATCTGGTCTATGGTGGGAACAGATTAAGGAAGTCTCAGAGGAGATTTTGGTTTGAAAGATTGAACTTTAAAAAAAGAAAAAGTTATCCAGACCTGAGTAAGAAAGCCACAGAGATGATTTTCTAGATTGAGTGTGAAGTTTGTTTCAGACTGAATGTTTGTGTCCCCCACAAACCCATATGTTGAAACCTAACCCCCAAGGTGATGACGTTAGTTACTGGGACCTTTGAGAGGTGATTAGGTCATGAGGGTGGAGCCCTCATCAATGGGATTAGTGCCCTTATAAAAGAGGCTCTAGAGAGCTCCTTCCTACCTTTTGCCATGTGAAGACACAGCTAGAAGATGGCCATCCATGAACCAGGAAACCGTCTATTACAGACACCAAATCTGTTGGTGTCTTGATCTTGGACTTTCCAGCCTCCAGATCTGTGAAGAATAAATTTTTGTTGCTTAAGCCACCCAGTCTGTGGTATTTTTGTTATAGGATTCCAATTGGACTAAGACAGTTATAATATTTCAGTTACACATTCTTAATCTTAAAGATTATTTTAGCTTTCCTTTTTTCATACAGAATGGCATGGAAGAGGGCCTTCACATGAGTTCCTTCTGTCAGTTAATTCTAACTCTTTAGAAAACTTAAGATGCCTTGGCTTTTCTGAAGAGTTGTATTGCAGATTCTTGATCATGACCAGAGATACAATGCCCTTCTTCCAATGTAATGCTTTGCTATGTGTAGCAAACAGCCTATCATGGGCTGGGACATGGGAGTTGTTGGTGAAACAGTGTGTAAGTAATTTGTCATGGAAGTAAGAATAGTCTTTTATTTTTCCTTTTTGACATCTGGTTCTTCTCTGATTATATGCCGCTTTTTCTTTTTCCTTTCTAGTCTCCATCTTTATCCCAATCTGTTTGGAGTACCTGTGAGCATTGCTTTGCAATCATGATACTTGGGACTAATTAACAATCCCTTAATGAGACTGCATCCCCAAAAAGGAAAATTTCAAGTGACTAGAAGACTAGTGATGTCTAGGGCCACTCCTAGAATGGTTAAGTTACTAGTTGTGAATCTTAAATGTGGATTGCATTAGAAACTGCATCCACTTTTCCATCTCAAATCCTTGTGTAATGAATAACAGGGTAGGAACATCTGTTTTCATTGCCTTTCCATCATGCCAGTTGAGCATGACTGCTTTTCTGGTAGACTCCATCTCACAATAAATTGTATTCATAGGAGGTGGTTAGTGTGTGGTAAACACTGTGTGGATAGACCAATACTATAGGTAGATACAATACTTGCTCAGAGGAGACACAAACAAATTGCCTTTCTCCTGGCTCTGAAACATCTTCTTTCAACATAGTTAAATATGAAGTTGGAATGAAGCTAACTAATGCTTAATCAAAAAAACCTCTTCATTGCTTGGCTTCTGATGGGAAAGCTATAGGCAGCAATTTGTTTGAATGATTGATTTTACTAATACGGAGGCACACTTGGACTCCTCTCAAAGTTGTTATAAGATCTCTATGCAAGGAAGATGAATTCATTTGAACCAAAATTATTATATAAGAAATTCAGTTGGAATTATCCCCATGTTAAAAGAAATAGATTCACTTTTAACACATATGCTTATTTGAAACACTCCCACACATACAGAGATTATCACAGGCAGTTATGGAAGATCACTAATTAATGTACATTCATATATATTCAAATTAAAACAAATTTTCATTAAAACAAATATTAACACCTCAAAGTCTACAAGGCTATGTGTAGGTGGATACAGCTTTAAGACTGTCTTTTTTTTTTCTTAACATCTTTATTGGAGTATAATTGCTTTACAAGGATGTGTTAGTTTCTTCCTTATAACAAAGTGAATCAGCTGTACATATACATATATCCCCATATCCCTTCCGTCTTGCGTCTCCCTCCCACACTCACTATCCCACCCCTCTAGGTGGTCACAAAGCCAAGCTGATCTCCCTGTGCTATGCAGCTGCTTCCCACTAGCTACCTATTTTACATTTGGTAGTGTATATATGTCCATGCCACTCTCTCACTTTGTTCCAGCTTACCCATCCCCCTCCCCGTGTCCTCAAGTCCATTCTCTATGTCGGCGTCTTTATTCCTGCTCAGCCATTAGGTTCATCAGTACCATTTTATTTTATTTTTTAGATTCCATATATATGTGTTAGCATACAGTATTTGTTTTTCTCTTTCTGACTTACTTCAGTCTGTATGACAGACTCTAGGTCCATCCACCTCACTACAAGCAACTCAATTTCATTTCTTTTTTTTTTTTTTTTTTGCAGTACGCGGGCCTCTCACTGTTGTGGCCTCTCCATTGCGGAGCACAGGCTCCGGACGTGCAGGCTCAGCAGCCATGGCTCACGGGCCTAGCCATTTCACGGCATGTGGTATCTTCCCGGACCGGGGCACGAACTCGTGTCCCCTGCATCGGCAGGCGGACTCTCAACCACTGTGCCGCCAGGGAAGCCCTCAATTTCATTTCTTTTTATGGCTGAGTAATATTCCATTGTATATATGTTGTGCTCCATCTTCTTTATCCATTCATCTGTCAGTGGACATTTAACTTGCTTCTATATCCTGGCTATTGTAAATAGAGCTGCAGTGAACATTGTGGTACATGTCTCTTTTTGAATTATGATTTTCTCCGGGTGTATGCCCAGTGGTGGGATTGCTGGGTCGTATGGTAGTTCTATTTTTAGTTTTTTAAGGAACCTCCATACTGTTCTCCATAGTGGCTGTATCAATTTACATTCCCACCAACAGTTCAAGAGGGTTCCCTGTTCTCCACACCCTCTCCAGCATTTATTGTTGATAGATTTTTTGATGATGGCCATTCTGACTGGTGTGATGTGATACCTCATTGTAGTTTTGATTTTCATTTCTCTAATGATTAATGATGTTGAGCATCCTTTTATGTGTTTGTTGGCAATCTGGATATCTTCTTTAGAGAAATGTCTATTTAGGTCTTCTGCCCATTTTTGCATTGGGTTGTTTGTTTTCTGGATATTGAGCTGCTTGTAACTTTTGGAAATTAATCCTTTTTCAGTTGCTTCATTTATAAAAATTTTCTCCCATTCTGAGTGTTGACTTTTTGTCTTGTTTATGTTTTCCTTTGCTGTTCATTAGGTCCCATTTGTTTATTTTTGTTTTTATTTCCACCTCTCTAGGAGCTGGGTCAAAAACGATTTTGCTGTGATTTATGTCATAGAGTGTTCTGTCTATGTTTTCCTCTAAGAGTTTTATAGTGTCTGGCCTTACATTTAGGTCTTTAATCCATTTTGAATTTATTTTTGTGTATGGTGTTAGGGAGTGTTCTAATTTCATTCTTTTACATGTAGCTGTCCAGTTTTGCCAGCACCACTTATTGAAGAGGATGTCTTTTCTCCATTGTATATTCTTGCCTCCTTTATCAAAAATAAGATGACCATATGTGTGTGGGTTTATCTCTGGGCTTTCTATCCTGTTCCATTGGTCTATATTTCTGTTTTTGTGCCAGTACTGTGCTGTCTTGGTTATGAAGCTTTGTAGTATAGTCTGAAGTCAGGGAGCCTGATTCTTCCAGCTCCGTTTTTCTTTCTCAAGATTGCTTTGGCTATTCAGGGTCTTTTGTGTTTCCATACAAATTGTGAAATTTTTGGTTCTAGTGCTGTGAAAAATGACATTGGTAGTTTCATAGGGATTTCATTGAATCTGTAGATTGCTTTGGGTAGTATCATTTTCACAATGTTGATTCTTCCAATCTGAGAACATAGTATATCTCTCCATCTGTTTGTATCATCTATTATTTCTTTCATCAGTGTCTTATAATTTTCTGCATACAGGTTTTTTGTCTCCTTAGGTAGGTTTATTCCTCGGTATTTTATTCTTTTTGTAGCAATGGTAAATGGAAGTGTTTCCTTAATTTCTCTTTCAGATTTTTCATCATTAATTTATAGGAATGCTAGAGATTTCTGTGCATTAATTTTGTATCCTGCTACTTTACCAAATTCGTTGATTAGCTATAGTAGTTTTCTGGTAGCATCTTTAGGATTCTCTATGTACAGTATCATGTCATCTGCAAACAGTGACAGCTTTACTTCTTCTTTTCCAATTTGGATTCCTTTTATTTCTTTTTCTTCTCTGATTGCTGTGGCTAGAACTTCCAAAACTATGTTGAATAATAGTAGCGAGGGTGGAGAACCTTGTCTTTTTCCTGATCTTAGAGGAAATGGTTTCAGTTTTTCACCATTTAGAACAGTGTTGGCTGTGGGTTTGTCATATATGACGTTTATTATGTTGAGGTAAGTTCCCTCTATGCCTATTCGCTGGAGGGTTTTTATCATAAATGGGTGTTGAATTTTGTCAAAAGCTTTTTCTGCATCTGTTGAGATTATCATATGGTTTTTCTCCTTCAGTTGTTAATATGTTTTATCACATTGATTGATTTGCCTATATTGAAGAAGCCATGCATTCCTGGGATAAACCCCACTTGATCATGGTGTATGATCCTTTTAATGTGCTGTTGGATTCTGTTTGCTAGTATTTTGTTGAGGATTTTTTCATCTGTGTTCATCAGTGATATTGGCCTATAGTTTTCTTTCTTTGTGAGATCATTGTCTGGTTTTGGTATCAGGGTGATGGTGGCCTCATAGAATGAGTTTGGGAGTATTCCTCCCTCTGCTATATTTTGGAAGAGTTTGAGAAGGATGGGTATTAGTTCTTCTCTAAATGTTTGATAGAATTTGCCTGTGAAGCCATCTGGTCCTGGGCTTTTGTTTGTTGGAAGATTTTTATTCACAGTCGCACTTTCAGTGCTTGTGATTGGTCTGTTTATATTTTCTATTTCTTCTGGTTCAGTTTCGGAAGGTTGCGCTTTTTAAGTATTTGTCCATTTCTTCCAGGTTGTCCGTTTTATTGGCCTATAGTTGCTTGTAGTAATCTCTCATGATCCTTTGTATTTCTGCAGTGTCAGTTGTTACTTCCCCTTTTTCATTTCTAATTCTGTTGATTTGAGTCTTCTCCCTTTTTTTCTTGATGAGTCTGGCTAATGGGTTATCAATTTTGTTTACCTTCTTACCTTCTCATAGAACCAGCTTTTAGCTTTATTCATCTTTGCTATCATTTCCTTCATTTCTTTTTCATTGATTTTTCATCTGATCTTTATGATTTCTTTCCTTCTGTTAACTTTGGGGTTTTTTTTATTCTTCTTTCTCTAATTGCTTTAGCTGTAATGTTAGGTTGTTTATTTGAGATGTTTCTTGTTTCTTGAGGTAAGACTGTATTGCTATAAACTTCCCTCTTAGAACTGCTTTTGCTGTATCCCATAGGTTTTGGGTGGTCGTATTTTCATTGTCATTTCTTTCTATGTATTTTTTGATTTCCTCTTTGATTTCTTCAGTGTTCTCTGGTTATTTAGTAGTGTATTGTTAAGCCTCCATGTGTTTGTATTTTTTACAGATTTTTTCCTCTAATTGATTTCTAGTCTCATAGCATTGTGGTTGGAAAAGATACTTGATATGATTTCAATTTTCTTAAATTTACCAAGGCTTTACTTGTGACCCAAGATATGATCTATCCAGGAGAATGTTGCATGAGCACTTGTGAAGAAAGTGTATTCTGTTGTTTTTGAATGGAATGTCCTATAAATATCAATTAAGTTCATCTTGTTTATGTATTATTTAAAGCTTCTGTTTCCTTATTTATTTTCGTTTTGGCTGATCTGTCTATTGGTGAAAATGGGGTTTTAAAGTCCCCTACTATGATTGTGTTACTGTCGATTTCCCCTTTTATGGCTGTTAACATTTGCCTTATGTATTGAGGTGCTCCTATGTTGGGTGCATAAATATTTACAATTGTTATAGCTTCTTGTTGGATTGATCCCTTGATCATTATGTAGTGTCCTTCTTTGTCTTTTGTAATAGTTTTTATTTTAAAGTCTATTTTGTGCCTATGTGTATCTATTTTTATTTTAAAGTCTATTTAGTGCCTGAATGATATGAGAATTGCTACTCCAGCTTTCTTTTGATTTCCGTTTGCATGGAATATCTTTTTCCACCCCCTCACTTTCAGTCTGTTTGTGTCCGTAGGTCTGAAGTGGGTCTCTTGTAGACAGCATATATGCAGGTCTTGTTTTTTTATCCATTCATCCAGTATATTTCTTTTGGTTGGAGAATTTAATCCATTTACATTTAAGGTAATTATCGATATGTATGTTCCCGTTACCATTTTCTTAATTGTTTTGGGTTTGTTATTGTTGGTCTTTTCCTTCTCTTGTGTTTCCTGCCTAGAGAAGTTCCCTTTAGCATTTGTTGTAAAGCTGGTTTGGTGGTGCTGAATTCTCTTAGCTTTTGCCTGTCTGTAAAGGTTTTAATTTCTCCCACAAATCTGAATGATATCCTTGCTGGGTAGAGTAATCTTGGTTGTAGGGTTTTCCCTTTCATCACTTTAAATATGTCCTTCCACTCCCTTCTGGCTTGCAGAGTTTCTGCTGAAAATCAGCTGTTAGGCTTATGGAGATTCCCTTGTATGTTATTTTTCCCTTGCTGCTTTTAATATTTGTTCTTCGTATTTAATTTTTGATAGTTTGATTAATATGTGTCTTGGTGTGTTTCTCCTTGGATTGATCCTGTTTGGGACTCTGTGCACTTCCTGGACTTGATTATTTCCTTTCCGATATTCGGGAAGGTTTCAACTATAATCTCTTCAAATATTTTCTCAGTCCCTTTCTTTTTCTCTTCCTCTTCTGGGACCCCTATAATTTGAATGTTGGTTCATTTATGTTGTCCCACAGATCTCTGAGACTGTCCTCAATGCTTTTCATTCTTTTCTTCTTTATTCTGCTCTACTGTAGTTATTTCCACTATTTTATCTTCCAGGTAACTTATCTGTTCTTTGGCCTCAGTTATTCTGCTCTTGATTCATTATAGAGAATCTTTAGTTTCATTTATTGTGTTGTTCATCATTGTTTGTTTGCTTTGTAGTTCTTCTAGATTCTTGTTAAATAATTCTTGTATTTTCTCCATTTATTTCCAAGATTTTGGATCACCTTTACTATCATTACTCTGAATTCTTTTCCAGGTAGACTGCCTATTTCCTCTTCATTTGTTTGGTCTTGTGGGTTTTTGCCTTGCTGCTTTATCTGCTGTGTGTTTTTCTTGCTGCTTTATCTGCTGTGTGTTTCTCTTGCTGCTTTACCTGCTGTGTGTTTCTCTGTCTTCTCATTTTGCTTAACTTACTGTGTTTGTGGTCTCCTTTTCACAGGCTGCAAGTTCTTAGTTCCCATTGTTTTTGGTGTCTGCCCCCAGTGGCTAATGTTAGTTCAGTGGGTTGTGTAGGCTTCGTGGTGGAGGGGACTAGTGCCTGTGTTCTGGTGGATGAGGTTGGATCTTGTCTTTCTGGTGGGCAGGAGTGCATCCAGTTGTGTGTTTTGGGGTGTCTGTAACCTTATTATGATTTTAGGCAGCCTCTCTGCTGATGGGTGGGGTTGTGTTCCTGTCTTGATAGTTGTTTGGCATAGGGTGTCCAGCACTGTAGCTTGCTGGTCGTTGAGTGGAGCTGGGTCTTAGCATTGAGATGAAGATCTCTAGGAGAGCTTTCCCCACTTGATATTACATAGAGCTTGGAGGTCTCTGGTGGACCAATGTCCTGAACTCAGCTCTCCCACCTCAGAGGCACAGGCCTGATACCTGGCTGGAGCACCAAGGCCCTGTCAGCGACACGGCTCAGAAGAAAAGGTAGAATAAAAAAGAAAGAAAAAGAAAGAGAGAAAGGAAGGAAGGAAGGAAGGAAGGAAGGAGGGAGGGAAGGAAGGAGGAAGGAAGGAAACAAAGAAAGAAATAAGAGAGCGACCAAACCAAAAAACAAATCCACCAATGATAGCAAGCACTAAAAACTATACAAAAAACAAACAAACAAAAAAACAGACAGACAGAACCCTAGGACAAATGGTAACAGCAAAGCTATGCAGACAAAATCACACAAAGAAGCATACACATACACACTCACAAAAAGAGAAAAAGGAAAAAAAATATATATATATATCCATATATATAAAAAAGAAAGAGAGCAACCAAATCAATAAAGAAATCTACCAATGGTAATAAACTCTAAATACTAAACTAAGAAAAACATAAAACCAGAAAAAAATTAGGTGCAGAAAGCAAACCCCAAGTCTACAGTTGTTCCCAGAGTCCACCACCTCGATTTTGGGATGATTTGTTGTCTGTTCAAGTTTTCCACAGATGCAGGGTACATCAAGTTGATTATACAGATTGAATCCACTGTTCCTGAGGCTGCTGGGAGAGATTTCCCTTTCTCTTCTTTGTTCTCACAGCTCCCAGGGGCTCAGCTTTGGATTAGGCTCCGCCTCTGCATGTAGGTCACCTGAGGGCGTCTGTTCTTTGCTCAGACAGGACGGGGTTAAAGGAGCAGCTGATTCAGGGGGCTCTGGCTCACTCAGGCCATGGGGAGGGAGGGGTACGGATGCGGGGCGAGCCTGCAGCGGCAGAGGCCGGCGTGACGTTGCACCAGCCTGAGGCCCACCGTGCGTTCTTCCGGGGGAGTTGTCCCTGGATCCCGGGACCCTGGCAGTGGCGGGCTGCACAGGCTCCCCGGAAGGGAGGTGTGGATAGTGACCTGTGCTCACACACAGGCTTCTTGGTGGCGGCAGCAGCAGCCTTAGCATCTCATGCCCGTCTCTGGGGTCTGCGCTGATAGCCGCGGCTCGCACCCATCTCTGGAGCTCGTTTAGACGGTGCTTTCAATCCCCTCTCCTCACGCACCCTGAAACAATGGTCTCTTGCCTCTTAGGCAGGTCCAGACTTTTTCCCGGACTCCCTCCCGGCTAGTCATGCATGGCGCACTAGCCCCCTTCAGGCTGTGTTCACGCCGCCAACCCCAGTCCTCTCCCTGGGATCCGAGCGAAGCCCGAGCCTCAGCTCCCAGCCCCGCCCGCCCCGGCGGGTGAGCAGACAAGCCTCTTGGGCTGGTGAGTGTTGGTCGGCACTGATCCTCTGTGCGGGAATCTCTCCGCTTTGCCCTTGCACCCCTGTTGCCGCATTCTCCTCCATGGCTCCGAAGCTTCCCCCCTACCACCCCCCCGTCTCCACCAGTGAAGGGGCTTCCTAGTGTGTGGAAACTTTTTCTCCTTCACTGCTCCCTCCCAGAGGTTCAGGTCCTGTACCTATTCTTTTGTCTCCGTTTTTTCTTTTTTCTTTTGCCCTGCCCAGGGGTGTTTCTTGCCTTTTGGGAAGTCTGGGGTCTTCTGCCAGCGTTCAATAGGTGTTCCGTAGGAGTTGTTCCACATGTAGATGTATTTCTGATGTATTTGTGGGGAAGAAGGTGATCTCCGCGTCTTACTCCTCTGCCATCTTGAAGGTCTCTTCAAGACTGTCTTTCTAATCTGTAAATTAACAGGCTTTAGGGATTAGACAAAGAAGAAAGGAAAGTAGAAGAATACATAAGTACAATAATAATAATGGCTAGGGCTTCCCTGGTGGCACAGTGGTTGAGAGTCTGCCTGCCGATGCAGGGGACACAGGTTCGTGCCCCAGTCCGGGAAGATCCCACATGCTGCGGAGTGGCTGGGCCTGTGAGCCATGGCCGCTGAGCCTGCGCGTCCGGAGCCTGTGCTCTGCAATGGGAGAGGCCACAACAGTGAGAGGCCCACGTAAGGCAAAAAAAAAAAAATTAAAAAAAAAAATAATGGATAACATTTATGAAGTGTCTATTATGTGTCAGGCACTGTACTGAGCAAGCTAGCATTTCACATAAATAAGTCATTTAAAACTCATATTAATGGTCTGAATTATATTCTACAGTATTACTTCATCCCTCAGAGAGGTTTGTATAATTTGCATAAGGTCCAAAACTATTAAAAGGAAAATTGGTAATTGAACCCAGGTTTCTCAAATTCCTGAGCCAAGACCTGAATTGCTAAGTTCTTACCACATTCTTAGACCCTTTTATTTGAGGTAATATCACTGAATTCATGGTTCAGATTATTCTAGCAGCATCTCTATCAACAAATGGGTGTATCAAAATACAAGTACCCCCATTATTTGGGGGATTACTCAGGTGATAGTTGGCTTTTGAAAACAGAGAAATACAGGCAATTGATGGAAGCAGAGTCCCTGGCTTTAGATTTTTTTTTCTTTTTCATTTTTTCCTTAATGAGTATAATCATGTGAATAATTAAGCTTTAAGAGCTGAATGACTGATTGCCAGCAAGTGACTAACTGTTGTTTATTTATAAGGATATTACTTTCATGGGAAAATGCAAGATGTTTTTTTGAAACATCCCAAGTCTTGTATGAGACTTTGTAAATAACGGAGGCTGCATAGCTTAGGGGTTAAGCTCACAGACAGTTGTCACACTGACTTGCGTACAAGTCAAAGTTGCTGGACCTTTGGAGTTTTTTAAACCCCTCTATGATTGATTTCTATAAAGTAGAACCAAAAATTTAACCTACTTCTTAGGGTTGTTGAGAGCATTAAAAAGCTAAATTATACAAAGTGCTAGCTTAATGCCTGGTATATGAAAATGATTCAATAAAACTAGTTTGTAATATTTTCTTTTTTAAGTGACCCCCAAACCCCAAACTTATTTGTGTATGTTTTTAGCTATTAGGAGAGACAGGTTGGATTCTTGGAAAATCTCCAGTTCCTGAGTCAGAGCCTTGCAAAGATTGCTTGGGATGTGTCTATGTTGTCAATCTCTTCCATGCATATTTTTCTATCAGTCTTAGATTCATCATAAGAATTAACTCTTCTTTCTAAAGAACTTTAGTGCTTTTATATTACCTCCTTTAATTGTCCTAATAATCTTACGGACTAGAGATTATGATACTCATTTTTATAAATAAGGAAACCAGATATCAAAAAAATAAATAGAAAACCACCCAACTAGTAAACAGATGAACTATGACATGAATCTGGGTCTTCTGTACCCACACTCCAGTTTAATTTTAAAACAGAAAGAAGATTTTGAGATCATATGGAACATGCCTCAATCCATTTTATAGATCAGAATATGTAGGCTCTAAGATAGACAAATGATTGTCTAGGGTCACATAGCAAATTAGAGGCAAAGCTGACACTAGACCCCAGGCCTCTGTTCCAAATCTAGAGCTCTCTCATCACTCCTAGGCTGTTTGTATCTTTGCAGTGATTTGTGCACTCTGTAGAGGAAGAATGAAAAGATGAGGCAGAAATGAAAGGGTGAGCGGTTGGAGGAGAGGGAGAGAAGGAAAGAAAAGAATAGACTCACTTAGGAAGGTTAGATCAAGAGCAGGCATTGAGGGGTGGTCTATATTGAATACCAGTGCTTTCCACTGTGAAATCTAATCTCTACCTGGCAGGAGAGGCAGAAATAACCATCGTCTGTAATATACTCATCCCTGCTCCGATTCCACCATTAATATGAGCACAGTGATTGCAGTAGACATAGTTGACGGTAGCGACGACAGCCCCCTGTGACATCCGCACGGCCATATGGCATCACCATCACGTCTCGAGCAGCCCTCTCGCTTGAGATTTAGCTTCCCTTCCACTGGTCTGCATTACCAGATACCAGAGCTTGGCCGATTTGGTTTGTCAGGAGACTGCAGTAGAATTCACTCCCATAGAGGCATTTTCTTGACATTTTGACAGTCACTCAGGGAAAGTCAAAAGGCTGGCCAAGGGCCCAATAATCGGGCCCATCAGAATCAAGCTATATTTTCTGAGCAGCTGTCGATAGAGTGTGCATGAGATTATTACTGTTTGCCAACACTCTATTGATCTTGGCTTTGTGAAGCTCCAAGTCTGTTTATAGCCGCCTATAAAAATGAACAGCCACTTCTCGTACTGAAGGTTAACATGGTGTGTTTATTTAATGGAATGGAAATGGCTTTTTGTTTTCCACATGTCGTTGTTAATAAATTTTCAAAGGAATCTGAGTGACTAGTATGTAGGGGTTGAGGAAGGGATGGTGACTGTTGGGGGTGAGGAGTTTCTTGGGTTTGAAGCTCCTGGAGGCAGGAGATAAAAGATAAGACATGAGTAACATATCGGAATTAAC
This sequence comes from Delphinus delphis, assembly GCF_949987515.2. Classification (NCBI taxonomy): domain Eukaryota; kingdom Metazoa; phylum Chordata; class Mammalia; order Artiodactyla; family Delphinidae; genus Delphinus; species Delphinus delphis. The sequence goes on along the minus strand of NC_082684.1, from coordinate 24,029,023 downwards.
TGTCCTACCCTGAGAAGTGTTATAAAAAAATCTTTGCTCTATACTAGTGGTGGTGGTGGGGGGGGGTTGTTGTTGTTTTTTAACTTCTCAGCTGATAGTAAGGATTCTTCCCTGGATGGTTTATTATTTTTCCTGCTTCTGTTTTCGTTTGTTCTTTTGGATTTCCCCCCAAATGTTTAAGGTGACACTGAGCATTTTCGTTTATTGTGAGTTTTGGAGTTTGGAGTTTCCTGCTATCCTTTGATCATTTTTCCTCCTTCCATAAAAGATTTGAAAGAAATGGCAAGAATTGGGAATCATATCGCATAGAAGCAGACACTGCCAATCCCACTGACCTGCTTTTTAAGAGATGTGTTTCCATTGACTGGAGGGGAGATACCAACAGCCTTTGCCAAAGCTACCAGAAGGGCTGAGAAAAGTCTCAGGAAACTGTGAAAGACTATCTGGGTCTCAAGGATGCTAGATGAAAAGCAGAAACGTCAGTCAGCCACTGAATGTTTCAAAAGGAAATATCAGAATAATTCACTCGGATTTTTTTTAAACTTTCCTCAGGAGGTTTGTCCTTTTTATATTAAGATGAACCTCATTGGCACTTTCAGTTTTAAATTTTATTCTGTCCATTCTGTCTCAGTCTCCTTAGAAGAGAAACAAACAAACAAAAAAAACCTAACGTGTTATTCTTGAAACATACATGTGTATCAGTGGTGATTAAAAAACAGCAACAACAACAGCAAAAGTTGTTGCAGTTTCAAAGCAGCCAATCTATTCAAGGAATTGCTGAATTCCGAGGAGCCAGCCACTGTGCTGAGTGCTGGATGGAAAGAAAAGTAACATAGAACTCTCTACTCAAGGATGCTTTGAGTGTGTATGTGTGTGTGTGTGTGTGTGTGTGTGTGTGTGTGTGTGTGTATTGGTGGCATGGATGTCTCTGTAAATACTTACCAGTGTAATAAGTATTATGACTGATGTCCTCTAAGTACCTGACTCTGGTTATGGGGCATTGCTTTCACATCTGGTGATGAGAATATATCTTTGTCTTTACTCTCTCCTTTACCTCCACATTTAACCTTGATTAAAGTCTGATTTCAAATAATCAACCCAGTTTTTGAATATTTGAGCAGGCTCCTTTAAGAGCCAGACAGAAAATGTAAAGTTGTCTAGCCTTTTAGGGAATGCTACTTCTAAGCCTTATTTGGGTAACTCAGATTTTTTTTTTTTTTTCAGCACTCACACAAAATCAACTTGGGCACAAGAGTTAGACGTGTGCTGTTCCTTTTCTCTTAGTGACACAAAATGTGGAAAATGAGAAGTAAGCAAGACTGAGGATTAGAATCACAAGATAGGTTTCTGTAGTATGAATTCAAGACCTGAAAATCTGCTTAGTTTTGAGTTTGAAACAGATCTGTAAAATCCTGTATTAAAAGAAATACAGTGGGAATTAACAAGAAAGGGGTAATGGGAGTGGGCAGATGTGTTCTTGACGAGAATACTCTAAATGCAGACCATTATCTTTGTCAATTAATTTTACTTTTTATAGATGGTTGGACTATTAAACAAAGTCTTATGAGAAAAGTGGTTTTAGCGATCTCTAGGAAGATGTTCCCGGTATTCAGTTAAATTAGGGCTGTGCATTGCGGAGTCCCCACCAGTCATACTCCCTCTGGCAAGTATTTTAAATACCATATGCAACCTAGTTAGAGGTGACATGAAATCACAGAATTTGATATTTTTTTCCTTCAAAGTTAGGCAAAGAGAGATGAGTTCTTCTGGTGTATCTGAGATGCCAGATGATGTTTTTCCTTTGTTTTAATTTAATTTTATTTTTTTGAGGATTTTATTTGAGGATGGTGCTGGTCCAGGGAAATGGATTTGATCCCTCTATAGATAAGACAACCTCTTTTTTCCAGGTAACAGTAGGGCTCCTTTGTCTGCCTTATATCTGACAAAACAACAGGATGGAGTCATGATTTAGGTGTTGCCTCTGGAGTGAGAGTTTTCTGTGTTTGAACTCTTTGCTCAGTGATCTTGGCCAAATTATTTAACCTGTTTAAGCATTAGTTTCCTCATCTATAAAACATGAGTAACAGGATTTCTTTATAGGAACCATGTAAAGATAAAACAGAAACCACCCAGCATAGTCCCTGGCACATAATACATTTTTATAAATCTTAACTATTAGTACTAAATTGAGTAGTTCAATAAATATTGCCCCAGAAATTCCCAGGCATGAGTTTGTCATTATGATGGCCAAGTTATAAGAGCCATAGACTAACGCCCTGAGCTGTTTGCAGATGCGTGGGCCTCTTCACAAGAGCTTCTAGCCGTTGCCTTACAGCTTGATCAGCGTAGCTCCATCATCCTCTCTGGAAGATAACCAGAAAACACTTACCCTATTTAGAGTGAAAGAATTGAGTGTCTTTCCTTAGAAGGACAGTTAGATCTTTTTTTTTTTTTTTGCTTTATGCGGGCCTCTCACTGTTGTGGACTCTCCCGTTGCGGAGCACAGGCTCCGGACACACAGGCTCAGCGGCCATGGCTTATAGACCCAGCCGCTCCGCGGCATGTGGGATCTTTCCAGACCGGGGCACGAACCCGTGTCCCCTGCATCGGCAGGCGGACTCTCAACCACTGCGCCACCAGGGAAGCCCGACAGTTAGTTCTTGATCCAAGGGACTTCAGTGCCACATAAGAAAAACTGTGCACAATATCCTTGGAGAGAGAAAGAGTTTTAAAATCTTGATATTAGAAATTAAGAAATAATTATAATGTATTTAGGTTTCTATAGGTCCTTCATTTCTGCATCACTATCTTCTTGTCAGAAATAAGTGTACTTTCTTCAATATTAAAATTTTCTCTCCCAGGATGTAGATGAATTTTTGTTGTAGAACTTACATCATTTAATTGGATTTAAAAGATCCATCAGTATGCACCCAAAATTTATTTTCAAAATTCTTTACCTAATGGCTAAAGAATAAGCCCTAATTTGGTTTTCAGTGAAACTGACCTCAACAGTATAAATAGTACAGGAGAAGAAAAATTCCACATTCCTATATCTGGACATTTAAGACCACATCTGTGAAGCCACCATATGCGTTAAAGACAGGGTGTACGTTGCTGGTGAGAATTTTGCTGTTCTGGAGTCTATGCTGAGGCACCTCAGACATGACGGGGAGTAGAGGTTATGCTTTTGCTGAGTCACGGTTGACTTCCCGCTCCTTGTGGAGAGATTCACTCGCCTGAAAAATTAACAGGTTTGTTTGTGCAAACTCTAGTTGCACACCGGATTCTTTCTTTTGGGCTTTCCACGTGACCAGCCTAGACCCAAGGTTGGCCTGCAGCTGTGGAAAACAAGAGAGAAGTTACTGGTATAAAGGTCAAACATTTTCCCAAATTTCCTTCTCTTTCTAAATTTGTTCTGGTTGCTTAAAAACAAACAAAAAACACCTGTATTGCCTACATGTCTTTAGTATCGAGAACTCATCAGAGGAGATTTTGTTCAGTTGGTTGATGGGGGATTCTCTGCTCATGGCAGTGGGAAGGTACTCTAAGTACCACATAACTGTCTCCATTGAGAAGAGTCTGTGATGTTTGAAACTTATAGTGAGTCTTTTAAATGATTGCTCTAGAAATGGCTATAATAATTTTTGTTTATTATTAGCTTACCTCTGCCCTGCTGTTCTTTAATTTATGATTATTTATATGTATGCAATACTTGATCTTTTCAGGAATCCGTAGGACTCTGCTGCTATTATTTTTTAGAATACCGTTAATCTGTAAACGCGTATTATTTTCTCCAAAAAATGACCAAATTGCACTGTCCCCCCTCTGCCAGGTCAGAAGTCACTGACCTCATTGTGGTATTCAGAGTAATTACACATCGGGTCTTCTGGGTCTCACCCCCTTTCTCAGAACAGGAGCTGAAAGCACAGTTGAACAGATGATTTTAGCCTTGATTCACAACCTGTAAGCTAAAGAAGAGTCCATTTAAAAAACTCTTTCTATTTTGCAAACGAAGGAACTGAGGTACTAGATGGTAAATACCTATTTAAGAGTAGCAGTCTGAGAAGAGAATGCCTGACTCTAGCCCTCTGCCATTAATTTGCAAATGTGCCTAGTTTTTTGTCAGAAAATTGGTTATGGAACTATTCTTCAGTAGAGACCTGTCCTCTATGATGTTCCATAGTTTTTTTCTTATGATTCTATAGTCAGTGTTTGTTAAAATCAAAAATGTGTAACAGAATATAGGGAGAATATTGATTATTGGCTATATGTTGACCCAAAATGAAGCCATTTAAAAGATTGTCTCTGTATAAATACAACTGTCCTACATTTAACCACGGTCATATGACAATTATTAAAAATGAAAATTTTCACTTATAGAATTTGCAAATAACAATCGATGATAGATCAAAATTAAAACTGATATTGACAACCTAGATAAAGAAATAAAAGTCATCAAAATTAACTTTAAAAGAAATAAATGTAAAATCCTATACTTGAGTTAAATAAATCAATTTTACAAGCACTAGGTATAGGAGATCTGGCTTGACAGAACTTTGCGAAACAATACTGAAGACTTTAATTGTTCAGAAGGTTAAAATAAACCAGCTATACTAAATGAAAAGAAAAAAAAGGAAAACTAAATTTTAAAAAGCTATGCAGCTTTAGTTTCTGTTAATAGACTTCTATTCAATTACTAAATTATGTTGATTTAATATTCCTCCACTTAGTTTGTCTTCAGTGATCTAGGGACAGACTTCATCAGCCTTTACCTGACAGTGGCTTCTTAATGGTATCCTTGCTTCTCTCCTCCCCACGCCAATCTGGTCTTTGCATTCAACCAGAGTCACCGTTGCTGAATTAGATCTGGTCATACCGTTCCCAAGCAAATAAGCCACCAATGGTTCTCAATGATTACAAGAGTGATTATTCCCCGAGGAATGAGACCTTTTAGTATAATTTCTGATCTCTATCAACTTTTCCTTAGTTTTGCAGATAGCACCTACCATTTCTAAAGATGTGTCTTTAACTCATCTTAGCCATTTTGGACCACCATATCCTGAAATTTCATTGTATTTTCATATTTCTAGACTTCTGCTCAGGATCTTCTTTTCATTTTACATATATTTTCCCATTTCACCTTTGACCAGCCACTGCCACTGATCCATGAGGTTCAAATGTCTTCTCTTCTGTGAAGACTTCCCGATAGCCCTTCACTCCAACTCTAGGAGAAACCAATTCCTCCCTCTGTGCTGTGCTCATACCTTCATCACAGAATGTAAGGTGCTATTTTTCATGTCTCAATTGATTAGAAGTGTCTGTGTTTGTTTCCATCTTATGTTATTGAATGGATTTCATAAATTGTGTTTGAGTACTAATCCTAAGAAAATTCTAAATCCAAAAGACTAATACAGAAGGATATTTCATCTCTCCCACCCCCACTTTCCAATCACACACATTATTTAATAGTTTGGGTGAATATCTTTAATATTCTAAAGTGTGTTGAAAGGTTTGCTTGTCTCATCTCAGAAGTAAGGCTTTCATGATGAGATTGAAAGTTCTATACTGTGAACTTTTGCTTCAGGGACACAAATTTAAAGATCATAAAGTCTTTCTGTCATGGTTTTGAATGTCAGTCTGCTTTGTCCAGTGGGCTTCTGAGTCCTTTGTGTTTGGCACATTTTACTGAGATGCAAAGACATGCAATCCTGGTGACTGGGTTTTTGAACTACAAGATGTTGAAAACAAAAATCATGGGCTGAAGTTGAGAGAACTGTCAGAAGATGTGTTTCATAGATGCTCGAATAATTCTCCTTTAGCCATTCACTTTTATCTTAATTTACAGTCATATATTTCTTGTAACCATTGGCTGTTCCCCTGACACCTAATAATGCAATCTCCACAATGCTATGCAATGCTATGTTCCAAATTTCTAATGCAGTAAATGAAAGAGGTTGGATCTGTTGTCCTCCATAATTCAGAGGAAAGAAAGTCAAAGGGAAGAAATGTTGATATTTTTTGGAATGACCAATGTTTAGTAAGTGAAACATTTTGAGGAATTTCCAATTTTCCTCCTAAGGAAAATTCAGGTTTTTGTTTTTTCTGTGAAGGAATTGACCATTACAGAGTTGCGGGATACTAAAAAGAAAAGGAAGACTGTTGGGACAACCTGGTTGTTTGGAGACTGGGCACAAACCACAAGGACAGCTCTGCTTCTCTCAGATCACAGCCCTTGACGTTAGAAGCATAAGAACTGTTCAGAGAATTTTCTCTCAGAGGTGTTTTTTTTTTTTCTTTTTCTTTATCCTTTTTTGCCTTTCATTCCCCTGACTGCAATCATTCTCTTTATCTGAGTGTGTGGGTAGGTCTTTATAATATCTCCAGTGTCACACTGATTTTTTAAAAAATGCAGAGATAAGTAGCATTGGGAAACACATTCTCTTTTACTTATCCTCCAGATTAAAAAAAAAAAAAACTCACCATTTTGAAGTGCCTATTTTCTATATTTACAGAAGCTAATATATGGTAAATTAATGGAGGGAGGGATATGAAGGAATAGGTATTATAAGCTTTTTAATACATGGCAACATTTTATGTACAGGATAATGTTGGTCCATTTGGATGCTGACTGTTTATTATTCATTACACCTGGTCTACGAAAGTCTAGCTAAGTTTTATAGCCCCTCCTTGTTTGGAAGTCTTCAAACCAACTAGATATATACCTCAGAGACATCACGGGTTCAGTTCCAGACCACTTCAATAAAGGGAATATCAAAATAAAGAGAGTCACAAAATTTTTTTGGTTTTCCAGTGCATACAAAAGTTACATTTGCACTATGCTGTAGTCTATTAAGTGTGCAATAGCATTATAGCTAAGAAAACAATGTACATATCTTAATTAAAAAATACTTGATTGCTAAAAACTGCTGTCATCTGAGCCTTCAGCAAGTCATAGTAGTAACATCAAAGACCACTGATCACAGCTCACCATAACCGATGTAATAATAATAAAAAAGTTTGAAATATTGGGAGAATTACCAAAATGTGACACAGAGACATGAACTGAGCAAATGCTATTGGAAAAATGGTGCCAATCGACTTCCTTGACACAGGGTTGCCACAAACCTTCAATTTGTAATATCCGCAAAGTACAATAACGTGAAGTGTAGTAAAACAAGATAGGCCTTCAGTTATCACATTTGCGATGGTTCTTTTGTAGAGAAAACAAAGAACAGAGTCCAGTTTTTTTAGAATGCAGAGGTTGAGGTCCCCAGGATCACCTGGAGTCCTTGAGGAGATTCCAGATGTCTCATCCTCACCCCAGACCTACTGAAATAGGATCAGAGGATTTGCACCCAGGAATCTGCATTTTACAACTTCTCCAATTCATATGTGTGCACACTGGAGGATAAGTATCAATGTAACATAGCACTAATCAAATATGACTCAATTCCTGGCCAGATCTGTAGTCAGCAATAACTAGAATCGATAACATTTTCTGAAGCAAAACAAGTGACATGTGACACTGAGAAATCCCTGGCACTGGCTATCCAGTATCCACATGTGCCCCACTTCATTCTAGATTAGAAAATAAAGGATGGGATTCTGCCCAGTGGCAGCCATGAGCACAGGTGCACAATTTGGAAAAATGAGACCAATTCTATAAAAAAATCAAGCTGAAGTCAAAGAAGTTTAATAAAAATGTAAATCCTCTTACAATTGGTTGCATGGTTTCTATCTCTTAATGAGCACCTGACATCTGGTGACTAATGACCAGGCCTCGGAGAGTGAGCCAGGCTAGCAGAAAGGCCCGTGGCCGGAGACCCTGTTAGGCATTTTAAGATGAAGCATCCATCTAACAAATAAAAAGTCATGTCAGTGATGCAGGTCTAATAGTATAATCTCTTCAAGAGAAACAACATGCAAATGAATCCCAAAGCAGGAAGAGGAAGAACTTTTCACTGCTGCCTTGGGTCCAGTTTCCCGCAAACAGACTCTGAAATGAAGATTGTGTGCAGGGGGTTTTCTGTGAAACGGTTCCTGAATGGGAGTGAGGGAAGTAGGCATGGGTAGAAGAATAATGTGGACTGAGATGCAGGTACAAATAAATCCTCAGCAGTCCCACAGCTAACTCTGGAGTTAAGTTGGTCCTTGTCAGATGTCCCAGATTGAGCAAAGGGAGTTGAGTCTCTGTACCCTGCATCCTCATCTAACCAGCCAGACATTGCGTGACTGAGGACAGTTTGCAGAGGGACTGAACTACGAGCTGTCAGCAGCCGACACTCCCAGCAGTGGGGGAAGGCATACCCAGTCTTGAAGGAGGAATCCAGTAGCACATCCAGTAAAACTCTGTCTGGGGCTTCCCTGGTGGTGCAGTGGTTGAGAGTCCGCCTGCCGATGCAGGGGACACGGGTTCGTGCCCCGGTCCGGGAAGATCCCACGTGCCGCGGAGCGGCTGGGCCCGTGAGGCATGGCCACTGAGCCTGCGCGTCCGGAGCCTGTGCTCCGCAACGGGAGAGGCCACAGCAGTGAGTGAGAGGCCCGCGTACCGCAAAAACAAAAACAAAAAAACCCAAAACAAAACAAACAAAAAACTGTCTGATTTAAGGCCAAAAATGATGGCGCTCGGAGCCACAGCAGGCTTCTGATCTTCCACAGTCTGCTGAATGCCCCTGACAGTCCACTGAAGTGATAATGTTAAGGAAGGGAATGATTAGAAGTAATTTGCCAAGGGACCAGGTTTGCATTTTGAGCTGTCAGCAAGTAATGAAGCAAGAATGTCAATCGACAGGTGAATCAAAGTCGGGGCAGAAGGAAGGATGGAGGAAATTTGCTCCATAAAAAGGAATTGCTTTGAGGCCTGTGATGAGATAAGTGGAGAAAGTTTGCAGCAGCCAGAGCTTGCTAGGAAGGAAGAAACTTTGTGTGTGGGGGGGGGGCTGGTGGATTGGGACGTGAGAGATGTTTGGGACAGGATCTTACTTGAAAAGTCAAGTCAGGAATTAAAGCTACATTCAAATAAACTCTTCACCTTCAAATAAAGGATGCCCTGTCTTTATATTAGCCCTATCAGTGAACACTTCTTTTTTCCCTTAATTATTGATTGACAAGTATATAAGATGCTAAGAGATAAGTATATTTAATTGTCCTATTAAAAAGGAAGAGGGACTGTCCCTGATAGGAGCAATAGGCTGTGGATTTTTCTGCTCAATGCTCAGAATGATCTCTGACCACTACCTCTGTGTGTCAGAAGTGACCTATGACATCACTCAGAGAGAGAGAGGTGCTGCTTTTCTATTGCAGGCGACTGCTCCAAAAGGTGCCTGAAACCAGGTCAAACTATTGAGATTATAAGCACATATGGAGTGAAAGGACTTTTATAATAAAAGGCCATTTCTGTGACTTTATTTGAAACTGATAAAAAATACTTCTTTCTGTCTTTTCTGTTTTCTTTGATAGTTCTCCTCTCTCTATTCCTCTCTTGCTATTCCTCTCTGTCTCTGTCTCTCTCTCATTTATAAAAGACACTTTTTCTTTCTGGTCTTTGAATGCATCCCAGTCTCACTTCAGCAGTCCACAGTGACATACTGAAAGGAGCAATAGAACTCTAGCATTCCAGTGTGGAGGTCCAAGGATCTATTTTCTAATTATGAACACTCCTGAGCTGTTTGTAAATATGTCAGACTCTTCACCTAGCTGCACATCCCTGGCTTGTTTCTATTTCAGGAATGATTTCTTTTTCCTCCCCTTTTCTCTCCCATCTTGCAAAGCCCCACAGCTTGAGTGGCCAAGATCTTTTCAAGCACAGTGTACATGAAAAAGTGATCTTCATCTCCTAGGAAAGGGCACCTATACTGTTTGTTTTATTGGACAAGCAGCATCTTAGAGAAAAGAAAGATTGGAAGACAGTATAATTTGGTTAGAATGCACTCGGTTTCACAACAGTGAGGTTGGGAGGTACCACTCTTAACCATTGCTGTTAATTACTGATTGGATTAAGCCCCTTCTATTCTACTGACTAAATACTTTAAAATGTATTCTCTGCTTTCTATTCAGAAATGGCCTCAGCCCGATCTGTTATCTACCTCCCAGCCTTTATTATCCCAACCTTTTAACTACTCCCCTTGCCTTTCTCTTGCACCCCTTTTGTGCATCCTACACACAGTTGCTAAATTAAACTTTCTAAATAGCAGCGCTGATTGCTTCTCCTCCTTTGTAAAATCTTTCAGTGTTTCTCTTTGCCATTAAAACAATCTATGTTGTTTATTAGTAGAATAGGCAAAGCCCTTAAGAATCTGTCTCTAGCCTACTTCTGTTGGTCGTGTCTCTCACCTCTCCATCCTGCCCCCACGCACATCTCTACTCCATATCCTTTGCCTTTCTTGCTCCAAAAATTCTGAGTAGCTTGTATGTTCTTCCCATTCACCATAGTGTTTTACACCTCAGTGCTTTTGAGCATGTGGTTCTCACTGTCTGGAACAATCTTCTAGACGAATTGTGACAATTCAAGAAATATCTTTTTCCCAGCTTCAGAAACTAACTTTTCATTCTGATGAATAGCACAAATAGCTCTCGCAGTATCTCCCCAGGCTCTTTTAGGAGTATTGAGGATACACTTGTTAATTCTGAAATGTGGTTTCTAAAATAAAGCTTTATCTGAGTAGCCATTAAGCCTTTAGTTTAAATACCCAGATAGTCTCAGAATTGAATTTGCATCGTCTTTGCCGCAGTGTCTTCTCAGATAAACCAATGCGATCATGTCAAACTGATGCAACATCATGTTGTTGTGACCCCAACCATCACTAGGACAAGAGGAAAGGAAAGGTGCGGTTACTGAACAAAGCATGACAGAAGACTCACTTCAGAGCGCAAAACTCACCTTGGAATGGCTGCCAAACCACACAGATAATCCTGAAGGAGAGAAGCTCGGTAGATTTCAGGACTGATTTGAGCATGCGTAGCTTTTGCAGGCAGCCGCGAGAAATGGGAAGTCCCCTGACCTGGAAGTTTGGAGACCTGGGTCCTCACCTACTCTGCCACATTTAATTTGTGGGATCCTGAGGAGGTCATTTGACCTCATTGAATCATGCTGTCCTCATATGGAAAATTAGGTTTGGGGTTTAAATGTTTCTTGGCAATGTTTTGATTAAATATCTATCTGTACCCAAATAATACTGGTGCTCTGCACCAATCCCTTTGGATTTTTGTGGATCCCCCAGCTTCAACATGCTTTCTATGGTAATAGCCGGTATGTTTTTCACTTTTAGGAAAATTGTCCTCCGTCTACTACTCTCTTGCCCATCGTTGGAAAGCTGCTCAGGTGCCAGGTTTCTCTTGCAGGATCACACGGCAGCTACCTCTGCGATTATTTGGCTTCCTTGTTCCCTGCCCTGCCTCCCCTCCTGCCTTACTTCCCCTGAGAGTGCTTCCTTAGTAAGTCATTTGTACGTGAATCATTGTCTCAGGGTCTCCTTATTCTTTGGACTCAACCTAAGTTTCTATCTATCTACCTATCTACCTACCTACCTACCTACCTACCTACCTTTTTTGAGTTCATTAATAAACATTTGGCTTGGGTTTGAGAGAGCCATTCTGGTTAGGGTAAAGAGACAAAGAATGTGCTTTGCCTACTGAATTGTGCTTGATAAAGTGCTTGATAATGATGGTTTCTGAAGTTGTTCCATTTAAGGAAATAACTATTAAAAAGCTCTCTTTATTAGCATATGGGTTTTCTGTCACTGATGTTTGTCTCCTTATGAATAGTTTGGACTAGATTTTTCAAGTAAGCATTTTAAAACATCTGTTACTGTTTCTAGGAGTTTCACAAACAAGTAACTAGGTAGAGAAATAACAAGGGAGAGCCATGAGTTTTTTGCCAGTATCTTCTCGTTTTTACTTCAAAAACTATTTTAAAAATTTATTTCTAATTAAATCTCAGTGTAATGTAAAATCAAAACTGGAATTTGAGCCAAGAGTACCTGAAAAAGCAGTTCTGGAAAAGACTTTGCTTGTGCCATCTGTGTATGTGTAGAGAGAACCAAAATGTATAAGATACTGAAGATAGGTGTAATTGAGCCCCAAAGTGGAAACCTGATGCCTTACTTCACTTGTGTTCAGCTGGTCACCCCAGAAGTGCAGTTTGTTGCAATTTGATATCTATTGTAGACTAAGCCTTATGCACACAGTTTCTACCCTGATGTTTGGCATGAGTCATGTACAATACATTGAAACAAGGTATTGAAATAAATAGAATGGCATTTCCCAACTCGCTTTCATGCTGTTACCTTCTCTGCAAGATGCATTCTGGTTCCCTTTGTGAATCTTCAGATTTGAGTCTACAAACTGCTAAGAAATGCAGCACCTTTATGCCACCCACAAAAGAGAGTTTTTATACAGTCTGTTGTATACAGAAAGCATGTCAGTGTGCATGTATATGTATGTGTGAGGGAACGGTTCAGCTGACATCGTACTTGCAACACAAACTACTCTTATCACCAATTATGACCACTCTGTTCACAAATTATTAAATTATAGGTTTCAAGTAGAAATCAAATATCCCTAATTGAATATATATTTAATAAAATTAATAAATATAAACTTAGTTGCCCTGGGCATTAAAAATGGAAAGTAGAGTCATTCACTTCCAAATGGCCAACTGTAGTGCCATACAGTTACAGATCTGAGGAACTGCATCCCAGTGACATGTTCAGGGATGTCCAGGACCAGACATTAAATTAAGTATTTCCATTGAACTAGGTATTACTTTCAGAAAATCAAAACCAAAAACTATATTTAGCTTTCTAGGTTATAGTCTCTGGAGACCCTGCCAGCCAGGTATCATTTGTATATTTTATTTAAAGGAAAAAAAACTCAGCAAAGAAGTTAAAAGTCTATTTCTAACTCAACCTTATATCTCAGAAAATAAGTTCCTCTTTCTGTCCAATTATGTCAAAAGTTGAAAGCTATGTTCATTTCTGTTTTTTCCTAGATTGTCTTACTTCTCTTAAAACAGGTTTAGCCACTTAACACTTTAAGCCACTTAACAATGTATGTGCAAACAGGTATAACTCAGTAATCAATATAGCATTGGTAATAATAATCAGTAATCAATACATGAACACCAAAAGGTTATTCTATCAAGTCTGTTCTGTTCTTTGTAAGCCCTCATGCTGGTCAGGAGTGACATATGCCATTTCCGTAACTTGTGAAAAGGGAGCCATAGAAATTGCACCAAGCAAGTACTGAGCACTGGAAATTTCACTCTTCCTTAGAGACATGAGCTGTGCATTTACTGCTCAAGACACACGTTTCAAAAATATTATTTGGGCACCAGCCTAGCAGAAGAGTAAGAGTCATCGGGAGAAAAGTGGATGGTTTTCGGCTTTGCCTCTTTTGAAGCTTACCGTCTGGGTAGCAAGATAAATTGGCACAAGGGAGCAGTTTGGTATAATGAGTAAGAGCCTGAGGATTAGATTTAAGCAGAAATTTTATGCGAATTCTAGGTTGGCCCCTTTTTGTATGACTTTGTGAAAGCCATTTACTTTCTATGCCTCAATTTCCGCATCTTAAGATAGAGGTGGTAATATCTACCCAATAGTGTTGTTACTGTTTTGTAAAGGTTGGATGACAAGATGTATAAAAGGCACACCTGGCGAATATGTATGCTTCTTAACTGGTAGTTTTTTTTTTTTTTTAATCATTATTACTGATACAAATGAAATGGTCTCTTTCTACCACAGCACACTTACCCATACAACATTTATAATTTTTATGTTTGCAATATTACATTATCCTGATGATTTGAGTTGCCCCTAGATGTTTTTTTAAAGCAGCGGCATCCAGATTTTATAAATCTATTTAATCCCAGAATTTAACCCAATAGCCAGTGCATAAAATATTCTTAATAAATATTTGTTATATTTTAAGTGTAACAAAGGGAAAATATGCTTTAAAACAAAGATCCTGATTTTAAAAGTGACTGCTTCCAAAGACTTGTTTGCTAGAAACCAGCATGATTAGTAGGAGTACTAATTATGAGTATTTACAGCAATATATTTACTGAGTAAATTAGGCACCATATGGTGTGCTGGCTTAAATGGCTCTATGTTCTTTATTAATAGGTATATGGGGCTTCAGGGTAATGGGTTGCTGGATCCATATGCTATCCAGGAGACAAATTTAGTGTATGGTGACCTTGCTACAGGATCAAGTAGCATAAAAAAATGAACTGAAGTGGAAGAAATGCTTAGGTTAACGCAACAGATCTGATAATGACCCATGTGGCAAAGACAGTTCTGTTCCAAAAATCATCAACAGTATGATAAGCACTGAATTAATGTTGTTATAGGTTTCAAGATTTTCCTTGTTAGTAAAATCACCTTTTAGATAATCTCTTGGTTTTGAGCAAACAGCAAAGCTCTTTTCTAGAAACCCCACACTTGAGAAGCAAAGAGAAATGGATCTCTCTGTAATAGGTTCTTGTCCTGGGCTTCCATGTCCAGTTCCAAAAATCCTGAGAGAAATAAACAGCTGTCCAAATGAAGTGCTGAAAGACTATCCCTGGGCTACTAGGAAATCTTAAAAGGACATCAAAGCAAACCATAGGGACGGATGGAGACTGTGAATATTGAAGAAAGGGATATAGAAATCTTCAGCCAAGGCAGAGCTTGAAATGACCTATTAAATAGTACTTGAAATGGATGTAATGTTTAAGGAAGAGTGGCCTTCCTCTCCTCCAAATACAGAATACATGTTTTACCACCCTCTGTGCTATTAGTCTATCTGTTATTATTCGATCTCATTTTCTCTCCCATACTTTCGTCACTTCCTCTTCTCCTCATTCTAACCATTGCCAGGGCTGGGGCCATAGAAGGCATGTGGTCAAGGGCATTGCAGTGAGGAAGACAGTGAATTGTAGATACTCCATTAATTATTTTTTCCACCAATTTAAGGAATCCCTGTATAACAACTAAGAACAAGAAAAAGCAGCAAGAATGTGAATTTCTAATCAAAATCACTTATGGAGCACTCATGAGGATCTAATCATTGGGCTGTTTGCTTAGATTATCCCCTCGAATCTTCTTGACAGCCTGTACACTGGACACTATGAGCAGGGTCTTAGGAAAATGGGGTAAAGTTTGCTTTAATTTGGAGACACAAAACTAAGCTAAGATTCTTTAAATAATATTCATGAGGAGTTTGTGGACATGATTTATCAGAAAGAAGTGCTCCTACCAGGGCTTATAATAATAATGATTCCACTGAGCAGGGTGCTGAATCTATCACCTGGCTATTTTGGGCTCTTCTTGATGCTAGGCCTATGGAAAAAAAATTGAGTTTTGCTATAACCTGATTATTCAGAGAAAATAGGGTTGCTGCAACACAGCAGGGATAGGACATGGGTGGCAACTGGAGAGGATACTCACCAAATGTTATAGGTACTGGAAGAAATGTAGATAAACCTTGATTATTTCTTCATTTTATTCACAAAAAGTGGGCATTTGAGATTTCCTACCCTACATCAACTGAAAGAAAAGACACTAATGTTGGGTCTACACACAAAGCCTGATTTGCTGAATTTTTCCCCTTTTTTCTTTTTCCCAGTTATTTCAGTGTCTTGTAAACACAGATCTACCTTTTTGTTTCATCATTTTATCTCCTGTTAGATCATTGTAAGTGAGCAACGATGCCCTAGACCTCCAGCTGCTCCATGTCATCAGTTTCTTGCAGACTCACCCTGTAAGGTCTGAATGCCTGCACTGCACTTCCCAGTAAAGTTTAGTGCTTCTGGCAATCCTCCCGGTGGGGAGAGAAATGAGCAGGTGAGGCCAAAAGCAGCATCTGGACTTGCCAGGATCCTCTGGTGTTGTGTGCATAATTTCCACTTCAAAGAGCTCAGAGACAGCTTGGGGACAGTCAGTTCATTGCAGCCTGGGCTTGTCAACTAATCAATGTTACCTCTGGTACAGCTACAGTTGATGTAAAATCATTTACTATCTTTCTTATGACGTCAGAACAGTAGAGACCCTCAGAGTTCATATACTTTCATTTCTTCATTGTGCAAATGCATAAATTATAAAATTCATGTGTTTAGCCTCTTTACAATATTCACTGAGCTCCTCTTATATGCCAGAAGAAGGATAAAATCATGCACAATTGTTGGGTTGGAAAAGCTAACTTCTTTTTCTTTTTTCTGTGTCCCCAGCACCTGTTTTAAGTCTGATCAATAGTCGGTCTAAATATGTATTTGTTGAAGGAGTAGTAGGTTTTTAATTGTAATTAACTATAATTAACCAATGTTAGCCAAATGGCCGATTGAATGGATGAAAAAAACTTCACAGAGAAGATGATCCTATCTGCATCTTGGGGGATTGGCAGGAATTGGCTAGAATAGCTTCAAAGAGGGATCAAGGAAATTAACCAATGTTATATATAGTCCAGCCAACAGCAAAGACAGAATTAAAATACTTGCCCAGCCTAGAAGTCGTTCTATTTTTATTGGCTTACTTTCCAAAAAGAAATGTTCTAAAGCATTTTAAATTGCTTAATAAAAAAAGAATTTCCTCATGGTATACTGATTGAGGAACCTGTCAGGGCAAGAAAAATCCTGAACTGTCTATTATCCTTAAAAAATCCCTAGCTATTTTCAATTGTCAACATCAACTACTTCTCATTATGAGGTAAACAATTGGATTAACTACCCCTCACTCACTCTAGTTCACCCTATCTAATGCCAGGAAATGTATTGCTTAGAATGTTTCCCCTTTGATCTCAGAAAGGTGAAAAAGATCAACATAAATGAAAATGGAGTGTTTTATGTGATAGTCATCTTGTTAACCCCATTATCCAACTGTCAGGGTACCAGGTCTAGAAGGAAAGAAGAGGAGGAGACTAAAGGAGTTCTTCTCCTGTGGGCTGAGAGCAGCCTCAGCTCCTTGAAATGAAGGGATGGAAGTCAATCCTCTGTATTATTGAAACATGCAAATGCCATGAAACAGTGGAACCAGAATCAAAATACCGCATTTCCAGCAGAGAAAAAGAAAGAAAAAGATTTTAAGAGCTTATTTATCCAACTCTGAAAAAATACCCGTGTGAACCACTGGGCTGAGAGTGTCGATTCCTTTGGGTTTGACTCTTACTGTCACACCTTGAGAGAAAGTGTTGCCCTAAAGAGTCATATCCAAAAAGAAATGTCTCTCCCTTGCCTTTTGAGTGACCCACTGTTGGCACTCCATTGGGTGAAGAAAATACTGATGAAAACTTCTGTTATAGGAGCCACAGACTAATAATGATTAGACCACTGCTTTGGATTTGTGGTGTATCTCCCTTCGGATAAGTTCAATATGACTTTGTATATTCATTAATTCCTCTAATAACATACAAAGTAGAGAGGAATCACTATCACTTTTTTTCCATTTTAAAAAATAGATCAAAGAAAGACTTACATCTGACAGGGACTGTGAAAATAAGTATTACTTTATGTGTTCTGAGTGTAACAGGAATCAAAGTAGCATGGATATATGGCAGTGATAGCTAGAAGTGATAGCTTAAAGGGATTTTTAGAAATTATGTTTACGTATTATGTTTAAGAACAGGTTTTCTTAAAGATGTATTCATTTGTCCCCAAAATACTGAGTGCCTACTCTGGGCCAGGTGTTCTTTGGATCAGTGAGGCTATGATAGTGAATAGACAGTTAGACATCTATTCTGATGGACTTGCATTCTAGTCAGATGAGAAAGAAAAAAATGTGGTAGTTGCTATGGAGAAACTGTTACTGATTATGGGATAGAGGATGAATCCCAGGGATAAGGGAGAAATTGTTATCTTTGGTTGTGAGCTCAAAAAAGTCCTTTCAAGTTGTTACTCTTGACTTGAGAGAAGGAGTCACCCACATGAAGATCTGGGGGAGGAGGAAAAAGCAATTGCAAAGGTCCCCAAAGCCATCATGACATTTACCTATTGGAAGAATAGAATAAATCCCAGGGTCTGGAGTATGTAAAGGGGAGTATGATGCCAGGTGAAATAGGAGAAGATGGCAAGAGCCAGATCATGGAGGGCCTTTGGGACCATTTTAAGGAGACTGAATTTATTCTAAGGCAATTGGAATATATTTAAGAGTTTTAATGGTAGAGTGGCAGGCACTGAAAGCCAATGTATGATGGTAGATAGCCCCACCTATGCCCCAACATTACTAAAGAAAGCTTACCATATGCCTTGAAATGTTCTAGAGTTTTAGCAAGAAAAGACAGGTTACTGCCTTTTTTGAGCTTTGTGGGAGACAGACAAAAACTAATAAGGACCATGAATAAAATACAAGGGCTTTATATGATGAAGAATGATAGGGTGGGATAGTGGAAATTTTGCTGGGTTGGAGACCTCCAGGGCTCCTTTGGTAACTATTTTCAGTTTTTGTTGTCGTTATTGTTGTTGTGATTTTTTTTTAAACCTGTTGGTCAAGAAATTCTTCCTTGTTTGCCTGTTTTTATTTCTGTCTCTGCCTTTTTATTGTTATCCCCACATGTGGTGAGCAGATGTTTTTTGAAAGACTTATCTCAAGAAATCACTCTATCTCCTCAAATAGTAAATAATCTACTCTTTTGCTTTCTTTTCTAGAGACTCTCAATTTCCAAAACTTCCACATTTGTTCTGTTTATTCAACCCTTTCATTATTTTTGTTACTCTTCTTATCCACATAAATACAGGAACTTATCCTGCAAAAAAAATATTAACTCATATATTTTAGATAAAATATGGCAGAGGGATTATTTTGTAATTCTTGTAAGGAACCCACTAATCCTTCTTCCTTCTTTCCTTCTCTTACTCTTTCTCTTCCTTCCTTTCTTGCTCCCTCATGCCTTTCCCTCCCTCCCTCCCTCCCTCCCTTTCTTCCCTTCCTTCTTCATTTTCCTTCCCTTCTCTTCCCTTAACTTCCCTTCCATTCCCTTTCCTTTTCTTCACTTTCCTTATCACAGAGTACTAGGTAAATACTTTCTCTACTTTAAAATACTTTAAAGGCAGCTTCTTCGTAATGAACTCTTGTGTATATTTCTTTTTCTGTTAAGAAGTAATGGGACAAAAAAGACCTTTTTGAAGATTATTTTAAACAAAGATATCTTAGCCATGGCCTTCCTGACCTGTGAACTCTAACCCTGGGTATTATTAGCTGCTCAGGATTAAGTTCCACTGAGAAAGAAAATCTTAAACGTTGTGGAAAATTAATAGTGAGGAAATGGTTTTCCCTGTCCACCAGGGCTTGGAAGAAATGTTTTTAGCCTGCTGCCTTCCCACCACTTCTTCTGGGATTTTCATGGTAAGAAGAAAGGAGTTATGTTTGTCTGTTTCAGTGATTGAAGGAATATTTTTAAAACGGATGATTTTGTTAAGTAGGATTTTCCTAGAAGACGGACTCCAGACCAAAAATATCCTTGAGAATATAGCCCTGAAGGATGTTTCTGCCAACTGTGTTAAAGTATTTGTAGGGTAAATACAGCTTTATAAAATGTTCATGTTTCCAAAAATGGCTACTGATTTTCTCAGCAGAGAGGTAGCAGCAATTTGCTGAAAAGGAAAACGACCTTTTTTTTAATGAAGAAGAATAAGATGATTAATTTAGATGAATGTGTTTGTTCTACAGAGTCCAGCATTTCTGTTTAAATAGATTTTTCCTTTCTGAGAAAGGTTCCTTTTGGAACCACCAAGAAAGGACCAACAGACACTCCTAAAAAGTAACTATTCAGCCACTGCTGAAACACATCTGGGGATGAAATTTTTATCATATTTTTTGCAGTATCCATTTTAGGTAGCTCTAGAACATATTTCTACACATTATGACCTGGGATCTTGAGCACAGGTATTTTCACCATCATTCTTGGCTCTACCTTCCAAAGGAGCATGGTCCTTCTTCTGTATGACATCCTACATATTTGAAGATGGCCACCCTGCCCAGCTTCCACGGGTTTAATATCCTGGGCTCATTCAGTTGTTCCACATACAACAGCACTTTGAGGTCTTCTCTTTCCATACTGGTTGCTTTTCTTTTAAGTCTGATTTTCAATGTCCTACTTATGATGCTATGAACAGAGCTGCTTAGAAAGCTATATAGTCTTCTCAGAGTAGAATCAGACAAGAACGTCCCTCACATTGGGTGCTTCCTGTGAGACACTCTGTAATTTGCTCTCTCTTTACTTCTCCAAACACTTGTTTTGTCGCTCTGTACCTTGTACCTCCATTCCAGCCACACTGGGTCCCTGGCCGCATCTCAAGCAAGCCAAGCACATTTCTGACTTCATCCTCTGTCCTTGGTACCCCTGTCTTGAACCTTCTTTCCTCCAAAAGCATATGGTGACCTTCCTTTTGTTCTCAGGTTGTTGTTGCCATCACCTCAGAGAGGACTGCTCTTCTCATCTCATTTAAATTAGCACCCCCTCCATGACTATCCCCTTATCATGTTTTATTAGCACTTAAAACTCCCAGACATTGAGCAGGGTGGCATGAATTGGCGAAAGAATCAAGGAAACTGCAAGGAATTCAGTATAGCTGGGGTAGGAAGCTGGAGAGATTGAAATCCCTTTGCATGTTGGATGAGCTCCCTGACCACATGGGGCCACCATGAACAACACAATAAATGAAATGAAAAATTCTCTAGAACGGATCAATAGCAGAATAACTGAGGAAGAAGAACGGATAAGTGACCTGGAAGATAAAATAGTGGAAATAACTATTGCAGAGCAGAATAAAGAAAAAAGAATGAAAAGAAATGAGGGTAGTCTCAGAGACCTCTGGGACAACATTAAACGCACTAACATTTGAATTATAGGGGTCCCAGAAGAAGAAGAGAAACAGAAAGGGACTGAGAAAATATTTCAAGAAATTATAGTTGAACACTTCCCTAATATGGGAAAGGAAATAGTTACTTAAGTCCAGGAAGCACAGAGAGTTCCATACAGGATAAATCCAAGGAGAAACATACCAAGACACATATTAATCAAACTATCAAAAATTAAATACAAAGAACAAATATTAAAAGCAGCAAGGGAAAAAGAACAAATAACATACAAGGGAATCCCCATAAGGTTAACAGCTGATCTGTCAGCAGAAACTCTGCAAGCCAGAGGGAGTGGCACGACATATTTAAAGAGATGAAAGGGAAAAACCTTCAACCAAGATTACTCTACCCAGCAAGGATCTCATTCAGGTTTCATGGAGAAATTAAAACCTTTACAGACAAGCAAAAGCTAAGAGAATTCAGCACCACCAAACCGGCTCTACAACAAATGCTAAAGGAACTTCTCTAGGCAGGAAACACAAGAGAAGGAAAAGACCTACAAAAACAAACACAAAACAATTAACAAAATGATAATAGGAACATACAAATCAATAATTACCCAAAATGTAAATGGATTAAATGCTCCAACCAAAAGACATAGACTGGCTGAATGGATACAAAAACAAGACCCATATATATGCTGTCTACAAGAGACACACTTTAGACCTAGGGACACACAGACTGAAAGTGAGGGGATGGAAAAAGGTATTCCATGAAAATGTAAATCAAAAGAAAGTTGGAGTAACAATTCTCATTGAATGAACTTACCTCAACATAATAAAGGCCATATATGACAGACCCACAGGCAAGATCGTCCTCAATGGTGAAAAACTGAAACTATTTCCACGAAGATCAGGAAGAAGACAAGGTTGCCCACTCTCACCACTATTACTCACCATAGTTTTGGAAGTTTTAGCCACAGCAATCAGAGAAGAAAAGGAAATAAAAGGAATCCAAATCAGAAAAGAAGAAGTAAAGCTGTCACTGTTTTCCGATGGCATGACACTATACATGGAGAGTCCTAAAGATGCTACTAGAAAACTACTAGAGCTAATCAATGAATTTGGTAAAGTAGCAGGATACAAAATTAATGCACAGAAATCTCTTGCATTCTTATACACTAATGATGAAAAATCTTAAAGAGAAATTAAGAAAACTCTCCCATTTACCACTGCAACAAAAATCATTAAAAAAACCTAGGAATAAACCTACCTAAGGAGACAAAAGACCTGTATGCAGAAAATTATGACACTGATGAAAGAAATTAAAGATGATACAAACAGATGGAGAGATATACCATGTTCTTCTATTGGAAGAACCAACATTGTGAAAATGACTCTACTACCCAAAGCAATCTACAGATTCAATACAATCCCTATCAAACTACCACTGGCATTTTTCACAGAACTGGAACAGAAAATTTCACAGTTTGTATGGAAACACAAAAGACCCCGAATAGCCAAAGCAATCTTGAGAAAGAAAAACGGAGCTGGAGGAATCAGGCTCCTTGACTTCAGACTATACTACAAAGCTACAGTCATCAATACAGTATGGTGCTGGCACAAAAACAGAAATATAGATCAATGAAACAGAATAGAAAGCCCAGAGATAAACCCACACACATATGGTAACCTTATCTTTGATAAAGATGGCAAGAATATACAGTGGAGAAAAGACAGCCTCTTCAATAAGTGCTGGTGGGAAAACTGGACAGGTACATGTAAAAGAATGAAATTAGAACACTCCCTAACACCATACACAAAAATAAACTCAAAATGGGTTAGAGACCTAAATGTAAGGCCAGACACTATCAAACTCTTAGAGGAAAACATTGGCAGAACACTCTATGACATAAATCACAGCAAGATCCTTTTTGACCCAGGTCCTAGAGAAGTGGAAATAAAAACAAAAATAAACAAATGGGACCTAATGAAACTTAACAGCTTTTGCACAACAAAGGAAACCATAAACAAGACGAAAAGACAACCCTCAGAATAGGAGAAAATATTTCCAAATGAAGCAGCTGACAAAGGATTAATCTCCAAAATTTACAAGCTGCTCATGCAGCTCAATATTAAAAAAACAAACAACCCAATCCAAAAATGGGCAGAAGACCTAAATAGACATTTCTCCAAAGAGATATACAGATTGCCCACAAACACATGAAAGAATGCTTAACATCATTAATCATTAGAGAAATGCAAATCAAAACTACAATGTGATATCACCTCACACCTGTCAGAATGGCCATCATCAAAAATTCTATAAACAATAAATGCTGGAGAGAGTGTGGAGAAAACAGAACCCTCATACACTGTCGGTGGGAATGTAAATTGATACAGCCACTATGGAGAACAGTATGGAGGTTCCTTAAAAAATTAAAAATAGAATTACCATATGACCCAGCAATCCCACTACTGGGCATATACCCTGAGAAAACCATAATTCAAAACGAGTCCTGTACCAAAATGTTCATTGCAGCACTATTTACAATAGCTAGGACATGGAAGCAATCTAAGTGTCCATCAACAGATGTATGGATAAAGAAGATGTGGCCCATATATACAATGGAATATTACTCAGCCATAAAAAGGAATAAAATTGAGTTATTTGTAGTGAGGTGGATGGACCTGGGGTCTGTCATACAGAGCAAAGTAAGTTGGAAAGAGAAAAACAAATACCGTATGTTAACACATATATATGGAATCTAAAAAAAAAAAAAAAAGGTCATGAAGAACCTAGGGGCAAGGCAGGAATAAAGACACAGACCTACTAGAGAATGGACTTGAGGACACGGGGAGCGGGAAGGGTAAGCTGGGACAAAGTGAGAGGGTGTAGTGTATATATGGAAACATATACACTACCAAATGTAAAATAGATAGCTAGTGGGAAGCACTCACATAGCACAGGGAGATCAGCTCAGTGCTTTGTGACCAGCTAGAAGGGTGGGATAGGGAGGGTGGGAGGAAGGGAGACGCAAGAGGGAAGAGATATGGGGATATATGTATCTGTTCACTTTGTTATAAAGCAGAAACTAACACACCATTGTAAAGCAATTATTCTCCAAGAAAAATGTTTAAAAAAAAAAACTCCCAGACTTTGTATTATAGATCTGTTTGTTTGTTTTTTTTACCTGCCATCATTATAAGTATAGCATCTCTATTAAGGCAAGTACCTTCACTGATGTCTTTCCAGCACCCAGAAAGGTATCTAGCATATAATAGGAGCTGAATAAATATTGATGAATGTATCAATTAATTTACTATCTACACACAGATTATCTGTGGGCAGAGAGTACAGAATAAGATTTTTATTACATATTTAACAGTACATGTAGCCACACACTGACTCACAGTGAACCCAAACAGCATTTGGGCTTTTAGATGTTAAAGAGTAATATGTGTGTGTGTGTGTATAGATACGCACAGATTTTATTAATACACACACATATATCAATACATGCATATGTGTGTGTATGTGTATAACCAAACAGGTAAACATGTGGCTTGGAGACCTATAGCCAAACCCTCTAAATTATAGAACCTGGAAACTAGCAGAAGTGTATGAAGTGAAGGAAAGTGAGCCTGCCAGTCTGCTCACTGCACATGAATTTCCACGGATACAGTTGTTCTTGAACAATCACAGTCAGTATATCAAAATAAGCACTTTACTGAGTAGGGTAAAAGGAATTGCTAGTGAGACTGTAAATTCTCTCTCAGAACAAATGATAACTGAGCCCAGGAACCCTTTTGTCCTGGGAGGAGGGGACATAAATTCCCTGAAAGTATCTGTCGCAGGGAATTGCTCTGCATTCATCATGTCCACCTCCTGCATCATTCATGAATGTCATAAGAGTCTAAAGAATTGGCACTTCATAGTGAAGATGACTAAATAGCCATTATACTTGTCTTTCCTGCTGCACACTGCTTTTAAAGAGATCCCGTTCAGATTGTAGCATATCCCTTCCAGCCCCCTCTCATTTCTTGCCTCCCAAGGTTTCTGGCATTGGATTGAAAGAGTATTGTGCACTGTCAGCCTTATACCCATCGAGACTGAACAGGTCTGTGGACCTGAAGAGCACTTCTTCAGTTTGCTCTTCCCCTATAACAGAGACCTTAGGATTTGAAAAGAATGCCGTAAAGCTTAAAGTAGATCTTTTTCCAGGGAGTAGAGAAATTCCAGCTTGAGCTTAGATTCTTCAGTGATTGAGCTCTAAAGATATTTTCACATCTCTTCGCTCACCTTCACTTTTTTGTGGACTAAGAATAATGAATCAGAAAAGGGCTCCTTTATATAAGATTTGTTATTTCATGTATTCAAAAATGAGGCTTCAGATCATTGTGTACCCAATGAAACATGTACATGCAGAGTAAATACTGATGTAACAGAGAATGATATGTGATCTCATTTCTGTCTTCTCCCTTGCACCCATTTCTTGTCACATGTTTGTCACATATACACACATGTACATATTTTCTCTCTCTCCCTCTCTCTCTCATACACATTACTCTAACATCTAAAAGCCCAAATGCTGTTTGGGTTCACTGTGAGTCAGGTAATTCTTTAGTGTGTGGCTACATGTACTGTTAAATATGTAATAAAAATCTTATTCTGTATTCTCTCTCTCTCTCTCTCTCTCTCTCTCTCTCTCTCTCACACACACACACACACACACACACACACACGTTAAACCTGCTATAGTGATTCTTACTATCCAAACCGTATCCTTATATAATGGTGTGTAAATTAAAATTGATCAGTAAGCAAGTTTTTCTTAAGCACCTAATTCAGAGGCAGCAGAAAGACTATAGGAAGGGCAGTGGACTGGAATCAGGGAAGAGGAGTTCTAACTTGGCTCTGCCACTCATCAGCTTTGACCTTGGACCAATTCTGTAACCTCTTTGGGCCTCGGTATTTGCATCTGTAAATGAGGACATCAACTGGTACCTCTCAGATTCTCCTTCCAACTGTTACACCACATGATTTTATGTGTCCAGCACGGGATCAGCCATCATGAGGACACAAAGAAGCACATGACTTCACCATCGACTGCAAGGAACTCATAATCTGATCATGTCAGTGCAAATCTCTGACCCCTGCTGGGCAACAAGCTCTGGCATCACATGGGTGCTAGCTCTGTATTGTCATCTTTGACTGCGAAATAGGGATCATCTAAAAAATAATAGCACAATCTGTGACTGTGACTTCCACATAGATGTCTTTGTACTTCTGTTGTTTGTGGCCTTCTCCCCAGAGTTTATGACTTTAAGAAGAATGCTCACTTTAAACTAAAACTTTGGACACATGTTAAGGGATGGAGTTGAATGGGTAAATTAGAGAAATTGGATCATCACTGGTTGTGACCAGTAAGAGGACCCCCTTCAGAGAAAATGTGTTCCCATCTTGCTGAAGAAATCATACCAGCTGTGCCTCTAGGTCACCAATTGCTTCAATGAAGGTAGACCCTTTGAGCTTTAATTTGTTCACTGGAAGGAACCTCTTCACACCTCGTTATCCAGGCTGTCTCTGGAAGTCGGAGGGCCGATTGAAATGCCAACCTTAGCACTTTACATTCTGCTGCTCCAGCCATGTGAGTCTGATTCGTTCTTGCTGCTGGTTTAAGAGAGATTAAAAGAAGCAAAGCTATTCTCTGAGTTTCTTGATCTGTACCATGGCAGGTAAAGTCAGAGGAAATGGGGACAATGGGAAAGGGAATAAATCCTCGAGAGTGACGTGTATGTGATCTCTGGGAAGCAGACCCAGTGTTCACACGGAGGTTTCAGATACCGGGTCATTGCTTTGGAGAATCTTCCAGTGCCCAATAAAACCTACCACCTATGTGACACAAGGTGAGGCAAAAGCTGAAGCTGAGAGATAAGGACAGACAGGATATATGGCTGAATAAAGAACTTTCAATTTCCTTTACTTAGTAGATGGACAAGTATCACATCATTAAAAAAAAAATACCCACATGAAAAAAAAGCTTCCAATCTGAGTGCACGTGGGCAATGCCTGAATCTTTTCACATGACTGACTTAATCGGAAGGCTTAATCTAACAGGGAGAAGCACGTATTAATTTAAATACGGCAGGTGCTATCTAAGTTTATTGCAAGAGCTCAAGACCAATTATCTTGTATTTTTCCATAAAATTGCATTTTCTAAAAAGAGACTGGTATGTCTGAACATATCAATCATAACAAATCTTCAAGCTTTGATGGAAGTGACTGCTGTTTATTTGCAGAATGTCATATCTGTACTGTTGAATCGATGCTAAAGTTATCATAGTAGAACTAAGAAGGGGGCCCGGGAAATTAGTTTTTGTAGACTTGCAGCCTGGCTTTGTGAATGGAGATTGGAGAGAAAGGCAAATAGCTTTATGTTCACTGGATATTATTTAAGCAAATCAATGTACATACCTTCAGGTCTTCCAAATGCCAAATAATATGTACTTGGGAGATTGTCGAGCACGATCTGGGTGCATTTTTATGATAATACAGTATCACAGTCTCACTTGGGGCTTAAAATCATGGCACTGGTCCTTTATAGTTGTGAAGTTCTAACAGAACCCTTAAACGATTATCTACCGGCACTCAAGACTCAATAACCACTCCATAACCAAATTAAACTTACCACTTTCATGCCCTAAGCTGTGCTTCCTTTTTTATCTACAGTTGCATTTGCCCAAATTTGAGAACTCTGAACCATCCTCAACTCCTTCCTTTTTTCTTCCCCAAATATCACATGGATCACCAAGTCCTTTTATTCTTCACATCTCCAGTATCCACTTCTTCTCATTTCTCATTCACATTGACCCAGGCTCCACTTGCATCTCTCACATCCTGGCTAAGGCAGTGCCTCCTTCTAGACCCACGTGCACACACTTTTGTCTCCTTCCATCTTCCACACCACAGCCAGAGTTATGTTCCTCGAATGCAGATAAGATGATGTTTCCCCACTGACCGAAATAGTCATTTTCAAACTTTCTAAACATTACAATTGTTTTTTTAAAGAACTTCTGTTAACATATTTACTAAGTAAAAGTTATATGTTTCAGACAGCTGAAAAAATATTTGGTGGAAAGTATGTTATAGTAGGTGTAATCCTTGAAATATTTTTGTTACTACAAAAGAGAGAACACTATAAAGACTTGGCTTGTCTACTAAGATACTGGCTTGTCTACTAAAGTAAAAAAAACCTTTATATGGCATTCATACTCGGCACTGCTCTCACTAGCCTATTTTCCACACCTGTCTTCAGCTCTTCAGCCTGCACACCACATCAGAGATGATGCTGTTTGTGTTTCCAAAATACACTGTGCTCTTTCACATCTTTGCTTATAGCCTCCAAGCAGAATGTCCTTTCCCCCGCCCCTTTAAAATCAAGTAAATACTTCTGCAGGCCAAGACAGTACAAACCTTTTTTTTTTCTTTGACATGTTCTCATTTCATTTTTTTTATTTTAATTTTTTCTTTTACATTGCCACCAACATTTATTGAATTTTTACTCTGTGCCAGGTACTGTATTTTTATTGAAATACAGTAGCTATACAATGTGATATAAGTTACAGGTATACAATATAATGATTTAAAAATTTTAAAGATTGTACTCCATTTATAGTTATTATAAGATAAATGGCTATATTGCCCATGTTGTACGATACATTCTTGTAGCTTATTTTCTTTTTAACATCTTTATTGGCGTATAATTGCTTTACAATGTTGTGTTAGTTTCCGCTGTTTAACAAAGTGAATTTTTGGATTGGGCTGTTTGTTTTTTGATATTGAGCTGCTTATATATTTTGGAGATTAATCGTTTGTCAGTTGCTTCATTTGGAAATATTTTCTCCCATTCTGAGTGTTGTCTTTTGGTCTTGTTTATGGTTTCCTTTGCTGTGCAAAAGCTTTTAAGTTTCATTAGGTCCCATTTGTTTATTTTTGTTTTTATTTCCATTCCTCTAGGAGGTGGGTCAAAAAGGATCTTGCTGTGATTTATATCATAGAGTGTTCTGCCTCTGTTTTCTGCTAAGAGTTTTGTAGTGTCTGGCCTTACATTTAGGTCTTTAATCCATTTTGAGTTTATTTTTGTGTATGGTGTTAGGAAGTGTTCTAATTTCATTCTTTTACATGTAACTGTCCAGTTTTTCTAGCACCACTTATTGAAGAGGCTGTCTTTTCTCCATTGTATATTCTTGCCATCTTTATCAAAGATAAGGTGACCATATGTGTGTGGGTTTATCTCTGGGCTTTCTATCCTGTTCCATTGCTCTACGTTTCTGTTTTTGTGCCGGTACCATACTGTCTTGACTACTTTGGCTTTGTAGTATAGTCCGAAGTCAGGGAGCCTGATTCCTCCAGCTCTGTTTTTCTTTCTCAAGATTGCTTTGGCTATTTGGGATCTTTTGTGTTTCCATACAAATTGTAAAATTGTTTTTTCTAGTGCTGTAAAAAATGCTATTGGGGCTTCCCTGGTGGCGCAGTGGTTGAGAGTCCACCTGCTGATACAGGGGACACGGGTTCGTGCCCCGGTCCGGGAAGATCTCACATGCCGTGGGGCGGCTAGGCCTGTGAGCCATGGCCACTGAGCCTGTGCGTCCGGAGCCTGTATAGATTGCTTTGGGTAGTACAGTCATTTTCACAATGTTTATTCTTCCAATCCAAGAACATGGTATATCCCTCCATCTGTTTGTATCATCTTTAATTTTCTGATTTCCCCTTTGATATCTTCAGTGATATCTTGGTTAGTTGTGTATTGTTTAGCCTCTGTGTATTTGTATTTTTTAGTTTTTTTCCTGTAATTGATATCTAGTCTCATAGTGTTGTGGTGGGAAAACATACTTGATACAATTTCAATTTTCTTAAATTTACCAAAGCTTGATTTGTGATTCAAGATATGATCTATCCTGGACAATTAGCACTTGAGAAGAAAGAGTATTCTGTTGTTTTTGGATGGACTGTCCTATAAATATCAACTCTGTCCATCTTGTTTAATGTATCATTTAAAGCTTGTGTTTCCTTATTTACTTTCATTTCGGATGATCTGTCCATTGGTGAAAGCGGGGTGTTAAAGTCCCCTACTGTGATTGTGTTACTGTCAATTTCTCCTTTTATGGCTGTTAGCATTTGCCTTATGTATTGAGGTGCCCCTATGTTGGGTGCATAAATTTTTACAATTGTTATATCTTCTTGGATTGACCACTTGATCATTATGTAGTGTCCTTCTTTGTCTCTTGTAATAGTCTTTATTTTAAAGTCTATTTTTTCTGATATGAGAATTGCTACTCCGGCTTTTTTTTTTTTTTTTTTTTTGCAGTGCGCGGGCCTCTCACTGCTGTGTCCTCTCCCGCTGCGGAGCACAGGCTCTGGATGCGCAGGTCCAGCGGCCACGGCCCACGGGCCCAGCCGCTCCATGGCACATGGGATCCTCCCGGACGGGGGCACGAACCCGCGTCCCCTGCATTGGCAGGTGGACTCCCAACCACTGCACCACCAGGGAAGCCCTCCGGCTTTCTTTTGATTTCCATTTGCATGGAATATCTTTTTCTAACCTCTCACTTTCAGTCTGTATGTGTCCCTAGGTCTGCTGTGGGTCTCTTATAGACAGCATATGTAGGGGTCTTGTTTTTGCATCTACTCAGGCAGTCTATGTCTTTTGGTTGGAGCATTTAATCCATGTACATTTAAGGTAATTATCAATAGGTATGTTCCTATTACCATTTTCTTAATTGTTTGGGGTTTGTTATTGTAGGTCTTTTCCTTCTCTTGTGTTTGCTGCCTAGAGAAGTTCCTTTAGCATGGTTTGGTGGTGCTGAATTCTCTTAGCTTTTGCTTGCCTGTAAAGGTTTTAATTTCTTCATCAAACCTGAATGAGATCCTTGCTGGGTAGAATAATCTTGGTTGTAGGTTTTTCCCTTTCATCACTTTAAATATGTCATGCCACTCCCTTCTGGCTTGCAGAGTTTCTGCTGAAGGATCAGCTGTTAATTTATGGGGGTTCCCTTGTATACTATTTGTTGCTTTTCCCTTGCTGCTTTTAATATTTTTTCTTTGGATTCTATTTTTGATAGTTTGATTAATATGTGTCTTGGTATGTTTCTCCTTGGATTTATCTTGTATGGGACTCTCTGTGCTTCCTAGACTTGGTTGACTATTTCCTTTCCCATATTAGGGAAGTGTTCAACTATAATTTCTTGAAATATTTTTTCAGTCCCTTTCTTTTTCTCTTCTTCTTCTGGGACCCCTATAATTCGAATGGTGCACTTAATGTTGTCCCAGAGTTCTCTGAGACTGTCCTCAATTCTTTTCTTCTTTTTTCTTTATTCTGCTCTGAGGTAGTTATTTCCACTATTTTATCTTCCAGGTCACTTATCCGTCCTTCTGCCTCAGTTTTTCTGCTATTGATTCGTTCTAGAGAATTTTTAATTTCCTTTATTGTGATGTTCATCACTGTTTGTTTGCTCTTTAGTTCTTGTAGGTCCTTGTGAAGCTTTTCTTGTATTTTCTCCATTCTATTTCCAAGATTTTGGATCATTTTAATATCATGACTCTGAATTCTTAAAACGGCCAGATAGAACCCTAGGACAAATGGTGGAAGCAAAGCTATACAGACAAAATCTCACACAGAAGCATACACATACACTCTCACAAAAAGAGGAAAAGGGGAAAATATCATAAATCTTGCTCTCAAAGTCCACCTCCTGAATTTGGGATGATTCGTTGTCTATTCAGGTTTTCCACAGATGCAGGGTACATCAAGTTGATTGTGGAGCTTTAATCCGCTGCTCCTGAGGCTGCTGGGAGACATTTCCCTTTCTCTACTTTGTTCTCACAGCTCCCGGGGTTCAGCTTTGGATTTGGCCCCGCCTCTGCATGTTGGTCGCCGGAGGGCGCCTGTTCTTCGCTCAGACACGAGGGGGTTAAAGGAGCAGCTGATTCGGGGGCTCTGGCTCACTCAGGCCGTGGGGGCGGAGGAGGGGCACGGAGTGCGGGGCGGGCCTGCGGCGGCAGAGGCCGGCATGACGTTGCACTAGCCTGAGGAGCGCCATGCATTCTCCTGGGGTAGTTGTCCCTGGATCCCGGGACCCTGGCGGTGGCGGGCTGCACAGGCTCCCCGGAAGGGGGTTGTGGATAGTGACCTGTGCTCGCACACAGGCTTCTTGGTGGCGGCAGCAGCAGCCTTAGCGTCTCATGCCCGTCTCTGGGGTCCGCGCTTTTAGCCGCAGCCACGCCTGTCTCTGGAGCGCCTTTAAGCAGCGCTCTTAATCCCCTCTCCTCGCGCACCAGGAAACAAAGAGGGAAGAAAAAGTCTCTTGCCTCTTCGGCAGGTCCAGACTTTTTCCCGGACTCCCTCCCGTCTAGCCGCGGTGCACTAACCCCCTGCAGGGTGTGTTCACGCCGCCAACCCCAGTCCTCTCCCGGCGCTCCGACCGAAGCCCGAGCCTCAACTCCAGGCCCGCCCGCCCGGCGGGGGAGCAGACAAGCCTCTCGGGCTGGTGAGTGCCGGTCGGCCCTGATTGTCTGTGCGGGAATCTCTCTGCTTTGCCCCCCGCACCCCTGTTGCTGTGCTCTCCTCCGCGGCTCCGAAGCTTCCCCCCCCTCCACCACCCGCAGTCTCCGCCCGCGAAGGGGCTTCTAGCGTGTGGAGACCTTTCCTCCTTCACAGCTCCCTCCGACTGGTGCGGGTCCCATCCCTGTTCTTTTGTCTCTGTTTTTTTTCTTTTTTCTTTTGCCCTACCCAGGTACGTGGGGAGTTTCTTGCCTTTTGGGAGGTCTGAGGTCTTCTGCCAGCGTTCAGTAGGTGTTCTGTAGGAGTTGTTCCTCGTGTAGATGTATTTCTGGTGTATCTGTGGGGAGGAAGGTGATCTCTGCGTCTTACTCTTCCGCCATCTTCCCGGAAGCCCCCCGAAACTATTTCTAGAGTACTGTATAGCGTACCTGATAGCTATTTATTTAAATTCATTTTACTGAAATACAGTTGATTTACAGTGTTGTGTTAATTTCTGCTGTACAGCAAAGTGATTCAGTTTTACGTATATATATTCTTTTTCATATTGTTTTCCATTATGGTTTACCACAGGATATCGAATATAGTTTCCTGTGCTATACAGGACCTTATTGTTTATCCATTTTATATATAATAGTTTGCATCTGCTAATCCCAAACTCCTAATCCATGCTTCCCCAACGTCCCTCCCTCTTGGAAACCACAAGTCTGTTCTTTATGTCTGTGACTCTGTTTCTGATTTGTAAATAAGTTCATTTGTGTCATCTTTTAGATTCCACATATAAGTGATCTGATAGCTACTTTGATCCTTACTCCAGCTCTCTGAGATCCGTGGGCAGGAGTGGTATTATCACTTTCTTAATCATCGGGCAACTAGGCACAGTGAAGATAAATGATCATGATAGATACAGAGAAGGGACCTTAATAGTTGAAGGTTCTTTCTTTTGCCTAACTCTGACATAGGTTCTGTGATTAAGAGATATGTGTCACAGAAGAGATATGTCTCACAGAAGCAGGAGTAATAACTCTTAGAAATATTAGCCAACTTTTTCGCGAATACCATGTTTTATGAATTAGAACCATAAATACCCCAGGGTCATCTGTTTATATTGCCTGGCCCCTTCAAAGTGTGAAGTCCATATAAATCAAGAATTTAAATCAAAGCACTGGAAATAAGCAACTACTCTTCATCTATATTTCTTTTTCACAGAATATTCATACTTAGAAATCCCTTGATTGCTCTTATTACAGAAGGTGTTTCAAAGCTGTGGAATAAAAGGAGGAAAAGAAGGCAGTTAAATGCACTCTGAACCTCCCGTTTATTCTAGCTATGTCCCGTGAGATGTCATCAGAAGGAACGAGTTCCAAAAACTGCTACAGAAGAGGCTGTTGAGTTATTATAAAATGATCATTTTTATTTTTCTTTTCATTCATTTATATTTTGCCTAAGGACAAATGTATATAAAGTCTTTGCACTTAGTTAATGCTCTGTAAAATAGAATGATAACATTGCCATTCTTAAATATGTTACTTTGCTTTTCTACTGTGTATTCTTGTTAAATCTAAGATGTATTTTCATATATATATGAAATATATATCCTGAAAACAGTTTTCAATGTAATTTAGGAACTGAAGGGTAAACATAAAACAAGTTGGCTAAAAGTGGGTGTGATTTTCTTATCTGAGCCTGCCAAAAATTCACCAAAGAAAAATCATTCAAATGTCTTTGCAGTTAGATTTCTTTTATAAATTGGAAGCTATTACATCATAGGAGATGTTGTGAACCCTAATTGATGAGTATTTATAAAATATTTCCACAATGAGATGAAATGACATAAAACTGAGATGGATTAATGGGAAGATGCCTGAATGACAGTGTGAAGATATGAAAGTATAGCTGAGCCAAGTTCTGTTGATTAATTCAGCAGCATTTATTTCCTGAGCATTCACAGTGTTGATAGAGAGATAAATTAAACAACCCTGTCCTTCAGGAGCTCATGGTACAGAAGGGTTCTGAATTTTCATTTTGTTTGACAGTAAGACTTAATATATATTTTCTTAAACCTGAATACTGTGTAATTTCCTAGGACTTACTTTGTTTTGCTATATAAAAAACTAGCTCCGTTATGAAAGTTAAATTAAGTTGACTAAGTTAATCTCTGAAATAAACCTCATTACAGAGTCCAGTCTTCATAATTTAGAATTTTATGAGTATGGAGTAATTAATCAGGAATAGGCTATTGTCTGACCTTGCTTTGTATACTTGATAGAGAACAACTTCATATTAAACCATTGTCATTTAAGTAAGATAAAATGATCTGGATCAGCCCTCTACTGCCATTTCCATTGCGTGGGAATTGAGTTTCCATCTTGTTTGCTGTTGTTTATTTTTTGCCACATGTTAGCAAACCATTGTCTTTCTTCTCTCCATCATTATCCCCATCCCCACACAGATACATAGATAAAGTCAAAGGAAACATATTAGGGCATACAGTTTGACACAGTAAAAAGAATGTAGATCATTAAGTTAGATAGATCTGGATTAAATTCCTGATTTCTTTGGGTCCTAGGCAAGTTTTTTTTTTTGTTTTTTATTTTTTGTTTTTAACCTCATTCTATATATAGCTTTCCTCATCTTTAAAACTGGAAGAGTGACTGTTACAGGCTGAATTGTGTCCCCTCAAAATTTATATGTTAAAGTCATAACCTCCACTACCTCAGACTATAACTGTAATTGGAGACAGAGTCTCTAAAGAGGTAATTAAGTTAAAATGAGGTCATTAGGGTGGGCCCTAATCCAATGTGACTGGTATCCTTATAAGAAGAGGAAATTAGGACACAGATGGGTAAAGATGATAGGCCACGTGGTGACACAGGGAGGGAGAAGAACATTTAGAAGCCAAGGAGACAGGCCTTAGAAGAAATCAACCCTGCTGACACCTTGATCTCGGAATTCTAGTTTCTAGAAATGTGAGGAAATAAATTTCTGTTTTTTAAGTCACCCAGTCTGTGGCACCTTGTTTATGGCAGCCCCTAACAAACTAATACAGCAACAGTATCTAAAATGAAAGATATAGGAATTTGAAATATTATACTGTATGCTATAATATATAGTGAGTGATTCATACATATAGCTAGTATGATTATTGATATTAGTAGTAACATTAGTGTCATAATTAGCATTGTGAAGCACTACCAAAGGTTTGTGAAAGAAATAATTGCCCCAAAGGAAAAAATAATGAGCTTGTGAAAATTCTTTTAAGCAGGGGGAAGTTTAAGTGTGTCCCTGGAAGCTTTACTTTAGATCAGTTTTAATGTATAGAGCCTCATATACTTTCTCTCTAATAGAGGGATATGCTCTGAAATGTTGCCTCCATGTTTTCTGTCTTAATGCCCTTTGGTTTTAATCATTCTTTCTTTAAGAAAGAGAAAGAAATTGCCCCTTATGGAGAGAGCCCTTACCTTGCCTGAGCATTGTTTAAGAAATGGGGTTTGGATCTCCCCAATGATGTACTTGACTCAGGCAATGTTGTCAGTTCCTCAGTTAGCTGAGCAGTAAATCTGATCATTTCTTTGCCAAAGATAAAGGATGTTCTTTAAAATACATGAAATTTCTCTCTTAATGTTCAGTCCCTTCAGTTTTGCTTTATTTAAGGCTACTTTATCATCGGTTTTGGTGTTTATTTTTAAAATTTTGGAGTAGAAAAAGTAGATCATAATAAACCATACATTGAATAAATACATTGCAGGGCTCTTTCTGAAGTCTATGTCACGTATCTCGTATTCCCTCGTGGCTCCCTCTGTAATGCAGACATTTTGTTGTTCATAGTTTTTTTCATCTGTTATTTACCCTCCCCTTCTCCTCGTGGAGCTCTTGGTCTCCAGGAATTCCTTTAGGGAAGCTATCATACATCCCATGGGTCAGCAGGACAGCTTCTCCCCTGTGGAGGGGAGAAGGCAGAATTAAGAAAGGGAAGATCCGGCTCTACTCTCAATTCCAACACTTAACACCAAATCAAGTCATTTGATCTCTTTGAGCCTTTGTTTACTTTTCTATTAAAACAGTAACAAAAATATTTGCCATTAACACTTCAGTGGGTACTGGGGAAAGAGACATCAAATGAGATGCTCCCAAAGAAAGCAGTTTGAAACCCATTTGAAGCTATGGAATTATAAGACCCTACTGTTATGAACACTCCCAAAAGAGCCAGGGGTGTCTGTAAGGGGACCCATGGAGCAAAGTAAATATGTAAAAGAAATTGAGAAACTGTGTTTTTCAAGTCATCAGTCATTACGAGACCCTTGAGCTCTATATATCTTCATTTCCTAGAGGAGATACTTGTCATTTTCAAAGTCTTTCCATTTTGGTTTTATTATCTGTATGATAATTGATATGAATAAAAGATAATTGTAAGTTAATAGCAATAACTACATCTACTGGCATAATATATTTTATGTCCTTGATAATCTATTTTCCAAAAGGATTTACCAATTTACAGTAAAGAATGCAAATGTGAATAAGGTTTTGATGAAAGAGTAATAAAATAGAAATAAGGAATAGGAACCTGATATAATAGAGGTAAACAGACACACCTTGGTGCCTTGATATTTTATACTAAATTCTCAGGCAGTGTTCAAAGAGCACCAGAGAAGGAGTCTGACATCTTGTTTCTTATTCTAGTTTACCTACCAGGTGGTTTGCATGCTAAGACTTATACTTATTACTTAATTTATTATTCTACCTGCTATACTTTTCTACTAGCAAATTATCTAGTTCTCTATATTTTTTTCTATTTTAATTCATTTATTATTGAAGTATAGTTGATTTCCAATGTTGTGTTAGTTTTAGGTGTACAGCCAAGTGATTCGGTTTATATATATATGTAATATGTATATATAATATATATAATATGTACATATTATATATACATATTATATATATTATATATGTATATATTATATATAATATGTACATATTTTATATATATATTCTTTTTCAGATTCTTTTCCCATATAGGTTATTCCAAAATACTGAGTATAGTTCCCTGTTAGTTCTCTTTAAACTTAACTCTTTCAGATCTCCCTTGGGAGATGCTTCCAAACTTGTTCCATTTTAATACCAGCTGAACATTATTTCAGAAAGAGCTAATTTGTTGTTTTTAAACAGAAATATATAACCGACATTATATATAAATGCTTTTCTGGAGCCATTTTATTTATAATTATTTGATGGGGAAAATAATAAATTAATTCCAGGTAGTCTATTCTATTTTCTAACTAAACTTTCCTTTTTTTATACACATACATACACACACACACATACATGCATATTAATGCACATATGTATATATATATTATTTTTATATCTAGTGTAAATCTTAAAGTGGACCATGATTCTATTCCTGTTGGTATCCAGAAAAGTAATATGCTCTACGTATATGGAGCTGCCAAAATCACCATCAGCTCCATCCCAGTAGCGAGCTGTCCAGTTATGAAAACAATAAGCCACGCCCATTGTTGGTGCTTTCGAGACAAAAGAAGTTGTGTGTTATAAAACATGTCATGCTTGTTGACTGTTTGAAGATGAGTATATCCACCTTATCATGGCTAATGGTGACAGTGTGGAGATTCCACTCCTGAAATACTGTGTTGGTTGGAACTCAGCAAAGCAACTTCAGCTGCTTGCAAACTTGCAAACCCTGCAATGTTAAATGGCCAAAATACCACCACAGCATGTTTTTCATCAGTTGAATGAATCACTTTTTGTTAGCAAGCAGGACATTTCCATGGTTCTGATTATTAATAAATGTAGCATGATCTTAGTACCAGCATACTGAGCACAGTGAGAAACCAGCAATCAGAAACGCTAGTCTCTTTCTCGGAGTAGAGAGCATGTGATTAGGTATTGCATGTCTTAGAAGTGAAAATCGTTAATGGATTAAAGAGGATTCTTATGGTTCCTGGGATACTCCCAAAAAGTTGATTTGTAATCCACATTTAAAAATAATAAAGTTAACTTTTTAATTTGAAAATGTAAAGTTATTCCATGTTCCCCCTGGGACTCTAGGCATTTTATATTGAAATTAACAGAAAGCATGTATTTATCTTTAAAAACCATGCAAGACAACAAAGCTAATTAAAGAAGAAAAAAATAACAAGTTATCAGAGCAGAGGGTTGTAACTATTAATTAACTTCCTCTAAAGCCAGCATTGGACTATGGAAGCATTCAGGGTCTTTAGTCACACTTACTAGCAAATTCAGTACCAAGAATACATTTTAAAATTTATTTCTATATAGCAGAAAAAGCTGTATGCTAAGGACTTTGTACCTTTTATGACCTTTTCAGCTATAAAGTTAGAATTATCTAACATAGTGATATCCTAAATTCAGAACAACAGAGGCAGTAAAAATAATTTAAATTAAAAAAAATTAAATCATATTCTCTTTCTACTTATCGTAATATTGTCATAGTGTAGTTTCACTCTTTGTTTAT
This sequence comes from Delphinus delphis, assembly GCF_949987515.2. Taxonomy (NCBI): domain Eukaryota; kingdom Metazoa; phylum Chordata; class Mammalia; order Artiodactyla; family Delphinidae; genus Delphinus; species Delphinus delphis. Next base: position 23,990,205 of record NC_082684.1, on the reverse strand, counting down.
TTAAAAATTGAAGTCACAGTGACCTTCTAGCCACCACATATAAGAAGTTGTGTATTTATCTTTTAAAATGCTCTTCCTCTTTGTATTCTTTGTATTGAGAATACTGAACAGGGCAGTGGGTGAAATATAAGCAGAGTAGAAAGTTTGTAAAGTTATTTGTATGGTGAGAAAGCCAGACTAGCTTTTGAAAACATGTCAGATTTAGGGGTTATGGCTTTGTTTTCATTCTGCTTCGTTCTTACGAGAAGGTGTGAAAAAAATGAAGTACAGTCAACTTTACATCATTGGTATAGTTTATTGTAGAATGATATTAAGCTACAATGAGTATATGGTAAAGCCAGGCTTTTGGAGGCATGAGGGTCCAGATGGAGACTTAAAGGAGGTGCCACTTATTTAAGTCAGATACTTGGGTCTCTGTTTCCAAGCAGGGTTAACAAATGAAATATTCCATAGAACTGCTGTGAAGACCCAGCTAATAAATCTGAAACACACTTTGGCAAACTGTAAAGCACCGTGTATATGTTGCTACTGTTATCACCTTTTGACTTTTTCTTTCTGTAGTGACAAAATTATTTCCTGATAGAGTATGGATTTATTTCTGTAGCAGAATCCACTATATATTTAGGATAGAATAGGGTAAGATTTTATAAATTGCCACAAAATGTCACAGGCTGATTTGCACTTTTGGTGATTCTATATATTAATCACTGAGTAACCTTCAGTTTTCCAAATAAAGAGTAAAGAGAATGGTGATGACATTTGTAATCATCTACAGAAATGGAATTATTTAAATTCTTCACAGATGGTGAGATATCAAGAGTAAATCATTATATCCACATTTCTAATTTTAAGAATCTTTGAGGGTGTTGGTGGATAATAAGGAACAAACATTGTTTTGCATGTAGAATTAAACATAAAGTTTCCATACTACAATCCCAAATTTTCCAGATGACTGTGGAGGGCTTTTCAGACACCATCCCCTAAGAACTGAGAAACTCGTAAAAGGAAAATAATGTTATGCTGCATACAATACACAAACTGATCATATGGGAGCAACTAGAATACTGACCTTTCAAAGAGGACAAATTAGATTCTATATGCCTCAGAACACAACGTGGCTTCATGCCTTAGAAGAGGATGGCATATGACATATACTCCTAATTCTAGCCTCATAGCAGCTTAGTCTGTCATTTCTAAACAAGCTGAATAACTCATTTCTTCTTGAAACAACATAATTCAACCCAATATTCTCTGTAAAGTAAATTGATCAGTGATTGAGATTTTTAGTAAATGCTAGAGATATATGAATGCTTGTCTAATGGTGCTTTAAAACAGTTTCAAGGATTGGACTATGTTCAGTGGGAAACACAAGAAAATCTAATGCCAGATGTTCTCTGAACTTTGAAATGAGTGACATGGAACTACTCACTGTGGGCGACATACACACAATCATAGAAACTACAGTGGTGTAGTCTGTTCTGGCTACCAAATCTGCATGCTTTTTCCCAAATTCAGATTTAAAAACTTGTTTGTAAAAATAGATTTTTTGAAATTTAGGAGATGCAAATATTTTCTTTATTTGTCTTCCTCTTTGTTTTCTAAGTATTTTAAGTCAATATATTTTTACTAACCCCTGTGTTTATAAATTATAAGAGTTAAAACACAAGTAAATATTAAAAACAACGTTGAACCCACTAGTCATAATTGATAATACTGCTTTTCATGATCAAAATTCATTAAATTGAGGGTTTTTTCCTATGTCTCCTATGTCTTCTTTTTGAAATTTAGTTTGGAAAGGAGCTAGAAACTGTTATAGAATACCGGATAAACACCACAACTTGGGGAAAAAATATAGAGTTAATTTTTTAAAGACCTCCAGAATTAATTTTTACCACCTTTTTTATAGCAACATAAGAGGGAAATAGGCAAATGCTTTGAGTCATGTAACTTGGTTTTCTCAGGCTTTCTTTTCTGTGAGGGTGACAGAGGGCACAGGCAGGAAAGGAATAACGGCTTTGGACTTCCACGTTACCTTTAGTTTTGTGTGGCCGTCCTGGAACTGCTCCCTACTCCACTGACCAGAATATTCTGATAGCTAAGAGATGGGGGAACTAGTTTCCTATCTCCTGCCTGCCCTGGCCTAGATTGAAGAAGGCAGAAAAGCTGTTTGTCCCAAGGTAGCAAAGCTCTCAGACACAGCATGTTATCTGCCCTCTGCCCTTATACAGCAGGATCTGAAGATGCGAGGAATGTCTCTGGCTAGCATCGGCTTTGTTATTAACTCATTTTGCCTGCATCTTTAATTTGGGGTGACAGCCGTCTTCCAAGGCTTTGGATGCCATCCCTCTTGGTCACCATATTCTGGCACGTGGCGGCCATTTCTCGCCACCGCTGCCTGTGCAGAGTCTCAGCAGTGTACCCACAGCTGGCAATACGCACTGCAGGGTCCTGACGGCTCCCTCTCTCCTTGCTTTCGCAGCTGGTGCCACGTACATCTTTGGGAAAAGTGGAGGCCTCATCCTCTACACCTGGCCGGCCAATGACAGGCCCAGCACGCGCTCTGACCGCCTGGCTGTGGGCTTCAGCACCACCGTGAAGGACGGCATCTTGGTGCGCATAGACAGCGCCCCAGGCCTCGGGGACTTCCTTCAGCTTCACATTGTGAGTACTGGACTGTGGCCTGGATTCTCTTGTCTTCCTGGTGGTCTGAGTTGGTGAGGCAGATAAATGCACTGGAACATTCTAGATAGACATGGCAAAGGGGCACATGCTTGTAACGTTGCCTCAGTGTGTTAGAGCCACACCCGGGAGGTGGTGTGTATTAAGCCTCATTCTACCCCTCAGATATGAACCATGATACCCAGAGGGTACCTCGGGGATAGAAAATTTAAAAGTCTTCCTGTCCAGACTCCCTCCCCTTCTGGGTGGTTTGACCTGTCATGAAACACTTAACAGACCACTTAGGTGTAAATAAGAGACTGACCTGGTATGGTTCATCTTAACCTGGTGCAAGCAGCAAGGCCACCTTGAGTGTCAGTGATCTCCTAAGTTGGGGGGATCAGCAAAGGTTTGCTGTAAAGGGCCAAATAGAAATATTTGGGGCTTTTCGGGTCATAAGTCTCTGTCAGAGCTACTCAACTCTGCCATTGTTAATGTGAAAACAGCTATAGACAATACATTTTTATGGAATATGTATGACTATATTCCATAAAAATGTATTTCTAAGAACAGGCTGCAGGCTGTGCTTTGGTGACCCCTGCCCTAGCCTGCAGACTTTCTTGTAGCGACATAAAGAACATGTGATAAAAACTGAGGCCACAGTGGGTGGGGCAAAAAGAATCAGCACATTGACCAAGAGTTGGTGTATTTGTGTGTCTTGTATATCCAGTAGTTTGCTTGTACATATAAACCCAATAGGATTGCACCCTCACTCACTGCAGATCATTAAGAACACAGTGCAATTCTAAGAAATTAAAATGATTTGGAGGAAAAATTACTTCGTTGTGAGGATAGAAAATATTTTTAGAGCCACAGTTAACCCATTTTATCACCTGTGCAGTCTGCAGTTAAGAAAGTAGGCTAAAGAAGGATATGATTCTCATCCGTAAGTACCCAAAGTGCAGCCACCAAAAGTAAAGAGAGGAATTGTTCTCATTAGGTAGCAATGGCAAGGCTAGGAAGAATGGATTTAATTTGGAGCAATAAGAATTAGGTTTAAATAGTAGGCGTGGAAAGCAGTTAAGAGGAAAAGTCAGCGGGGGATTACCACCAACCTCCAAAAAGGAGGAAAAGCAACATTTACTGGGAATCTTTGAATGTGAGTTTTGCTAATGTGCCTATCTACCGAGGAAAGCAGAGTGAGATTTCGTTGCTGGGCTCTGGAGTGGAGGTGGCTGGCTGGAACCAGAGCAGCAAGTTCAGCCCTGGAAGCAGTGCCCGTCTCCAGCACCTGCTCTTCCAATATGCCTTGGAAACAGGAGCAGCTGGAAGGAAGAGGCCTAAGCTGGAAGCCTGTCTGATCTCAGAGTGAACCAGAGCAGGTCAAGACTCTGCTTAGGAATGCAGGGAAGGACTGCTTGGAAACGATCACCTTCAAAACGTAGAATAGGGGTCTTGAGAAGAGTTGTGAACCTTTAAAGCTTCCTCAGATGCTTCAGGAACCATATGGCACTATGAACCTGAGCTTAAGCATCGTACAAAGCCACGCCAAGGAGCACAGAGGAAGGCGGCCATAGTTAGTACAGCTTATCTTTATTTGGCCTGTAAGAACCACCATAATTTACAAGACTGTGAGATTTATGCTGCATATAACTTAATGAGTATTTCATGGCAGCTATAACTAGTCTATTATTAACAGCTCACTTTCATTTTCTTTTTTTATTCAGTGTGACTTGCTAGGAAGAATAAGATTTGACACAGCCATGAGCACCTTTATCGAGTCAGATAATGTGCTACCAGTTTATCCATTTCTTCCCATTCCCGTTTTGTAAAGTGTCTCCACTTTTAAGAGAAATGTTGTTTGTTTGTTTTTTTTCTGGTAGTTTAGTTGGAGTTGGCAGTGTTTTTATAAAATGGATATGAGGATCCTGGGAACTTCAGGGAGGAACCAAAGCATTCCATGTTAAATCTTAAAAGCAAAACTACCAGAAATCTTACATCAAAATATGTAGAGCCCCCTGGGTATTGTAGACTTATTCCAATGATGCTTTCATTGCTTAAACATTCTGGAAAATTCCAACAGATTGTCCTTCAGAGCTTGGGTTAGGAAATGCCATCTGATATTTTTAGAGAAAAGTAAAAGAGACCCTACGATGTAAAGAAACCACACCATTCTGGAATGGACCCGACATGCCTGTGACCCTCTTGAGCATGGGAACCCTTCATTGGTCTAGTAATTTCAAATCATTTTCTGTTCACTAATGGATCGTTTCTGGTGTCTACCAGAGATAGAAAGTGTGTGTGACTGTATTCCAGTAAAAATGTACTTGTAAGAACAGGCTATAGGCTGTACTTTGGTGACTATAGCCCTAGGCTGCAAAGGTCCTCCTAGAGATGTAAAGAATATGTGATTAAAAACCGAGGTCAGAGTGGGCAGAGCAAAGGGAAGATTTTTTACCACATCGGAGAGGGAAGTTCCAAGTGGAAGGTCAAAAGACTTGATGACAAAATCCAGCCTCTTGTTTTGGACATTTACATAGACGCATCAGGAGAATGAAGCCATAAATACCTACTAATTTTATATGACTTTCACAATCTGTCATAGTGGATTTGTTTATTAAACACAGTTTGTTTCCTTGTACTAAAGAAAATTACTCAAAAAGAAAGGAAGCGCCACTACTGAGAGCAGAAAGGGTTGGACAGGAGGTAAACGATTTCATTCCCCCTTGCAGTGCCCGGGCTCTGGCAAGGGACACATGTGGGCAAAGCTTCATTCTTCGAGTGCGGGTGTTAATTGTGGAAATAACCAAAAATACCTTGGTGCTACTTCTGAGTTGTTGTCAAGCTAGTACATTGCTCCAAAACAAAGTGTAAACTCTGAAATTAGTGTGTGTGGGGCGCAGGGGAGAGCACGAGAGAGGAAGGAGGGAAAGAGATTGAGAGTTTGTGTTTTATATACAGCTGCTGAAGGCGATTCCTAGGAATTCCTGGAGGTTTTGAGCAGTGGTAACACTGTCATTGGAATAAGCCCTTTTTACCCCCCAAGTTAACCTATTTGAGGGAAGAGGAAATGCTCTTCCAAGAACAGGGGGAGTGTGACCCCAAGATGAGCACTCACACTAAAACAGACTCGCCTATCGTGGAGACCCCAGAGTAGGAATGGCAAAGAGGCTTCATCTCGCCTGCCCGCTCTGAGTGCCTCTCGCTCTCTCAGTGCAAGCACTGCATTGGGAGGATTCGTGAGAGCAGTAGGTAAATCCAGCAAGTAGGAGTTCTGGCTTCCACTAGCCATGTCTGCCACTCTAGGCTGCACACAGCCCTTCCTCACATGCTTGAAGTCTCCCATATCTCTTCCTTTGTCATCTTGAAATCCCCACACGTTAAAAACTCTGTAGGGAAGTAGGTATCTTTTTCAACTCTTAGTGCCCTGGAGGTCTTTGAATCACTGACTAATTAGTTTAGTCAGTCTTCTTATTATCCTTACCCCACCAGGCTAAGGTCAGCTGCTCTGACAGGGTTTGAGTTCTGTTGGGATGGTTGGGAAGCAAGAAGGAGAAATTAGAATGGCTGATTTGGGGACATACAACATTTGGGGGGATGGCAAGAATTTATGGAGAGAGCTTGGGCAGAATGAAGGCATTGGTGCCCTAGGGTGAAGAATTGGTGCAAAGAGAGAGACACTAAGACAGAGCTGGGTAGGTGCCGTAGGCACAATTTTTCCTGTTTCACAGTTTGCTCAGATTATCTGCTGTTCTCACCGAGTGAACAGAGGCTCTTCTTTCTTTTGCTGATTTCTTTTAAACCAAACGTCTTCCCACTCATCTGGGCCCCGTGGTGACTACATAGACTTATTAAATAAGGCAAGAATTAGATCATTAAAAAAAATCAGAGAAGGCCAAGAGATCAAAATAATTCAGAGATTGCTTCAAAGTAGCTTACATTTCTTCGTTTTTGGTTCACACTTCTGTGATGTACTATTTTCTGTGTCAATTATTAATCGTGATATTAATGAAATCACAGACAAAATGTGTCTGACAAAGGCAAAAAGATCTTGGCTGAAGTATGTGTTCATGAAATAAAATTCTGTGGAGGGGAGGGTATCATAGGGCAGAGGGATTTTTACAAATTATTGTTTCAAATATAAGTTCTCTCCACTGAAATCTATTGTTAAGAAATTAATCTGCTCAGTATTTGGAGAGAAGCTATTCCTGTGAGTGGCATCTGCCTACCGTCCCTTCATCTAGGCTCTGTGGAGCAGTGTCAAGTTACACTCACCTTCTTTATACAACAGAGACCAAACTGAATAGGACCAGAGAAAGGATTACCATGGAGTGCTTACTATTGCCATCCTGAAACTCTTGACAGAGATAGCTTCTCTTTATATAGTTAGCTTCCCTTTATGTAGTTAATGCAGGGTGTAAAATTAGCTTCTCTTTATGTAGTTAATGCAGGGTGTAAAAAAGACATCCTATTCATTTTATTCTCTCTGTGTGTAATTTACAGTAAATCCTCTTGGATTTATTTTTTAATTATGAGCCTTTCAGGAACAGTGGAAATTTATGTGTCAGGACATCTGTTTTGTTTGACAAGAATCTATAACCTTCCCCAACTGTTTCCCTCCTGGCTTATAATGTAGATACTTACATAAACCAAAGTAGAAGAGAAAGGGTAGGTATTGTTCACACTGACCTCCTTTCCAAAATGGTAAAGTGTTCTCTTTCCAAAAACCTGCCCCCCCCCCCCCCCCCGCAAAAAGACTGATGATATTCTCTTAGTGTCAGGTTTGGGAAATCAGATATTTAAGTTTGGCTTGTATAGCATTGTTTTCCCATAATTTATAGCACTTGAAGAGACTTCTGGAGAAAAAACGGGAGCAGAGCTGAATTATGATAAATGGTCTGTTGCTCACATCTATTGCATGTATAAATTGCTGGCCTGGATGCTTCACTTGGCTGTCCCCGTGTGGGATATTTACAGCAAACCATCAACATCTTTTGGGTTAGTGTTCAGTGAGTTTAGGTGGCTGTTAGCTTAGGTTCATCTCTGGATTTGGCCGGTGGCAGAACTAGACTGGGTTCAGGCATTGTACATGGGGGGCATCTGCAGAGGAGTCCAGAGGAATATTGACATTCGAGGCCGGTAACAAGTAAAGAGGGAAAGAACAAGAAATCAACAAAGGTGTCCACCAGATGCAATTTTGCTTCCCACAGAGTGCTGCGCGCTGCAGGTTAGCTCTGTATTTCCTTTTGCTGCTCTTTGTTCTTAGTGAGAAAGGCCTCTTTGGGTTTTCTAGCCTTAGGAGCTTTTCCAGATCATTAGCCACTTCTGTGGAGAGGGCCTGCTGGGGATCGTCTCTGTAGCTCCCAGCTTGGCCGTTCCATCCCGGCGGAGTTGGAGGAGAAGGTGGGAGAAGGGAGTGGAAGGGGGTTTTGCGGAAGCGACTGCTTATGTAAGCTGGACCAGAGGCAGCACCTGCATGGGAGTTGAGTGTGTTTCCTCAGATCTTTTGTTATTTCCAAGGTGGCTCTACCTAAATCTGTTGACTTTGATTCCATGCTTCATGTTGAAAGGCAGAAGCTGTAGTAGAAAAATGTGCTTAATTTGTGATCAGACGATTTGGATCTGAGTCTCATTTCTGTCCATATCCAGTGAGCTACTTGGCTTTCAGCAAGTCACTCCACTGCTTTGAGCTTCACCTTTCTCTTCTTTTAAATGGGCACCAAACAGCTTACCTAGTAAGGATTTCCTGAGGTTCAGAGGAGATAAAGTATTCAGAAGTTGTTTTGTTGTTGGCAAAGGACTGCATGAAGATAGAATGGTAGTTTTCTTGATGAAATATCCAGCAGGTGATGACTTCATTCAAGAAAAATATATATATATATATAATGAAAGGAAGAACATGTTTTATAATGGAAAGCAGAATTTCATTTTAAGTATTTTTGAAAGTCTACTTAGACACTTTCTGCAAGCAAATTCCTATTTTATCTGATCAAAAGCAAATTTTTGAATTAACCAAATCCACAATTGAGACTTTTGGTGTGTTCCGTTAGCACGCGGTGAAGAACCCAGTTTCCGCTGAGAGACGCCTGGTTAGGTCAATAGGCTAAGTAGAATCCTGCAGCTTCCTGGGTGTCTCATTGCAGGGCATTATGTCTCTACAGTGTCATGAGGTGATGCACTGTGCTTCTTCTGCACTTCAGTACAATGTTCCAAAGGGCTCTACGCTTACCAGTAAAAGTGTAATCCACCCTGCCCTGAAGTTCCTTCTTCAGTCGTATGAACCCTATCTCATCTTGCCTAAAGAAGATGAAGGAGGATGAGGTGGTGGTGGTGGAAGGGGGGGAGGAAGAGGAGAAGAAGGAGGGGAAGACGGAGGCGAACAAAACAATAACCACAAACAGCACCATGAGGAGAGCAAAATCTTTCTAGGCGATGAGAGTATAAAAGTGGTTTGAGGGGCTTCCCTGGTGGCGCAGTGGTTGAGAGTCCGCCTGCCGATGCAGGGGACACGGGTTCATACCCCGGTCCGGGAGGATCCCACGTGCCGCGGAGCGGCTGCGCCCATGAGCTATGGCCACTGAGCCTGCGCGTCTGGAGCCTGTGCTCCGCAACGGGAGAGGCCACAACAGTGAGAGGCCCGCGTACCGCAAAAAAAAAAAAAAAGTGGTTTGAGACCCACCATGGGCACCAGATAAAGACATAAAGGACTTGGCCCTATACTTGGGCATTAATAGAGCCCAGAAAGGGTCATTGCTAGAACGAGCATCCCAGTATGGGTACAGCCAGATCGAGTGGAGATGAGGAGCTGCTGCCACCAAGTAAACTGGAAACATAAAAGCACATGTACAGGTAAAAGCATCTCATAGATTTTTTGATTCGTCAAATATAAAAGAAAAATGAATGATAAATCTAGTGTGCGGATGAAAGTTACAGTAATACAGTAGTAAAAATTGAGTTGGCAGAGCATGTAGAAAGTATTTTATGGCTGGTACACAGTTATGAGAAATGAGGCCAAATGACCATATCTTTCTCATTTATCACTTACACCAGTGACCCTTTGACTGTTAACTGATGATAGTCCTGTTTCAGCATCCTCAATGCACACATAATATGAATTTAGAGAAATTAGAATTAAGAGAATTTAGCTCATGAGTGACATTCTTTATACGTGAACTGAGTGTTTTTTTATGTGCCAGGCTAAGTGCTATGTTTTGGGGATACTGTGATCAACCTTGGCTCACATAGAGCTAACAGACTTGAAAGAACACAGTGATTAAAATATGAGAAATTAGGTTTTCTACATATTTATGAGATGATGTATTGAAACTCTTGCATGGCTCCTGGTATATAGTGAGCTTTCAATCAAGGATAGCTTTTAATATTATTGGTACTGTTTTTTCAATTAACTTTTCTTTAAGTCAGAGAAAACAATATATTTTATTTTCCTAAATAATGAATAGACTTTTAATCAGATCTTTGAGATGTCAACTTAACTAATATAAAATTCTAAGGAAGCATCAGGATACTACTGATTTAAAGTCAACCTGGTAGCATATACCCTAGATTATTGCGGTTATCAAATAGCTGAACGAGTTTTGAATAGCAGAGGCTTTTCAGACAGATGAATCCAAAGTGCAACAAGCAAGGCAAACCCTAGGCACCATCAAGTGAGTGCTGGGGCTCATATGACTTAATGGCAAGCCTACCTTAATGCTGTCGTTTAGATGAATTATCTCATTGACCCACCACTTACACTGTTACTAGTCATTACTCCTGGGGTATTGTTCAGGGCAAGAAATAACTCACAAACTCCCTGAAGCTATAGACGACGGATTTTAGATCCCTGGCTGCATTCAGAAGGCATGGACCTCAGCATATTGATTGGGGAATTCATTAGCCACCCACCCCACAGCATCATGTGCTTAGATCCTGATGCTGTCACTGGGGCTGTTTCATCTTGTTAGTGTTTCCCCGATTGATGGCGGAGGGAACTGTATAACCATATTAGCCTCAAAGATAGTACTGACCGCCAGACCTGTCATTTCCCAGCCTGAGATGACACCTTTGGAGCCTAGAATCACTTACAGACATTTAGATAAGCGCTGCTGATCGACCAAACTAACCTTCATCCCAAAGTCAGTTCATACTCAGGATGACAGGAGATGATTGGCAATTCAAATGTCTCCTATTCTATTCTTGACTCCTTAGTTAACCTCTTTTAATTCAGTTTATTTTTCTACTCCATTTTCTATAAATTGGCAGGTAATTTAATAGCATTGATGGTTATTTCCTATATTTGCTTCAGACTATATCTTTAGAGATCATCTTACGTGACTACCATTGCTGTCGCTCACCACTAATACTGACAAAGTACCAGGTACCAGACATTGTGCAAGGCCTTTGTTTATTTTATCTTATTATGAGCTCGCAACAACTCAGTGAGGTAGTCACTATTAATAGCCTCAGTTTATAAATGAGGCAACTAATATTTAATGAAGCTAATGAATTTCCCAAGATAGCACTGCTAATAAACGGCTGAGCAGGCTTTCAGATCTAGTTCTGATTCTTAACTACTATTACACCCCGATGAAAGCTTCAGAGTAGAAAGTGTACTGGTGATGATTTTAATTCAACACGTATTTATGAAACGGCAATTTATTTGGAGTTGGTGGAGATATGAAGAGGTTTAATATCAAGGAGGGAAATAAAAATTGTACATATGGCTCCGTTTTAAGGGAGGTTGGGCTGTATACCAAGGAAAGTAAGAATATTACTGGTTGTAGACATTGAAGAAATGGACATGGACAGGGTGGGTCAGATTTGGGCTGGTGGAATCTGGAGAAGGAACACGCCAGATGAAGATGCTAGCATGAGCGTAACCTCAAAGGAAGGAAATCCAAGTTATATTCTCAAATTAGGTGTTCATTGTGTCCAGAATAAATGAGTTGAGGGAATGGGCGGACAGTGTGGCATGGCAGACAGATCCCGTGTTTTAGAGGAAAGTGGTCTGTGATTCAAGGTCTAGCTTTGCCTCCAACCAGCTGTATGTCCTTGAGTGAATTTTTTGACTTCTCTGTAAACTAATAATGTCACCTCGCAAGTCTGTGTAAAGATTTATAGTAATGTGTGAAAATGTTTAATGACTCTTATCTGGTCTGCGATAGATGCTAAACTAATGATAGCTATGTTTTGGGTTTATTTATTTTTTTCTTTCCAGGTACTTTAGGCCTGTAGTGGGGAGAATTTGAATGATTGATAGATTTCTTCTGAAAGCAGTGAGAAGACATTTTGAAAGTTTTTGAGCAGAAGACGAAATGCCCAAAGCTTAATTTTTAGGAAGATTATTGGGCTCCATTGAAAGAATGTTTTTCAGTGGGTTCAAGAAAAATAAATAGCAGGTGCTTGTTTAAGTGGTCCAGGAAAAATGTTTTTAAGGACTTATTCTGTGATGATGATCATAGGCAGGCAATGAGGATGCAACAAAAGGACATTTCAGAGCTAGAATCAACAGGTATTGCCAGCTGGTTGAACGAAAGAAAGAGACAAGTAAGGAATGTCTAGACTGGGAAAGTTATGATTTCAACAATGATCAAATAGGGGACATGTAAGAAAAAATAGATTTTAGGATAAAAATCATAGTTTGACTTTGGTGTTGCAAAATATAAGGTATCCAAGAGTCAATCCATAGAGATTTCCAATAGGAAATGTGTGATGAACTCTGATGAGAGATAAGAGCTAGAGGTAGGGACTTGAGAATTCTCAGCTTGGCAGTAACAGTGGAATCTCTGAGGACTGCTGAGATATCCAAGGAGATAAATGAGTAGGAACTTGGGAAATATATACAAAACTTTACAAGATGAAGGAGAAAAAGGAAGGAAGCTAAAAAAGAAAAGGCTACAGGTTCAGGCAAAACCTAGATAGTGAAGTTTTATAGAAATCATAAAGCTTGGGAGAGGTTTTCAAACCCAAGCAGTTCTAGAGCTCTTTTTTTTCCATACCTTTTGGACAAACATCTGTCATTTGAAATCACTTTGCGGGGACATCTTCTTTGTCTTTATTGTTATTTATTACAGCATATAATATTTGTCACTCTGGTCCTCTCACCAGTCATTTTGTGTTTCTTCCCTTGGTAGTTGTCATAAGAATTACTAACTCAGAGCCAGAAGACACAGGGTCTAGTCCTGGCTCTGCCTCCAACTAGCAGGCATCTCAAGTAAGCGGGAGAGATATAGATATTGTTCTGCCAACCTCATAGTATAGTAGGGAAGGTCAATTGAGAGAATGCATGTGAATGTGCCCTGTTACCAGAAACCTACAAAATTAAATAAGATTGTTTTCCTAGTTTTCCATCCACTAGAGCTCTTGGTGCCTAAGTGGTTGGAAACCTGTGAATGAACACCTAAAAGATGTTAAAGTGGTTGTAGTTTTCAGCAGGAAGGTTAGCGACCAGGCAGATGGGGATCAGAGCCAAAATGGGAATTGACCCAACTGCCAGATCCCATGGCCTGCTGTGGTCCTCAAAGGGGATGAGTCTCTCAGACCTTGTCTCTCACCGCTTGGGGCATCGCTTTGGGGGAGGCCATTTGGATTTACGGTCATGCTGCAGTTCTCTAAAGAAGAACCCCCCGGTGCTGCCGGTCACCATGGGCAGTGAGGCATGGAATCCGATTACCCTTATCGTTATTTTAGCTTGCATGCCTACAGATGTTACTAATGGTCATAAAATTATTCAGCCCTTTTTAAAATGCAAACGGCAGTAGTTCAGTTACTGAAGCCTTTTGGAAATGACTTTTACTGGTTGATTTTCATAGCTACAAACTCGTATTCTTACCTGACGACATGCATGTTTTTGTAATCACTTCTGTATTTGCTCTTTTATTTATTTTCCAGTGTGCCTGTCACTTTGTATATATCAGCTCCTTTAGTCCTCACAACACTGTCAAGTTGGTGAGATTACTTCTGTTTTAGAGATTAAGAAACTGAGGTTTAGAGGATTAAGTAACCATTGCTTGCAGTGTTGAGAAGGAAAGAAGACTAACTATCAGTATATTTCATGCTAATGTCATATATAGTGCTTTCAAGAGTTACCTACTAAGTATTGAGGTTGGATGTGGTGAATTTAGCAGGACCTGTGATTTTTTTTTTTTAATCTATGCAGTTAAGAATGGTAAACAGAAATGGAGGAGTGGGGCACAGTATTTTGACTAAAGCAGAATATGTAATTGGAACTAAGTCATTTTATTTCTTGATTCAAAGAAATTCTTCATTTTATGTCGCATTTGATTGCTTCCCAGTATGTTTTTTGTCTCAACAGCATTAAGGCATCCATTTACCCCCAAATTGCTTTCTTAAACACCCTTATGCAAAATGGGCTTGGAAACTAATCTAAGGTTTTGCATGCAATATGGTGGACCAAGAGATTCAGAGGCAACTTTTCTTGTCAAATTTTAACAAAAATCCTCTCAAATGTTGCATATCTGAGCAGAGATTATTGGACAAATGCCTTCACATATTTCATTGTGTGATAAATGCTCTATTAGAAGTCTTCAAGTATTCTTATGTAAAAATTGTAAATGATCTCAAACAATACAAAAACACATTTAGTCTCTCTGCAGTCAGTATTTAATTGTATGTATTTCTAATTTAAAACCAAATATGAGTGTCTTCGCAGAAGCCCTGGACTGTCATCCACTGGTCTGTTAGTTTCTACTGTCCAGTGGCAGAGTGTAGTAAAAACTGGAAAGGTAGACCTTTTCACCGGAAATCACATTCCTTGAAGTGGGAGCAGATTCCCTTCAATTTACCCCTGACTTGATGACTAGTCCCTAAGGTTAGCAAGCGCTCACCTTTGCCACTTAGATCAGTGATGCTAGGGTGGGTTTTGTAGCATAACTAAACAGCAAAGTTTAATTCAACACTGAAGCTTGAATGAAAACAATTAGTTTGGTGTGATGTGTTTCCCAGAACACAGTGCACCATGGGGGAGGGTCTTGGACTATCCACAACGCACAGCTACCTGTTAAAAAAAGACAAAAATCTCCCTGAGGTCTGGTTGCGAATGTATACAGGGGCATATAGCGAGAAGTATAACATGACAGACTTAGCTTTAGGTGAGAGGCGGGTGGGAGGAATAGAATTCTCAAGTTAAAGTTAGCCAGGCAGGTGAAGATGAGTAAAGTACTTTAGTGAAAAACAATTCAATCATTTATTTATTTATTTATTTTAACATCTTTATTGCAGTATAATTGCTTTACAATGTTGTGTTAGTTTCTGCTGTATAACAAAGTGAATCAGCTATATGTATACATATATCCCCATATCCCCTCCCTCTTGCATCTCCCTCCCTCCCACCTTCCCTATCCCACCCCTCTAGGTGGTCACAAAGCACGGAGCTGATCTCCCTGTGCTATGCGGCTGCTTCCCACTAGCTATCTACCTTACGTTTGGTAGTGTATATATGTCCATGCTACTCTCTCACTTCGTCCCAGCTTCCCCTTCCCCCTCCCTAATCACTTATGTTTTCAACCAGCTCCTACTACATGCCAGGTAAGTTCTAGGTGCTAAGTTCTAGGTGCTGGGAATACAAGAGTGAACAAGATAGTGTAACCCCTGGACTTGGGTAGCTGACCTTCTGGTTGGGATTCCTCAGTCGGTACAAGCAGTCAGAACCTAAGTTCTGCAGAGCTTTGTGAAAGCCCAAGGTCATCTACATTTAATTGATTAAAGTAATAACAGAGTGGCGAATCCCCCCAAACTTTTGTTTCCATCTTTGAACTTTTCTGTTTTCCAAATCCCCATGTGAACCTCCCTTACTCTTTTTTTTTTTTTTTTTTTTTTTTGCGGTATGCGGGCCTCTCACTGCTGCGGCCTCTCCCGTTGCGGAGCACAGGCTCCGGACGCGCAGGCTCAGCGGCCATGGCTCACGGGCCCAGCCGCTGCGCGGCACGTGGGATCCTCTCCCTGACTCTTACAATCAAAACAGAGCAAAGGGGCTTCCCTGGTGGTGCAGTGGTTGAGAGTCCGCCTGCCGATGCGGGGGACGCGGGTTCGTGCCCTGGCCCGGGAGGATCCCACGTGCCGCGCAGCGCCTGGGCCCGTGAGCCATGGCCGCTGAGCCTGCGCGTCCGGAGCCTGTGCTCCGCAACGGGAGAGGCCGCAGCAGTGAGAGGCCCGCATACAGCAAAAAAAACAAAACAACAACAACAAAAAAAAAACAGAGCAAAGGACCCTCTCACCAGCTGGGGGTTCTGCTGTGACCACCATAACGACCACTCTGGTTTGTTTTCAGTACCAAAAGGAAACAAAAAAGAATAACATCTTTACCCCCAGTTTCAGTTCCTTGTTCTTCCACATGACTGTGACCATTCCTATTGTTTCATTTTGTAATTGTGCAGGATGCCTTCAGAACATCCATCCATATTTCACAGACA
This sequence comes from Delphinus delphis, assembly GCF_949987515.2. Taxonomy (NCBI): domain Eukaryota; kingdom Metazoa; phylum Chordata; class Mammalia; order Artiodactyla; family Delphinidae; genus Delphinus; species Delphinus delphis. Next base: position 23,974,117 of record NC_082684.1, on the reverse strand, counting down.
GCAGAGTTGCTAGAGGCGTCCACATAGCACTAACCGACAGAAAAGAAAGACAAAAACCAAAATCAACCAAATGAAAACCCAGCCTCCCCAGAGACAGACCACACCACTTCCAGTATACTTTTCAAGCCTATAGACCATCAGGTCTGCACATTGACCCAGAGCTTCCCCTCCCCGACCCCAGGCATTTGCAGAATCAACCCCTGTGGTGACAATATCAGCGCAAAGTAGGTTTTTTCCCTCCACTTAACTGAACGCTCCAGGAAACAGAATGGAACCACATGTTTCCCTTTGATTCACACCCAAACACTGCAAAACACAGAGTGTGTACTTCCTCCTTCAAGCTGTGTGTGTGCGTTAAGCACATGCAAACATTGGATTGAAATGCAGACACATAAGACAGCTCTGGAGAAAACCATAGAAGTCTTTTTCTTCCCTTTCTCTAAATCTCCATCTTTGATTTGAGCTAGATCTTTGCAGAGATTCAAAGAATATTGTTTTACAAGGATTCTCCAAAGAGCAGTTCAGTGTGTTTCATCCAGAATTGAGTATTCACCATATCATAGCAGATCCCCTTTCAGAACTGGGAACTTACCCTTAGCTCTCTCCTTATAAATTACTATTCATTTCTGATAAAGAGAACTGAGAAACACCCACTTTATATGATTTACATGAAAGAACATAGAAGGCACATTAGGTAAGTTTTCCTGTGTTTCCACAAATTGCTTCTTTGTTAAAAGTGAGTGTTTGGTTTAAGTAGTATATTAACAAAGAATTCTCCTCTGGTATAAACCCCAACTGAAGCAGGAAGACCAAACTTCTCTTTGAGGCATGCAGATTGAGCTCTCATGTCTCTCTCCAAGAGAATAGTTGACATCGCAGAATAGTGAGAGCTGACTACAAATTCTGTGCATGTGGTTGTACGTGACATGAGCTGGTCAGAAGGTTTTGTGTGATATCTCACTGCCGCAGAGGCCAACATCAAAGAATTGAGACCAAACATTTCACCCGGCAGGACAAGAGTGAGTGTGTGTGTGTGTGTGTGTGTGTGTGTGTGTGTGTTTTAAAGCCTAAACAGAACAACACTGTTCTGTGAACTCCAATTGGGCTGCTAGCCACCTAGAGTCCCCCAGTAACCTTGGACTTAGAGTTGCTAGATTTGGGAAAGCTAGTCTTCTTTTTCACACAGCACCTTCTGGAAACAGACTCCCATGGAGTCACTGTGGGTGTCTGTAAGAAGCCATGGTTCTGTTCCCTTCTGCCTTCAGGGTGGTTGAAGATTTGATTGCCTCTGAGAGGGACTTTCTGCCATTCACGATGACTGACAGCGAGGCTGGAGCCAATTGTGCCCTCTTCGCTGGTCAGGAACCAGGTCAGCACACTAGACTCCTGAGCGTGTGCGGGGCAGCTGCGTGCGGGCATCTAAAATGGAGCTGCTGCAGTTGCCCCAGCACCTCTTTCCTTTCTGTGTTCACTGACCGGAAGGACAAGAATGAAGCCGCTTCTTCCTTGGCTGTCCCTGGTGTTTGGCATCAGTACACAAACAAGCCCACTTCCTCCACTTAGTTCCAACTTGCTGGTCCTGGTTCCTAATCTCAGAGACCAGGCTGTCCCTCATCTTCACCATGTGGGGTTTAGAGAATGTGCCCAGCTAGTGCCCCTTGAGCATCATCCAGTACACAAATATATTTTAATTTTCGGATAATTCATATGCAACTTGAGATTTCCAGTTTCTTTTAAAACTATTGGAAGTTTCAGCTGCGTGAGGCCACTGTTCCTGTGCGGCGTGGGTCAGCTGGGGATGAGGAACCTGCTGCCAGTTCTATGACACGGCGTTTCCAGCCACCCGAGGCGCCACCCTCTCTCTGTCACACACATCCCCAGCTTCCTCATCCCTTCCCTGGCCTGCCCCACGCCTGCAGACACCTGATCTTGCGATTCCTCTCACACAGAAGTGTGTTAACAGTTTTAAGTCGTACCTTCGAGTCTTATGCATACATGGTGCTCTCAAACATTTCCACAGACACAGCTATTTTAAATATTTACTTTAGAAGAGCTTAAAAGTTGATTTTTATGTTACTGTCCTAAGGGTACATATTTGCCTACTCAGAAATATTTGGGGCTCATATATTCATATATTTCATGTATATAATCTGTTCTTTAGCATAACACATTCAATGATTTTAACTCAGTGGTTCACCTTACCTGTGCTCTTTGAAGAACCTTCACATTGAACACAGAATGGTAATTTGTAGATGAAGATTTTATTAATTTTCCTGGGAAAAGTTGGGTGTCATTCCTAAAATATGACATTATATATAACATGCATAAAATAACATATTTTCCTATGTTTCAATTCATAATTTTACAATATCAGTGTGTCAGGGTTTTCTTGACTCTTCACAGAAATTGTCTTCACACAGATCTCTGATTAGTTGGCCTTCTCTGAAGGGGGCTGCCTTTCAGGGGCATATCTTTCTGAGAGCTCTGAATTCTGACAGGAGGGAGAGGTGACACATGACTGAGGAACACAATTGTTAGACCCCTTTCCTTACTCAGGGGCTTCGGCTGTCTGTATCAGAATGCTTCACCTACTTCCTCTGGGATTGCTTTTCCTGTTCCATTCCTCACATAGTCAAGAATCTCTTTTCCCCCCTACTCCTGACAATTTTACCTAAGCATTTTCTTCCATTGTTTTAGGCCATTGCTCCCAGTCATATCACCTTCTGAGACTGTGAATAATTTTTTCCCTTCAATTATATTGTTACCTTGCAGGTATTTATAGGCTACGATCTTGTCCCCTGGAGTCATTGCTTTGCTAGACTTCATAAATTTAGCTCTCACCACCTCTCTTCCTATGTTTTATCTTCTAGCCTTTACAGCGCTCCTTTTTTTTTTTTTTGAGTCTATCTTTATAGCTTCTATACTATTTCAATATTCTTCCCAAACTAGAGAGGTCAGAATAGCACATCATATCCCAGGTATTACTGTGAATATTTGATTTTAGGGAGGGAAATCAAGAGGGGGAGGATTACTTCAAAACTGAACTTAATCTATTTTGTGACGCAGAAAAATAGACAAAATGGTAGAGAAATCTACCAGGGCAACGTTTCCATATATTTTAACATACTATTAGAATAATCCTGGAAACTTAAGGGAAAATGATGATTTTTCTGAGAGAAAATGGCTTGCTCCCATTAGATATTTGTACCTGTCCTTTAGAGTAAGATATTCTTTAAAAATCCAGGCTTCAAATATGATTGTGTAGGGCTTCCCTGGTGGCGCCGTGGTTGAGAGTCCACCTGCCACTGCAGGGGACACGGGTTCATGCCCCAGTCCGGGAGGATCCCACATGCCGCGGAGCAGCTGGGCCCGTGAGCCATGGCCACTGAGCCTGTGTGTCCGGAGCCTGTGCTCCGCAACGGGAGAGGCCACAACAGTGAGAGGCCCGCGTACCACAAAAAAAAAAAAATATATATATATATATATATATATGATTGTATAATAAGATGGGTTTCTTTCCGCATAGCACGTGAGCTTTTAAACCAATATTATCATTAACATTATTATTATTGTTATGAATATTATTATTCCTGTCTCTGTGTTTTAAATTTAAGAAACAGCATTACGCATTTAATTTTAGGAAGAAAAATCAAATTGCAACATGAACCACTTTGGTACTAGCTTTAAGTTCTAGTTCACGTCTGCCAGCATTGGAAGCATTTCTTCAATGTGGCAAATTGGGTATAGCCTCCAGGGAACCCTGCAAGGAACAGAGGCTGGCTGGCTCCCTAGTACCATCGTCTGCAAACGTTTTTGATTGTCCCACATGCAAGGCAAAAAACAAAACAAAACATGCACAACTTATAAGTGTGTTTATGTATGATGTAATGTGCATATGTGCTAATATGTTGTTTATATCATAAAACATACAGAAACGTCAGAAGTTTGTACAGATAAGATTTGATAAATAGATGGGAGAAAACCAGTATTTTCTCCCATCACCCTGGTGAACCAACCTTGGCACCTCCTGGGGATGCTCCCCCGCACTTTGGAGATCACTGCTCTGGTGGGATCTCTATGCTGAGCAGGTCCCCACAGGAACCCAGAACGAGCAGTTAAATGCTGGAGAGCAGCTGAGAGAACCTGTCATTCAAACACTCATTTTTGAGATGAAGATATGGAGACCCAGAGACTTACCTACCTATGGTCACAGAGTTGGTTAATGAGAAAGCTGGGTATAAAACACAAGCCTCGTAATTCCCAGATTGCAATGCGCAAGGAAAAGACGAGTTGTTCTGTTTCAGCTGGAGTTTGAGGAAAGTGGGGACTGAGCTCCTGGGCGATGGAGAAGGGGAGGGTGAGTCAGTAGGTTGTGTGAACGGTGAAGCACTGTTTGCCTGAGAGACCTCTGCTCACTCACACTCCCTTCTTTTAAGCCCTCTTCACAGGTTCTCTCTCTCTCTCTCTCTCTCTCTCTCTCTCTCCAACTTCCAATCCAAAGCTTCTGATTAATGGCAGACCTCTTTAACAAGAGCACACACTCAGGAGCCAGACATACTGAGTCCAGATCCTAACTCTGTTCCTTAACAGCATCACATAATAACTCTGTGACTTCAACCAAGTGACCTAACTTCTCTATGCCTCAGTTTCCTCACCTGTTGCAACTGTTGATAATAAAGTTCATATGGGTTGATATGGGTGTTAAATTAGATGATACCTGTAAAGCCGTTGCATGCTGCCTGGCCCCATCCTAAGGGTCTTTTCAATGTTAGCCGTTACTATTGTTATCGTCTTACTAATCATTCCTGCCAAAAATGTAAAGCGCTTTACCCCACATGGTTGCATTTCATTTTGTAGCATGACCTCATGTTACACAGAGAAAAGCATTTTCCTCCCCATTTCACAAACACGTACACTGAGGCCCATGTATATGCTGACAGCCAAAACCAGCCCCGAATCCCCGGACAGACCCCCAACCCAGTGTTCCGTACCACAGTGCATTTCCTTTCAAGATGAAAACGGTGACTCGAAACCCCGTTCAGCAGAACAGGAACACAGACTCCACTGTTTCGTTTTCTGCTCATCTCCCAAGGCATCTCCTCTCTGTGTATGGAGGGGTGCGGCGCTGTCCCCCAGAAGTCTACCAGCCTGAGGATAAGGGCACAGGGAGGCCTGAGGGTTCAAGGGGTATCTGATCATCCGTCTGAACTCTCTGCTGTGTGAGAGCCTGTGTTACAACCTTAATCGCTTCCTTACATAACGAGCTTTCTCCGCCCCCTCGGAGTGTTTCCATTTTCTCCAGCTTTCAGTAACAGGGAGTGTTATTAAATGATAAGGGGGTTTGCTGTCTGGTTGTATATTGTGAGAGGCTGAGAAACAGTGAGTGTTGTGACACTTCAGAGGGCATGTGAGTGCTGATTATGGGCACCCCGTATCAGAGACAGATCACGTGACAGGGCTGCATCCGGAACACTGCCCCCCGTCCCCAAAGGGTTATTAATGGGCCTTCATACCTGGGAGGACAGGTTATGCTGTTTGGGTAAGGCGATAACTAGAGATGCATCACTTATCACAAGCAGGGCCCTGGCACCTGGGGTTGGCAACTCTGTTCCTTGTATGAGGCAGGCTCCGAGCTCCAGAGACAAAAGGAAAGTGGAACTTGTTATGGTGACCTTACCTGAAAAAGGCCGTCTCACACTGTCACCCTTGGGCATTGATTGGCAATTGATATTGAATAGAGAAAGAGAGCCCGGGGCTGAGGCGCAGAAGATCTGAATTTTATACCTAGTTTTGCCACCAGGGAGCCATAGGGTCTTGAGGAAGAGTCACTTATCTTGTGACAATAAGTTTTTTGATATGAGAAAATGGGGACTATATATCTCCTACTTATCTCAAGAAGATACAACTCAGAGATTATCTCTGTCAAGGTAGTGGGGTGGAGACAAGGGTGCATATGTGTTTTGGGGATAAAGGAGACATAAGATGTTTTCAGGCAGAAGGGAAGGGGCCAGTACAAAGGCAGAGATTGCCAATGCATTAGAGAAGAGGTGAGCAAAATTGACCAGCCTGGGGCTGGAGAAGGCAGGAAAGGGTGAGAGAAAAATCAAGGTAGAGCATTTAATTTTGATCACCCTTCCTGTGGAGCAAAGAAGAGAGCAGGGGTTGGGTAATTGCACCAAAACTCTGAGAAGACTAGGATAGTCAAGCAAGCCCACGTCTGATATTCTTAAGCTCCCTAGTGAATAAAAAATGTAAGGTCATTGGCTGCAAGCAACAGGAGCAAAGGTAGATTAAGAGACTTGAAGAAAGTGTAGCACCTTTGGAATGGCCTCTTTGGGGGTTGTCAAAGGAAGTCAACAAAGCATCTTTTCAACAATGTCTTGATCTCAGAGTCAGACAACTTAGGTTTTGAGCCTTCCTTTATCTTTTCCTCCTGGATAGTCCTAAGCAGTCACCTGTCACTTCCCCATCTATACTTTAAGGTTATAATCTATACCTTGCACACTTGTTACGAAATTTAAATGTGATCCCATGTGCACAACACCATGCTTGACACAGAAAAGCTCCTCATTATTTTAGGAAAGTAGACATGATGGGAGAGAATGCATAGAACATCCAGGGTGGCTAAATAAGACTGTCCAATTCAGAATCTGGGTTGTGTTGGCCTATCTGCTTGTACCAGGATTAAATAATATTCTTTAGAGGTGTGTACACGCTTTCTTTTCAGAGGCTTGTCTTCAGCTCCAGGGCTGTTCAAGTCTCACATTGCTCCTTTCACACGTTTCTACCTGCTCGTGGCCTTACATTATGGACTGGATAGACGAAGCAGCTCTCTGTTGGAGGGCAGTGTATTGCATGTCCTGTGCTCCTGGGCCAGCGGCCCATCAATACAACCAGGTGAGCCTCCAGCCACACCCCTCTTGGCTGAGAAGGAAAAATTATTTTCTGAGTTTTGCATAGGTAGGCCAGGTAATTTAGCATCTGCACTGGTATTGAACCACTTACCATAGGAACATGGCTCATTTTCCTCAGAGGATAAGCCAAGAATAATTGTGAAGGGCCCCCTTTTAGAGTTACCGTTTTTTTGAGCCCCTTTAAGATTTCCTCTTTATTGCATTTTACGTGATTAGTATAGATAATCATAAATGTGAACATCCACTCCAGCTGGAATGTAGGTAAAAATTAACCTGAGGAAGGAAAAAGACCCTACGCAAGAAGCAATTAGACACCCCTTCAAATATCTAATAATTTCCTTTTCGTGAGAAAGCCCCAAGTGAGGCACGACCCAACTCATAGGAGTAAAAAATAAAGTCCTTCAAAGGGAGTGGCTATTTTCTTATAAAAATGCCCGCTATTTATAAAGCATCGACTGAGTGCAGGGATGTATATGTATATGAGTGTACATGTCTGCTTTTATTTTGTTTTTCCCGTAATCCCCTCAATGACCTCAAAGGTGGGAACTATTGTCCTCATTTTGCAGTTGACGATCCAAAATTCAGAGAGGTTAAGTGACTTGCCGACGTTCCTGCCGCTTGCAAGCAGCTGAGACCAGAGTTAAATCCAGGTGTACCTAGAGCCAAAGCCCAGGTTCTTTCTCCTTCCTGGACTTCCTGGATTTCCTAATGCCTTCACAATCTGTTCCTTGAATCACTCAGCCTCCACGTTCTTCTGTTTATGGCCACTCACGTCATATTGGCTGTTAGAGTGGAAGGAGATACGCTGAAACCAAGAGATTGTTTTCTCGTCTTTTCCACTCATGGACCTGAATGGATCCTACCTTTACTAACAAGAGAGAAAGCCAGTCACAAGCCTTTAGGGAAACCATTGGTGCTTACTTGGCAAAATGTTGAGAATTATATACTGCTAGCAGAACCCTCAAAATTTTGCCAAGGAAGCATTGTATATACTGTTAAGGTATGGCTTTTCTCACCTTAAAAAGGTGGGGAGAGGCATGAATCTATCTCCAGATGCCGATTAGCATGATAGACAAGTGGCAAAATTTTCTGCAGAATAGGTAATTTAGAGGCAGGGTAATCTCTTTTCTCCTAATAGTAAATTCAGTTAGGGAGTTTATGTGAGCACTAAGAAGAAACACTCATTGTGTTCAAATATTACTTCTGACAAAATTTTATCATTTTAAGATTATGGATGTCTCTATTTCTGGACACAGTCAATCGTCTGGTAGACATAACCCACTGGCAATTATAGACCATAATAACTGTGACCCAGACCAGTGATGAGTGAGCCTCTGCCTGTGTTCTCATAGATGAATTCCTGGAACTTGTTAGTGTACCTACTGAGCTACAGAGCCCACATCAGGAAGGCACCACTTTTCTGCTACTTTTAAACTGGTTTATCTGACTCGAAAGAGTATGACTCGCAAGAGTAGCCAGAATTCTAAGCTCCTAAGTTCCTCTGTACCTGAGTTCTAAAAGAATCAATGAAAATTGCAGTTTAATGTTAATATTGAGTTAATCTTGACATTGAGAAAAATAGTTGGTCAGCTAGAAAAATCACCCTAAATGTAATTTTATGCCTCAGTAAATCAAGAAAAAAAATTTGAATTTGTCAGTAGGTCCTCATTCTCCAATGCTGACGCTCTTTTCAGAGATTCAGCTTTAATGCTAATCTGTCATTTTCTAGAATATATTTACCAATGAAACTTTCAAAGAATCTTACTGGTGTAGTGAATTATGTAAAGTTTTATAAGATTATGTCTGGCTTTCTGTGGTCAGCTACTGCTGACACATTTTTATCAATCATACATGGGAAGTACTATGGAATAGTAAATTCTACTATTAGTAATCTATCTACTAATAGTAAATTCTACTATTCCATTCTATTATTCACTGAATAATCTCATGTGTTTCCTCCCAAAGAGTGTACTTTCAATTTTGAAGACTTGTTGGCTAGTAAGTGTTTTGGGTCTTAAATGGGGCTAAGTGAAGAAATGTCAAACACATGCACAACACAAACACCAAAGTATTTCCCTTCCCAAGTGAAATGCCCATGTGAGACAACTCAATGTGATAGTGAACTTGACCAGTGGTGGGTGCCAGCAGATCAGGAGTGGACAGTAATTCATGTGGTGACACGGAGGTTGGCATTGTAAGGATCTTTAAATTCCAGAACTAAATGGATGATCCACTGGGAGGCAATGTTCAGACAGATCAATACTCTACAAAAAGATAATTGCTTTTCTTGGTGAATCCTAGGCTTTAGGGAAATTGAGAGAGATTTCTTTCTTTTTGTCTGTCTCAAAAAAGTAATTAATGAGTACAACAGACAATTCAAGGCAAGAGAATAGAATCTGAAAGCTTGCAAGCTGTATAGTCAGAATGGATTTAGAGATTTACAGAAGGGCTTTAGCCCAGAACATTGTCTACAGAAGTGGACAGAGTGACTGTAGTGACAATGTCTCCTTGAGAGATGCATGCTGAAATCTTCTATTAGGCAAGCATCCAAAAACATTTGAGCAAATGAGGTATTTCTTCCAGCAGAGTGGTATGGATAGAAGAGAGTCAAATATTTAGAATAAAATAGGAATTTAAGTTGTCCTAAAGCTAATTTACAAATGAAGCCTGAAATACTTTCCATCATGGGATAGAAGTGTGGATTTTACTCCAACTATGATCTATCTCGCTCTCTTGGACTCTAAAGTGCCTACCCTGTCCATCAATAATACATTGGAGGGCTTCCCTGGTGGCGCAGTGGTTGAGAGTCCACCTGCTGATGCAGGGGACACGGGTTCGTGCCCCGGTCCGGGAAGATCCCACATGCCGCGGAGCGGCTGGGCCCGTGAGCCATGGCCGCTGAGCCTGCGCGTCCGGAGCCTGTGCTCCGTCCGCAACGGGAGAGACCACAACAGTGAGAGGCCTGCGTACCGAAAAAAAAAAAAAAAATATATATATATATATATATATATAATAATAATACATTGGAAAATGGTTTAGGTAATAAACTCAGATCCTCTTCCTTCCTTTAAATCTCTAATGGAATTTGGCTAGACAGAATATATCATTACTAAGTTTGAAATTATAATGTGAGTGTTAGTATTGTGTTTGAACAGAATTTTTCACAAGGTTCTCTATTAGTTAAAAAAGAAAATTTCTGCTTTATATTGAATGATAAAAGCTGGTCATGCTAGAGACAGTGTCTAAGTGTCATAATTTGCTTTCCTACCCAATTCCTTCTACTGTACTGCATGCTCCTTAAAGACAGGGTCCTGGTCTTATCCATCCTTGTACATACAGTAGGTTCTCAATAAATGTTTCTTGAATGAATGCACTGAAAGTGTAATCTAATTGCAAACTAAACAAGTATGTGTCAAATGTATTCTTGATGCATGACACTAATTCTACTAGTTTTGTTTTGTTTTTGTTTTGAGATTTGAGCCTGAAATGATTTACCTAAAAATATAGATCATTAAAACAAAACTAAATCCTGTTTTTACAACATCAAGAGATCTGTGTCCTGACATAAAAAATGAATAATCACTCTCTTCCTCTAATGGATTTGGCCATTTGCATTAACCTCCTATTTCATCTGAGAAATGGTTACATTTAGGGGTCAGGAACTCTGGGGAGAATATTTCTATTCTGTCAAAATTTCAAATAATCTCCCAGAGACTTGAAAACTGGTTATATCTAGAGAGCAACTGAAGGGAGAAGTGAGTTTCATTTTCCTCAAGTGTGATCATCCTCTAAAGGCATCTTTCCTAGGTCAGAGGCAAGTCAGAGAACATCATTAAGATGGATCTTTTATGAAAGGGACCAATAAGACTAATCTTTGAAAGAAGTAGATAGGATAGAGTCAAATATTTAGCAAAATCAGGAATTGAAGTTGTCACTTTGGGGAAGGACAGACTGAAATACACTTCACCTACAAATAATTTCTTAAGACTTTTTATTTTGAAATAAGTTTAGATTTACAGAAAAGTTGCAAAGATTTTGTACAGAGTTCCTTTATACCCTTCACCCAGCTTCCCCTAATGTTAACATACTACATAACCAGGATACCTTTATCGAAACTAAGAAATTACCAACTAATGTTGTTTTTATGTTCCAGGATCCAATCTAGGATACCACATTTCTTTGTTCTTCTTCCCTCCTTAGTTTCTTCCAATCTGTGACAGTCCACAAATACTTCTTAATTGAAAAAATTGTCTAAAAGTGTATTTGTTAGATTAATACAATCCTTCCTACCTTTTCTTTCTCTACTGAACTTGGGCATCAGTTACTTCCTTGGCTGTTAATTCTAACTTATGCATTGAATATTTTGCCATTGCGCATGACTATAAATGTATTAACGTGGCCATATGTTGGAGATGTGTATCACAATCAGATCCACAGAGAATACAAAAGCACTCTTCTAGCTTCACCAAACTACCCTTTCTTTAATCATTAGGACATTGTATAGAATGGTTGTTTAGACCACAGACCCAAGAGCTTGACCGGCCAGATTTGAATCCTCACTCTAGTTGTATGACATTAAGCAAGTCACTTAATCTCTCCATACCTCAGTTTTTGCATTTATAAGATGAGGGTCATAGCAGATTAAAATGAATAAATGTACAAAAGGCGCTTCAAACAGTTAATGGACACGTGGTAAGTGCTATATTAGCTCTTATTATAGTTATTATTGACCATAAAAAAGTGAGTAAAGAAAATCAGCACAGGGTAGTAGAATGATTCTTGGATTCTGCATCCGAATGCCTAACATCTTGGCTCCATACTTTCTAGATGGGAAGGTTCTTTGTATTCTGTAGTACAGAGATAATAGTACCTTTCTATGTTTATCAAGGAGTTACTTTAAGGATCAGATGAGATAAGGCATGAGAAAGGGCTTATAAAGTGTAAAATGCAAACCTGAGCAATAATGATATGTAGAATTTGGAGGGGGGAGGGGAGAGGGGCGGGGTGAGGTCAGAACAGAAGAGCCCTGGGGGGGCCTCACCACATAGTCTGGTCCTGACAGTGGCAGAAGCTGTGTGGGTTTATGGGAGTGCTTTGTGTTGGTCATAAGCATTGGGTAGTTCAGGTATATTTGTCCCTCTGCTGGACCAAATAGTATAGGTATGGAAGACAAAGCTACCTGGAAAAGAGAACAATACAGGTGTTACCTCTTTATAGCCTCAATGGGAAATGTTCCAGGCACTTCTGTTGATACTCACAGAGGACAGAGATAAGGGGACAAGGTGGGCTTGGGGACTTGGTGAGTTAAGTGTTAATCTAAACTCCTTTCCATGTCGCCATTGTTTATTTCAGTTATGGCCACAAAAGAACTTTTAGAAGAAGCTATGCCTTGCTTTTTCTCTAAGTAGCATACTGCCAGCTCGGGCCTAGTGCTCTGAGAATCTGCAAGCTGACTCAGTGGCCGAGGAACATTCTTGAGAACAGAGGGCCAGGGTGTGGAGCATATTGGGGCTGCCAAGGCCAGACTTGCCATTGATTTTCTGCTTTGTTACCAAGCAACTGAGATTTCTCCCACTATAGAAAAAGACAAACCACCATCCCTTCAAAGGGAAATATGTTGAAAAGGAATAGAATGGGCACTTAACTTCACTTATCCCTTACAAACAAGGATGGTATGCTGAGGCAGAATTAAAGTAAGGCTTTCAATGCAGGAGCAGGCAGATGGGGCAGCTGCAGCTGGGGATTTTTGTGTGTGTGTGTGTGTGTGTGTGTGTGTGTGTGTTTCTAAATAGAAACTATACCCCTTCTAGCTATCTAGAATTATTATAATTAATAATAAACATAAGGGACCCTCAGAAGACCCAGCACGCCTGTCAAGAATGTATATCAAGGGGCAAATTGTATGAAAAATAGCTGACATTCATTGAGTGGTTATTATATACCAGACACTGTTCTAAGCATTTTACACAGGGTTAATCCTTAGAACCCTGTGAAGTAGGACTGATTATTAGTACTGTTTTGTAGATGAGAAAACTGAAGCACCTAGTAGATACAAAAATTGCCCAGGGCTTCCCTGGTGGCGCAGTGGTTGAGAGTCCGCCTGCCGATGCAGGGGACACGGGTTCGTGCCCTGGTCCGGGAAGATCCCACATGCCGCGGAGCGGCTGGGCCCGTGAGCCACGGCCGCTGAGCCTGCACGTCCGGAGCCTGTGCTCCTCAACAGGAGAGGCCACAACAGTGAGAGGCCCGCATACCGCAAAAAAAAAAATTGCCCAAAGTTGCACAGATTGTAATTCAGAGTACTTTTTCAAAAACTTATTTAAATAACAGTATTTTTGATAATTAAGATAATTTAATAAAGACCTGTACAATGATAGCGTTATTCCATCCCACACAGTAATGAGGGTTGATAGTAGTCATTTTATCTTTAAAAGACATCATCTCCATCAATTAGTCAAATACTAAAATGAAAGGGATTAACTGTAAATTGAAATTTAAAATGCTTGAGGGAAAGCATTGAGCAGTGCTGGGGTTTTGTTACCTTGAAACCATCCCCATGATCCAGTGATCTGGGAGGAGGAGTGTTTATTTTGCTAGACACCAATTTGCAGAGTTTTCTACTGAAAAAAGAAAAGGAAAGGAAAAAATCAGATAATTATTCCCCATAAAAACCAGGTTACGACCTAATTATATGTCACACACACATAAACACAGGCAAGCCTGCTCACCCAGTTTCTAGTACAGTAAACAGCTATCTGATCTGGTCAAAATGTGGAGTACTCTAAAAATCTGATCTCTGGTGAAAGAGCTTCCCGATTGGATAACAACCAGGGATTCTGGATTTTCAAAGACCAAGATAGAACACAGTGTAATCGTTCTTGGTTATTCGGAAGGATGTTGCATTGCCTCAGGCCTGTCATTAGGAACATCGGAGATCATTGTGGGAATCTGGGAAAGTGCTGGTGAATAGGAAGCTCCAGTTCCAGAACACTGGATAAAACAGCCTTGGCTCTAATTACACTGTGTTTAGATTGATGGGCCTAATGAGCAGTGTTCCTTGAGCCAAATGTTGATTTTCAAATGAGTTAAAACTGGGGCTAAAAGTGTATGAGTAAATTTGTTTACTGGATTGACTGTGTGCCTCCAAGTAGAATTCAGATGATTCAACCAGCGTTTCTTAAGCACCAAACCGATGGCGGGCCCTGGGTGAGGTCCTGGAGACCCAGAAGTAGAGAAATCCTCAAGGAGTCACAGCCCGGTGAGAGGGAGGGGATTTTAACGATACTAACATGGCCATAATCATAGCAGGTGATATTTACTGGGCCCTGGCTAGGTGCCGGACACAGTTCTAAACACTCTGCCTGCATCAATTCATTTACCTACTTACCACCATAACCCCTTGAAGGAGGGACTATACCATAGTGAGAAGGAAGGCAGAGGAGGGCTAAGGAATTGGTCCAAGGTCATGCATGCGGTAAGTGGCAGAGCAGGTCTTAAACTTACAGGGTCTGATTCCAGAATTTGGGGCCTTCAGTCTGATCTTGGTATTCCAGAGAAAGGTTTCAATATAGTTAACTTTAAATGGAATGTTTCAGGCCAAGAAGAAGTATAATTAACCATGTTTGCCTATGCTGCTGGAGGTGATGAGATCAGACTATAATAATATTATCCTAACTCCCTTGTTCACTCTATTCCAGCCTTACTGGCCTCTGCCATTCTTCTAGCAGGTCAACCTTGTCCCTACTGCAGGGTCTTTGCCCTTGTTACCTTGCCCTGGACATCCCCTCCCACGTACCCTCTCATGGCTCCTTCACTCAGTCCTTTCCCACTTCTGCCCAAATGTTACCTTATTAATGAAGACTTCCCTAATCCATCCAGTTTTAGCGGCCCTTCTTCCCCCACCTTCCTGAAATCCCTACCCCCTTACCTTGCCTTACTTTCCTCCAGAGATTTTAACATCATCTGATATACTACATGTTTACTTGCCTTTGTTTGTTTATTTGCCTCCCCACCCTAGAATATACGTTCTAAGAAGTCAGTGATTTCTTTGTATTGTTTTTCACTGAATTCACAATTCCTAGAATAGTGCCTGATACATAGAGGTTCAATATATATTGTTTGATTTAACAAATTAAAAGACAGGAAGAAAGCATGTCAAAATGTTAAAATGGTTATATCTGAGTGTTGCAATTATGACTTAAAAAGAAAAGAATTCATTTACCAAATTTCCTATCATGAGTATATGTTACTTTTCTAATCAGGGAATGGTGAAAATTTGACTAAAGTGAAACAATTAATCACTAACTCATCTTAGAAACTTACTGACTTTATGTTATTATTTTATATTAGGTTTTTATAGAGTGAGATGCTATTATTGAGAGTTCCTTGGAAGTTTTCCCTGTAAAATGATCCTTCCTCTCCTGCTTCCTCCAGGCTCTGATTGCAGCCCTGACTGCTCACCTGAGTGGGAGGTTGATATATGGAACTATCTGTGTAAACAGCTTCCACTGGGATACCCAGGAGGCAACTGAAAAGCATCAAGTCCAAAATAGAACTCTTGATTCTCACCCTGCTCTTTACACAGTGACCCCCATCTCAGTAAATCCAACATGCACCCAGTCGTGCAAGCCAAAAACTTAGGATTCATACCTCCCTTTCCTAATGCCAATGTCAATTCCATCAGAAATCCTGTTGAATCTACTTCCAGAATATATCCCAAGTCAGACCACTTCTCCCTGCTGCCCACCATCACTGCTTCCCATTTAGCAGAAGCTCCTTGTAGCCACCTGAGCCTTCTCTAACCTGCATCTTTGCAGGTACTTTCTAACCGGTATCTGTTCTCACTCTTGCCTGACACCCACTCCCTACCAGTCTTTTCTTCTCGAAGTCAGAATAATATTTTAAATGTAATCAGCCGATGTTTCTCCCCCTGATTAAAATCCTCATGCAGCTTCGTATTGTGTCACCCATAAAACCTAAATGTATTACCATGGACTTGAAGATCCTACAGGATCTGACCCCTCAACCTCCCTAAGACCTCATCCTCTGCCACTGTCCTCTGCAGACACCACACTCAGGACTGTTAATCAAATGGTTTATTCCAGCGTAGGGCTTCCCCCTTGTCCTGAGACTTCTCCCCTTAGCACCAAGGCTGGCTCTTTTCATCATTTGGATCTCAGCTTAGACCTCCTCAGACTGATGTTTTTTGATCATCCTAACTTAGAAAGCTCCCCTCCCTTTCCCCACTAATCATTCTATCCCATGCCTCCTTGTTATTTCCTATAATTGTCTGTAATTATCTAGGTCACATGTTCACACATTTAATATCTGCCTTGCCCTGAAATGAGGGGATGGAATGGGACAGTGTAAATCACTGCTCTGACCTCAGCGCCCAAAATAGTGCCTGGCTCAGAGTAGATGCTTAATAAGTAGTCATTCAGTGAAAGAACAAAGGATTGAAAGAATGAATTTTTTTGTGGCATACATATAGAGATTAGAGATGATGACCAGTGCGATTCTCACAATCTGCCTTCCATTAAATTAGTGTCTTGGACACAAATCCCTAACCTTGGACACAAATACCAAAAAGAAAACTTGCTTCTAGGAACAAGGTAATGCCATTGGTTGATTAGTTCATTCATTCATTCATCATTCTTCACTTATGAGTTACTTACTATATATTAAAGACTTTCTCTACTGGCCTCCTGTATTTGGTATTCTGGCAGTTTTCTTAGCCGTGTGTGTGTGTGTGTGTGTGTGTGTGTGTGTGTGTGTGTGTGTGTGTGTCGGTGTATTGGAGGGAAAATCAAGTAAACAACTAATGCAATGCAAAAAGTGTGTTTTAGTAGCGGTTACGTGCCTAGACTTATATGCACATTGTTTTGAGAATGCAAAGAAAGGTGCTCCTGTTTCACTAACTGGAAAGTTAGATTATAAGCATTTATCTTCAGGTTATCAGAGATGGATTTCTCTTATGGTCAGCTTTCCTAAATCTGAATTTTAACAGACATTAGATCTGGAGGAAAAAAGCACAGGAATCAACAGAGACTAATGACCATTCATCCAAATAAAACAAATACCATTTGAACTGGACATGGGCCTCTGGTAGTCTGTGGCCTTCTCCTTCATCTTGAGCGAGGGAGGGCTAAACAGACTGGGCTGGCTACTGGGTAAGGGGGAGTGATGAATACTTTTCACTAGCCCAAGGGATAAAAAGCAAAATTAATTTCTATTCCAAAAAGATTTTTTTAAGGCCAGTTAAAATTATTGACTTCATGCAATTATAGGAAGCATTTCTGCAGCCTCTCCATAGATGATTAGAATAATTGCTGTCCTTTCATCTTTCTCATCTAACAACAGTCTCCTCTCCCCATGCCTCCCACTTCCCTTTGTGCCTTAGCATGCTGCCTGTATCTGCTCCTCTGAGAGAACAACAAGGCTCAGCATAATTGGGCCATTTCCCTGTCATACGGGTTTGCTTCTAAATCTTCCTCCTCTGGAGGTTGCAGTGAGGTCAATCATATGCAGTCAAAAGGCAGAGAAGATATTAAAAATACGCATATCCTAGCACTAAATATATACCACGTGTGAGCTTCACTTACAAAGGGAACTTCTCGTAATATACCTTAGACAAAGCCATTGGCAGTTTCCTGCACCTGCTGGCAATCACTAGCATAGCGTGACTGACATGATTTATGCTGGCCTTTTTTTTTTTTCATAAGTAGTAAGAGAGAGGGTTTCTGCTAACACAGTGTTTCTCATATTTGTCTGATCATAAGAATCAACTGTAGTACTTAATAAAAATATGCTCCAAACCTACTGAATCAAAGGTTTCAACGGGCCTAAGGATCTGTATATTTAATAGTCTAGGTGATCTGAGCAGCAGGCAAAGTTTGGGGAACCTGTTGTTAATAGTGGTATAGATACAGATATATATACCTGATGTTTCCAGGTGAGTGAGTGAGTGTGTGTGTGTGTGTGTGTGTGTGTGTGTGTATGAATGATGCTTTCTTGATTGGGGTAAGCTCTTTTTTTGATTAAACTTAAATGAAAATGTTCAAAGTATCTCCCACATTGAATGCACTCAGTGCTCACTGCCTTTACTATGAGGCAGTGAGATCCTTGTGGGATATTTTGTGTTGTGATGCAGATCTCTTTCTGTTTTATTATTAGTCTGAATGTTTGAGGCCAGCAGTACATATTACTCTTTGTCAATGTTATGACAATGTATGTTGACCTCATGACATTTGTCAACAAAGCTGCCTCACCAGCTACGCTCAGCCAACCTTTCTTCTGAAGCATTTGAAAGTTTCATATGGTGAAATCCACTCTGATAGAAGCTAAGAGAAAAAGTAACAGACTTCTAAAATATTACAGTTGGAAGGGCGATTGGAGGTCATCCATTTCCACCTGATAGCTATAAAAATAAAGAAACAGAGGCCACTGAGGGACTTGCCAAAGTCAACTGGTTAATTAGAGGGAGAATTTGGACTAAATCTCCTGATTCTAGGCCTAATATTCTCTACGATGACATTTACAGATTCCTGTAACCAATCATCCTTCTCTCTGAGCCTCAGTTTCCTCTTTAGAAAAAAGCATATGAGAGTGGATTAATGACTCTAAAACTGTGCTCTCTGAGACCCTGGTTTCAGTGGAAGTGCCCGGGGGTCCACCAGTGATGGGGGTGGAAGTGGGAGAGGGAGAGCAGGCCAGAAGGTGGGGTCAGACTTCCCCTTGTTCTGCTCTAGTCAGGTTGGTATATTGAAATTGCATTAAGAATTGGTTTGGAAAAACCAATTCTGATACATTACTTTTTCTCTAAAGTCGTAAGTGCACAGGTCTAGATGGCAATCTTCAAATACATATTTGATTCTATTATTTGTGGATTCTGAGAAAAGAGGTCTTTGAAAGCAAGGACTTGTCTTTGTCATTCCCCATAGAAACTGATTCTTGTGTATTCAGTGAGTGGTATTCATTCACCAACTCCAAGTGTGGCTTGGTCAGCTCAAGGAACTGACACTTTGAAAGTGAGAGAACAGTGGGAAAAGAAGCTATTTGGAGGCAGCCTATCTTAAAATTCTCTTTGAAAAGCCAAGCCAAAATATCCACTATTTTCTCCTAAAATGGAAAGATGACATCACTGCTTAGGAAGTAGTAGTATGCACGCTGTCCTCTTCTTTCCAAGTAGGTCCTGAGAGACGGCAGACCCTCAGAGTGAAGTATCTTTTGCCTTATCTGAGTCTACTCTGCATTTAGGGGGACTTTGGCACTCCTCTTTAGATACCTGAGAATAGTTAAAGCTCTAAGAAAGAGACCCTTTGTCCTTAAGTAGGAAAATGCAAGAGAAAGTGGGAGCAGTTTTTTGAAACAATCAATATCTAACATTAATCTAGGCCTTCTCCGTATTCCATGCTGCTGGCCTGAGTCCTCTTCTATTTTGATCAAGACTCCATTGAAAGACACCTGAGGATGTGTCTGCCTCCTTTTCCTTAATTTTGGTCTTTGTCATCTTACTCAAAAAGAGGCTAGATTTTTGTTTTCCTGCCCCGTTAAGATCACAGTCCTGGTTTTCATACCTTCTCTGTACCGTCCTTTTCACCTTTTCTTGCTTAACTCCTTTCATTGCAAGCTCTCCCATGCTATTCCTCCTTTGTCACCAAATTTTAGACTGACTGGCGTGTGGCCTATGAATGAATCAGGTGAGAGCGATTAAGTAAGCTGCTGGAGCTACCCCCTTCTTCTTTTCCCATCAGCAGTGATAAAAGAGACTACCCAGCCAAGGGACATGACATTTAGGGGTTCTGGTGGCTGGACAGTTCGGTTAAGTTTTCTTATTTGTAGTCTCAGCTCTTCAGAGTTTCAATGGTTGGGTTACCCCTTGACAGTGCACATATTTTGCTGTAACATTTGATGGCTGCTTATCTCTGATCTTTTCCTGTGTTTTATTACATCCAGTTAAATTTTTCCCCTTAGTTGACTTTTGTTTTACGTATCTTGTTTCTGGATGTGCAGAGTAGGGATAGGGGTTTCCGAAGGTAATGTATCCCCATTTGCCTGTGAATTAATTGATGACACCATTTGGGAGTAAATTCCAAAACCTTATCAGCACAATATAAATAGGATTTACAGGGCTTCTTGAAATAAATCCAGCAATCTGGCCTCCTCTCTCTGCATTCTCGCTGACCCCTTCTAACCTCCGTGTACAATGACCTTATTACCAGGCAAGCCAGCTAACCTCTTTCATACTTCTCTGCCTCTGCACATGCTGTTCCTTGGCCAGGAGTGCCTTTCACCTGGAAAATTTAGACTAGTCCTTTTAGGCCTAATGGAAATGTCATCGTCTCTGTCATGCCTTCCTGTGAGCAAAGTCAGATGTTCCACTTTCTGTTTTCCCATAGTACTTGTGACAGCTTCATGGCACTCTAGCCTATTCAGTTAGGAGATCTTCAAGGGGTAAACAAAGTTTTATTCCTCTGTGAATTCACAGTGTCTCACATGACTGGAACATAGGACATGTTTTTTTAGTAATTTTGGCTGAAAGAAGTGATGAATTAATCAATCTGCCTATTCCTCAGGACCTGAAACTTCTCAAGGGACCTGTCTTCTCCTTTGCTCCCCTTTTCTCTACTTTTTATTCAATCTATTAATAATAACAGTAATACTTTTTTTGTCCAGTGCAATCTTTTTCACTAGCGTGTTTTTCTCTACGTCCATTCCTTTTGGAAATAGGAAATTACTATTTCATAGATACTAGTCTAATCTGGAATCTTTTCATCTCAGTTTTGGACTCTGCAATAGCCTCCTGGTGGATCTATCTTCTGTATGGTCCTACTATAATGCAGTCTTCTACCAGGTACCAAATCTATTGTTTCAAGGCACTTTTCTACTACTTTACCTCTCTGGAGAGATTGTGAATTGGCTTCCCTATTAAATAAAGACCAAGCTTCTACTCTAAGCAACTGATCCCTTTCATCTCAATACTCTTTACTCCTCAATGTGATCTATTGCATTCATCCAAGCCAGATTGTTTGTTATTCTCTGAATGACCTGTGCTCATTCCTTTACAGTCCAAAAGGAGCCCTTAGTTTACTTATATTCAACCATATAATTTTATCTATTCCAGACCAGGTTATGAATTTACATCTCCCAAGAAGTTTACCAGGATTAATCCAACCTCAGAGTCATCTCTTCACTACTTGATATTACTATTGGTAGGATTTGGGAGACAGGAATTTTTCAACCTTAACTTTGCCCTTTTCTTGGTGTCCACAGATCATTTAACCTTCTTGTATCTAAAAATGGAGTTTAAAATAAAACGGTTACACATGTAGGGCATTTCATGATGAAATATAAAGTGTTTCAAATTGAAAGTGATGGTTTATTTGGTTTACAAATCAGGAATTCTCAAGAGGTTATATAATCCATTTTTTTCCTCTCTCTTTCCCTGTAGGGAATATCTGTATCTTTGGAGTTTGAAAAGCATAAAGTAAAATTATCATCACTTTGATTTGTTTATGTTCAGAATATTTAATTCACTTTGAAATATCAAATCACATTAAAAGGAAGGTGTGAAAAATAGGGAAGACTATTTCTGGTGTAACAAATAGGCCCCCAAAATGTTAATTGCTCAAACATTAAAAAAAATTATCGGGTTTCCCTGGTGGCGCAGTGGTTGAGAGTCCGCCTGCCGATGCAGGGGACAAGGGTTCGTGCCCCGGTCCGGGAGGATCCCACATGCCGTGGAGCGGCTGGGCCCGTGAGCCATGGCCGCTGAGCCTGCGCGTCCGGAGCCTGTGCTCCACAACGGGAGAGGCCCGCATACCACAAAAAAAAAAAAAAAAAAATGAAAGCAGAAATTAATTGAATATGACAGAGAGATGCGGAGATGGTAAAAAGACAAATAAAATAAATAAATCAAAAAAAATTATCTCACTCATATATGTAGTCCAATGTGGTTCTGGTAGGCAAGAGGTAGGAGTGATTACAGAGATGCTGTCATCTTCAGCATGTCTTCCAAGGGCTTCTTTGTGTCAAAATCTAGCTTTTGGAAGGGGAGAGAACATGAATACCTTCATATGGGCGGATTTTATGGGCTGGACCAAAAACTTGTATTCATATTCCACTGGATAAACTCAGCCACATGGCACAACTAATTTCACTGGAGGCTGGGAAATGTAGTCTATGATTTGTCCAGGAAGAAGAGGAAATGGTTGTACTGAAGAGCTAATTGCTTTTACATATTACCTGACATAGTTTTCAAAGTCATTTCTTGTTTATATTTTGTCTTTCCTAAAAGTTACAAATGTTCTCTGAGCAGATGTTTCATATCACTTTCTTATACCCTGCAGCATATAGTATAGAGGTCTGGACAGATTAAGCTCTTGGTATGTGTATTAATTTTCTGTTGCTGTGTAACAAACTACCACCCATTTAGTGACTTAAAACAATACATGTTTATTATCTCACAGTTTCTGTTGGCAAGAATCTGGGCACAGTTCAGCTCAGTCCTCCTCAAGGCTGCAATCAAGATGTCGGGCAGGGGCTTCCCGGGTGGCGCAGTGGTTGAGAGTCCGCCTGCCGATGCAGGGGACGCGGGTTCGTGCCCCAGTCCGGGAAGATCCCACATGCCGCGGAGCGGCTGGGCCCGTGAACTATGGCCGCTGAGCCTGCGCGTCCGGAGCCTGTGCTCCGCGGCGGGAGAGGCCGTGGCAGTAAGAGGCCCACGTACCGAAAAAAAAAAAAAAAAAAGATGTCGGTCAGGGTAGACTTCTCATCTGGAGCCTCAACTGGGGAAAGGTCTGCTTCCAAGATCACCCAGGTTGTTGGCAAATTTTATTTCCTGTGCTAGCTTGGTTCTTCAAAGAACCAAGAATTCATGATGGCTTGCTTCTTCCAACCCAGCAACAGACTCCTAGCAAGATAGAGTCTTATATACTGTAAGATCATCCCAACACCTTTGCAATATTGGCTATAAGCAAATTATAGGTCCTGTTTTTACTCAAGGGAGGAAGAGAATACAAAAGAAGTGAATACTAGAAAGCCTGTCCACCACAGTAAGGGACTGAAAAAATAGTGGTCTTTCTTCCTCAGTCAGTGAACCACCACTTTGCCTGAACATGCCTCTCACACAAAACTGTAGAGGTTATTAAAGATCTTGAGAGAAAAGAGGTTCTTATTGGGCCAGGCTAGTAACAATGCTATCAAAACAAGCGCTTAGCAGCTATATTTGCTAAGTTTCACAAATATCAACCTTAATTCACATGATCATCTTTAGAACTGGATCCAGAATAAGAAGAGACCATCTTGAACCTGTTACAAACAAGTCTCATTCCCATAGAACCCTAAGGCCGTCACTATATGGCATTTGGAAACCTATCATTTTGAATTTTTGTCTTTTCTGGCCTTCTTTTTCTCTAGTCCTCTGTCAAACTCAGGTGGTATTGAATTTTTTTCTCCTCTTTATCTTCCTGTTTGACATTTTCCTTTCTGGTTCCAGTTATCCTTTAAGACACCCCATATCGTTCCTTCTGGGGGAAAGTCTCAGGGAACGCTCGGGTATGAAACTTCAGTCTACATGTTTAATTTGCTTTGGAGAGAGCATCAATCACTCTTCCATTCCCAAACTTCATCACATACCAGCTGGATCTCCTGAGAGGAGACAGTCTGAGAGAATCTGGGCTGCTTATTTATATGTCAGCTGTGAAAAAAGCTTCTTTCCTTACTACTCCCACCCTGTCTTTGAAATCCAGTAGTGACTTTCTGTGGTTAATTCTTCCAGGATGGTACAGTCCCATAGATATAAAGGTTCAGGGCATCAAACTGAAAGATATTAAGGCTCTAATAGAGAGGGTCACATTTCTAAAAAGGAAAACCGAATTCTGAAGATATTCTCTGGCTCTGTGAACAGCTAAAAATACGAGGATAATCATTCCTACAGTCCTGAACTTTTAATAGCAAAGCTAACCTGGAAGGAAAAATAACACTGAGCTACAGGGAGAGAAGAATAGAACAGACTTCAAGAGAATCAGTTTATTTTCTTTGCAAGGCATTCATTCTTAGATTAGCCCATCTATCTTTAAATTGCATATGATTCTTGTCTATTTGGCATGACTTAACACTAGTGAGTTGGTGAACGGTACACAGAAAGTCTGTACTATTTTGCAATGCCTATGTGTCTAAAATTATTTTAAAATCAAAAGTAAATTAAAACAAATGAACAAATTGGTTGAGTCTCAAAAGTCTAACAGACGGAGGCAAACTGTTTCTCTGAATACAAATACCTGTTCTGTGTTTAATGAAATACCAGGAAGAGGACAAGAAGAGGGAAGGGAAGAAATAGAGAGATGGAGATTTCCAGCTGATGTAGGGGCCTCGCCACGTGCTATCTAACTGCACAATGCCTGCCATTCTTCAATTAGCTTAACTGAACTTGCCTCAGTCAAGGCCCAAAACATGCACCAGGGGACTTTGCATCACTGTATTTGTAAATTAAGTCTTTGTTTGGGGGTAAAAAGCTACTGCCAAGTGACTATGGCATCCTGGTCTCCTTTCCCTAAAGAACAAGGCAGGCTGGCAGGAAGATAGACCTTCCTAGACTAGAAAATGAACCAGCCCTCTGTCTCTTGCAAGATTTGTGCTGTTCTTTTGGGATGCCTGTGTCCCTGCACACTTACCCTGATTCTGATTAGGAGACTTCTCTATCTACTTTACCACAGTATCGGAGCGAGCAAATACTTTGCCATCATCGTGTCTTAGGGAGTATTTAAAAGCCCTGGTTTTGAATTCAGCCAGACTTGGGCTTTATTTTGGGCTCTGCCTCTTGTGAACTGGATGACCTTGAACAAATCACTGAGGCTGTCTATAGTCCAGTTTCTTAATCTCTTAAATGGGACTCATAATACCTAATTCATTTGCCTACCAACAGGAACTAGTAAAATAATGTGTACGAAACGTCTAACACTAGGCTTGGCACCTAGCATGCCTTCAATAAATGATAGCTATTGTCCTAGTCATTGTTGTATACTTTCCAGCACCCTATGACTCCAGTAACTATAGTTCTGTGGCCATTTGGGAATATCTTTTTAGAGATGAAGCCTATCAATTTCTTTATAAAATAATAACCCATTTTTTTCATGAAATACGTTATTGGCCATTCTAGTCAAAGGGGATACAATTTTTTTTTAAGCAGGTTTATTCCAAGTCAGTGTTAATGAATGTAAGATTCATTGCTTGCTATAGTAAATTTTCAGAGGCCTAAATTCCTTCTCTGAAGAGTTGGTCCAAAATTAAAATAAGGACAGAGGTTGAGTCTCTCTGCTATTCAATCAATGAACGGAACGGTTTAGAAAACAAACCGAGAAATAACAGCTTCCAAAAAGATAAAAGAAGAAATCTATGGTAAAGCCCTTTCATGCTATCGGTTCAGGATTCTGCTGTAGATCTCAGCCTGCCTTCACCTGTTTTTGAGTGTGCAGGGGACACCTACTTACCACACGACCGTGGGAACTGTAGATCTAGTTGCATTGGCCAAACCCAAACACATGCCAATAGAAATCAAGTGATGGCAAACCAAGAGCTTATTTTCCATTTCCCGAAGATGTTTTCATGGGGTTCACCCTAAGGGAATCAAAGTTAAATGATACTGCTGTCAAAATGATCTCTTGAGAAAGGGGATCTAGTTAGGGATAGTTGGGATTAGTTGAATTTGAGGTGATGGCTGAAAAATCAGGTGGAGATACACCTTATGCTGTTGGAAATGGACACTTAGATGAGAGATCAGGAAGACATATACACATTTAGGAGTCCAGTATAGCTGAAAGCAGGAGGTCGATGGGCTCATGAAAAGCATATGTGTAGAGGACATCATAACGAATCAGACACAGTGCGGGAAGACTTACCAGTAAAGATGTCAAGAGGGAAGCACCTCCCGCTATTCTTGACACACTGCAGTGTGCCTGTGGGATAGGAATACATGCACTCTTCACATGAAACCAGAGCCTGAAGACCAGAGAGGAAAGCAGACCTGGCCAGAAGAAGCCAGTGTTAGGACTGGGAAATAAGCAAAATGACTTTTTTGACCAGTATAACTATCTAGAACTAAGTAGAAGGGTGGGATTGAGAGACACTTCCATCTCTGAAATACCCAGAAGTGTGTCTCTCAGATGCACTGACTCTGCTTAAACCATTCTACCATTAGTCTCTGAGGGATCTCTGAGAACAGTTTCCTGCCAATATATCCCTGAGGCCATTTCGGAAATAAGCACTGTTCCAGCTTAGCGACATCTCAAGACTGCGTCGTAGCATGGGGGAGGAGAGTAATTAAAAATAACTCTCTGCCCCAGCAGGGCCATCACTCTCCCTGCCTCATCTGTGTTCCTGTCACATGCTTCGCTCCATAGTGACGGAGACCCCAGCTATAGTGCAAAAGACTCGTTGTAATAATATCTGATCTGCTCAGTCTTGAGTTGGTCACAAAAGAATGTTAACAGTGTAAGAGGATCAGGTTCTAGGTTCTGAAAGGATTCTTAATTATTCTGTTAAAAAGAAAGAAAGAAGAAAAGAACAAAAAGAGGCCAACAGAAAAGTCTAACCCAGTTCTACTGCACAAAGGGTTGTCTGACTGCTTCCCCTTCCTTGGCAGTCTGATCAGTTCCATTTGAAACACAACAAGTGAAAAAGTCTGCAAAGTGATGTGAAATTTGTCCTGAAGCTTTAGCTCCCCGACCCATCTCCAAGGGAAATATTCTGAACAGCTGCTGGAGACATAAACAGAGGCCCAGGAACATTCCTTACGTGAAGGTCAGGATCTGGCATTTTCACCAGTGCGCACAGGGGAGCAAGGAAAGGACAG
Source organism: Delphinus delphis (assembly GCF_949987515.2). Taxonomy (NCBI): domain Eukaryota; kingdom Metazoa; phylum Chordata; class Mammalia; order Artiodactyla; family Delphinidae; genus Delphinus; species Delphinus delphis. The sequence goes on along the minus strand of NC_082684.1, from coordinate 23,947,354 downwards.
AAGAGTGAAATTAGTCCCCAGGTTCACTTGAGTCTCAGAGTTGTTTCTCCTCATGTTCTAAGTGCCTTAAAGGTGCAAAAGCATCGGCCCTCCAAGTGATTTCTTTATCACCAGGCATCTCAGGTTATCAGAAGTGGACTCTTTGCTGTTAAATATAGTGCTGCTTGTAACTGGTCAGCCTAGCTTTCCTTCCTACTAGGTAACTGTTTTACTAGTTAATTACAAACAGTATCTCCCGACTTTCTCAGTGTGAACATTGAGCGCCCTTAATCTTTGCAAACTTGCCCCCATTTAGTAGTTCAGCCTACTTGATCAAGCCAATAATGAATCGACCTATACTTAAGGATTGTGGTTTGTGCCCTGCTCCAAATCCTAGTTTCTCCCTGATTTCAAACCTCTTGCCTCAACTGGATGACCTTTCCAGCTCAAAGTGAAGAACTTTAAAAAATAATTATTGGGGCTTCCCTGGTGGCGCAGTGGTTGAGAGTCCGCCTGCCGGTGCAGGGGACGCAGGTTCGTGCCCTGGTCCAGGAGGATCCTACGTGCCGCGGAGCGGCTGGGCCCGTGAGCCGTGGCCGCTGAACCTGTGCGTCCGGAGCCTGTGCTCTGCGACGGGAGAGGCCACAGCAGTGAGGGGCCCGCGTACCGCAAAAAAAAAAAAAAAAAAAAAAAAAAATTATTAATCTAATGTTTTCACTTTATAAAAGTTTTGAAAGTGACACTCAAAGAAGAGTTCTATAAGAAATTGTTTTTTCAATTTTAATTTACAAGCGCTGAAACCAATAGTTGGTAAGAGTGTAGGTTCTAGAATCTGACTGCTTGGGGAAATTATGGCCCACTTTGGGGCAAGTTTTCCAATATGTCCAAGCCCCTGTTTCCTTATAAAATGGAAATGATTGTAGGACCTACCCCCAGATGACTATTATAAGGAGATGATACATATAAAACTCACAGCACTGTGCCTGGCATAGAATACGCCCTCTATAATATGTTGTCTATCGTTATCGTTGTACACATATGGAGATAGAATATAATAGTTTACGTGACAGATCGATGTTTAAGCCTCAGTTCAAAAACAGTAAAATTTCTTTTTATAATTCTTGCACTGGGCACTTATTCCAGGTATAAACAGTGCTGTTTATGGTAAAATTTATTTACTTCAAGGTTGGCAAATTGGCCAAATAAGTCTAGTTCACGACAGTGGGATTGCAGCAGAGCCTGTAATATGTATACCATGCTAAATGGTATGTTTAATGTTTATTTAGATGCTCATATATGTTATCCCCAATTATTCCATTCTTCACCACCACCACTGTAGCTCCATTAGCTCCACATCTGTTTCCTTTAGAGTGGAAGCTCCCACGGATTAGAAATTACGTCTGTATAATCTACTCTGGTATGGCACCTGTGTTACTTTTCCATAAATGATGGGGGAATAGATGTTGAAGTATGTAAATCTGTGATGATCTAATGAAATGTCATGGAGCAGTTAAAGGCTTAGCAAAAGGAAGAGGAATGCTAATACGTAAGAACTTGCAAATAAATTGTTGACATGGAATGAAGCCAAAATAGCACAGGAGAAAAAAGAAAATGAGTTGAATAGGCTTGACTTGCCAGGTAATCTGGGGTATTACCCCCTAAGAATGGCATATGTGGAAGAAAAGTCAATGAATCATTAGTAATCCATATACTACATTTTTTTTTCCCTGAGGTGTTCAAAACATTGGAAAGTTATCTCTTGCGACCATTATACTTTCCCTGGGATATGATCTGTTTCTTGATTCTTGCAGTGATGGATGATAGAGTGGGTCCTTCAGACACTTTGGTTAGTTTGTTTGATGTATCTAAGTATGAGAAGTTCTGTCTTATATTATCGAGAGTTTCAGGACAGGAGAGCAGATTTTCTGACTCCAGGGACATTTCACCAGCCACTAAACCACCCTTTGCCATGAGCTCCAAGGGAGGGCAATTGTTCAGTCTGGTGCACTGTGGAATAATCTGTCCTCAGCACTGGAGGCTGAGCACAACCATGAATAAAAGACAAAACCAGTTCTGCAATATAAATGACACATTCCATTAATGGATCCAAGTGGATCCAAATGAACTAATTTCATTAAATAGTACTTTTACATTCTGTAGCTATATGGACTTGGATACAAATTGTAACAGTCTGTCAGGAGAGTGGACTGCAGCTCATAATCACAAGTTCTTGTTCAGCCCTTCAGGAGCTAATCAGAGCAAGGATGTGAATCTGTAATTTGCAAATGTGCAAAGACAGAGGTTACTATAGCATTAATGGCTCTGTGGATACCATTCTTGCCACCAAATGATAGGACTGCGGGTGCAAATTCTACAAAATAATCTGGCCTCCCATTTAGTCATTTGATCATGAGATCAAAACCTGTCCTACTGGCATGCACCTAGGGACTTTCTAAATTTAATGCCGTTCAATAATATAAAAGTATCAGTATGCCAGTAAATTAATATTTATATTCCAAGGGATTGTAAAGTGGTAAATAGAGCAAACTAATGTATAAAAACACCACTCAAATATATATCACATCATGAAACCTGTTTCTGAACAACTTCATAGGACTGAACCAGGAAAGATTAAATAAGAGGTTGATGGGAAAAAGTATGAAATACATCTACTTCAAATACCTGTTCTCTTTCTCTAACAATTTCATCCAGTCCCATCCTTGGGCGAGTGGAGAAACCAAGCAGCATTTTAGAATGGAGTAGTGGCTCAATTAAGCTTCTCTCTAAAACATTTTAGAAATTTACTGTCCTATCAGTTCATGGCTGAAAGTAGAATGATTTCTGCTTGTCATTTTGCTCAACTTAGGACTGCAAAAATAACATTATTGCTTTCTGCTTCCCTCCTCCCATTATTATCTGACTATTATTATTAGTAGTATCTCCCATTATTATCTGAGCTATAGTCAATATCCCTCAGATAAAATAAGTACCCAGAACACCTCCATCAGTTTCTTTGGCAATTATAAGTCTTGAAGCCTAAACTTATTTCTTGTGTAGAGACAGATGCATTATGTTGGAGATGCACTGAACATTCTGTTGTTATATCCATTTTGGTCAATTCTACTTGGAAATATCAGGAATCACTACCTGCATCACACCTTTCAAGTTGAATGGTTTTACCACAGGTGCTGAAGAGAGAACCCTGGCTTACCTAGTGCAGTAATTGTAGGAGACTCAGCCTAATAGAAGTTTCAGGCAACATGGGTCCTGCTGCTGCCTGCTAAAGAACAGAAGAGAGGTCTTATTTTGTAGGTAGACGTCAAATGATTGTTTCTCTTCAGCAAGTTCAGAAGGATTGATGCTGAAATGCGGCCTCTGTACACCAGTGCCGAATTGAATCTCAGAGACAGAGTTTTAGGTAAAGTAGAAAGGAATAGCTTTCTTGCTTTGCCAGGCAAAGGGGGCCATAGCAGGCTAAGGCTCTCAAAACTGTGTGTCCCAACCCAGAGGATTTTGTGAGTTTTATAGTCAAGGGGCGGGGTTGCTGATAAGGATCAGGGTGCATGCAGGGACTGCATTCCTTCAGTCTAGAGATCATCTGGCATCAGGTGGTCGGATGATCTGTGGTTCTTGAAGTTACTGAACTGTGACCGTCTCTCTGGAGCATCTTCCATTCAATAGGGGTTTTAGTTGTGGAGAAGAGCTCAAAGATATTATGTATATCCCTTGAGGAGGAACCAGGACCCTGCATTCAGTCTGGTGCACATGAAACAGGTTTCATGTCTGCACTATTGTTTCTTGACTGCTTCTTCCTTGTCTCTGTATCCCTTCCCTTCCCTGATTACCAACTGTTTGAACCTGCCCTTTGGAACTCAGGGAAAGGGACACAGAAGGGCTTTTGTGTCCAGGAACCCCACAGGGTCCTGCTCAGTTTCAGGACGCCTTTTATTTTACTGATTCTGTGTAGGGGGTAATGTGTTGGAGTGCAAGAAACAGGCCCTTTTCAGTCATGTATTCACAGGTTTAAATCTTAGTTCTGCAGCTGACTCATTGTGGACTTTAGGGAGGTTTGACTCCGTCTTTGTTTTCTCATTCACAATGAAAAAGAGATGATAACATCTAAGGCAGAGCTCTCTGAGGATTGAGAGAGATAGATGCAAAACACCTGGCAAGTATTGTCCTCTGTCACAGGGAGGGCTCCCTGGGAGCCAGACTTCTAGACTGAGTTTAGCATGCAGGGCATTTATTGAGGAGTGTCCTTGAGATCAACAGCTGTGGAAGGGAGAGGCAAAAAGCTGGATTCCCAAGTTGGGCTGAGAAGGCTAAACCTTTGTACCTCTCCAATAATTAGTGACTGCATTTGTGGGCTGTTCCAGGGGGTGACCTTGGGTGAGAAGGGTCACTGCAACTGAGGCTAACCTTGAAGTGGCTGACAGCTACAGACCACTTGCTGACAGCATTCCCAGTAGGTGGGTCAACAAGGCTTTCATTGAAGGAAGATAGTACTTCAGGGTGCCTACATAGTCCCTGATAATAAGGGCTGGTTTCTTATGTGTGCATATCATTTAGACAACCTATCTTGTTTCCTCTCCTCCCTACCCTTCTTCTCTTCCTCTCCATCCTCTTCTTCTCCTTCTTCTTCATCCTTTTCCTTTTCTTCTTTTGGATTTGTTTGTTCTGTTTTACAGAATTAAATCTCTATGTAAAGAGAATCTAACTTTTTCCCTTACAGAACACTTTGAAGTGTTCCAAATATGAAAAAAAAAAAAAAGTCTTTTCGCATTAATGGATAATGACACTTTGACAGAGAAGCAAGCATTTCTGCATTGATTCACTGGGAAAATTGTGGCAGGATGTAGGTAGCGTAGCCTTGTTTAGCCTTGCATAAAACATGTATGCCATCTAAAGAGGCTGCTTCTTTCCCTTCTGGGGGGTTTGTGTGTTTAAATCAAAGGCGACAAACTCAAAACACACATTTGGGCAAAGGAAAGCTTGGCTGAGGGTAAAAGGAAGACCAACTGAGAAAGTGCCTTGTAGACTGTGACCTTTCAAGCTAAACTGCCTGCCCCCAGAGAAAGAGAGACTTATTTGAATTTATAGACCTCTCAGAACTCCAGTGAGCCAGGCCTCTGGCTCTTTTCCTCCAGGGCACTACAAAGCTTAAGTCTTTGTAGCTCAATTAAGTCATTAGCGCTCCATCTAAATGAAAGTTGATTTCCGTGAGGAGGCTGAGCCAGCTGGCCTGCCCCAAACAGCACAAAGGCAGCAAGGGTACCAGAGTCAGAGCAAATGGCAATAAGCCGCGGGGGTCAGAGGGCCTCCAGCTGGTAGCCGAGTTCATGCTGCCTGTTTTCTAGGCGACCTCAATCACGGCCCTGGGCAGATTGAAACAGATACTAGACTCAGGTGCTCTCCAGTCACATGAGAGTTTGTAAATATGATTTAAAAGTACAGTTGCCCCTGCCTGCTCCACTAACAGGAGGGGTTAGAGAGCTGCAAGGTGTGAGAGACTGGATGAACAGGTGTGTTTTCATCTTGGGGAATGTTGCATTCTTACAAGTCTCTCTTTTAGGTATCATAATGGGAGAGTTCTAGTCTTTAATTCAATTTGTTTCTAAAACTTTGGAATAGATAATAGCACAGTTAGAAAAGCAAAAAAGCAAAGAAAACAAAAACAATTAATGTTCCCTCCTATTTCTGTCCCTCATCTGCTCAAGAAACCAACCAATTACTGGTTTTGTGTGCTTCCAGAGGTTTCTTATACATATACAAGCAAACACAAGCATTTATTCTCGTTGAGCTTCCTTCTAAACAAATAGTCACATACTGTATATATTATTCTGCATCTTGTTTTTCTCATCTAATGTATCTCAGCTGTCTTTCCGTATCAGTACACTGAGAGCTTTCTTGTCCTTTTTTTTTTTTACAGCTACATCCTATTTCATTGCATGAACATATCACATGTATTTAACCATCTCTCTGCTGTTTGCTATTACAAACAATATTGCAGTTAACCTTATAGGTGCCTCATTTGTATGTGTGTTTGAGTATATCTGTAGGATACATTGTCAAAATAGAATTACTAGGTTAGGGGGTATATGCGTTTGTAACTTCAGTAGATATTGCCAAAGTGCCCTTGATAAGCATTATATAAATTTGCAGCCCACTCTCAATGAAAAAAGTATTTCCCCACATCTTACCAACAGAGTGTTCTTGTCAAACTTGGAAATTTGCCAATCTGGTATGTGAAAAAAGGCATTTCAGTGCCGTTTTGATTTTCTTTTTCCTATGAGTGAGGTTGTACATCTTTTTATTTGTTTAAGAGCTATTTGTAAAATTTTTTCTATGACTTGTTTATTGATGTATTTTGCCAACTTTTGTTACTGGTTTGCTGGTTTTCTTTTCTAATTAACTTCTGGAGAGACTAATAACTCTTTCTTTGTGATATGGGTTGCCAATCTCTTCCTCATGCAGTTTTTTGTTTACCTTTTGATTTTGCTTATAGTTTTTCCCCTGAGTTTTTGATTTTCATAAGGTGGGATTATCAAACTTTTCATGTATGGTATCTATATTTTGAATCTTAGTTAGAAAAGAGGAGGCTTTTCAAATGCTAGGGTTGTAAAGTAATTCACCCATAATTTATTTTGGCACTAGTATGTTTTTATTTCTTTATATGAAAATTTTAGGAAATTCCCTGGTGGTCCAGTGGTTAGGACTCCGCACTTTCACTGCCAAGGGCCCTGTTTCAGTCCCTGGTCAGGGAACTAAGATCCCACAAGCTGTGCAGCACAGCCAAAAAAAAAAATTAAAAATATAGTATGTGGAATTTATCCCTGTATAAAGTGTGAAGTGTTGATCCAAATTTATATGTTTTTTCCAGATGGCTACCCAGTTACCCCAATAACATTATTTATGTATGCCATCATTTCCCATTTAAGCCACTTTTATGATATTCTAAGTTTCCAGATGTTTGGGAGGTCTGTTTTTAGACATTTTTCTGTTATGTTGGTCTGTCTATTCATGTGCATTTTAAAATTGTTGAGCCTGTATAATTGATTTCAAAATCTAAGAGAGCCTGTCTCCCTCACTGCTCTTCCTTTCAGAGTTTTTCTGACTTTTCTCATTTATTTATTTTTTTATATATAAATTTTAGAATCAACTTCTCTAGCTAAAATAGGTACACATATACATATAGCACAAATAAAAATATGTTTTATTGAGATGATGTTAATTTATAAATTGAAGAGAATCGTTACTTTTGTGGCCTTTATGGGTCTTTCTATTCAATCCGTGATATTTCTTTCCTTTAGCTAAAATTTTATTTTATACCCTTTATATAAATTTCACATTTTGTTGTTACGTTAATTCCTAAAAGCCTTTTCTTCTTCATAACTAATTGTAGATGGGTCTTTTCTCTCATTATATCTACTAAAGAGCTGTTTGTATATATGAAGACCATGAATTAAGGCATACTCATTTTATACTCTGCCCCCTTAAAGAATGTTTTTGATGGTAGTCATTTTTCAGTCATTTCTTCTGAGAACTCCCTGTATTCAGTCACATGATCTGCAAATAATTTTATTGCTCTTATTCTAGTTTTTGTATTTCCACTGTCTCTTGTTTAATTACTTTGACTAATAGCCCAATACAATAACATAATAATGATATTGTGGGTTCCTTAGCTTTGTTTCTGACCTTAGTAAGAGTGATTCTGGTGTTTCCTTAATAATCGTGAGGATGGCTTTTGGAAACATACATCCCTATGGTTTTCTAACATTGAACCACCCAGTCCTTGAATTCTCAAATTAAGTCCCATTAGTCTTGAGTATTCTTTAAAACATGGGGCTGGATTCTTCTTGCTAATAGTTTTTTTTTTTCCTTTTCTATGCCCTTGAGTAGTTTATTTAGCATTGGAATCCTCTATTCTTTAAAGGTGTGGAGTGATTTCTCTATGAAATTTTTTGGGCCTAGTGCTTTCTTTTTCTGAAAGGGGCTCAAGTGGTTGACAGCTTCCTCTATTTCATCTATGGAAATTGATGTGTTTGGTTTTTTTAAATATAAATTTATTTATTCATTTATTTCTGGCTGCTTTGGGTCTTCGTTGCTGAGCACGGGCCATCTCTAGCTGCGGCGAGCAGGGGCCACTCTTCATCGCGGTGCTCAGGCCTCTCATTGAGGTGGCCTCTCTTGTTGTGGAGCACGGGCTCTAGGTGTGCAGGCTTCAGCAGTTGTGACACGTGGACTCAGTAGTTGCGGCTCAAGGGCTCTAGAGCGCAGGCTCAGTAGTTGTGGCCCACAGGCTTAGTTGCTCTGCGGCAAGGGGGATCTTTCCTGACCAGGGCTCAAACCTCTGTCCCCAGCATTGGCAGGTGGATTCCCAACCACTGAGCCATCAGGGAAGCTCAATTGATGTGTTTTGATTTTTTATCATTTTAGAATTAGCATTAGGCAATTACCTTTTTCTAGAATATTCTCTCAGTCTTCCCAAGTTTTCAAATGAATTTGCATAGAGTTAACCACAACTATTTTTTCTAACTCTCTGTGCTTATTTCCTACTAATTATTTTTTAACTTTTATGTATGTACAATTTTCTTCCTCTTTTTCATTATGTGATGACGTAGTTTTACCCTTTTATTTTTTTAAAACAAATTTTAGATATATTGATTTTATCACTTTTATATTTTCTAACTTAGTATAAGTTATGTTTTTTAACCTTTATAAATTAGTCCTTTATGGTTTTCTTAAGTATATTTTGAGGGTTTTTTAAGTTTAGTGTCAAATATTGAATTGATTTAATTTTATTCTTTCCTCTTATTGATATAAGTATTTAAGGCTATAGATTTTCCTCTGAGCACTGCTTTTACTGTTGCCTATAGATTATGATATGTAGTGCTTTTATGTTGTTTTTCTAGGCAACCTATAAATTTGGTTTGTATGTCATTTGTCTCAAGAGTTAAGAGAGAGTTTTAAATTTTAAAAAAATTAGCTTCTTTTCTTGATTTTGTTGTTAATATTTAGTTATTTCACTGTGATCAGAATATGCGGACTATACTATTTTTTTTCTTGTTGGAAAGGAAAAACTACATTTTCTTTTTTGATCATATATGGCCATGTTTGTGATTGTCACATGGATTCATGAAAAGAAAGGATATTCTTTATGTTCAAGGCATAAAGCTTGAAATGAATTACTTAATATACATTTTAATTATGTTATTTGTGTCAATTATATCCTCATTTTTTATTACTTCATCTGTCATTGAATAAGCAGGGTGGCCTATGGTGTCCTATTGCAGGTTCTTTGCTGAATATTTTTCCTGGTGACTCTTAACTTTTCTGTTTTCTAAATGTTATGATTATGTCATTTGGTTCACAAATGGTTGTAATTCTGATGTCCTCCTTGTGAATTGCATCTTTCAGCATTTTAAAATGTACTGTGTCTTATCAATTGATGTTTTGGGTATTTTTTATCCTGAATTTTACTTTCTCTAATTTTCAGATTCCTATCACTGATTTATTTCTGTTTGCTTTCTCCTGCCATACCTTGATCCATAGTTTTATCTTTAATCTTTTAAAATTAGTTACTTTTTAAAGCAAGTCTCTTGATCACAGCATAGAGTTGGTTCTGCTTTGTGATTTAATGTGAAAGTCTTTATCTTATAATAGATAAGTTAACCAAATTACATCTAATAATGTGACCGATATATTCGGTCCTGGTCTTCTCATGTTATTTCTCTTTTTCTTATAGATCTGTTTGTTTGCTTGTTTTTAATGTGGTCTGTCGTGTGTATGTGTGTGTGTGTGTTTGCTATTTAAAGGTGGTTTGTATTTTCTACCTGGAGGTCATTTTTAGCACTATGGAATTATATAAAATGTTTAGTGCTCTATATTTTTAAACCAGATCTTCTCATCCAGTATACCATAGCTCAGGGCACTTGGAAAGCCTCTGGCCATGAATAGTCTTATCTGCTTACCTCAGTCCCTGAAAATATATAATTTTCTCTTAGAGTCATCTTTGAAAAATATTGGGAAATATCACTTTAATGAATATGTATTAGGTCCTTACTATGTGCAGTGGATCATAATGTTTCTTAGTGTTTAATATGGAAAAAATGTGCATATGTTTCCATTAATTGAGTTGACACCTTAATATGTTATCCTTTGACTCCTGGCAATCAGAGAATTTGTTCTATTTCCTATCTTCTTTCCCCACCTAACTATTTTAGTTATATTGTTTTTGCATAGTCAGGGCATATTTCATTTTCATTCTGGTTCATCACATATCTCCATTAGATTAGATACAGTCCTTCTTCAGGGACTGTAGTCTGTGCTCCCCTCCAGTCTCTTTGTCAGTTTCTCCAGTCATGTCTTGGTTGACTCAAATTGTTCCTAGTGGTTTCCTCAAGATCCCCAGTGTTCTTACATGTTAAATACTGTTTGTCCATAGACTTTATACTTGAGTATAATTTGGCTGGGGATAAAATGTTGACTTATACTTTCTTTTTATTGTGAGGATCTTTCTGAAAACTGACTAATAAAGTCCTGGTGAGTCAGAGTAGCTTTTCTTGAAGAGGCATTGTTTATGTTCAACCTTTTATAGATGGTTGTTAGGAAAATATAGACAGAGGAAATGGTTCTAGGCAGAAGCATTGCAGGTATAAAAGAGTATGGAGTGTCTATGGAATAGGCAGTTGTTCAGTATAACTATAATGTAGAGGAAAAGAAGTTGACAATGGAGAGTTAGGAGGAGATAGATCATAAAGGACTTGCTATACCAGGGCATCTGGACTTCTTCCAGGAGGACAAAGTAAAGCCACTGATAGCTGTGAATGAGGAGAGAAACATGGTTAGAATTGCTCTTTTTTTTTTTTTTTTTTTTTGCGGTACGAGGGCCTCTCACTGTTGTGGCCACTCCCGTTGCGGAGCACAGGCTCCGGACGCGCAGGCTCAGAGGCCATGGCTCACGGGCCCAGCCGCTCCGCAGCATGTGGGATCTTCCCGGACCAGGGCACGAACCTGTGTGTCCTGCATCGGCAGGTGGACTCTCAACCACTGCATCACCAGGGAAGCCCAGAATTGCTCATTTTAAAGGAAGGATGAAGAGGTGTCTATGAGCTTCCTTTTCAGGCAGCCTGTGAGTCTTAATTTGTGTTCTCATAGCGCAGACCCAGAAATTCCATCTTTCACAAATGAGTCATATTTTGTGGCTTTCCTCATTGCTCCTGCCAGCCTGGTAACTTTTGTATATGAAAGTAAATAGTCTATACGATAATGATGGAATTTCTCTCATGCTAGGGCTATGTTTCTAACTGCCTTTCTATAGCATGAAATAGCAAGAATTAAGGATGTCTCAGTCATCCTTTTTAGAGATAAAAGGATAGTCGTTCTTCTGAAGAAGAGAAAAAGGCATTACAATTCTTGGCTATATATTTCTGTACCTCCGTAATCTGTGAACTCTCTTTCCTCCAGAAATGTCATGGAAACCTTCATAAATCTAGCCAATATTCACTATAGTTCTAAAACATGTTCTTCTCCAGGTGCTCCATGGGGAGCTTTCTGCTATCTCACTAGTTTCCAGACTACCTCTTGGAGACCTGCAATACTTCACTCACGCTAAAGCTGCTAGAGTTTGCTAGTTTTAGCTAGAGCACTTTTTTTATCAAACGTTATTTTAAAATTACCATGTCAAATGCACTTGTTGCCATTCTATCTTCAGTCAACTGTATGCTAAATATGTTGTCTTTATAGGCAAATTTATATTGTATCATAGAAACAGTGTCTATCAGACAACCAAATCTATTTTCAGTGCTTGCTTGCTTGCTTTCTTCCTTGCCAGGTTGTTTTCTTTCCTTTCTACCTGAATAGCATTTTTGGCCACTTCTAAAGGAAACTGGATTGTGGGATTTCCATTGAAGACTGGAGATAGAAAACAAAACCATGTTCACTGTAAGGACTTGCTGGACCCACATTTGTCAAACTATGCAATTAAAGAGTGTTTTTTGCGGATCTCTTCCATCTTCTTAATGCAATTTTCAGGTAGCCACGTGGTCTTAATCCCCTCAATACAGCTGTTCTCAATGAGTACAAAATAAAATATATTGCAGACTAGTAGTCAAGAATTGCTTCATTCTCGTGTTGAGAGCTGTTACCTAAAGGAGCAAAGCTTTAAAAGGCTCTCCGCTTGACTCTTGCCATGTCTGCATACAAAATAGATAAGGGAGGCTTTGTTTTGGAAGATGTTAATTGATTGTGTCCACCATGCTGTCTAACGAGCCAATTCCCTGAAAATATCGTGATGGAAGAAAAAAAAAATCTGTTCCAATTACTGTATAAGTAAAATACCTCCCTTCCGCTTCTATTAAAGGAAAAATGGCACTCACTGCTTAGAACTTTTGGGATTGACAGCTGATGCTACACACGCCCAGCCCTGCTATCAGTTGACATTTCGGGAATTTCCTTATTGTTTCCAAAATTTAAAAGAGAGAGAGAGGGATTATAGAACCATCAAAATTCAAAGCCCTAGCATTTGGTAAATTACTTTAACCTGATTAGGTAATGAAGGGGAGAGGCAGAGTTGGGATTTAGGCACTAAGAGGGGCTGGGTAAGTTTGCAAATTACAGGAATCTATTTTAGACCCAAACCAGGTTAATAGCTAGATTACTATGTCATTTCCTAGAATCTCACTATCCCTTTCTTTCATCTTTTTGTGAAGTGGAGGAATCTTCCACCATATGGTGCTATTCTTTGAACTCAAGTGCTGCAGTCACATCTGTGTTTCATCAAGTTTCAAGGGGGCTGGTTGCTATGGGAGCTTCTCTTTTTTTCTGCCATTGCTGATACTGGGACTGGATAGATGCCCGCACCGGTTAGCTGCATATCTAAGTAATTGGTAATGAGAATGTCCTTGACAAAACTATCTTGCAGATGAGAGCTCAGGTCTTGCCTGTGTTGCCTAAGGCCCTCAGCAAACAAAGGCCAAGATCTAAGAAGGAATACAGAGCATGATATTTCCTGTGGATCTCGGCAGCGGACACACTTTGTGTTTGCAATGGAAGAAGTAAGTGGAGGGCAGGAGGTCACCCTCACCTTAGTTGTCTTTTCTTCTAAATGTCTAAGACAAGCAGTAAAGAGTAAGTCCTTTCCTCCAAAACCACACAGCCTTTGCCTCCTGCAAATAAACACGTCGTAAGCTAATAACCAGAGGTCAGAGCAGAAAACTTTGTGAGTTTGCCCCTCTAGGTAGGAGGCAAAAACCCTGAGGCATAAAAGCTCCATTTTACACTTTCATCATGTATTCCCCACTACCTAAAACAGTTCTGGACAATGAATATGTTAATTGATGAGAGAGGAATCAAAGATCACATTTATGATGATAACCAACAAAAATTAATTCTGATGAGAATATTGTCAAATAAATTCTACCGTAAACAGGCCTTCTGGATATCACCTTGAGGGTTTCCGGGAGATCTTTTAACTTAGCTGCAAACCCTGTTAATGTTGGCAGCCATAAAATCAATGCAGCCACAACCATGTCCCAGAAATGAATCCATCAACTCAGACGAAAATATACCCTTTCCATATCACTACAGGGCTCTTCCAGGTCAGCTTTTAAGTGTTCTCGTTACAGTGCGTGATGCTCTTTTTCTTTTAGCATTGTGCCTTGATTTGTAAAGTGGGGAGAAGGAGCAGTGTGGACTGCTAGATTCCCATCAGAAACATTACATTTTATTGCTTAAATCTCTCTCTTATGCTTATTATAAGTGTTTTAAGTCAGCACAGTGATGGGAAAATGTACTGGGTTGACAGACTGAACATGGGGTATTATTATCATCTTGGGCAGGCTTACTAGGAGATTTCTACCTTTCTGTTGAGCAGGTTGCTCAAAAGGAAATTCTGGATGATGCAAAATTGGAAAAGGAGTTAAATTAAACATATTATGAACGGATGAGAAAGGAGCAGAAGGTCTGGATACTGTGAGCAAGAGGAAATAACAAAGGAAATAGCTTGCAGAAGTTTCTCTTACCTAAGCTTGAGTCACAACTCTGAAGTTGGAAGTTACTTTTGCTCCATACAGTAAATAAATAAATAAACTAATTAATTTAAAAAAGAGTCTTTACTGGGGAAAAAAAAACACAAAAAACAAAAAACATTATTAGGCCTATTGGTCCATAAGGTCTATTAATCCAGTTCACGATGAAAAAAAAATTGAATTCATCAAATTGTACACTTTTTGTCCTACTGGAATTGTTCTTATCTAGCCCTAAGAAGTTTGCTCCTGGTCATGTATTCATTAGAAATGTTGAAGGGAATATCATTTCAATGGTTAATTTACTTATTCCTCCAGTTCAACCGACACTAGGCACTTAATGTGCGTAGACATAGATCCAGCTGTCCTAGAGTTTAGACTCTAATGAGGAAGAGAGATAATAAATAAGGAAATAAATGTATGGAACAGTGTACAGCAAGGAATGCTGGGAAAGAAACAAACATGATAGATACTTATTGAATTCTAAACGCAAACACTCTATCTGCTAGGTATGTGGGGCACAAAATACAGAAGAAAAGCCTACATGTGGGAAGGTTAATTCAAAATCAATCAACAGTTTAAAACAGCAGAATAAATACTAGAAATGCCACAGGGAAGTACACAGTTAATTATTTAACAAGTAGTAATAAGAATAAGAATAAGGGGCTTCCCTGGTGGCGCAGTGGTTGAGAGTCCGCCTGCCGATGCAGGGGACACGGGTTCGTGCCCTGGTCCGGGAAGATCCCACATGCCGCGGAGCGGCTGGGCCCGTGAGCCGTGGCCGCTGAGCCTGCGCGTCCGGAGCCTGTGCTCCGCAACGGGAGAGGCCACAACAGTGAGAGGCCCGCGTACCGCAAAAAAAAAAAAAAAAAAAAAAAAAAAAAAAAAAAACAATAAGAATAACTACTTCAGGCTTTGAGGGAGGAAACTGCTTCTGGTTGAGGATGGTGGTTAGAGAAGGCTTTCAAGATTTCATAAAGATGAAGAGATTGTGACCTTGGAAAGTGGTCTTTCTAGTGGAAGGAATGACGTGGGAAAAACACTGGGGGTAGGAAGGCTCAAAGATATTAAGCTGTTGTGAACAAATATGTAGGAAAAGTAAATGATACCGTTGTAAAGGCAGGTTAAAGGATTTCAGGGTTTTTTTTTTAGTCTATCATATTAAAAGAATCAAAAATGCTAGTAGCAGTAGTAGTAATAATGATGGTAGTTGTAGTAATAGTAAAAGATAAAACGCATCATTGGCAACAATCCGTATTTCCATATGTTGCTGCTAGGGTTAGAAATTGTTACAGTTTCCCTGATAGGAAATTTGGAAAAACGTATCAAAAGTTTTTAAACTATTTGTGAATTTAACCAAATAATTCTACTTTGGGGTATTTATCCAAAAGAAATAATCATGCAAATAAACAAAGATTTAGTTAGAGGGATGCTTATTATAGTTTCTCATGAACATTCTTAATTTGAAAAGAATTGATGAGCACAGGTATCTCTCATGGCTGACTTGATAATGGCGATTATTCTCATCATCTCCTTGTATGAGAGATATAGAGTGGTGAGATTAAACTTTCTGGTATGATAAATACACATCGTGCACATCAATATAATATTTTAGAAAAAATATTTAATAATGTTGTAGGCTAACATTTAATTACATTGACCGATGTTCATAAAATATGGAACAAAAAGTAAAGCAAGGGGGGCTTCCCTGGTGGCTCAGTAGTTCGGAGTCCACCTGCCAATGCAGGGGACATGGGTTCGAGCCCTGATCTGGGAGGATGCTACGTGCCACGGAGTGGCTGAGCCCATGAGCCACAAGTACTGAGCCTGTGCTCTAGAGTCCGTGAGCCACAACTACTGAAGCCCTTGTGTCTGGAGCCTGTGCTGCACAGCAAGAGGCCACCGTGGTGAGAGGCCCGTGCACTGCAGCGAGGAGTGGTCCCCTCTCGCCGCAGCTAGGGAGAGCCCGCGCCCAGCAAGGAAGACCCAACACAGCCAATAAATAAATTTATTAAAAAAAAAAAAAAAAGGAAAGCAAGGGACTTCCCTGGTGGCACAGTGGTTAAGAATCTGCTTGCCAATGCAGGGGACACAGGTTCGAGCCCTGGTCTGGGAAGATCCCACGTGCTGTGGAACAACTAAGCCCATGTGCCACAACTACTGAGCCTGTGCTCTAGAGCCTGCGAGCCACAACTACTGAACTCCGCGCGCCTAGAGCCAGTGCTCCGCAGCAAGAGAAGCCACCGCAATGAGAAGCCTATGCACCGCAATGAAGAGCAGCCCCTGCTCTCCACAACTAGAGAAATCCTGCTCACAGCAACAAACACCCAACGCAGCCAAAAATAAATAAATTAATTAATTAATTTTTTTTAAAAAGTAAAGCAAGACATAAAAGATCCTATTTAGTAACATCTCTCAGTGTATATCTGCACTGAAAAAAATACTGGAAGGATGTATATGTTCAAATGTAAACAGTGATTGGTAGGATTACAGGTGATTTTGATTCCTTAGTGTTTCCTAACATTTGTGCAGTGATTATGTAGTGCTTAAAAGTTTTAGTAAGTCTAGAAAACTGATGTAGCAAACAAGAAGACCAGTCTGTATTATAGATAGACTTTCTTAAACATGATGTGCCTTTGTGTGGTAGAAAAGATGGAAGACTCTTTCCTTCTTCTTCAGCTTAACATGGGATATAATAAGCTGTTTCATCAATAAGTGAGGGAGGTATAGTGAAAAAAGTGTGGTTTGGTGTTGCCGGACCTTGGTTTAAGTTCCAGCTTCACTTCTCATTAACTACCACATCCTGAACAAGTTGTTTAATGTATGTGAGCCTCAGTTTTCTCTTCAGAAAGTTGGGAATGGGGATATATGTGTTAAGTGGCCAGCACAGCACCTACATCAGAGGATTATCCCCCAGAAGTGAGAAAGGAGAAAATATGGCGGACTTAGTAGTTGTGGAGTTGATGTATAATAGCTGATCGAGTATTAAAACACCCGTTTTAAATTTTCCAATTTCCCAAGTAAAAATAAACGTGAAAATTTAAAGAAAACTCTAAAAATATAAATTCAATTAGACTTCACTAGAAAACTAAGATTCTCCCTCTGAAATGTTAATTGCTAAGTATTTATGGGAAAGTGCATACAGCAGAATGAGGCCTAAAGAGAGAATTTTGACAAGAATTGTGCGTGTGTGTGTGTGTGTGTGTGTGTGTGTGAAAGAGAGATTTCATCCCTCTGATTCTTTAGTCAAATCAAATAAAAATGAAGCTAATTTGCCAGTTTACAGAATCACACTAAGCAAAGTTGAAAATTGCCAACCTATGCTGATTCTCATGGTTTGAACAAACAGAACTTCAAGTAATTACTTGTTTAGTTTCAAATTACCTATATTCAATTCATAGCATTTCATTCTGCTTTGAAATTGTATTTTCATAGTGTGTTTCATTGAGTTTAGGATGGGGGCAGGGGAAGGAAACACCTTAAAATACCTTGAATATACCTTAAAAGTAGCATGTTTCGAAAGTCCTTCAGTTAGTTTCATTAGCATCTCTAACTGTAAACAGAAATAGTTGCACATCCCAAAACCCACAAATATTTGCCCAGGGTCCCCCCTGTAATCTTTTGCCCAGAGAACTTTAGTCCAGGAGGCTGGAGTGGGAGAAGCAGCAGCGTTCACATAGTCAAATTAAAAACGAGGATTTAGATCAAAACAAAAGAAAACAGTTTTGTATGAAAGATTAGATGAGCTATTTAAATTGCAATTTAAAAAATTAATTATATATGCTGGGGTGTGTGTGTGTGTGTGTGTGTGTGTGTGTGTGTGTACTTGTGGGTAAGTGCACGTACAAGAATAAACACACAGGAATCTGGGAAAGGATGCTTCATCATTCCCTTCAGATGGCTGCTGGACAAAGACTGGGAAGGATATGTTCTTTCTATACCTTCTCCGTATGGAAATGCAGCTTCCTCTTTCTGCTTTTTTTCTCTGTTATCCATATTTGGATTTGAAGAAAAGAAGTGTCTTCCTCCCTTCCTTCCTTCCTTCCTTTCTTCCTTCTTTTTTTTTTGAATGAACTGTCAAAATTTTGGCTGTGATTAAAGAAAAGAAGTAAAGCAAGCAGAACTAATATGAAACCAAGAAGGGAAAATAGAATTGCCACATCTTCTTGTATAGAGTCAGCAGTCTTCTACCTTGAACAAAATAATTTTGTTCTAAGGAAGGGAAAATGGGACTTATAGAGGTAGCACTATTATCAAACCATCTGTTGTGCTCCTATTTTCTTGGAATTGATGGGAAATATACAAACTACATAAACCAAAACTGGCCCTCTAAAATGAGTGGCCCATACATTTGGTCCGTTTATCTCACAGAAACATGAAGAAGTATCTTCATTAAAGTTTCTATCTCTGGGCCTCATTTCCTCTTATCTCTCAGTAGAAATGTTGTACTGTCCTAACATTTGCAATTGAGAGCATAGACAGATAAGAATTCAACCCTCCAGTCCCATCTACTGCAATTGTATTTAAATACATGGCTTAATTAGCTGTACTCAGCCTCCTTCCCCATCCTCTTTGAAGTGGTAAAGTCCCATTGCATCTGTTCAGCTAATTTTATGCTCTTAGCCTACTTTCTGAGTTTTATAGAAACCAAGGGTGCAAGTGCCCTACGTGATCTCTAAATCCAGATACTTGACTCAGAGGAGCATTTTGTTCAACGTAGGACACAAAGTTAGTTGTTTTGGATTTGAGCTTCAGTTAAAGCATTCAACCATCTATCACCAAATGCACCTTGCAAAATTAATTTGCCAGTATAAGGAAGGAAAGATAGGACATTGAGATATATACACGTTAATAACAAAACAACAATACATGTCACAACACCCAGGTAGGGAAAGAGTGAGAAGGAGTAGTAGCGTGAGATTTTTTAGAGTATGCTAATTTTATAAAGTTTGCTTATGGGAAAACCCAAATATTGATGACATTTTGCAGGAAGTGCTACACTGAGGTTTAACAAACACCAATAATGTCAGAAAAAGTAGTATGAGTGCAGAATTAAGAAAATGATAGGGCTGAGTATATCTAAGGTGTGATCTTTAATGTGATCAGTAAAACCACCAAAGATGTTTCACGTTAGCTGTGAGATGGGTTTAGATCGTGATCCAGTCTTAATACCATTTTTGAGCATGAGTTACTAGATATATTCATATCCTATAACATTTTGTACTTAGTGGGCCCCTGTTGAGTCTCTGTTGGCTTGAGATATGATCTGCTGAGAGGAAAGCAACAGAAGTTACTAAGGTAGGGACTTCCCTGGTGGTCCAGTGTTAAAGAATCCACCTTACAATGCAGGGGATGCGGGTTCGATCCCTGGTCAGGGAACTAAGATCCCACATGCCGCAGGGCGACTAAGCCTGTGCACCACAACCACTGAGCTCGCGCGCCTCAACTAGAGCCCACATGTCACAAACTACAGAGCCCATGTGCTCTGGAGCCTGCACGCCACAACTAGAGAGAGAAACAACTAGAGAGAAGCCCGCACACCACAACAAAGAGCCCGCGGGCTGCAAATAAGATCCCGCGTGCCATAACTAAGACCCGATGCAGCCAAAAATAAATAAATAAATCTTAAAAAAAGAAAAAGTTACTAAGGTACCAGACAAGTAATATGTGATCTAAAACTTGAGAGTACTTTGATCAAGTGGGGCGGAAATTGTGCTCATCAGTTTATCCCTGTGTCGCTCTACATTCCCTGGCCTCCTCTGATGTAAGATTTGAAGCAAATGGAGTATGATCAGGAATGAAGTGTGTCACTTCTAAGCTGTAATTTAGAGTCATCTCCCTCCTTCCTCTATCCCTCTCTTTCCCTGCCACCTCTTGGTTGAGCTTTAGTGACCTAGTGTCCTCAAGAGTCTTGCATTAAGGTAGAGGCAGGTCACCAACCCACGTTCGCATTTACATGAGCAAGAAATAAACATGCGTGTGCATGTGTGTTTATGAGTGTACGTAAGTGTTAAGCTGCAGATGTTTAATTTGTTCCTGCACCATAGATAGCCTATCCTGACTCTTGCAACAAGTTAGAATTTTTTTTTTGATATTGAAATTTGATCATGTAACTAGACCATTAATTAAAATATTTAGAAACTGTAAGTTATAAAATAGCTGTGCTAGTCTCAGAGGAAAATGAAAATTATTGAAGTTCTTCTGTTTCTTGTGGCCTGAACCTTCTTGAAAGCCTCTAAAACCAGACTTCCCGGCCAGTACCCATCAGCACGCAACACAGTGTGCTGAGATGTCAGTCCCCTCAGCCTACAGTGGCTTGCTGAGCTAGCCAGATCCTCTAGACAAAGCGTCTCCAGCATGAGCAGCCTTGCTTGCTTACTCCAGGGTGCTGTGTGAATATTACCGTTTTCTGTATGTGACATGATGTGAAAAAGGTAGAGAAGCACCATGGGTCTGGGTATCCAGGTGTACCCATATGACTACCCCTATACTCCAGGTCTTCTTTCCTTAGACCCATTTCTCCACTCTCACCTAAGTCCTCTCCCAAGCGTGTTATTTTCAAAAAAATTTGAGAAGGAATTGCTGTAACAATTGGCATGCTTTACAAATAAATATTGGTTGAATTAATAAATAAACACACATTTGAAGTGCTTCTGTATACCTCCATATGTCCTCTTTTGGGGACTGTATCTATTCGTAGGGGGAGAGTTTCCTGGCAACCATCAAAATTTTCCTAATTAGGAACCTTCAATTCTACTCCTGAATTTTTATCATGAAAAAAGAAAACCTGAAACTGAAACCCATGGAAGCATGGGGTGTCTCTGTTAGGTTAGCCCAATCTTTGTTCATCACAAGAAACTAGATTACGATAACCCCTTATATTTATCAAGTGTTTATGCCATTCCTGACTCTATATGTTTTACATATATTAGCTTATTTATTTCTCATAGAACCCTAATGAGCAAGATGTTGTTCTCAATCCCTGTTTTACAGATAAAGAAACTGAGAAACAGAACTTATGAAGCTTGCTCATGGTTGCATAGCACTACCTAGGCAGTGGCAGAGCTCATATTAAAAGCAAGGAGTCCAACTCCAACCTCTGAAAGAGGATGCTGTGCTGCCTCCTCTTAACAGACTGATGGTGAAATTCCCAGCTTGAGAGTTTTGTTTCATTCGGTGCAAATTGTCATTCTCCATCCTAATGCCAAAAGTCACTTCCAAAGGAAACAGCTCTGACTACCGACAGTTATTTAGAAGTGTGATTTTGAGTTTTAAGAGTTCACCTTAGTTCAGCTCAGATCTCCTGTTTGATAGTGGAAGTTATGCTGTTATGCACTGAAATAATCTACTGTGTCACCACCTCTGTGACAGGTGATTCCATGTTCATATAAGAGCATTTTGGCATCTGAAGAAACAATAAAAATCCTCCCAACACATCAAGTGTTCCATCCAAAAAAACTTGGCATATTAATCATCTTTAGAAAGGTTCAAACCCTGCAAACTTCCTCACCCCCACCCAATCATTTGTTGCACACCAATAATAATTACGATTACTAATATTTAAATAAGGTGTCCAGTTCTATGAATAATAATGACCACATGTTAAAAGTGGCAAAAGAGTGGATAGTCTGTTCTAATTAGCCAGAACTCGGGAGACAACTCTAGTAAAAATTCTCAGCTTACTTAATGCTTCATAGTAATTAATAGTAATTGATAACAACTTGTGGCAACTAAGATCTAATACATGTACTTAATTTGCAAGTGTCCTCCTTACCTTGAATACATTTTTTTTATCTAATCTAAAAGTCTGGGACTGGGGACTCAGGTTCTTCTCATCCTTTTCTCTCTTCTACTGAGAAAATTGTTAAGTATCTTACAACATGCCGTGTTGTTGCTGGAAGAGAGCTTAGAGATCATTCTAAGAGAAGCATGGGGTGTCTTAGAGATCATTTGCATCGTACTATAGATGAAAGCTTTGAAGCTTAGAGAAGTCCAGTGACTTATTCAAGTCACCTTTCAAGCCATTGGCATGAATGTTGATTGGCATACCTGGGTCAGCTACTCAATTTGTGAACAGGGCTGGGACATGATCTAGTACAGAACATGGTGCTTTTGTATTAAAAAAAAAAAAAATTACCTTTGGCTGCTTTGTTATAAGAGACCTGAGGTGCAAGGACTCTAAGATTGGTAATCATGTCAAATCAATAAATTAAAAGGGGTTTTATGTCTGAAAAGCCCAACACTTTATTTGTTTTACAGATACAGTGTCTCCTCTATACCAGACACTGTACCTGTAGAACAAATAAATGAATATTCAAACCTAGCCGCTCTTATCTCTGTTTGACCTCTTTGAATGACACAGAGCTCAGAACTTTGCGTGGCTTTTTATGTTAGCTCTGTAAAATGAAACTCTCTTAGGGGAACCTCTGTAAATTCTATTCAGAGTTTAAAAACACAGATTTATGGGAGAGCCCCAAATCAATCAAAAACATAGCAGTGTTTTAAAAAAACACACACACACAGAAGAAAAGAGAAAACTATGAAAAGACCCTGCCTGCCAAGAGAGGCTTGTTAGCAGTTGAAAACGCCAAGATAGAGTATATAATGGAAATGTGACAATGATCATTTGGGCAAAAACACAATTTGCATGAGAATGAATTAGGAAATTTCCCGGAACACTAGAAAGAAGAAAAATCTGGGATCCTGCAGGGCATGTTCACGTTATTGAACATAAACCACACCATGAATCTTCCTGTGGTCAGACACCCTGGAAGAAGCATGGATCCCTTTCTAGACATTGATATTAGAGATGCACTAAGACAGGTAATCTTACATTTAAAGGAAGAATATATATATATGTATATATATATATATATATATATATATATATATATATATATATATATAACTATGTAAACTGTTCAACTATCTCCTAGTGCTATTTTTGAGGTCTATTTTATTCCTTCATTCCGCAATCTGAAATTCATTAAAAGGAAGAATGCCCCTTAAATACTACTCTGCTATACCCTGGAGGCACACCTGAAAAAGTTAATAATAAACCCTTGAGATTAGGCAAGTGGAGAGGAAAGAATTATGAAATAAAACAAAGCAAAGAAATCATGTAAACAAATTAATTGTCTGGAAGTGAAAAGCATGTTCGTAATTTTGCCCTTGTCAAAGGAAAACTGGAGTTCTTTATGCTCACTGACTGATTTAAAAGCGCCTTCCCGCACAGCATCTCCGAGAGAGGGGGTGTATTGCAGTGCAAAGCGTGGATAGGTTGCAGCATCAATTAAAATAGAAATTCATTATTGAAACCTCCAGAGTAAAAGGTTTAGGCTTTATGCTTTGAGGATGGAGAGAAGCTTTTCTTGCTCTATTTTCATTTTTTTCTTTTTTTTTTCTCTTCCAGATTGATTTTGGGGACTTTTATTTAGGATTTCCAGTAGTAGCTATTATACCTTTTGGTTACAAATTGTGTTATCACCTGTCACACATTAAGCACACTCTATGTAACAGGCACTTTATGTGTTTTATCATCTTTAATCCTCAAAGCAATTGTGTAGTGAAAGGTATCAGTATCACTTGAGAAAACTGAAGTTCACAGAGGTAGAATTGAACACCTTTGAGTGGTGACACCGAGGGTTTAAGACCAGGTCTGCCTGACTTAGAAGCTTCTGATCTTTCCAGGACGCCATAGAGACTTCTAAGGCAGGTCCTGTATGCTGAGTTAGAGATGCATGTCGTATGCTTCCAGGATGGGCATTACACATTCAGTTGCATGTTGGTGCTCTCAGGATCCCATTGGGGTTACGTATGCAAGGGGATACATGCAACACAGCCACCCACTGAACATGCTGACCCTTGAGCTCTGCAAAGAAGCAGAAGCTCAACTAGCTTGGCTGACATGTGCTTTATGAGAAGATTATATGTTTTAATTTTGTGACAGTTACTATTCTAATGAATATAAACAGTCTGCCCAGGCTTCTGGCAATTTCTTATGTTTTCCTGGTATAGACCATATACCCTTAAGTGGGTAAAAGAGGTTTATAAAAAGGATTATTGTCAAGGGTGAAGAAACAAGAAGCAATGTTCTGAACAAAAGAAATTGTTTATCCATTCATTCATCCAGCTCACGTTTATTATGTGCTGAGCACTGTGCCTATAAATCTTAAAGAGATAAATGGCCTGGACCCTACCCTAAAGGTGTCACAGCTTAGGTAGTTTGACAAACAGGTAGATCAGGATTACAGTACAGCCAGGACAGAGGAAAGCACAGGCTCTTATGGAAACACAAAAGAGGTTATGTAAATCAGATCGGAAGAGGAGGTCCACCAAGGCTTGTCAGGAGAGACGATGTGGACGGGAGTTTTGCAGACAAACAGGAGTTAAGAGGACAAGCAGGGGAAAGGACGTTAGAGGCCAAGTGATTAGCACGGGCAGAACGAGTGGTTCTGCATAGCTGGGAAAGGGGTCTGTTGGTTTCCTAAGGCTGACGTAACAAATTACCACAAACTCAGTAGCTTGATACAGAGAAATTAACTTTCTCACAGTTCTGGAGGTCCTCTATCTGAAATCAAGGCGTCCGCAGGTTGCTTCCTCCTGGAGATTCTGAGAACGCGTTCCAAGCTTCTCTCCTAGGTTTTGGTGGTTAGTAGACACGTCTCTCCAGTCTCTGCCTCCTCTTCACATCACCCTCTCCTCTTGTTTCTCCTTTTCTGCCTGTGTCTTCTTCGCTTCTTATAAGGACACTTGTCCCTGGATTAGGACCCACCGAGAGAATCCAGATGATCTCATCTCAAGATCCTTAATTACCTCCACAAAGACCCTTTTTCCAAATAAGGTCACACCCACCCACATGGTCTAGGTGGGCACACCTTTTTGGGGAGCCACCCTTCAACCCACTACAAATGATAAAGATAAATTAGTGACGTGATGACGTAGGAAAGAAGCATGGCCAGGTCCTATAGGCCCTCCTGTACCTGCAAAGGTATGTGGGCTTTATCTTGAAAGAAACAGGAAGTCATTGGAATTTTAATAGTGGAACTGGCAGCTCTGGAAAATATAATCCTTAATTATACTTATATTAATGCCTCCAGCCAAAGACCACCAGGAACCCTCCTGCGGTTAACTGCGTTGCGTTTATTACTGGTTGCAGAGAACACACTGTGAAGAGCCATAGTGTCTCAGCTGTACGGCGTTGGAAAGAACCTATTGTAAGATGTGAACTTTGGTTGGGTGATTTGGAGGAGAGTCTAAGGAAGCCTGGTTTACGCTAGATGGCATGCTGTGAGAAAGCAGGGGCAATTCTGAGTGACTCCCTCAATAAATCTTACCCAGGATCTTCCCTGGCGGTCCAGTGGTTAAGACTCTGCACTCCCAGTCAGGGAACTAGGATCCTACAGGCTGTGTGGCACAGCCAAAAAGATGGAAAAAAAAGTGCTATTTAAATAAATAAATAAATCTTATCTGTAAGGGAAACAGACTAGACTAGTATAATTGCTTTACAATGTTGTGTTAGTTTCTGCTATACAGGGAAGTGAATCAGCTATATGTATACATATATCCCCTCCCTCTTGGACCTCCCACCACCCCCCATCCCTCCTTCTCCCCTCCCATCCATCCCCATCACAGAGCACCAAAATGAGCTCCCTGTGCTGTACGGAGGGTTCCCACTAGCTCTCTATTTTGCACATGGTAGTGTACTTATGTCAAACCTAATCTCCCAGTTCATCCCACCCTCCCCTTCCCCCTCTGTGTCCACACGTCCCTTCTCTAGTCTGCATTTCTTTTGTTTGTTTGTTTGTTTTTTAACATCTTTATTGGAGTATAATTGCTTTACAATGTTGTGTTACTTTCTGCTGTATAACAAAGTGAATCAGCTATATGTATACATATATCTCCATATCCCCTCCCTCTTGAGTCTCCCCCCCTCACCCTCCCTATCCCACCCCTCTAAGTGGTCACAAAGCACTGAGCTGATCTCCCCGTGCTATGCGGCTGCTTCCCACTAGCTATTGGTTTTAAATTTGGTAGTGTATATCTGTCCATGCCACTCTCTCACTTCACTGCAGATAGGTTCATCTGTACTATTTTTCTAGATTCCACATATATGTATTGATATATGATATTTGTCTTTCTAACTTACTTCACTCTGTATGACAGACTCTAGGTCCATCCACATCTGTACAAATGACCCAATTTCATTCCATTTTCTGGCTCAGTAATATTCCATTGTGTGTGTGTATACACATACATACACCACAGCTTCTTTATCCATTCATCTGTCAATGGACATTTAGGTTGTTTCCATGTCCTGGCTATTGTAAATAGTGCTGCAGTGAACATTGGGGTAAATGTGTCTTTTTGAATTATGGTTTTCTCAGGGTATATGCCCAGTAGTGGGATGGCTGGGTCATATGTAGTTCTGTTTTTAGTTTTATAAGGAACCTCCAGTAAGGATACTTTTTAATTGGTAAAGAAGTAGCAGTCATGAGCCAAGAGAGGGGAACGTTTGGTATTTTGTGAAGGAAGTAGTGACTTTATTTCTGTCTGTGCATAGATAAAATTAAGAAGTGGCTTTGTTTTGCCTTTACTGTATCACGGTCTCAGAGTGCCCCTGTCTGAGATCTGTGTTCTGTGACATTGCTCATGTCCAGTAGGAGAAGGACTTGGTTTAGCTGTGAGTGCAAGGTTCATGTTCTGGAGGTCAGGAGCTGCTTTGTTTTTCTTTCTCAATACCAAACTACAAAAACAATCATGGCTAAAATTCCAGCAGTCATAATGAAATACATCAACCAAAACATTCAGACTGTCCCTTAAAAGCTATAATAAAAGTCACAAAATTTTCTGAAAAGAGCACTTACCTTTGCTTATGGGTGCATCCTTCAGATTTAATTTACTTCTAAGCAACCAGTTGGACAGCATCTATTTTAAAGACTGGAGGAGCTAACCAAGAGGCTCCCTGACTGGTGTGCTCTTTTATCTAACAGCTGTAATAGCATTTTCTTCAGTTTCCCTGCAGAGCCTAACCCAACCACATCCCTGGGAAGAAAGTGCTGGAAGTCCCCTATTCAAGCCCTCTCCCCTTTCTGAGCTGCTCTCTCTATTTAAATATGATAAGTGAGTCATAAGCAGTTCTCTTTGATGAAAAATAAACAAGGGAAAGGACCCCAAACACTCCTGTGGCAAAGGTCCCTTCAGAACATACTGCCTTCGCTGTTAGAGATTTATCTTTTTAAAAGAAAGCAGAAATAGGAAAGGGCCACAGAAGGGCAAGAATAGCTGAGAAAACAAGGCAGCAGTCTTCTCTGTGAGGGAAGATGAAAAAGGCTACTAGTACCTTTTTTAGTCCAGCAAGAAAAAAACTATAATATCATATAGCTGGTGCTCCTAGAAATGACAAATGACAAAGAAGAGGCTTTCCCCTACACTCTCAAGGAGAAAAGGGCTCTCTAAAATGAAAGTCAGAGACGTTCCATTGAAAGGCAATATTTTTCCCCTCTAATTTATAATTAACTTTCAGTGATGCTGGCTTTTATAGACTCATATCAAGGCAAATTGCTCAGCACAGTGAGTTTGGCTGGTGTTATTCATACATGTAAGCACTGGGATATCCATCATAAACACAAGCCAGCTGTCGTCTTCTGAGGTTTCAACTGATTGCCAGTTCAGGTCAAGAAGAAAATTATTCCTCTGTCTTCATCTGTAATATTATTTATCAGTTGCAACAGGAGGATTTGACACCTTCAGTGACATAGCCCAGCATCCTGTTAAATTGATCATAACTCCAGTGATGTGCAGTAGTTTCTAACATTGAGGTCCAAAGCGTATTTCCTTTCTGACATTCTGTTGGGATCAACGCCAAGGGTAGAAGTGGTTAATGAGGCTTCCCAGTGTCCCTCAAGATCCAGGTCAGCTTGTTTATCCCTAACACAGAGAGGTGGATGTGTTAATAGCTTCTGCGGCCTGTGGTTTCCCTTGTGGAGATGCCAGTGGGCCATGTGTACTCCTTGGGTCTCAGGGCGACGGGGCTTGCATTGGCTGTGACTGACAGCATGAGCTAGAGGGTTGGCTATGCTTGGCATGACATGGTTGGCACAGGCCACCTCAGACCTTGAAAACTTGGAGCTGATGCAGAGGTGGATAAACACATTGAAGACAGGTTGCCAACTCAGATTTTTATGGGAGCCAGACAGGTAATGTGCCTGAGTAAACCTGGCAAGGTGGCAACTTTGGGGATAGTGACCTCTCAGCTCCCACTGATTATGATCATTCAAAGATTTGGGCCTATTGTTGCCAACTTTTCAAGAGCAGGCGAATGTCTGGTGTATATGACAAATGCCCTGACATAAGTGTCACCATCTAACTCAAGCCTCTAGCAGGCCAGATTAAACAGTTTGCCTTATAGGCTGCCATCTTGTAACTTCAAGCTAAGGGCACATTTCTTTGCTTCCTCATACTTATACAGAAGCTCTGTGGACTCAAGTTTTAGGACTTCTTTTAATCTCATTCAAAGAGATGAAAAAGATAGGCAAGGAAAATGAAAATACTTTTCAAATGTCACAGTGTCCCCATGGAGCTAGGGCGGTTGAACTAAGGGGTACAGCTGAACTTTCAGTTCTGCTTCTATAACTGAACAGTTAGGAATGGTTCCCCGGGGCAGGGTTGAGTCACTAAACAAGCACTAGACAAATGGTGCAATATTAGTACATGAAGAAGGCAGAGCACAAGCTCCTTGCCTTTGAAAAATTTGTGAATTCATTGAGAGTACTATGTTAACATGCATGGAATAATTAGAAAAAAATGCCAAAATAACATATAAGCAAGTGGGCTCTCAGAAAGTATGATGGTTCAATTTCCTTCTTTAACAGCATCTCTTCTTAATAATGGTCCAAAGAGAGAATAGAAAAGCAGCATGATGGCCATAGATCTTACTAGATGGCTGCCGTTTCTGTTGGATGAGATTGGATATCAGGCAAAATGAATAAGAAGTTGGCCTTTTCAGACCCTGAAGTTCTAGAAGTTATGACACTTTTGAAAAAATGGTTCTCCCAAGTTACTGTTTCTAAAAATAGCTGTGAATTTTAACAGATCTATGAACTGAAAGCAACAATATTAAGAACCAAATAGCCTAGATCACCCTCTCAAGAGCTACTGCATAGACCAGTGGTTCTTAAATTATAGTGTCTGGAGTATAGCCCTCCAGGTGGATCTCTAAACACTAAGGAGAACCTCTGTTGTCCTTGAGAGAGGATGGAAACTCTGATAGCCCATGTTTGAGGTCTAAAAATGATCACAGTCTCCTCTGTCCTAGGAAACCTCACCCGTGAACTGCAGGGTAGAACACCAAGATAGCACAATCTTGGAAAGGTGTATAACCCTTGCTTGTTTGGTTGGGTTTTGGCCTGTTTTTTCTTGTTTGTGTGTTTGTCTTTGTGTTTTGAAGCCCCATTTATTCCTGTATTAGTTTTCTATTGCTGCTGCAATAAATTCCCACAAATTTCATGGCTTAAAATAATACAGTTTATTATCTTACAGTTAAGTCCAACTTATAGAAGTGTGGGTAAAATCCAGGTGTCAGTAGGGTAAGTTCCTTTCTGGAGGTTCTAGGGGAAAATCCATTTCCTTGCCTTTTCCAGCTTTTAGAGGCTACCTGCTTTCCTTAGCTTATGGGTTCCTTCCCCCATTTTCAAAGCCAGCAACATCAGGCTGAGGGCGTCTTGTGCTGCAGTCTCTCTGGTTCTCTCTCCTCTCTCTCTCTTTTCCATTTTAAAGATCTCACAATTACATTGGGCTCATCTGGATAATCCAGGCTACTCTCCAGAGTTTCGGGTCAGCTGATTAGCAACTTTAATTCCCCTGTACCATGGAAAGCAACATATTCACAAGTGTTACAGATTAGGACATGGACATCTTTGGGGCAGCCATTATTCTGCCTACCGCAGTTCCCAATATCTCCATCTGGAGAGATTGTATACTTTTTTTTTTTTTTCACATCAAGAAATGGAATCTGGTAATTTATAAAAATATGTTCAAATGCAGTATATGACCTCTTCATGCACACTTCATGCACACAAGGAAGAGTAATAAGTTACTCTTCTATGAACTGGACAGGCAGTGTAATATTCAACGAAAAAGACATGGGCTTTGTAATCAGACAAACCTGATTTCTACTCTGGTACTTTCTAGCTGTCTAACTTCCATCAAGTTAAAAAATTTTGAGACATAGATTCCTTTCTTCCAAAATGGAGAAAATACTTCCCTTATATGATTATTTTGCTTAAATTAAATAGAAATAATGTGTCAGAATCATAGTAGAATTTTAATCAGTGGTATTATTATTTCCTGAAATCCTGAGTTCCATTTCAGTACTGTTGGGTAAAACCAGTTAAAGAAACCAAATTCGATGTTTCAGTTTAATGAATTGCATTAAATGAAAAACATTTCCCCGGGGTGTTTGTCTGATTTGTTAGCATATGTGAGATGTTTGAATTTCAAAGATGAAAAAGCGATTTGTAAGTGCAAAATGGTGCAGCTGTCCTTATCAGTAAACAGGTAATACCACCCTTTGAGCAGGGGGGCATGGATACCAGTAGAATAAAAAGATGGGTACAAAGACAGAAGCCTCAGAGTTACTCAGACTCAAGAAGATGAATCTTTGCTGTCAATATAAGTCTCCCAACTGCTAGTGCAAGTGGAGGATAGATTTTCTTTTCCACTAGATTTACTTTCCGATATACAAGTTTATCCGTCAAGCAAGGACTATTCATCAAGTCATTTTCCATCGATAACTCCAGCCTAAGCCGGACAGGCTGAGTGTTTATTATTCACTCTTAAAAGGCTGGAGCTCATTTGCTTCTGCAGTGGAGAGAGGAGCAGACCCAGACAGAGAGAGGAATGAGGGCACTCAACAAAATGGCCATTCATTTCAGTCAAGCTTGACAAATAACAAAGGTGTAAAACAACCAGGAAAAGCTCCAGTTAGTGGGTGGAAATCAAATATTGATCCACTAATCCCCTAATTTACTGACTACCCATTTAATGATCTGATTCCCATTTATTCATCCAACAAATATCAGTTGAGCCCTTCCTGCAGACCAGGCCCCATACAAGGCCAAAGAAAACGTTACGCCAATGCTCACCGCCATCCCCGGACAGGCATACACATTCAATCTGGAGCCGTAAGAAATTAGTCTTTTGTTTCTGAAGACTGGGTGCTCTTAAAAAAACATCAGTGCTTATAATTACACGATGTAGTGTAAGATCCTACAATCATCTTTTTCTGGAAGGCATCGCTGTGGCCAGCAATGCATGTATTACTACATTGATCTTCTTTTAACACTATACAAAATGAAGAGACTACATTGCCCGTGGCCTCCAGAAACTTACCTTCAAATAGCATCAGTGCTATGAATGCCACACACGCTAAACACACTGAATAAAATGGAATAAATATTGAAGAATCTAAATTCAGTTAATTTGCAAGCCAAATCTTGCTTCAAATTGTTTTGACATTATTTGTTCCCTCGTGAGATGCCTTCTCTTCAGGGCATTTGGGAACCAGTAGGCATAGGCAGGGGCCATTTCTGCAGCATACTGGTGCTCAGGGTGATGATGTCCATAGAGTGGAAGGCAGTGAGGAGGGAACCAAAGAGGAGGGGGCAGCTGAATGGCATTTTGGCAATCACAGTGTGGGTTCATTGATTTCTTAGAAAGATTACAAATTCCCCAAACACCAGAAACACCTGTGTTCAAATAGAGATTATGTACTCAAGGCCTGCATTCCAGAGCTAGTTGGAAAGTCTTTGATGACCTATTAGTTTGGATTTGCACTGCCAGTGACTTCTCTCCTTTTGTGAACGCAGTGGAATTGCGGCATGTATGTCTTGGACTTAAGCCACCTCAACAATGCAGGGGAGGAGGGGTGAGGAGAGGTTGTGAGATGGTGTGCCAGGAAGAGAACACCCAAGAATAATTGACATAATGTGGCGCTTCTAACCATACTTTTCTTCAGTGAGCTTATGCCTGGGAGTCAGAGTGAATGGGAGGCTTAAACCTGTCATGCCCTCAATTTCTACATTCCTGCCAGTCTTTCAAGGCTGAGCATCTTTCCTTCTTGAGTAGAGTATAGTTCTAGTCCTTAAAGATACAGTAAACATTTTTCGTGCAATATGGTCCCTAAACACAAGCAAATAAATAACCCAACCAAAGAAACAGAGAAATGTCTTCTAAAAGTAGAATACCAATATGATGCTTGCTGAGTGATGACACTGCATTGCATCCAAAGGGCAGTTTAGGAGCGTTTCAAGGAGAGTTCTGACTCAGGGATCTTCTGTGCTGACTGTATCACCGCACCCTGTCCTAAGATTGTACACCGCTGTGATTAACACACAGAGTAACTGGCATGTATAAAGTGACTTTTGTCAGGGGAGTGATGGGGAGATCTCACTGGATGCAGTATTTTACATCTTTTATCTTTTCTAATGGCAAGTCATACACCTGTGAGCTAGCACATGGTTTCCGCCTCCCTTGCCCACCAACTAGGAGTAGGTGTATTTTAGAAACTGAGAGGGAACTTCTTAATACAAGGTTAGTTAGAAATGGGTAAGAACCCCAACTCAGGCATTTACTAGCTGGGTGACCTTGAAGAAGCTGCTTGCATACTGAGTCTTGCCTTCCGCAGCTGTAAAATGGGCTAAATGATAGCTATCTCCCAGGGCTGTTAGAGAAGGTTCCTTTTAAACCTCTCAGAACAGTGCATGTTACCTCTTAGGTGCTTAATAAATATTAGCTCATCTGCCCCCTCGCCTACACACACAAACACACACTTACACACTTCCTGGCTCCTAACCTTCTGCTCAGAATTTTGAACATCTTTAAGGGAGGGAGAAGGAGAATAAGAGGAGATTGTTTACAAAAAGGAATTTTTAAAAGAAAGGAACAAAAAAATCATGGAAATAGTAGAAAAGCAAATCCAAATTGTCTGATCCGGGACGGTTTGGTCTCCCACTGGGACCGAGGAAAGCAGCAGTATTTTATGTTAATGGGATTTGGTGGAAAATGCAGCTCTAATGAAACATTGGCAATGGTTACTCCATCCCTATTTCTCCAAGTACTTTTTCTCTTTTTCCTTCTTTCTTTAAAAAAATATCTGGATGGTTATTTCTCAGCACACCAGGATTACGTTTCTTTCCCTAAGAGTACCAGAGGAACCTGGGGTGCAGCTGAGCTGGTGAGCTGTCCATCTTGTCCTGTCCCTGAGACAAGCAGGGAGGACAGCATTTAGCCCGGCTGTGGGGACTTGGGGAGGGACTGGCTCTTGAACAAAAGCTGTTCTCAGCGAAACTGAAGTACACAAAGTGGGAGGGGACTGCTAAACCCTGGGAGGTGCAGGGAGGGGGTGAGTTGTTTGCTAATATATCCCTGGGGAAACTTGCAGTGTTTCTGGGCATGGCTGAGTGCACAGCTCATGAAAAATGCACCAGAGCATTGCTGGCATTTGATTTCAGAAGAAGCTACAGTACCAAGAGACAACTGTCTGCTTTCCTGCAACACCTAGATGACACACCTGGTTTCCACTGCTCTCTGTTCATCTGTCCAGATGTTCCCAGTTACTTGGACAGAGAGCCTTGTGGTTTCTTGTACAGGGTGTTACATTTCTTCCTTCCAGCAAAGCGCTAGATGTGACAAAGCTCAGCTAGCAGAATTCTTCTTTTTACTTTGTGACTAAGAATGCTTCAGTGCCTTGATTTCCAAATATATGTTGTTGTTGTTTCAAAATTTGTTTCTCTAGTGAATCAAAATAGCAAAGTGTACTGGCTATAAGGTAAAAGGAAGTAGCAGGTACCTAACATCTATTGGGTACCTGCTATGTAGCGGGTACTGATACAGCTACTTCGCATATAATATTTAATATCCTTCTCACTATAAGCCATAAGGTGTGTAGGTTTGATGAGTGCATGTTACAGTGGGAAGCAGCCCAGTATTCTGGAAAGAGTATAGGGTTGCCCCTTACCAGCTATGTGAATTTAAGTAATTACTTAACACCTTTGAGCTTCATTTTTCTCTGTGTAATGAAGTTAACAATGGCAGCTAATAGGGGTGTCATGAAGATTGAATATGATTGTAATATAATGTGTTAAAATCTTTACTTGATCTATATGAGTTGGTCAGTATTGAGAGCTCCTCTTGGAGAAAGGAAAGAAAAAAATGAGACCCAGGGAGATTGAATCATTTCATTTGCCTAAGACTCATAGCTGTTAGGGGGTTTGGTCAACACTCACACCCATGGATGACTGGTTTTAGACTCTAAACTGCTGTTTCCTAAGGTAGTCACCACGTCCCATTATCACACTACCCACGCCACTTCTACTCGCACCCCATGATAACTAACATGCGCACACCGTCCTATGAGCAGGACCCTAGAAAATCTATGTACGTGACGCCAGAGTTGCAGAGTTAGCACAGCACAGGTGTTATTTGCACAGGTGCAGGGGAGGGGTGCTAGCCACTCTGGATGCTTCGCTTGAGTTTAGAATATAGCCGGTCGCTTACTTCACTCTGTATTACACAGAGTGAAGTAAGCCAGAAAGAGAAAAACAAATATCATATATTAACACGTATATGTGGAATCTAGAAAAATGGTACAGGTGAACCTGTTTGTAGGGCAGGAATAGAGACGTAGACGTAGAGAACGGACATGTGGACACAGGGGAAGGAGAGGGTGGGATGAATTGGGAGATTAGGTTGGACGTAAATACACTACCATGTGTAACATAGAGAGCTAGTGGGAGCTGGCTGCATAGCACAGGGAGCTCAGCTAAGTGCTCTGTGATGACCTAGAAGGGGGAGGGGGGAGAGGGAGGTCAAAGAGGGAGGATATAGGTATACATATAGCTGATTCACTTCACTTCATTATGTATAATTATTCACATTATTATACATATATATATATGTGCATATTATATAGCACAACATTGTAAAGCAGTTTTACTCCAATTAAAAAAAAAAAAGAATATTGCCAGTCGCTAAAGGCACAGGGCAGTAAAGCCTCAATTGAGCGTCCTCTCACCGAGTCCCTGCCTTGCACTTTGGCTAACCACTGGAACAGAACTGTCACGAGATGCTTTCAGTCTCACTGTGTCCTGTTCATTATTATTTTTATTAACACTCAGCCAATATATGGAAGATACCTATTAAGGAATGAGCAGGAACCTCTCTCTCCACTGAGACGTAAACACATTATCTGAGGAGTTCCGACTGGGTTAATCTGTTGTCATGGGATTATCTATATTGTAGCTGAAAGCAAGGCTTTGAGGAAAGGAAGGTCAGTTTTGTTTTGTTTTGTTTTTTAATCCATTCTTTTTTTTTTTTTATTGGAGTAAATTGCTTTACAATGTTCTGTTAGTTTCTGCCGCACAGCAAGTGAATCAGCCGTAGGCATAGACACATCCCCTCCCTCTTGGACCTCCCTCCCCACCACGCCCATGCCACCCAACTAGGCCATTACATAGCACCCAGGTGAGCTCCCTGTGCTGCACAGCAGGTTCCCACTAGCTCTCTATTTTACACTTGGTAGTGTATTTATGTCAAACCTAATCTCCCAATTTGTCCCACCTCCCCTCCCTCACGCCCGTGTCCACACGTCAGTTCTCTACGTCTGCGTTTCTATTCCTGCCCTGCAAATAGGTTCATCTGTACCATTTGTCTAGATTCCACATAATATGCATTAATATACTATGTTTTTCTGACTTAGGAGGGTCAGTTCTGATGCAAATTACCTATATTCTGATATAAATGTATTGCTTTGTTTGTTTGATTTTTGTTTTATGTGGGTTTTTTTTGGCAGAAGGCTTGATTCCAAATTTTGAAGGTGGGAAAATAATTGAGGAAGAAGATTCCAAATAAACCACAGAGAGGCCTGCTCAGTAAGGAGGTACTTGAAGGGATGAAGATGCTACACAAACACTTGCAAAGGGGAGGGCAGAAAACAGGGTGGAGAGAAGGTGCTGGAATTAGCATGGAAAACCAGCACAATGGAAAGTAGGGTAGCTGAAACATATCATCTGCTCTATTAATTCCCTGCCGAAGGAGTCATGGTTCTTTTAGTTCCTTATTAAACATGACAAAATTCAACTACTCAGACTTCTTTCCTACTCTGGGGAACAGTGAGGCATTTCCTCCAGCAATTCGAGGTGAGACTGAAAAAACTATGATTCCCACTTTTATTTATTTACGTTTGTCCTTACTACAGAGATGGGTTCAAAGTCATCTGGGAAATTAGCCAGCAGCGAATGCTTATTAGTTTGCCACGGACGTGGGGGAGACACAGGAACTGTCAGAGGGTAGCCATCCTGCTGGGAAGGGAGGAGGGAGCCAGAAGCACCAGTCTCTTCCCTGCAAGGCACGCAGTGTCCTTTGGTGGCCAGATTGCCCCTTGGGAGAATTCTAGAGGTTTGAATTGGGCTTGAGGCATTAGAGAGAAAAAGTTTACAGCATTCCTACTGAGACTTTCCTGGTAACAGCGCAGGTAGAATAGAATTCTGTCTCCCAGGCTTTGTAGCCTTCGCCACTTTATGAACAACGTAATGAGTTGCTCAGCTCTTTCCTTCAAGGAGTGAATTCAGCGTAGTCTGCCTGGTTCACATGGAAGTAGAATAACTATGGCATCATCTAGTTAAGTGTAAACTATGCACTATGAAATGTTGGGGTGCCAGGAGTGAAAAATTCAGGTCCTACTGACAATGATAACAGATAAATCTCATCACAATGTTTTATGAGCTCAGTGGAGAAAACAGTAAAGTCTGGAGTAGCTAGGGAGGTCTTCACAGAGGTGGTGATTCCTCTTTTCTCTTTCTTACCTTTTCCTTTCAATCCAGCTCTATTGAGATATAATTGATATGTAACACTGTATAAGTTTACAGTGTACAATGTGTTGATTTGATACCCTTATGTATTGCAAAGTGGATACCACTGTAGCCTTAATTAACGGCATCGTTAACATCACATAATTACCATTTCTTTGTTGCGGTCAGAACATTTAAGATCTCTCTTAACAGCTTTCATGTATACAATACATTTAATCACAATGTTGTGCATTAGATTCCCAGAATTTCTTTATCCCTGGAACTTCTCCATCTTATAATTGGAAGTTTGTTCCCTTTGACCAGTATCTCCCCATTTCCTCCAACACCAGCCCCTGGCGTTCTATTCTCTGTTTGCTAATGACATGGAATGCTGACGATTCTATTCTCTGTTTCTATGAGTTTGGATTTTTTTTTAGATTCCACAAATAAGTGAGATCATACAGTATTTGTCTTTCTCTGTGTTACTGTTTTCACTTAGCATGATGCCCTTAAGTTTTATCCATGCTGTCGCAAATGGCAAGATTTCCTCCTTTCTCATAGTTGAATAATATTTTATTATATGTAAAAATACCACATCTTCTTATACATCCACCCTTTGATGGGCACTTAGGTTATTTCTGTATCTTGGCTGTTGTGAATAATGGTACAATAAACATGGCGGGGCAGATATTCTTCAGTATCCTCTTTTCATTTCCTTCCTTTAGATATATACCCAGAAGTGGGATTGCTGGATCATATGGTAGTTCTGTTTTTAATTTTTGAGGACTCTCCATACTGATTTCCACAGTAGCTATACCAACTTACATTCCTACCAATAGTGCACAAGGGTTCCCTTTTGTAGAGTGTTTTCACCAATACTTGTAATCTCTTGTCTTTTTGGTAACAGCCATTTTAACAGGTGTGAGGTGACATCTCATTGTGGTTTTGATTTGCATTTCCCTGATGATTAGTGATGTTGAGCATCTTTTCATGTGCCTATTAGCTATTTGTGTATCATCTTTGGGAAAATGTCTATCCAGTCCCTCTGCCTATATTTTAATTGGATTATTTGGGGCTTTTTGCTATTGAGTTAGGTGAATTCTTTATAAATTTTGGATATTAATCCCTTATCAGATATACGGTTTGCAAATATTTTCTCCCATTCCATAGGTTGCCTCAGAGGAAGTGATTTCTGAGCTGGGAGTTGACCATTGCTGAGAGTTGAATGAATGGAAAAAAGGAGAGAGGGTATTCTAGTCAAAAGCATGATGTGTTCCAAAAAAAAAAAAAAAAAAGCAAGGAAAATCAAATTATCTAGATCAGATGGCATTTTGGGATGGATAAGACCATGATAAGGTTGGATAAAGTGTCAGAATCTCAGCTGGCTCCTTTATATACTTTATTATTACCCTGCAAAGTAATAACAATAATGGGGACCATTTACTGAGTTTACACTGGTGGTAGGCAGTATACGAGCTTGCTGGGGCTCTAGAGAAGATGAGGTCTGGTGTTTGACCTTAAGTCCTCAGAATCTAAGCTTTGATAAAGTCATAAAGCAAATGTATTCTAGAATAATATATATATATATCCCTATATATGATAAAACATATATATATATGTGTCTTATCAAGGGAGTATGCAGAACAGAACTGCTTGCTCTGCTCGCTGCATTCAGGAAGGCCTTGCAGAGATAGTAAGGTCTCCACCAGGTGATGAAGGGTGTCTAGGAGATTGCCAGGTTGTGAAAATGGAGGAGGTATTCCAGGCAGAGAGAACAGCAGGTTAAAAGGCATAGTAGAGTCCTAAATTACGTTTCTCTGTATTTCAGCTAAAAAAAAATCCCGAATCCTTGTTTCACTGATGCTGGGGACAATGCACATTTGCATCCTATCTTACACATTTTCACCTTGCCAACTTGCTTTGTTTGCAGACCATAATTTCTATCGTGGTTTTCCAGCCAAATTACTCCAATAAAATAATGCCAGAAACATATCACCTCTGTCTTCTGCTGCTGCCGTCACTGGCTGTTTGTCCCTACCTTTCAGCCAACTTCAGTGGAGACTGGAAAGAGAAATACAGATTGTTGAGAACTGAACACAGGCCCACCCCTCTCTTCAGCAGCAGAGCGTGGGAGATTGGAAGCATTATCACATTATATCCCACAAACACCATTTTAATCCACAGTGGCGATAGGAGAGAAAAATGCTTACCCTTACAGAACCTCACTGGGAGAGTGGGCCGTTGTGTAGCACCAGTTGTTAAAGTCAGTATCTATGAGCATGACCAGAATCTTCCGTTTCTTTTGTACATTCATTTTCTAAGTTGCATTTTATATGTATTATTCTCCATGAGGCAAGTGCGGACAAACATAATCACCGTTTTGTAAAAGGGAAACTGAGTAAAGGAAATACTTACTGAATGGATGGATAGAAAGATGAAATTACTTATTTCAGCAAACATTTTTGACTATCTATTATGTTTGAGTCATAATGTTAGGGACATGGTATATGGATGTAAATAAAACACATGGAATCCCACCATGCTTCTGTTCACATTCTGCTGCGTCCCTGAGGTCCCTTTACCTCCACTTACCTTTGACTAACGCAGCTTACCCAGGTTTTATCTTTAAGGCCCAACCCAAAAGTCGGCTTCTCTCTGTGGCTTGGCTTGACTCCCCCTTACCTCTCTCTGCATACACAATAATTTTTCTACCATATTGGTTTTCAATGAATTCTATCCCACATTCTGTTCTACTTATTACCTTCTTCACCTGACTATAATAGATTGAGGTCATCTTTATGTCCCTACTAGCTAGCATAACAGACAGCAGATACAAACTTAGTGAACTGAAGCCATGGATTTGCCTGGGATGGATTCATGATCCAAAGGGGATGGATGCATATATCTTCATTATAGTATGTTAAATGCTATACTCATCTATTTGAGGTATTGAGATTGGTAGTAAAACTATCTATTTGCTATACACCTAGCAAATCTGATTTCCAGGTCTCTTGTCTATTCTCTTTCCAATAGGATGGTCCACCAAAGAAATTCCCCTTTCCATAAAAAATAAAAATCATGTTCAAATAAATGTTGGGAATACTGAATACACTGTTCTTTCTTTTGGATATCTATGATTCCAATTAACCTATTAAAGATTCTGAAAATTCCTACTGTAAAGAACCCCCTCCTCACTCCACCCCCCCCAAAAAAACCTACTTATTCCCAAACCCATTGGATCATAGAATTTATAATATATGAAAACCCATCAGCATTCCATGTCATTAGCAAACTTAAACACACTTTGGGAAATGCTGCCTTTGAAATCAAGTATTCATATTGTGAAGAGTTTATAAAGTTTCTACGAAAACATTAGCCGGATAGATTTTTACTCTAAACCTGCTTTGTGCTTGGTGGCCATTGTGCAAACTACTTCAAAATGTTCATGCTGGAGGCTTCCAAGCCAGTTAGCATTCCTGAAGGGGAGAGAGAGGAGTATTGCCTAAGGGTAGCATGGATTCCTCTGAGGACAGAACTAAGAGTAAGGAGGCCCTGGGGAGGTCCCCACTTTGTGGGGCCTGAAGCTTATACAGTGTGTGTGTGGTATGTAACTTCTTTAAGAAGAATATTTCAAAATTAAATATAAAAATGACTATTTAATTTAACATGAGAAAAGAAATGATGAACATTTACAAGTTTTAATAAATATCATAATTACAGAAATGCATACGATTAACCTACTTTTTTAAAGGCAGCTGCTTGACACGCTTCTATGATATGTTTTCCCTACAATATTATTTCTGTTC
Organism: Delphinus delphis; assembly: GCF_949987515.2. Lineage (NCBI taxonomy): Eukaryota > Metazoa > Chordata > Mammalia > Artiodactyla > Delphinidae > Delphinus > Delphinus delphis. The sequence continues at coordinate 23,906,698 of NC_082684.1, read as the reverse complement.
TCTTTGAAGGCCTTTTCATGACATTTTGTAATATCATTTTCTACAGATAAAATAGAAGGGTAATTCAGTCTTTCCTCTTGCTTGGTTGATCAAATGTTGTATTTTTTTATTATTATTATTAGCACTTTTTAAAAGTTTATATTGGTAAAGTCAAGTGAATTTTTAAGGATTGTTTCAACTTTGGGCAAATTCTATCAAGATCACTGGGTCATACAGCACTGGAGGTGGTCAGACTATTCCTGGAAGCCATTTCTACACCTGGAAAGTGAGCAAAAATTTAATTCTGCAAAGACATATTGTGAACTATATGAAGATATCCCATCAAAGAACTAAGTGTATCCCAACTCGACTTCCCATTAGTTAGATCCCAAATATGTTGACTGACACTTCATTACCTCCCTACATAAGGGGACATGTGATGGAGGGGAGATTAGAGGTGAAGGGTATTAGGGTCTTCACCTACTGCAGTTAAAATATCTTGCTTTACCAATTTTACAAAAAAGATAAGCCCTAGTGAACACATTGCTAAGGCCACTCTCAGGGCTTTGGAAGCCCAGAATGAATGGATGCTCTAATGATTCAGCTTCCCTAGCTTCACTTCATAGAGGTGGATGGGCTTGTATTAGAAAGTAATGGGAAAGGTATTGTGTAGCAGGAAACCTTGTTTGGAAAGCAACATAAAAATCTATTAAGAGGTCGCAGGTCCAGTAGAGAAGAGTTGGAGCTGTTACCTTGAAACAATCAGCCTGTCCACAATCCAGTGGGCCCTTAGAGGGACCATCTTCTCCCTGGGCCCTTGCTGTCCAGCTGCTGACCTCCTCCATCACACAAGGCACCGCATGGTGCCTCTTTATGACCAGAGGGCTGCTTGTGCAACGGAGGCCAGTCCCACTGCAGAGATTGTATTTGTCTTTATTTTACTGGAAGTCTTTGCTGCCATCCGGGCTGTAATTGCACCACACCGTTTCTGAATCGATTGCTTTTAGAGCTGTCGAGCTTTTATTACTGCTCCTCGTTGGGAAGCGAGGAGGGAGAGAAGCAGGTCAGCCTGGGCTCTGCGAGAGATGAATGTCATCAAATTGTCTTTCTCCAGCTGTTGAATAAAACTAGTAGTGCTGTTCCATAAAACCAAAAAGAAAATGAGAGCGTGAGAGACAGGAGAGATGCCACAGGGACAGAGACAGAACAAGAGAACGTATTGATCTGACTTTTCTTGGAATAGACAGCAAAGCCATATTGTGATGTTGACTATATAGTGCAATAATGTTGTAGGAATGGAGCAAGAAGTAACAGGCAAATTAAAAAATATCTGTTGGCAGTTACACAAATCTGCCATCTTTGCAGGTTTACTGATGTTTCCTCATTCTCGGAGCTGAGGAGAAATGTATATGTTTCATTTTGGTTTTTTTTTTCTCACTCAGATTGATAGACTCTGTAATTCGAATCAGATATGACGGAATTCCTCCTTAATTACACATATTACTGTTATTGCACTGACAGATGTCTCTATCCCCACAGTTGGGACAGTTTTGTCCACATTGGTATCTATTATTGATTTACCTGGTAGCATTTCTTCAAGGTTTCATCGTAAGGTAGCAAGTAGCAGCGTCATTCACTGGAGAATAGGAATTCACATAATTAGATTTTGTGAGGGGCATTCTTATTTTAATTGGAATCTGCCTTCCAGAAGCTAACTAACCTAGCTTCTGAGTAAGGAGGCTTGGAAAACAGAACTGAATGCTCATGTAAACTTTGTTCATGCTACCTGTTCACAGTCCCAGACAATGCCTCATTTAACAATTTTATCCCATACAGTATCCCCTGAATACAACATTCGTGTGCATGAATTGGTTTCTTTCATATCGTCAACCTTTCAGGAAAGGCTTAATGACAGTTCATGCTATTTAACTCTTTTCTAAAAATAGTCTGAGTCAGTCATTATAAATTGGACTTTCGACTTAAATTGGTCTGAAACCTATTTAAGCATCATATAAATGGCAGGTCTTACATAGACTTCTCCTCTGCCAAGCAGGGGGCAATATGCCCATTTCAGAATGCCAGTGCAAAGTGCAGGGGACCTCAATGATTTTCCTGGAGTCATATACCATATCAGAGCTAGGCACAAACCCCAGGCATCCTTATTCCCACTCTACTACTCTTAACAACCAGAGTCAGTGCTATTGCAAATTACATGCCCAACCTTTGGAGTGGAATGCATGTGAATGTCATTTGTCACTTAAATATATGAATGTCTTCTCTCGTGTTTCCTCTACTGCTTTCAGCCTGTCATGTCAAGCGACATTGCTTTTATTATTGAAATGAAGAGGATACCTGGACCATTGATCTCAGTTGGCAGTTGGCACATAAGAGCTAGCAGTCTGTTGTGTCATATAGGAAGATACAGCCTGGTATACAGATCAGCCAGTGTATCAACACAAATGATGGCATCAGATAGCCCTGCCAAATTGCTGTCCCTTTGCCAGCTCCCCACCTACACTCCCATTAGTTCCTGCCCAGTAGCCAGCGATAAAGGTACTTTGAAGTCCCACTGATTTCCATGTAAATATTATACAATTTTGGATTTGGTTTAACAGTCCAATCCCTTCAGCTTAGAAGTTAGAGTTTAGTAGAGCTGTCATTTGTGTAAAAGTCAATTTAATTTTTTTCTTGCTTGTCCTATATTTCTGGGACTGTACAAACCTAAAACAATATGAACAAAAAGACAATATTTATTGTTGGGTAATGTTTTTTTTTTCTACTAAGTGTTTTAACTGACAATCAGAATCTGTTCTCAGTTCATCAGTGAAGAACGTCAGTGAATTAAGCATGGAAGAAACTTTGATCCATGGTAATTCACAATATGGAAGGCCCTCAACCTAATATAAGGAACATATTTAACCTGCTCTAATAAGCTCTACTCACTATAAACCCTTGAGGAGTAATTAGGAACTTCAGGAGAGTTACTCTGAAAGGCTAACTCACTGCAATGGCCTTATAGTTTTTACGTGAATATAACTTCTTTGCCAATGGACAACATACTTTGATGCTAGTTCTTATCTATAGTGGATGATGTTATAATGAGGATCTAGTATATCCTTCCCATTTTATGGATGGGAAACTGAGGACTAGAGAAATTTTAGTGACTACCAAAGTTACCCAAGTGCCATGTGTCAAAATTAAGATTTGACTCAGGCCAAGCTCAGTGGGTTTTATCTTTCGCTTGTGCCCTGATGGCTGCCCAGCAACTCATTTCACAGAGGATACCCATCGTTGGTGTAGGAAGCAAGATATTTTGTGGATATCAGTCTCAAGAGGCTTATAGGGGTAATAAAGATGCTATGTAAATAACAAACATATTTAACTTCCAGAAAATCCCATTCTACACTTTGAGGCTGTGACCATAAAATTGACAGGGATTAACCTTAATATTTGACTGTAGGATTTTGTTTTCCATTACAGTGCACTCTGTTGAAATAGCGTCTCATTAAATAAACTATCAGAGAGGAGTTAATGTGAAGGCTAATAAGTTTAATTAAAGACACTTTTTCCTTAAAAAATGGAAAGGAGAAAGCAAGAGAAACCTTTTATCCTGATTCCCTTCTTCCAGCTGCAAGGCACACTATGGCCCGTTGCAAGGATGGGTAATTGAATTCAGTGGTGCAAGCTGACTGCATTTTTATTGTAAGTGGATCTTTCTCTATCAGTGAGAGAAAATGGCCTCAAATGATTCCAGCTGGGACACAGCAGCCATCCCCTTTGAAAATAGCTGGGCCTTATTGACTTCACTGGGTAGGGAGTCCAAATTGCTGCCCAGATGAGTCCAAGCAGCAGCTAGGATAGACCTGGCTACTCAGTGCGTCTCTATCCTTCTGGAACAAGTGATCAGAAGGGCCCAGCCTAGAGGAAGGAAGAAAATTATGGTTGGGTGTTGGGAATAATGGAGCAGGGGAACTGTGACAGAGACTTATAGTTTTTAATAATACGTAAAGTTACATGTATAAGTGTATTTATAAGTTTCATAATATGACACATGTCAAGAACCTTAAAAAAAAAGATATTCCTAGGTTCTAACTATTTTTCTTTGCATAGTGGTTTAGGGTATGTCAACATTATGGGTATACTAACTTTTAAGACAGTTGAGAATAAAGGAGGCCATTGAGGAAAAGAGAAGGTGGTTTGAGTCTCAGACACCATCCCTCAAAGAGTTGACAGTAAGGTCTGTAATGGTAATTGGTATTATCTAAAGTTGCCTTGCGTCTTTAGTAGAATTTGCTTTATCTAATGACCAAGATGGAGTTTCAAAAATGTTGAGAATCTAGTTAGGAAAAGCCCAAAATGAGAATTTTAGCTGAGAATCTTAACTAAGTGCTAAATATAGTAAGAAATAATCATGACCACCACCCTTGCCAACCCCCATCATCCCACACACTTTGGACCTCAAGATGGTTAAGCTTATTGGGATACAACCTACAGAGAGAAATTGCTCATACAAGGAAGGAGTTTCCAAGAATGTGTTCTCAGAGGTCTGAGTGTTTACTGCAAGTAGCAGATGACATCTAAAAAAGTTATAATATGTACAAGCATATTTTGAGTGATCTAGCTGTGACCACTTAATAACCAGGTGCTTTCACAGGATTTTAATGCCTGTGCTGAGTTGTTTTCATGGCATATGGGGACCAAACCTTTCCTACCTTCGTTGTCGAGACCTAGTGAGAAAAGAACAGAGGCAGGTTGAGAGCATAAGTGATGTGTTTATGCCATGCAAAAGTTAAAATGATGTCAGAGTGTGCTTTCATAAACAAAGATTTCAAATGGAGAAAATTGGAGGGAGAATAGAATCACAGTGAGCTTTGTTTGCAAGAGGTGGAAGAGCTCAGAAGAACCTGGGCCAGACTGGTTCAGGTCAGGACTATTACTGCCGGACTGGTAATTTCGTTTAAACTAAACAACATCAGTTGTCACATTAAATTAAGTTGTTAATTGAAATTTTACAACATTTCTGGATTTATTTGTATTTTATCTCTACATCTGTTTTGGTTGCATAAGAGCTATAAGCATAAGTGGATAGTAGCTACTTTTGTTTATGTATAATTATGTAATGCTAAAATAAAGAAAAATAATTGGAGTGATCATTGGGGGGGTGGTCCCCAAAAGTGGCTTTTTCTTTTAAAAAGATCCCATATTTCATTCAAGTTTGGGAAGTCCTGTCACTGGTAGAGAAACTCAGAGTCTATTGACTCAGAATTGGGTGTTGACATCAGTAGGCAGGGTTTTCTTCTTTTCTTATTCTGTTCCCCCCGGGCTATGATTGCTTGCTGATTTCAGTAGGGCTATGGGAATTACCAATAGCCAGAAAAAGGCAGCTTTGTAAGCACCTGTTAGATTTGGTTTTGCAAAATCAAAGGCTCAATATTATCTCAAAGGCAATTGGGTAGATTCTTTGAGAGAAAGCGATGTGTCTCTGTGCAAAGAATAAAGCTAAGCACGTAGACTATTTTTAGAGAGGGAGATGGAAAAGAAAGGGATAGTGCTGGCCAAAAGAAAGGAGTTGGCCAATTATGCTTCCTCCATAAATAGTCTTTTGAAAATTTCAGCATGAATTACTTGGTAAACATAAATTACTATCTTTAATATTTGTTAAGAAAAATAATTTAATTTAGTGCAAGAAGGAAAGGAGTGCAGGCACTTTTACAGCACAGGCATACAACTTAATCACTTTAACCAAAGCTTAGCATATGTTATTTTCCCCTACTTCAGTTTGAAATTTAACCAGAATATTTTGGGAGTGTTTAGGGAGAGTCTGTGTGTCCCAGCTGTGTGGCTTCTGAGCTTGACATTCCTCTGCTCTAATAAACCCCAGGGAACGTGTCTTTAGCAGGCTCTTACTCTTAACAGAACAAAGGCATCAAGTTGCCACCTTCACTCCAATAATTCACTCCGTGGAGCAAATTTCCTTTATTTCACTTAAGGTTCCGGAGCAGCAAGCTGGCTCCTGCTGCACTTTTTCCTCTGAGCTAAAGCCGAACAGGGAGGAACTGAAGGATTATGGAACTTTCATTGCCTTTAGTATTCCTTTGAGGAGCCTACCCCCACCCCCTTCTACTGCTCACCCTGACCCATTACAGTTCTCAGTTAAAACTGAATTCTCTGCTTGTCCAACCCCTCCATTTCCTCCAGAATTTCTACTGACATAAACTGTTAAAGCCAAATCTTGCTCTGATTTCTTTTTTCCCCCATGGAGAAAAATGCATTACAGGAACAACAAACCCTTTATAACTTGGGAGACCCAGGGGCTTGATTGCATTACAGAGTCGGAGTACCATAAATGCATAGGGTTAAATCGTTTTCAGTATGAAATGATGTTATCCACTTTCGACACAGCCTCAAGCCCAGTGCCCTTCATGTGGTAAGTGTTCAATAAATACTTGACATTTTAACTTATTAATTTTAACCCCCTCCAATATAAAGAAAAATGTTATATCGATAACTCTCAGTTATCTGTAAAAATCACTTAGTTGCAACACTTCATTTATTTTATGGCAATGTCAGATGACAGATATCATTACATCATATTGATATTTCTAATGTCATACATGGAAAGTAAAGACAGTAATTTAGTTTAATTGAGGGGAAGCACATGTTTGCATTGGTAATAATGGTGTATTATCTTTAAAGATATAAAGGGTTCTTATTTTCAATGTAAACTTACAGTAAAGTATTGCTTGTAGAGGTCCTACTTTAAGGATCTCATAATAATTTGCATGTAATTAGCAATTAGCAAAATATCCCCCTGAACCTTGCCCATTCCTGCTCCCTTTGCAGCTCCTTCTTTGTGGGTGTAAGGTTGCATCATAAGTTGTACTCTGATAATTTTGTTTAAGCTATTAATTTGACAGTGATTTATTGACCCTTGAATGACATAATTTCTTTAAATATATTTCAGGCTAGGTTGTGTTCAAACTGACACAATTTTTTAAATTAGTGACTTTGGAGTCAGTGCGTGGCATAAATGAAAAATAACATATTTTGTATTTACGCAAAAAATTCTCTGTGCTGATCAGAACTGACTTCTGGGTACAAGATAGGATTGAATTTCCATATATTAATGGCAAATAAGATGGGGCAGGGACTCCTAATTACTTTAGTTTATTAAGAATCCCAGGGCACCTCTTAGAATGGTAGAGGTGATGTTAGCCCTTATGTCCTGGACATGATCCAGTTTAGGTAATTGCTAATTACAATCTGTCTACCTAATTCCCTTGACTCTTGCTACTGAATGTGATTTCTTTTCACTTAGCAATATTTAACTATTATGTGCTCTTGGTGTGTGACTGTCAGAACATCTACTGATTTCTACTTGTGTTTAGTATGGTTTGCCTTTTGTTTGATTGCTTTTGATTGTTATTATTATCATATTTTTATTCTAACTGTGTCTGTACACAGAAAAGAAAACAAAAATCTTGTAAAAATTTTAGTTACTTGTAACTACTTAGGTTGGAATATGCTTTGTAAATCTAACATTCAGACTCTCTGGATCCGTGTTTAAGAATCTGAAATCACTAGACACACCAGTGGCCCATATCATACTCACTATAAGGTTGTGTAAACTCAGAGGTGGATTTCAGACAGACCAGGATTTCCAGTGTCCTCAATTCTAGGGCTAAAATCATGACATGGAGGAGAGATATATGGAACTAGACCCACCTAATGATCCATCATATTCTGGAGCCTTCACAGAACAGGAATATCTCTGTTTTGGAGATTAGAGCATACTTTGATTCTTTCGAGCCCAATGAAATGGAGCTGAAGAATACAGAAAGTGATGGGTCAAAAGATGTTATTCGTTTCAAAGTACAGGTCTAAATGATATCCATATGTTCACATTGCTTCCATCCCTTTGAAGGAGACAAGGTTATTTGTGAGTCTGTTAGGATCTGAGCCCTTGATTTGGGATGTATTACTTGGAGTTCAGGTGGAGAGATATCAGGTTTTATCTGTAATCTTCCCCCAGTGTGTAAAAATCACGTAGTGAAATAAGTTAGGTGGAACTGTGTTCACCCCCTAGCAACATTCAGATGAATGAAGCATCTTTCTCACTAGTCAGTATGCATTGAGCCTTCTCAGTGAGCAAAATGCTAAGAACTTTCAAGACATAGACAGCCCTGAGTTCCTGGATTATATATTCCAAACATGTCAAACATACAGATTTTGACCTCAATTTTACCCACTCTAAAGAGGTTCATCAAACTGTCATTTCAAAGAGATGTTCTGACTGAATCAGCTCACCAGGGCTAACCAGAATGTCTAAAAAACTCAAATATAATGTTCCCTATATTTTCTTTTTGACCATGTTTTAGCCAGAGGTAGGAAGACTCTTCCTGTGGATTTTCATAATGAAGCAAATATTGTTTCCTGTGAGATTGCAATGCTAGGACTCAAATGTCCTATCCATGACTCAGAGAGTGAGGGAAGTAACCCATCTTTATGAGTTGTGCTGTCTTTCACTGCTGTTCTTCATATTTCAGTTCCATCAGAAGGAACAAATTGCTTCTATTGTATCTGAGAACACCATTTACTCAAGCTGCGTTGAAATGGAAGTGAAGAGTAATAGTAACAGAAGAACATTGACTAATAATTGAGCTCAAAATGGCCATTTGGCTAGGTGGTCAAGGGAAAGATAATTATGTCCTGCAGTAGTACATCTTCTGAGCATTCTTTGAACCTAAAATTGCTATGTTGATGAAGTACATTTTAAATATGTGATTAATGATATTAGACTTGAAAAAATTGGGTATTTTCAGAATGTTCTGACTTTGATATATCAGGGAAGATTTTGATGTCAGAATGGCCAAAAAATATAACACAAACAAACCCCCAGAACTCACTAAGATTTATTACTGGAGATCTGAAGAAACTCCTGCTGGTTTCTATGTGGCTACTGGTCCAACTGCATATTATCTTTTTTTTTTTTTTTTAATCTTGGAAACACACTGATACACACCTCCTGCCAGACAATCCGTATCGCTGCTACATTGGAAATATATTCTTGCTTTCTATAAGTTTTGTAGTTTAGGAGAGAAAAAAAAGTCCATCTATTGATTTCACTGTTTACTTGCAGTAATGGAGAAAACCATTAGGAAAAGCTTTCCTCTTTTGTGAGTGAAAGAACAGATAGGCATTTCATCCCCAGATTTTCTGCATTCCTTCTAATCAGGAGAGATGATACCCATCTTGTATTCAGAAATACTATGCAAGCTCTGGGGGTGAGCCTTGACCCAAATTTAGAAATGTACAGGTTTCCCACAATACCTTCTAGCATGTGTATTTCCAAAACAGCGAGAAGAGGATTAGGAAAGAAAAAAGCTGAAGGGCTTTGTATGGGCCCAATGTGTGTGTGTGTGCCTGTGTGTGTGTGTGTGTGTGTGTGTGTGCGTGTGTGTGACAGAGAGACAGAAAAAGAGAGAGAATCCTGAGAACATATTTTCATCTATTAAAAAAAAAAAGCAATCTTCTATGAGCGTTGCCAGAGTGGACTTGTCCCCCACTGTCCCCAGGCCATGCTGGCTCATGGATGTAAAGCTTTAATCCGTAACATTTGCTGATTTAGTGCCCTTATACCGACACTCCTAAGTTCTTGGCCCCTAATCCAAGCTCTTTCAACCTTTCCTCCACCCCTACAACACTTATTTCCAGGTGGCCTCTGAGTTTTCCATGCATCACAATTGGTCCTCTCATATGTTTTTCCTTCTTGTCCTCTTTGTTGATGTCTGCCACCTGTCTGTCCAGTTGAATTTATAATCGTCACTGAAGTAATCCCTTCCATGAGAATGTTGCCTTCTAAGTCCTCCAAACTGTAAGACCTTCAGGAATCAAAATTCAACTTAACCTCCCAGAGCCAAGCATAGTTATTCACAGAAATGGGGAAGAAATCCTTCTCATAGACTCTAGCTGGGCACGTGGTTTAGGCCAGTGAAGAGACACCCCTTTCTTTTTTGTGTCTTCATTTCTATCACCCAGACCAGGACTCTCTTACAGACTCTTCTCCTCACAGGCCCCCTTCTCCCTCTTGACAAAAAACCTATGCAGAACAGACCCTCAGATGCTGACTGTGTAGGTCTTAGTCTGGCCCTGAATCCTGTCTTAGCTGGCTTGGGGTGTCAGAGTACCACAGCTGGTGTGGCTTAAACAACAGAATTTTATTTCTCACAGTTCTGGAGTCTGGGAAGTCCAGGATGAAGGTTCTGGCCAATTCAGTTTCTGGTGAGAGCTCTCTTCCTGGCTCACAGAATGCTACCTTGTCTCTGTGTCTTTCTGTGGCCTTTCTTTGGTATATGCTTGGGGAGGGGTGGGGTGGAAGAGAGAGAGAAAGCATTTTCTCTCTGGTATCTCTTCTTATAAGGGCACCAATCTGTAATCCTATCAGATCAGGCCTCCACCCTTATGACTTCATTTAACCTTAATTTCTTAGAGGCTCCATCTCCAAATACAGTCACATTAGGAATTAGGGCTTCAACATATAAATGTTAGGGGGACACAATCATTTACTTCATAACAATTCGCATTTAAACTCATCAGGGACCATTGATACAATTCTATTCATTTTTCCCTAAGTGACTATCCGAATGCTGGTATGGAAAGTTGCCATCCAATGGATGACTACAATATATGTTTGAAACCTTAGATAAGTTACAGTATGGCTTAGTGACTGTGAGAAGACTGGGTTAGATTTTAATAATCAAGTGGACTATTTTACAACCCAAGAAAATGAACAAAAATCCCATTTTTACATATGCAAGGTAAAAATGCACTGATGTTGCAGGATATGCCCTCACTTGGAGAAAGGGCCATTTAAAGTATCCCGTTTAAACACAGAGGACACTAGCAAGTATAGTAAGACAAGTTAAAGTAAATAACAACCTTGCTCACATATGGTTAAAACAGGAAATGACATCCAGGGGTGGTGATGGAAACAAAGGGCAGACATCAGTGGGCTTCTAGCTGCAAGGTTCCCCCTGGGTCTTTGGCTTCATTTCCAGTCTTTTGATCTAGGGTCCGTAAGATCATTTCCTCAGTAGGTCAGACCTCTGGAGAGGCAATGACATTATTAATTTGCAGTGTTAATCCTGAAAGTTAGCTTAATTACAGAAAATAATTGTAGTGAGTATGTCCACAGGCACATGTGTGTCTTTGGGGCATATTCATAGATGAACAGTAGGGAGTGATAGAGATGGGGGAGAAGTGGAGAGCACATTGCTCTTCTAAAGTGGGCAGCATCTTTCAGCTTCAGCCAATTGTCCTGCAGGACCAGTTTTCTCAGAGTTTTCCATTTTTCAAAAAATAACTAGAAATGTGAAATTTTATGTGGGACTGTCAATTTGAAAAAGTTAAAAACTAATTCAAAACTTAAATAAACCACTCAAGGGCCAGCACTAGGAAGGCAGTATCCAGCCTTAGCTGCTCCAGTTTATAGAGCACGCACCTCCATGGGTTGCCTTGAAGGCTCTAGGAAGGATGTCATCCCTTCGTTTTGTGGTTTTTGTGCGTTACTTTCTTAAGAGGACCCTAAGGCAACTCTAGTGTTCTCAGCTGCTTCTGTGGTTACTTGGCCATTCACGAGGCTTACAGATGATAATGAAGTTGTCTTGGAGGGCTGCCATGTCCATGATGTAGTTGCTTACCCGATTTTGTAATCCTTTATCAATTCCCTCTCCAGCTTGGAGGCCAGGCTGAGGGTATGGAACAGAATATTAAGTGGTTTCAAATCAAGTCTTATCTCTGTTAGGATCTTCTTTGTGATAATAGGAGACATTATTAATAACAACAGGCAACAATAATAATGTATCATTATATTGTAAGTTCACCCTGAAATGTAACCCGGGACCTTTTCTTATCACAGCCACACATTTTACATAGTATAAAAGAAAATAAAAATAAAAGCAGTTCCAGTGTCACCTAGAATTAGGGAGGAATTGAAAGGAACATAAAGGAATAAGCAAAAGCAGAAAAAGTAGTCCAGAATATGAGTATATTCTGCCAACAATGTGATATTTGCTCAGAAATGTCTTACATTTTCCCTACAAAGTAGATATTTGCTTTGCTGCCATTTCTTAGAGAAGATGATGTTTATTAAAGAGTATGAACTTGAGTTCATTCCACCTGAGTTCCACCACTGACTATCTATGCAGCCTTACAAAAATACCCAGCCTCTCTGAGCTGCAGTTTTCTCATCTGTAAATAGGGCATAATAATAGTACTTACCTTATGTACTACTAGGTACAATTAAATGAGATACTCCATGTAAATCTTCTAGCATTCTGCTAGTATACATTTTATTGTCATTGCTAATAAATTTTATCATTGTCAGAATAATTATGATTATTATTGAAGTTTAACTCTCTGACTTGTTTTCCTTCTTTGTTTTATTTTTTATTGTGGGTCTGAGACAATTAGTTAAACCCCATCCTCAGCTTCTCATTGTTATTTTCTCATACATGTTGCTTTTCTTCTTTTAACCAGGTGCTATCTTTCTAGATACAATACTAGAAGTCATTAGAATGGACCTCACAACTAATGAAGTATATAGATGGAATGAATAAGAGACAGGCTTTAGGCTAAATAGACATTAGGCTTGTTCCTCCTCTACCTTTGGCAGGGTTCTACTTATACTTTAAAAACCTGCTGGGCTAGGGAGTGTCTATGAAATGAGTGCAGCCATAATCGTGTTTGATCCCTGTCAAATAGGAAGAAAGAATCCAGATGTGTTGAGTTACTATCATGTGCTAGCTGATTTACATGTTATTTCATTTGATCTTGGAATAACACTGTGAGAAAAAAGATTCTATTAGTTATGTAGTTTTATATAAAAATTACCCAGACGTGTAGTGGCTTAAAGCAATAACAAACATGGTGCCCGTGGGTCAGGAATTCAGGAGTGACTAAGCTAAGTGGTTCTGAATCAGACTCTGTCACAAGATTGTCATTGGTGCACACCGGGGCTGCAGTCATCTGAAGGCTTGACTAGAACTGGACTTTACACTTCCAGAATGGTGCATTCACGTGGCTGGTGGCTGGTGAATCAGTGCTGGCTCTTGGCAGGAGGCCTTTGTTCCTCTCACAGACCTCTCCTCGAAGCTGCTTCAGACAAGGCAACTGGCTTTGACCAGGATGACTGAACCAGGAGAAAGACAGACAGAGACAAAGAGAGACAGAAAACCAGACAACAGCATTCACGTCTGCCATATCTACTTAGTAGAAGTGAATCACTACCTCTGGCCCACGATAAAAAAAAGTGAAAGTAAGGTTCTACACTTTGAAGGGAGGAACTTTATATAATTTGCAAACATTTTAAATACCGCAGGGCAAATGGTTGTTCCTCAATTTACAGATGAAATAATTGAGACAACATGCCCAAGAAAAAGGTTACTAAGTTGTATAAGTTATTCACTGGCATTCCTCCCCAACCCCCCATCTACAGGACGCTTTTGCTTTAAAAAAGATTATAAAAGTGGTATCACCGTTGATTTCTTGTGTGTGTGTATGTATGCCCTCTAGTAAAAATTTGAAGACCCTATTGTCTAGAATTGTTTGTTGCAGTCGTGTTTTCAGAGTAGACATTTGTATGCAATTCATCTGACAGGGGAAGTGTATTTCTCCCTGGAATTAGTATATGTGGAAAACATCATCAATCACAGTCATCACGAAGCAATTAAGTACCTAACTGTGCGTGGAGCTGAGCTCGCTGCTGAAACAGAAAACTTCGTAGGCCTGCTTCCTACCCTCTTGGGGCTTAGAATCCAAGAACTGAGTAGAAGATAGAAGAATGGTAAAGAGAACAAGGACCCAAGGCATAAGCAAATTCTTCTGAAATATGATTGCAATGGCAGAGGGTGGAGGGTTGATTCAGAGGAAAGAAAAAGAAAATGAAGGAAGAAGCTGAAATAGCATCAGACTAATAGCAAAGGGAGAAATGCATAAGAAGGGTAAAAGACTGAATTAAAATGACCTGGATTTTTTTTTTTTAAGTATAAAGATAACTGGAAAAAGGCACCATGTTATTCTTGGGACTCAACTTTCACTGAGTCTTACCTGAGTTTTTTCTCTCGAAAGCAGACTCTCTGTCATTTTAGTCCCCCTTCCATGTCAATGCTGGCTTTTAATTCCTCATTTCAATCACTGACCCTCAGTGAAATCATTGCCTAAGTGTCCGCCGAATAGAAGATCTGAGACCTGAGGTTTATGGCTGTTATTTTCATGCAGAAGGGGAGGAGGATGTTCTTCCTTTTCATATGCATTTGTAAGTATTTTCAATCCATCATGCATTAATAATCCAACTGGGAAGGTATGATTCAGACACAATAGCCCTTCTGCTGCAAGAGTCTACTGTAAAATTGATCAGCTGGCCAAGTTGCGCTTTTTTTTTTTTTTTTAACTTAGATTTTGCTTTCTTTCTGGGAAGAAAGTCCCCAAACCAGCAGCAGCAGGTGCTGCCAAAATGGTATTTTTCTTATCTGTGTCGACTTCAAGGGGGAGCAAAAGGATGTGTAATTGCTTCTCTCTTAGGCCGCAGGATGGCGCCCATCTCTCTGGCATTATCCACTTATTTGATCTAGGTAAGGAAAGAAGCAAAAATAGATTAAAAATGCATTTTCCCAAAGGTTCCAAGGACGTTATTCACCAATCTCCCTTCCACCAGTCTCTGCCAACTGTGTGTAAATATATATTTAGGGGAAACCTAGACAAAGGTCAAAATCTCCCCTAGATATTCTTCCCCCTCTATTCACTTACCTTCTTAAATACATAAAGACAGATCTCAGAGTAGCAAAGAAATTAAGTGACAGCCATGGTAGCACAACAATTTCTTTTGAATGTGATAATTTGAGGAGGTTCATTTATTTAGGCCACAGACGTCAAAATTCTAGTTTCTAAAAAGAAGCAGAAAACAACACAAAACCTACTTTTAAATAGTAAGTGATTTGTTTATTTGAAGAGTTGTATTACAGAACGATTGGATGGAGGAAGAGGTTTCTCAACCCAGGAGAGAGAGACAGATGGGAAGATGCTTCTGTCCTCATGTAGGCCCTGGACAGAAGGCGGCCCCTCTGGCCCTGCTGTCACTTTCTGTCTGTTCAGGCTTCTTTGTGCTGGCCCCCCATGGATTGGATTCTGACTCATATCAAAGATTCCCTCTCTTGATTCTGCTTTTATCCCCGGCTTTATCTGTTTTTTCCTTTTCCACTTTCCATAGAATCCCAGAATCCAGAGGAAGCTCAGTGCCAGCTCTCGTATCATCTTAAACGTTTCCAGTTGTGACACTGACCCATATTTTTAACTTTCCAGTAGTCATCGATGTTTCTCAAATCTAGCAGTAAGAATGCTCTTCCAAATATCTCATCTAAATTCCTTCTAGTGTAATAAAGTCAAGTGCTTTTGGCTGCTCTCTCTTTAGCTGCTTACCATCAGCCTTTAATCTCCAGTATAATTAATAAAGTCTACTTGGTGGGTTTTTTTTTTCATAGCCTCTATTTTTGAGTCCTTCACATGTATTCTTATTACTCAGTTTGAACTGCTTTTTGTTTTGCTACACTGTCAGTGAGTTTACCTTTTTCTGCCCTTCATTTCTGCCTATTCATTATTTAAAACCCAGCTCAAACATCCCTTTTTCTTTGAAGTCAGTGACTCACCCCTTTAGAAACTTAGATTCACTGAACTTGTAAGCACCATCACACTTTCTACATACTTTTAAAATGTGTGTGTGTGTGTGTGAACATAACTTTCTGATTCATTACACGATAAATGGCTCAAGTGCAGAGAGGTGTGCTATTTCTGTGTGTCTTCAGGTGCAATACTGGCAGAGAATAGATGTTCCAGGCATGTATCCTGAATGAGTGAGTAAATGAAAGAATGGCTGCTGCTGGTGTCAACATGGTGTGTACTTAGAGGTTTTGATCATTGCAGGGCCAGAATGATACTCCTCTTCATACACTAGAACTGTGCAATGTTCCACACTAACTTAATGTCTAATATAATATATATAATATAGAATGCCCTGTATAACATAAGGGCGGCCATCTTGCCTGGAAGTGTGTTTCCTTACTTGGAGTCTTTTAGCTTCAGATAGCCAAGCCCATTCACAATAGGCACTTTGTTATCATACCAACTCTGGGTGAAGGACAGATGATGCATATGTGAAAAGTTTGAGGGAACACAGTCTATAAGACTGCTCTCACCTCTGACACCAATTGCAAGTTTAAGAGCTTCCTAAAACTACTCTCAGATTTGGTAATTTAGTAGAAGAGCTCATAGAACTCACTGAAAGCTGTTATACTCGTCATTATGGTTTATTATAGGGACAGGGTGCAGATTACAGTCAGGCAAGGGAAGAGGCACATGGGGCAGCCTTCAGGGATGCAAATTTGCAGTTTCCAGTTGCGATCTCCCTGTGGAGTCACAGACGGCAATTAACTCATTAACGTGTGACTGAATGCACTGAATATTGCCAACCACGGAAGCTCACCCTAGCCTTGGTGTCCAGAGTTTTGTTTTGTTTCAGAGTGGGGGGAAAGGAGCTCCATCATATAAGCGTGTTTCACTGCCCACATGGCTGACTTCAGTCTCTAGCTTCTCAGGAGGTGCAGCTGATACTGTTTCACCCAAAGCCTCACTTTAAATCACACTGTGGCCATGCCTTGCAGCCACACCATAAATCACAGTGTTAGACCTTCTGGCATGCCAGCCCTACCCTAAACAAAGACAGTGCTCCTACCAGGCATGACAGTCCAAGGGCTTACAGATTACCTCCCAGAAGCTGGGGGCAAAGGCCAGACCTCTCCTTGGGCAAAGTTAAATTCTTTACTGAACTATATGCTTCACATTTTAGTTCATACCTCAAAGGTCTCACCCAATCCATCATTTCCAAAGAAGTGAAACAGGAAATCTGATCCTGCTTCCATAGCTTGAGACAAGGGAAGAGGAAAGGCTTTTTGGACTTTTTAGTCAGGATGGGTATATTTACAAGGAACAAAATCCCCTGAATTCAGTTTCAGCCAAGTGTCTGTGTGCCTGTGGCACCCCTGGAGTGTGGGAATACATTTATTAACTTCTTCCCTCTCCTTTCCTCCTCTCTGTGACAAAATTATTTTCATTAATAATCATTTAATAATTTAGTAACTCTCATTAGACTTTTTTTTGTTCTTTAGTTTTAAAACAACTCATAATTAAAGTAGAAGAATACACTTCACTTTAAAAAATATTATTCAGGGACTTCCCTGGTGGTCCAGTGGTAAAGAATCCACCTTCCAATGCAGGGGACGCGGGTTCAATCCCTGGTCAGGGTACTAATATCCCACATGTTGCGGGACAACTAACCTCGCAGGCAACAACTACTGAGCTTGCACGCCTCAACTAGAGAGCCCTTGTGCTGCAAACTACAGAGCCCACACACTCTGGACTCCTTGTGCCACAACTACAGAGCCCATGTGCCACAACTAGAGAGAGAAAACCCACATGCCGCAACTAGAGAGAAGCCTGCATGCCACAATGAAGAGCCCTCACCTCAATGAAAGATCTCACACGCCTCAACGAAGACCCTGCCTGCCGCAACTAAGACCCCACACAGCCAAAAATAAAAAAATAAAATTTAAAAATGTTATTCAGATTCAATGACAATATTTCATATAAGGCCTAAAATTTGAATTTACCAAAAAAATTACACAACACAGTTCTCTCCATTTCACTAAGTGGACAGAAATAAAACACAGTTGAAAATTCCAAGTGGTCACATAGAATGACTGAATTGAATAACTCAAGTTCTCTTTCTTTTGTCTTCATGATCACTGTGCTATTACTTATTATTTCAAAGGAATTGTTTAAACAAATAGATAATGTAGTACCACAGGATTGGAGGCACAAACTGCACCTAAATTAAGTGCTAATGATTCTGGAACATTACAAACTTACTTTCCAAGTGAATGCATATAGCTGAGTCTGTGGGTTTTGGGGACTGATTGTGTAATTGGGAATTCTCCAACTATCTTCCATGTAGAATACAACGGTTATTAAATACTAAGCAATAAAATGTGTTGATTTGAAGCTTACATATATAATATTAAACTCAACTATGTCTGTAGTAATTGTTTAGAACTTTGACCAACACAAGTTTTGTTTTTTGGTTTGTTTGTTTGTTTTTGTGGGTAGAATATTTCATCACTGCCATTGTTTAGACTTGTAGAGGGGAAGCAGGATTAAATTTTCTATCTTTTTAAACACTCAGTCATTTCTTCTCCGTAGCACAAAAGATTATGGCTTTTTCCCATAACTCAGCATCTTTGTTAGCTGTGGAACTCGGTCTACTGTCCTTTCTATTGCCTAGGGTGGGGTATATTCTGAGGAGGGGGTCAGGGTTGCTCCTCAGGTGTTGCTGCAGAACATTTGCTGGTGCTATTTACAACCCTAATTAAATGGAAGATTATTAGAAATGAGAAGGTGGCTATAAATAGCCTGGTCCATTTTATCTGTTTCTTCAGTGTGTGGGAAGAGCATCACTGAGCTTCTCTCTTGAAGTTCAGTTAACTCAGGATGTGTTCTGCTTTTGTTATTCTGCTTTGACTTAAAAAAAAAAATCTCCTGATGCTGATCAAAGTGGAAGAAAACAAAGAGGAATCACTCTCAGTCATTGCAGGATATGGACAGGAGGAAAGTAAAATAAAATTGAAGTGGGGAGGGGTGTGAGTGGTGTAAGAAAAAAACAAATGTGGGGCTAATCCTTTATGACAACTTTTTTTTTCTGAAAATAAAATGTCTTATTTTCAGGTTTGTGGAAAATTCATTCACTTCATCCAGCCATAATATGATCAACCAATCTGTTCAGAGAGCCTGGGCTTGGAGTCAGAGCCTTCTCTCTCTGCTGTCTAGTTAGGACACCTTTTTGAGGGCGTGGGAATCCCCTATGGGTTTTTCTTTCTCTACTGTACAGAGTACAGGAATCAGCTCAGCTCTAGGGGCAGTGTTGTGACCAAGTGAACTTGACCTTGACCAAATCAGCTCTAGGGGCAGTGTTGTGACCAAGTGAACTTGACCTTGACCAAATCACCTGGCCTTTGCAAATCCCTGATTTCTCAGATTAGGAAATACCTTTACATATGTGCCTCACATCTTGGCTCTTGTGATAAACTTCCCCACTGGTTCTCTGGCTCCCCTCTCTTCCCCTCCAGCTTCCCCTGAACAAGCTGCCAGACTCACCTACTAAAGTTCAGCTTTGATCCCTTCTCTTCAAAAGCCTTCAGCATTTCTCAGTGACCTGTTTAAAATTTCCGAAGTTCCTTAACTTGCATCTAAGACAACTCATGATGCTCTTCTAACCAACGTATCAACCCTAACTCCCTCCAGTTCTTGGCTCAAAAAGTTCTAGTCTAAGGGGTTTATAGGCATTGCCCAAACCCATAGGGTGTTTTAGTTATTGCTTCATTGTTTCTGTTCTTCTTTTTTTGTTTGTTTCTTTTTGTTTTCTTTTGTTGTTTCTTTGTTTGTTTCCTTGTTCTCCCACTTCATTGTATCTCAAAGCCAAAGTCAAATCATATTCTCCCAGTTGGAAATTACTTTTTCCCTTACTCTAAATTTCTTAAAACTTAATGACTAAGCTTTTTATTTAGCACTTACTAATTGTCTGGTTAGTTCTTCATCTGTGCATGTGTTTTTCCTCACCAGCTAATTTTAAGGCTCTTTAGAATTGTCATATCAGAGGGTTATAACTAAACCTGAACCTGTATTATTTTGTAGCCTATGAAAGATTTTTCTCAAATAGTCTCATTTGATTTCTAAAGCATCCTTTTGAGGAGGTATGATACTATCCACACTTTCACAGGTGAAGTAATAGAAACACAAGAGGGGTTAAATAATTTTCCCCAAATCACTAGGCTGGTAACTAATAGATTCAAATTTGAAAATGTTGGACTTCTGACAATGCTTGGTTCTTTTCAGAGCTCATGGCTGCTTTTATCATTTTCATGCCCACCATAATACCTGGCACTGGTTACAAATTAATAATACTTGTTAACTGAAGGAGTAAAAATGAGTAAAAGAATGAGTGAGTGAATGAATGAATGGCAACAGCACTATGTATGACGTTGATGACTTTAACAATTCAGCAGAACTTCACTATGACATTTTCAGAGCGTCTGCCAGTGACCTGAGAAATGAAGCCACTTTGTTAGTGGTACTTGTCTTTCTCAAAAACCAATAATAAAAGTCAGGACAAGATAGTCTTAGGTATATTTACTTTAATAGCAAATGCTAAGAACAAATTCCCAGGATTTATAGAATATTTTGCTTCTTCATTGCACTTCAAGCTACTACATAAAAGTCAAGTAAACCGCAAGCATACAGTCTAATGCAAAGAATGATCTCAACACAACGAACCTAGAGAGGGTAATTCCCCTCTCAATCCCCGGTGGCTAGGACTACATAGGTAAATGTTGAAAGAGTGGGATAGGCGCTTCTCTGAGCTGCTGCTTTCTCATCTGAAAATAGAGAAAATAGTAATACCTGCCTCCCAAGGTACTGAGGATTGGTTTCGAGGATTGAAGTAGAGCCCTTAGAACAGTGTCTAGACGTAGGCATGTTATATAGCTTCTATTATCCCAACACAACTGGGGTGGGAAAGGTATTTTCCCTCCGTTTTGCAGGGAGCAGTCAGAAGGAAGCTTTTTTAGTGCATTTCACCTAGTTTTTTCTGGTATTCCTTTTGGCATTTGTTCTGAGCATGGCCCTCTTTATTCTAATAACTTTTTATAGTGTACGTAAAGTTAAGGTTAAGAAAGGTATGCTTTGGCTGATGGAAGCAGAAATCAGCCTCTAGATAAACAACATCGTCTGCTGGAATAAACCACTGCTATTTGGGTACATACTTTCCCTCTCTTCCTCCTTTTCTATAAACTTAAGGTTACACTCAAGCCATTCCAGAGAATGACTGTGCAGTCACTGTAGACAGTTCTTCCAAATCATTACAGGCTGTTCATGTTTGGAGAGAAACAGCCCTTCTTTCGGTGATAATGACTGTCAGATGAAGGGATTAAGCGGATTACACCTTTGGAGAACTGTACACTATAAGCAATGTCAGCTCCAACCCCGTGAAGTCATCTAAGCGTGCAATCCATTACTTGAGAAAATAGATTTTGAAGTAGTAGAGTTTCTGGCCATTACTAGGTTATTTTTTTTCCTGAACATTTTTAATTATTTTTTTGGCCTGGCTGACAAACAGTTAAGTTCTGCAGAGAGCTTAACTGAGGCCATTTTCCAGATGTAAATTGTTCTTTCTTTTTTTTTCTCCTTTCATCCTTTAGTGGGTTCAGCCAAGTAGAAATGCATAATTAATAAAAGCCACGGGCAGGGCCAACTGGGAGAAAATACACTTGAGGAGAGGGGCTGTTGTGTCAATCTAAAAGTCAGATGGAATGTTCTAAGAGTATCCCAGAGATTGGGTTAGTGAGTCTGGTAACACAAACAAACAAAAAAATTTACCCTACTCCCCACAGATGGGAGACTACTTGCATGAGTCTATATGCATGTGGAATTTTGTTTCTTAACTGGAGGACCAGAGGGAGATAACTACATAGGTGATGAGAGGCAGGAATGAGAATGCAGGCAGGGGAGATGGCAGCAAGTTGACTCAAAACCTTGGGAGACTTGGAGTACAAACACTATAACTCTGAGACCTAGAGGACAGTGTTTTATACAGATCTGGAGAACAGACTATTTTTCCCACCCAACTAGGGACAGTAGTGTGGCTTCAGCACCCTAGGGGTTCAGTTGACCAGTTGAAGATACCTGCCTTGCTTGAGTAACAGCAGAAGAACCTATAGCAGCTCAAGATTCTCACTGAGGTTGTACTCAACAGAAAGAGTGGGGAACTCCCCACATGAGCAAAGGTGTGAATGAACAGGAGAGATTGAATAGGAACCTATATGCTGCAAATGAGCAAGTAAAACTGCCTTCTGCAGCTTGCCAGACATACGGCACCGACTACGTATAAAACCTTAACCTCCTCCAATGCTAAAATATATTATCCCTACGATTATACTAATACCCCTGACTTGATTATCAAAAAACAACATAATTTGAATTAACGCTACATCCTATAGTTTGCTAATTAGCCTCACAAGCCTGCTTCTTCTTAACCAGTTTCATGATAATAGCCTTAACTTCTCATTAATATTCTTTTCCAACTCCCTATCTGCACCACTACTGATCTTGACAATATGACTCCTACCTCTGATATTAATAGCCAATCTCACCTGCTCAAAGAATCACTGACCCGAAAAAAGCTATACATCACTATACTAATCATATTACAAACATTTTTAATCATAACATTTACCGCCACAGAACTAATTCTATTTTACATTATACTCGAGGCCGCACTAATTCCTACGCTTATCATCATCACTCGATGAGGTAACCAAACAGAACACCTCAATGCAAGACTCTATTTTCTATTTTACACACTAGGTGGATCCCTCCCACTGCTAGTGGCATTAGTGTATATCCAAAACACCACGGGCTCTCTGAATTTCCTAGTGCTTCAATATTGAACCCAAGCATTACCCAACTCCTGATCCAACGTCTTTATATGACTAGCCTGCATAATAGCCTTTATGGTAAATATACCCCTCTATGGCCTCCACCTTTGACGACCCAAAGCACACGTAGAAGCTCCCATCGCAGGCGCTGTAGTCCTTGCAGCCATGTTACTAAAACTCAAGGGCTACGGCATGCTACGAATTACAGTGGTACTCAACCCCCTGACAGAATTCGTAGCATCCACTTTTCTTACGCTCTCCTTATGAGGGATAATCATAACCAGTTCAATCTGTCTATGCCTAACAGACCTAAAATTACTTATCACATACTCTTCCGTCAGCCACATAGCACTTGTTACTGCAGCTGTTCTCATCCAGACTCCTTGAAGTCACATAGGAGCCATCGCTTTAATAATCGCCCATGGCCTCACATCATCTATATTATTCTGCCTAGCCGCAAACTACGAGTGAGTCCATAGCCGGACTATAATTTTAGCCCGAGGCCTACAAACCCTCCTCCCACTACTAGCCACTTGATGAATACTGGCAAGCCTGACACTGTCTGGGAAGCTGATACATCAGTAATAGCTGAAGTCAGGTGCAAATGCTCCATTTGCATTTGAAAATAAAACAGGCAAAGCAACCAAAGGTCTTTTTTTTTTTTTAACATTTTTATTGGAGTATAATTGCTTCACAATAGTGTGTTAGTTTCTGCTTTATAACAAAGTGAATCAGCTATACATATACATATATCCCCATATCCCCTCCTTCTTGCGGCTCCCTCCCACCCTCCCTATCCCACCCCTCTAGGTGGTCACAAAGCACCAAGCTGATCTCCCTGTGCCATGTGGCTGCTTCCCACTAGCTATCTATTTTACATTTGGTGGTGTATATATCTCCATGCCACTCTCTCACTTCGTCCCAGCTTACCTTTCCCCCTTCCCGTGTCCTCAAGTCCATTCTCTACGTTAGCGTCTTTATTCCTGTCCTGCCCCTAGGTTCTTCAGAACCATTTTTTGTTGTTTTTTTTTTAGATTCCATACATATGCATTAGCATATGGTATTTGTTTTTCTCTTTCTGACTTACTTCTCTCTGTATGACAGTCTCTAGGTCCATCCACCTCACTGCAAATAACTCAATTTCATTCCTTTTTATGGCTGAGTAATATTCCATTGTATATATATGCCCCATCTTCTTTATCCATTCATCTGTTGATGGACACTTAGGTTGCTTCCATGTCCTGGCTATTGTAAATAGTGCTGCAATGAACACTGTGGTACATGTCTCTTTTTGAATTATGGTTTTCTCAGGGTATATGCCAGGTAGTGGGATTGCTCGATCTTATGGTAGTTCTGTTTTTAGTTTTTTAAGGAACCTTCATACTGTTCTCCATAGTGGCTGTATCAATTTACATTCCCACCAACAGTGCAAGAGGGTTCCCTTTTCTCCACACCCTCTCCAGCATTTGTTGTTTGTAGATTTTTTGATGATGGCCATTCTGATTGGTGTGAGGTGATATCTCAGTGTAGTTTTGATTTGCATTTCTCTAATGATTAGTGATGTTGAGCATCCTTTCATGTGTTTGTTGGCAATCTGTATATCTTCTTTGGAGAAATGTCTCTTTAGGTCTTCTGCCTATTTTTGGATTGGGCTGTTTGGTTTTTTTTTGATATTGAGCTGCATAAACTGCTTGTATATTTTGGAGTTAATCCTTTGTCAGTTGCTTCATTTGCAAATATTTTCTCCCACTCTGAGGGTTGTCTTTTCGTCTTGTTTATGGTTTCCTTTGCTGTGCAAAAGCTTTGAAGTTTCATTAGGTCCCATTTGTTTATTTTTGTTTTTATTTCCATTTCTCTAGGAGGTGGGTCAAAAAGGATCTTCCTGTGATTTTTGTCATAGAGTGTTCTGCCTCTGTTTTCCTCTAAGAGTTTGATAGTGTCTGGCCTTACATTTAGGTCTTTAATCCATTTTGAGTTTATTTTTGCGTATGGTGTTAGGGAGTGTTCTAATTTCATTCTTATACATGTAGCTGTCCAGTTTTCCCAGCACCACTTATTGAAGTGGCTGTCTTTTCTCCATTGTATATTCTTGCCTCTTTATCAAAGATAAGGTGACCATATGTGTGTGGGTTTATCTCTGGGAAGGTCCTCCTTTCTATTCCAAATTAAGAGTAACTCTTAGGTGCTCGAGGCCAGAGGACAGACGCAGCCCTCTAGGGAATGGGCCGTTCATGTCTTAATAAATGTGCTGCATCTCTCCTATCAGGTATAACATGACAAAGTACTGCTTTTGTGTTAAAAACCACTCGAAAACATTGAGTTAATTTTACTTTAGTGATTTCACACCCATGACACCAGGATGAGTTTGGTCAAAGGAAGGAAACTGGTAGACCTATAACCAGAGAGACCCTCCTCCTCACCTGGTGTGCCAGACCCCTGTGGGGAGTCACGGCCAAAACAGTAACGGGAAGGGCATAACACTTTCTGGAAGGATATGACACAGACTGTGAAGATCTGGATGAAATCTGTGTGAGAACTTTGATAAAGACTGAATAACTCTTAAGCGACAAGGATTTACTGTAGAGTACAGGGAATTATACCCATTACCTTATAATAACCTATAATGGAATATAATTTGCAAAAATCCTGAATCACTATGCTGTACACCTGAAACAACACAATACTGTAAATCAACTATACTTCAATTAAAAAAAAAACTCTTCAATAAAAAAATAACTCTTGCTGATCAAGCAGATAGGGACTGAATGGACGTATAATATTATTTTTAGTTTTAGGAAGGGACTTGCTAACACAACCTGGATATAGTGAGGAACCTTGGCATGCCTTTTCAGTAATATTCTCTTCAAGATGAGTTACGAATGGACAGCAAGCTGCTACTGCCTTATTAATTAGTGTACACACACCACGGATTTCCCTGCGTCTTAGCCATGCGTGCACACTGGTTTTGCAGCATGTGAAGGCCAAGCTTGTGGCTTAGCATATGGTACTTCTTCAAATAAGCACAACTGCCTGCCTCTCTGCTTATCTAATCATAGTAACAGAGAACTTGACCTTTCATCTTTCTTTTCCCCAGGCCCTGGGAGATATATGTGCCAAATATTTGGCATTCTTAGTAACAGGGTCAATCATAATTAGGATTCCAAATGAAAGTCCATTGGCAGCTAGGACATGTCATGTTTTATATTGTTTGAGCAAATGTAATATAAGTTGAAAACAGCAAAAGAACAGAAATAAGTAAAGCTCACATTTTTCATGTGTAATAATCTTGTGGAGTTTTACTTTATCAGAATGTTGGATAAAGTAAGCAAAATATGAAATATAAAGATTTATCTGAAACTCGTCTAAGTAATAGTTTTGCTTTTTTTTTGTTTTTTGATTTTTTGTTTTGAAATGTTCATTGTATAATGTTGGATGTGGTCAGATGGTGGGTAGGAGGTTTATTGGAAATCAGCTGTGGGAATAACATGGTATAGGCAGTCATTCCGTGGACTCCACTACATAATGAGTCTGGTTTGGCTTGGTTTTCAGTGGTAGTTAATATTTCACAGGTGAATGTAAAAATGTTTTCTACTCAAATTCATTCAAAGTTAATTAAAATACTTTAAAGAGGAAAAACATGTTCTTGATAAAGAAACCAAACCACACCATTTCAGATAAGGCACCCTATTGCCCTTACAATACTTAATGAATAAAAGCCATTATCCACTCACATATTAGGGCTTAGACTAAAAGAATTCTCTGGGACTCCATTTCCTCATTTATAAAGTGAGGGGGCATATTTGGATGATCTCCATAAAGTTAAATAATACATTGAAGATCCTAGTAGTTGGTGGTAGAGCCTGGATTACAACTCAGTTCACTTATTTAAAAACAAACAAATTGGGCCTTCCCTGGCCGTCCAGTGGTTAGGACTCCACACTTCCACTGCAGGGGGCCAGGGTTGGATCTCTGGTTGGGAACTAAGATCCTGGAAGCCATGCAGTGCAGCCAAATAAATAAATAAATATTAAAAACAAACAAAAAAACCCAAACTGATCTACTTTGTAGTGTACAGTATTGGGGAGGGAAGTGGCATAGGAAAGTGTCTTTAAGACAAATCGTTCACCAACATGGAATTCTCTTTTTTAATCATAAAGCTCCACCCATTCCATTGTTCTTAGGTTTCCTCCCTTCCTTTTCATACTGCTCCTTCTCAGGCCCTCTTAGCCTGTGGCTATGGTGTAGAGATGCCCCTAG
Source organism: Delphinus delphis (assembly GCF_949987515.2). NCBI lineage: Eukaryota > Metazoa > Chordata > Mammalia > Artiodactyla > Delphinidae > Delphinus > Delphinus delphis. The sequence continues at coordinate 23,879,870 of NC_082684.1, read as the reverse complement.
AACACACCTTGATTGTAGGTTGAGGGCAGGATGCCAGCAAATTTTTTTATTGTCATGACACTTGAAATTCTGTGGACATTAAAATCAAGTCTAACATAGCCTTTTTGTGTTTTTTGAGAGGAGGTATTGTTGAAATCCTTTTTCATCCGAGATTTTTGTGACAATTTTATTCATTCCTACTTTCTTTTGTACCAACACTAGTGATTCATGTACATTCCTGTATTTTAGTTTTTTATTACTGATTCATTGGCATGAACAAATTATTAGCCTAACAATAGTAGTTGCAAGCTGTATTAATCTATTCCTTCATTATCATCACTAGACCCAAGTGAACATACTCGTAACTAAATATTAATAACTCCTACTCTTGTCAATAATTTTAGTCACACTGATTACTATTTTAGTGCTGTTCCCACCTCACCACAGTTGAGTCTTTTCTGCATTTTCCTCTCAGAATGGTTGTGCCAGACTTTTTCATTGGGAGCCAGTTTTAGAGCCTTTACTGTCCTCACAACAGAATATACCAGCATTTCATTGGCGATTTTCACAGAGCTTTATATCTTAAAATCAGCTTCACTGCATGTAGAATGCATTCTTTTGAATGAAACATGTTATGCAAACTTAAGTTATTGCTCTTTTTAAAAAATAAAGCGAGATAAATTGTGCTGTAAGATAATTTTTCCACTATGGTAAGTATCTTTTTCCTTGTCTTCCTGGAAAGCTTTTATTTCTGTTTCAGTTTTCGCTATGAGATTTGTCTTTTTCACCACACGCTTACATCAAGGAAGCCCTTGGATCACCGCCATAATGTGTCTTTGCTGGGCGCCACTTTCAAGTGCTATCAACACCTCTCTTAATTACATGGTTTAAAAATCAGGCTAGCAATGCATTAAAGTTAGATGGCAAATTTATTTAAAACAAATATGTAAACGTGTATGCTTTCCAATACACGTTCAACCATGCACACATAAAAGAGCCAAAGAGAGAGGCGGAGAGAGAAGTCTGTATATGTAAATGGAAGACCCAAGGTAGAAATACTCTGTGTGTGAGTATCCTATTTCTAAACTAAAATGTATCACAAATATGCACGTACAATACCTCCTTACATATATACATACTTGCTGCCTTTCCAAACACCAGCAAAGCTTAGGGAGCAAGATTCAGTAGACTATTGATGGTAAGACCTAGTACTTGAATAAGAAAAGGTCTTTAGTTTTAAATGTTCATCTGTTTTCATTTGTAGATATGTGACACCTTTTAAGGTGATATGAGTTTGAATTCTCCAAATTGTACTGTGTTTGACTTCTCATGCTTATTGATAGTTTGCCCTTGAATTCTAGTTTCTTTTTGAGTAAGAAAATTCTTATATGATATATCTAGCTAGGTGACTTACCTCATAGTCATGCTCAAATACGATTATAGGCCATTTCAGATTCATCCCAGGAAAATGTTACCTGTCAAGATGTCAATTCTGAGCAATTTCTACATTTCGCCCATTCTATTATAGAAGTGGCTGTCATTTCCAAGTAGCTTGTTCCTGAATTAGTGGTATTGTAACATCATAAATCAAAATATTGTTTTGGTTATATAAATGTCTATAATATGGATGTTTTAGAATTGCATATTTTGTCTTTCTCAATTGGTCCCAACTCAAATCTGCTTCCTTTTTGAGTCAAAGGATACTTTTTCATGTCACTCGCCCCTCTAACTCCACCTGTGAGCTTTAAGTCCAGCTGTACCTATGTGTTTCTTACAGGGAGGTAGGGAGGCTGTCTGCTATTTGAACTAAATTGATTTTTGTTGATGAGCCATGAGATAGATTAAATTCTTTCTCTTCAGTTGTTCCCAAGGCTCTGTGGAACTTAGAGTAATAGAATTTTATTTGTGTCACTAACATTGACAGCTTTGATTCAGACCGCAGAGAACTGAGATGTTGATTAAGAAGTGTCATGTTGGCCATGGTTTAAGTGTGTAACAAGTGAACTGAGAGGCTCCATGTTTGTCCATCCATGAACCCATTGTTGACAAATGTGCTTTGAATTTTAATTTCTTTACTTATCCAGTAATATCTTTCAAATATTTGGAGTTATCTCAGGGAAATTTTTATTTTCGGCCCAAGACTTATTCATTGTTAATTCCAGCATATTGTTCCTTTTAGAAATAAAATTGGAATATTCATAACAATGACTATTTAAGAGAGAATGGGCGAGACTTCCCTGGTGGCGCAGTGGTTGAGAGTCCGCCTGCTGACGCAGGGGACACGGGTTCGTACCCCGGTCCGGGAGGATCCCACATGCCGCGGAGCCTGCGCGTCCGGAGCCTGTGCTCTGCAACGGGGGAGGCCACAACAATGAGAGGCCCGCGTACCAAAAAAAAAAAAAAAGAGAGAATGGGCAACAGGATAACTAAGAAAAAGAATCAAATAAGGAAGAGATAGATAGTAACTGAGAAGTAAGTATAAGTTATTCAGAATATATTTTATCAAAAATTGCTTTCTAACTGGCTCTTTCTCTTGCGGGAGAAGACATTATTGAACAAAAAACAAGCCCGATGCAATTCAATTTAAATGTATCACTCTATTATTTTAATATATTTACTCAGGGTTAACAACTCATTAAGCACCAAATTGCTCACTCTTAATGAGTCACTGATGCTAGAATCGAGCTGACTTAAACTTTACTGTAAAAATAACAGCAGTACCATTGCATAAGGATGTAATAAAAATTAAGTAAATGCTACTGAGCCTGTGGAGTGGAAACGAGATCTGCAACGTGAAACAGAAAATATATACATGTGGCTTGCAGAAACATGAGCAATAGATTTTACCCACAAAAACATGGTAAGTCTACATTTGCTTTGCTATAGTGGATTCTATAAAATATGAAGTCATATATATTTTATTTGCACATTCACCTTGTTTCTAACAGTAAAAGATTTCTAGAATCTATTAAACAGAATATCATCAAGGAACTCAAATCCCCTAGACCCCACCAGCCTATAACTATTGTCAAGGTTATGAAGGCAGTAGTCAATACTGGGTTGATTGTCAGAAATTAGCACTCTTAAAATGTTAGCCAGTTATTCCTGGGACATCCACCAGGAGTACGTCATATGTACCCACAAACCAGTCAATCATTTTCAGACATCATATGGTACCCAAATTAGTCTTTGTTTCTTTCTCTACCACCTGACTGTCCATGAAGCCTTGGCCTTAAATCTGATTGCATATGCCCCACTGTGAAAACCATTCATCAGGAGAGCCACCTATTTCCCTGGTGCAGGACCTTATCTCTTCCCAGACTTACAATCCCCTGGTTGTCAGAGCAATGCTGAGTTTCCCATAGAGATGAGATCAGTGACCTTTCCCCCAATTCCATGCCATGAAATGTCACCTGGGCTAAGAAGTTGTGCTTATCCCTCAAATTTTGAATTTTAATTGTTCTTCCAGCTTTTTGCCTACAACCCATCTCCATGCCATGGGTTGTAGGCAAAAAGCTGGAAGAACAATTAAAATTCCATGCCATGAAATGTCACCTGGGCTAAGAAGTTGTGCTTATCCCTCAAATTTTGAATTTTAATTGTTGTTCCAGCTTTTTGCCTACAACCCATCTCTCAAGCCCTACTTTCTCCTCCAGCTTCTTAAGGTCTCTCAGGGCCTTAGCTCCAACAACAACTTTTTCTTTCTCTCCCATCGTAAAACAAAGTTCCTGTGAATATCAATGGAGCAGACACAGTGGTAGCTGGTGGAGGACAAAGAACGTTGAGATTATATTTATACTAACAGCATTGGGCCCTGGCATTGCCAAACAAGAGCTTTGCTATAAATTTATTCACAGTGTCTATGGCTTTGGGCAACATTTAGATGAAAGATATTTATGAAAATATATTCTGTTTATGTTTCTGGATATGAAACATGCTATTCGTGTAAAAAGGTATGAAATTTAAAGGAATTCACTTTTTCTTGTTTTTTCTTTTTTTTTTTTTTTTCTCCTCTGGGAAGTTCACTCTTCAGTTACTGTGCCTTCAGTGAAATCACCATTTAGGAATCACTATTATCACAGATTCACTCTGATTTGAGCCACAATCCTATATTTCAATAAGCAACCATGTTTTAGGACTTTAAAAATTGTTTAAAATATGCATAAAAGAATATTCCTTGTTCTACACCTTAATCAATATTTTCACAGAACCACAATTGCCAGAAAAACACAAAGTGAAGCTTAAATTTTAAAAAAGCTTTATAGAAGAATTACAAAAATAAGCCCCTTTAATAGATTTGAAATAGGTAGGTGATATGTTAGTCCAAATTTGAGCATTAAAACTAGCTTATATACTATATTTGATGAAACTGTAATTTGCATGTTTCAATTCAAGATGATTTATGTATTTCATATAAAGGAGTTTTTAAAATTTTTATTGGCATGGCTTCCTAGATTTCTAACTTAGTATTTGAAGGGTTTAGTAATAATAGGGTTTCCATTTCTCTGCGGTGGGCATCCTCTAATTTATTTTTGCCCTTTCTTTCATAAAAGTGAACCCTTTTTGGTTCACAGTCATTTTAATGGTAGACCCAAATTTCTTATACTGGGGTTTATTTTGATGTTTGGATAGAGCAATAGTTTGCTTTGGTTGGTCTTAACTTTTGTTTAGTTAAGTATAACTTACATACAGTGAAATGCTTAGCTCTTAAGTGTGCTTACTATCCAATGAATTTTGACAAATGCATACAGTTGGGTACCCCACATGCCAAACAAGAAACAGAACTTTTTAATACCGTCTGAAAGTTTCCTCATGCCGGTCTCTAGTCCTCTCCTTCCCATAAGCAACCACTGATCTGGTCTCTACCACCATAGTTTAGTTTTCTTATTCTAGAATTTCTTAAAAAATAAATCATACATTATGTCCTTTTTTTGTCTGGCTTCTTTTACTCAGCATACTGCTTTTGAGATTCGGTGCATTGCTTTTTAATAACATACATTCATACAAACTCTCAGAGATTTGAACAAGTCAGAATTTCTTACGAAATTAGACATTACAATTTGCTCCCTCCTAAATAATGAAGATGAAACTATGTATTTCAGTGACTTTTGAGACTCTGAGATGGGTTTTTACCACTGAAATAAAATAATGTTTTTGATCTTCTCCAATTATTGCTATGAAATTTCAGTATTCTTTTATAAATTAAATAACCCATTTAGCCTAATTGTGACCTCAACCCAAAGACTAAGTCACAAAGACTTTTTCTTTGTAATATATGTTCATACTCCGTCTCCTGAATACTGATGAATTCCAACTTCTGCTAATAGTAAGATCAACCTTCAGATTAGTGATGTACTTTCATCCTCCTTATATATCTTTCATAAATAATTTGTAACATGATTTTCCAAGACCTTCACTGTCTTAAATTCAGACAGTATGATTAAAATTAGCTAGTTTAGCTAAAATCCTAAAGAGCTATTTAACTTGAAGTATAAGTCAAGCAGAGATTTTATCATCTGTCAACAAACAATAATTTTTTCTCTAAATGGAAATAGGAAGATGAGGCAAGAAGTGAAAGAATGCCTAGAAGAATCGCAGATAAAGTCAAAAAGTTTCCAGCTGTGGCTTTGATGAAAAATAATCTGACACATCTGATGTCATTTAGAAGCTTATTTGGAAAGTAAGTTATCATGTATTTTAACTTTCTGGTATTTTAAAGGTGAAAATACATAGTAATTGCTTATTTTCATCTCCTTATTTGATATTACACATCTGTGATAATATCGTTATGTTTGTCCAGTGAGATGTTTTTTAGGCTGATAGCCCATATCTTAGCCCTTTTTCATATAGAATCCTTGAAAAAACTCTTGACTTCATTTTGAGGTAACTCTCTCCCCCTCATTAATGATTGCTTTTAGTATCAATTCAGTAAATGAGAAGAAACTACTATTATAATCATTTATCTCCTTAAGAAAATAAAATTCTAGAATTTATAAAATGGGGGAATGAAGGCATTTCAGAAAATATTTGTATTATATATGTGTGTGTATTTGTATATGTGTGTGTTAAACAACAGCATTTTAAAAATCAACTTAGGGAAAAACAAACAAACCAAAAAAGCACCAAGAGATATATTGTTTTTCATTGATCCAGTGCCACTTCAGAATGAAGCACAAATTTAATTATGGTAGCAGAGGTAATAACTTTCAATTTGATGAATCCTTATTTAACAAAGAGACATTACAGTGTTTAGAAAATAAAATGTTAACCCATATGGTATGCCTTCTTTAGTCTCTTCAGCACCACAGGCAATTGGGACAGCTCCACTGGCCTGAATAATAAAATGGTAATAACCTCAGTTAGAACAAATAATTATTTTAATGGTACAGATGCACTTAACTTTACAATAGATGCCCTCCTAAAGTGCTGTGTGTAAATCATTTTTTAAAAGTTGAATAATCATTTAAATGTTTTAGAGCAACTCACTGCTTAGAGAAACCCTTTGAAGTTTTCTTTTATGATGCAAAAACCAATACTGACCTATCTGTTTGGTAAATTAGGGTGTTTTCATACTAGTTTTGTTGAAAAGTGACACATTCACCTAAGTGTTAGAGTTTCTTTGAAAATAATGTCTAAGTATATATAATTTAGCTGTTACAGGATATAAATGCAATGATATTTTAGTGGTTCTCAGTCTAGAGGAGGTGGGAAAAGGGCTATCAGAATCATTGCGACTGGAGGTGTGTTTGAATTACACATCCTTCCCCTGCTCTGATAACAATTAGTGCCATGGAGAGCCACTGATACTAATGACAATGTGTTGGCTACTTTAGGTATTTGGGGATCAAGAAAAAATGAAGAATTAAAATCTAGTGATACTACATCATTTATAATAAATATTGTATCCTTTTGGTTCTATATCCTTTTAAATTTAGATGGTCCCTAGAATAAGTTATAGTCAAGAGTAGTGCAGGTGCCATCTCAAGCCTAAGAAGAAATTCCAGCTCCTAGAGGATGAAGACATGACGGTGTTTTGCAGCTGATAATCTCTAAACATCAGTTTCTCATCACTGTGGTGCTTCAAGAAATTCTCTGATAGCATAGAGGGGTTCAGGTCTTCAATGATGATGGCCCAAAAGTCTGTGGGAGACAAGCTTAAGAAAGATGGCTGAAAGGGAGAAAAATTCGGAGTCTCACTGTTGCCGGTTTACATAGCAAATAACAAGAGTAGCTGTGAGCTTGCCTAAGTGCCTTGGGGCCTCCTTTAGGTGTAAGTTTGTATTTATTTAACAAGGATGGGTTCTTCTAGACATATCCTTCCAAGACATCATGATGATTTTCGTTCTTTTTATTTCTACATATTAGACAATTCCAAGACTACTTGTGTGTAGTTTGTTCAACACTTTAAACAGTTGTTGATTTCACACTCTTGACATAATTTATGCAGAGTTTAATTAAAAATTAGTAGTTGTTTGTTAATGCTTGATTCTATGACAGTATTAAAAATACCTTCCAAAATAATTCCGTTGCAGGAGTCATTGATGGTATGAATGCCTTGCATTAGCTAGCTTACATGTGCCAGTGCTATCCTGTCTCTACCCAACCAGCTGTACTTCTGTTCTCTAAGAAAATAAAATTGGAATAACAGACCACTTGCTTGTATTATCTGCCTTGTTTTGTTCTTATTGTAGACAATCACCAAGAGATGAAAGACATGAAATAGTTATTTACAGTAAATGCTTTCCATTCTGTCTTCATTGGATACATGAGATTTAGCTTTCATTTTCATAGTTGTTAACTATGGACATCTTAGATGTAATATGGGAAAAGAAAAGCTTATACTAACTGTTCATCTAGTACTATGCTCTTCAGTATAATAGCCACTAGACATATGTAGCTATTGAGTAATTAAAATAAGGCTAGGATGAATGAGGACATTAGTTTTAAATTTTATTTAAGTATAATCAATTTAAATTTAAAAACTGAAGCAACAAAATATTTTCCGTTAAACACAACTTTATCATTCTGATAGGACTGTATTTTACTTAAAGCTTTGAAAATTTATTATCTGAATTGCAATGTGCAGTATAAGTGTAAAATATATACTAGACTTCGAAGACTTAACATTAAAAAAGATATAAACTATCTCATGAATAATTTATATTAATTAGATGTTGAAATGATAATATTTTAATAGATTGGGCTGCATAAAATATATTATTAAAATTAATGTAACATATTTCTTTTTACTGCTCTTATAATTACATAGGTGGTTCACACTATATTTCTATTGAGCAGAGCTGATCTAGAACATTCTGAAATGTGTGGCAATTATTCTTCTATGGTCTGTGACTTATGCGTGTGAGGAGAGGTGAGCTGATAGTTCAGAAAGGCGGTAAAGATTCAGCATAATATAGTTGGAAAGATGTGTGTTTGAATCCTCGTTCTTCCAGTTACCTGCTGCATGACTTTGGGGAATTATTTTTCTAAATTTTATCTTATTTCATCTAAAAGTGATACCTAATAGGGAAATTTTGGATATCAAAATTAATGAGCGTTAAAAGAAATAAGAAATACGACAATACCTAGTATATAGCAGGTCCTCAAATGTGTTCTGAACCAAGACTCCCTAAGTTTTAAATTTCTACCTTTACTTAGTGAAGATATGGAATTGTAACTGTTAAGATATATATACAGCAGTGAGTCTGACATACGTACAGTACGAGTCTATCAGAATGATCCCCTCGCTGGTGAAGGGAAGATCCCATTTCTCTACTATATCAGTCCCTCTTTCTATATTCTGTGAAACCTTTCAATCCTTCCACTTGCATTAGATTAAATTATTACTTAGATTAGATGACAAGATTGTCCCTGGTCATGAGAAGAAGAAAGACTACTTTAAGCTAGTACTAAGCCCTTAATGCACCATGATATTTGGGGACTTTTTTTCCTAGCATGGAATGGAAATTATTTTCCAGCCTTCTCTGATGTACTAAAAGTCCTTTACCAACATCAGCCCAGTGCAAGTTAACCTGTTATGAGATTTGTTTTGTGCTTTGGAAATGCCTGTCAGACAAGCTTTCAACATAGAGATGTGTGATTTACATTTGTTTGCGTAAGAAAATGTAACTCCAGGGACACATTTCTCTCTTTATTACTTCTTATGCTACCGAACAGGCAAAGAGGGTCAGGTGGTTGTTTCTTAGTAAATGAGTAAATCATTTGGGTTTCACAGGAAATATAAAATGCAGTGTTATTAGTGAAACCTTAGTTCTACCCTGCAGTGCTTTCTAATGTCCCATTTGTATTACCTTGTTATTATTATCATTATTATTTATTTTCCAGTTGGGGTACTTTTCCTGACCTCCAGTTTTTTAATCTATTTCCATAATTATTTAAAGACTTCTAGGGCTTCCCTGGTGGCGCAGTGGTTGAGGGTCTGCCTGCCGACGCAGGGGACGCGGGTTCGTGCCCCGGTCTGGGAGGATCCCACGTGCCGCGGAGCGGCTGGGCCTGTGAGCCGTGGCCGCTGAGCCTGCGCGTCCGGAGCCTGTGCTCCGCAACGGGAGGGGCCGCAGCAGTGAGAGGCCCGGGTACCGCCAAAAAAAAAAAAAAAAAAAAGACTTCTAACAACGGTGCCACAGACATTTATACAAGTCCTCTCAATATCCCAGAATAGGCCCATTTGGGCCTTATCCTTGAACTAATTGGGAGAATCAAATTGCTCCGCTATTCTCTCTGAGCTTATCTTCCTTGACAACCATGTATATTGTGATTCCTCCAACTGTGAAGATCATTTCTCTTGTGAGGAAACATTTAAAAGTACCTAGTCCTACTTTCTCTGTGTCATCACACCTCTGTTTAAAGTAGTAGCCCTGGGCTTCCCTGGTGGTGCAGTGGTTGAGAGTCCACCTGCCGATGCAGGGGACACGGGTTCGTGCCCCGGTCCGGGAAGATCCCACATGCTGCGGAGCGGCTGGGCCCGTGAGCCATGGCCGCTGAGCCTGCGCGTCCGGAGCCTGTGCTCCGCAACGGGAGAGGCCACAACAGTGAAAGGCCCGCGTACCGCAAAAACAAAACAAAACAAAACAAAAAAAGTAGAAGCCCTAAACCTTCTCTATTCTTGCCCCAGACAGATCATAAATGCCACACTCCTAACCCAAAGCAAACCAAACAAAATCTTACGCTATGGGTTGTTATTGGCTTTCTGTGCCAAGATTTAGTTGATTCCAGTCTTCAATTTCCCGATAATATTCATAAAAACAACAATAATCAATGTATATAGAGCTTATTCTGTTCCCCGCACTGTTCTGGACACTTGAACGATATTTATGCTGTTGAAACTAACAACAGTTGCTTTAGGTGGATATTATTATTAATAGCCCCATTTTATTGATATGGAAACTGAAACACGCAGAAGTTAAGTGGCTTGTGTAAAGACATAAAACCAGAAGGTGGTTGAGCTGAGGTTTGAGGTGTGAATTCAGGCAGTCTGGCTCTAGGTCCATGGTCTTTTACTGTTTACACCATGCTGCAAGGTCTACTTATGGGATATGCATCCTTTAAAATTATTCCCTGCTTCTGTGAACCTTATTCTATCTGTTATATCCTTTTAAAACTCTGAGCTCCTTAGAGATTTTCCAGTGTGGCTAGTAAAATTTCCTTAGGTCCTCTAAATAGTCTCTGAATGGCAGAGTGTTTTCTCACACACATAAAACGCACATGAGTACTTCACATGCACAGAGGTTGAGGTCAGAGCCTGAAGGATAAAGTACCACAGCATAAGTAATGATGATAAAATTCAAAGGAAGATAGAACTTCAAATATTTTAAGGTCAGACACTAGAATCTGCAGAAACACTGCCCTGGTTAAGTGGCAAGGGAAAGGAAGTAGCATAAGGTGATTCAGCAGGGGAGAGATGTGAGGCCAACAGAGTTAAATCAGGGAAGCCGGGAGGTAGGTGCTGCAAATCTGGTTATGGAGGGGAAAATCTGAATAGGGGAAGAGAGTGGGCTAGAGATTACCTGAGCGACTTTAAACACGAGGGGCACTTAGCACCCAGGCCTCAATGTCTAATACCATTGTCCAATAAAAGGAATGAGGAGTCCTTGGAGAAATGGGACTGGAGCATCTTCTAGTGACCAAAAGTAAGAAAATGCAGATAGAAAGAGAGGAAGGAAGGAAAGGAAGGGAGGAAGGAAGGCAGGAAAACCCAAACACAATGATAGGGATATGTCACAGGAGCCAACTGAAAGAGCTTCCAATGGTCAGAGGTGATTTGAGCAACAAAAAAAAAGCAGTATTGGATTATAACCCCAAATATAAAATAAATATCCATGATTCTATACTTATATCAATAAATTATTTTTTATTTTATTTTTTTTCGGTATGCGGGCCTCTCACTGTTGTGGCCTCTCCCGTTGCGGAGCACAGGCTCCGGACACACAGGCTCAGCGGCTATGGCTCATGGGCCTAGCCGCTCCACGGCATGTGGGATCTTCCCGGACCGGGGCACGAACCCGTGTCGCCTGCATCGGAAGGTGGACTCTCAACCACTGCGCCACCAGGGAAGCCCTTTTTTTTTTTTTTTTATGGTGGGTTTTTGTTTTTAATGTGTAACGATAAATGACAAGCTACAGTTCTCAGTGTTAACAATTTCTCTGTAAAGCAACTGCTATTTTTAGACTGAAGTATAGACATATTGATAAATGTAAATGATGAGTAATAAGCATGATTACCCCTAATATTTGAAAATGTAATTATTAAAGCAATGCTAACATACCAGAAAGTCTGTTATATTTAATGTGTGTAGATACAAATGAAAGTACCTGTAATAGTTAGTGTTTATTTATTGATTTAACGAATCTAATGCTGATAGATAAGTGGATTCTTAAAGTAAATAACTATTAATACAGCAGACCCCAATCCCACAATACCATTTTTGTGTAAAACTATTCTTAAATTCAAAGTTTATTTTAAAAAATCAGGGGCAGAGGCTCACTGTTGACAAGCCAATCCAGAAAGGCTCTAGGGGAAGTGGCTCTGGTACTTTTTAGCATCATCATTAAAAGGGGTTATCAGAAGTTAAGATAACAGTGTCCTCTGACATATGATGTAACAAAATCAATATAAGGCCAACATTTGACTATACAATTATCCATTCTTTCTCTATGGTTCATTGATTATCCACAAATTTCTGATTTTCTAGATAACCTGTAATCTCAATTTTCAAGAGAATAACTTTTTCATATAATCCTTCATACTACAGCAGGTGCATGTATTTGTGTACATGAATGCATGCAGTGACAAGGGGACAATATTAATTAAAGAATAATAATAACTAAGGGGTGTAAAAAGACCTAAGGTTGGTGTGCAGGCTTTGCTGTACACACTCACATCTTGGCATTCCAGAGGAATTGCCACTCCTACTTTTTTCTTAAGGGGCGAAACACTAAATGCTTTAGACACATGAACGAGGGAGAGTTGCCCTTGAATATCCCTGTGGCATGGCCAGGCCGTCCACCCACTTCTTCTGTCTTAGTTTCTGGGTCATACAAGTTTTCTCAGACACCTGTACTCTCTGAAGGGCATTGACTTCAAGGTTTTCAGGGAGCTCTTCTCAGCTGCAACTAATGTGATTGAGGTCTGTTTTCCTCTATGTACTTATCAGCCCTTCTGCGAGGGATCGGATTCTGCTTCTATTCTTTGTTGCTGTTTCTTGGACTTCCATCCAAGGATTACCAAGCTGTCCTATGTCTGTGCTTTTTACCCTGCACTCTGATGCTTCCCCCCAAAATAGAGCCTTCATACTCTTTCTCATTTGGGGTAAATACCCTGAGTTTGCACAGTTTCATTTGAACACTATCCTTGTTCATCTCCAAGGTGCAACACTCCTCCTATCTCAATCCTGATCAAGTCCTTGTTTCTATTAGTTTCATTCTGACCCCTCTTTTACCAGAGTATATACTGTTTGCTCCAGCATGTTATATAGCCAGTGCCCTGAGTTCACAGCTAAGAACAGATCTAGATACTTTATCATGATGATCTTCATTCTAAAGTCATCTTAGAGGTCACTTTCAGTTTATTTCATAAGCACAGAGGTAACAAACTCATGGCTATAGGGGGCATATAAAATAAATGATCCAACTGAGACTGAGGTCAGGAAAACAGTAGTTCAGGCCAGACTGGCACTAACTCTTGGCCTCCCTGTCAAAGAGACAACAGAGAATGGTGGGGACTGTGGCATACTGGAGAACCCAGTCTCAAGGAGGCAGCCACTGCTGAGCTGCTGCTCATCATTACTGCACAGGAATGCTGGACCAATCCTATGAAATTTTCTTATTTTTCAAGACAAGCCAGAAGTCAAGACTTTTATGTTCACACTTTGAATTCATTACCTGTATTTAAATTTTCTTTTATTTAAAACACTGATTGGGCTAAATAAAACAAATCTAGGAGCAAGATATTACTTACCTACTACAAGAGCACTGCCTCTGCATTTAAAGAAGAAAGCGCACAATACTTTCTTCATAATCATTGTGTTGTGTGAACAGGATTCATAGCCCAGTTATAGGCTAACAATTTCAGAGCAACCGTATAGTTATTATGTGTTGTATATATGAAATTGTGTCATCATGAGCTATCTCATAACAAGATCGTGCAGGCTGTGAAACCATTTTATAGGTCCGAGAGAGCAGCTCCTGAGTTAGTTGACAGTGGTTATTGTTTCTTTCCATCTCACTTATTTCCGAATTAAAAAAATAATACTCACCCAACTCTTTCTTCTCAATTCCAAGTTTTACAGTGGTGTACAGTGTTTTCTCATCTTACTTTCTTACAATATTCTTTCCCGCATCTTCTCTCCTGTTATTTCTACCTATTCCTGCCTCCATCCTCCATCCTGCTACTGCCCCCACTAGTATAATTAATCTGCTGGTTGTGTAAGGCCAGTGCATCATGGTGTTTCATAGTTACTTGTTTCCTCTCTCCGTGAGATGGGAAGTTAATAAGCTAAAGGTTGCCAAAGACAACACCATTTTTGCTTAAACACACACTTAAGAAAAGATTTATTCTGTTCCTCTAACAACTAGAAAATATTTGAAAACTAGAGATAAGCCCATTTTCTGTAACTTCTTTTAAAATATACTTTTCCATAGATCATCTTATCCATTTGCCATCAACTATTATGTATAATTCTTGAATTGTCCCTAAATTAACTAGTAACCATGTTTTCAACTACCTGCAGGTGTCTCTGCTGAAATTACCTTTGGCATTTTACTGTGGCTCAGGTCTGCTCACTATATTCCATACGCTGCTTACCTGTCCTGTACAGAGGCTGGGAGCTGTGGGATCAACTCAGACCTTCAACTCTTACCTTCAAACCAACTAGTAGACTAGTAGTCCAGCCCTACCTAATCAACATCTGCAATGCATCTGGGATCCAGTCCTCTTTCAGCCCTTCCATTTCTTACAAGGACTTTTACAGTAGCTTCTGACCTGATATTTTTGCCTCTGAGCTGCCTTCTCTCTAATCTCTTACTATGTCCCCAAAGTTGTTTTCTTTAAAACAGAATGATAACTTTGTTTCATTATAAGACTGTCAGGACACTCCATTGGCCAGAGGGGGTGGGAGGAGACAGCAAACACAAGCACACTCCAACTTTTTATTGCATTCAACACCTAATGTATCTTTTGAGCATCATCTCCTACTTCATCCCCTTCTGAGCCCCAGGCTGGAACCACACTTGTCTTATTGTTCCCTCAAATCTTCCGCTCTCTTAGGTTTCTGTGCCTTTCTTCCATGTTATCCCTTCCGCCTTGTTAGTTTATCTGGCTTACCTCAGATTAGCTAAAGCCTTGTTCACATTGCCTTTCTCTGTGATGAAGGATATTTGTTCCCTTCACACATTCTTTCAACATCGCTAACTGTTAGAGAAATGCAAATCAAAAATACAGTGAGATATCACCTCACACCAGTCAGAATGGCCATCGTCAAAAAATCTACAAACTATAAATGCTGGAGAGGGTGTGGAGAAAAGGGAACCCTCCTCCACTGTTGGTGGGAATGTAAATTGGTACAGCCACTATGGAGAACAGTATGGAGGTTCCTTAAAAACCTAAAATAGAGCTACCATATGATCCTGCAGTCCCACCCCTGGGTGGATATATCCAGAGAAAAACATGGTTCGAAAGGATACATGCACCCCAATGTTCATTGCAGCACTGTTTACAATAGGCAAGACATGGAAGCAACCTAAATGTCAATTGACAGATGAATGGATAAAGAAGATGTGGCATATCTATATACAGTAGACTATTACTCAGCCATATGCCATTTGCAGCAACATGGATGGACCTGGAGATGATCATACTAAGTGAAGTAACTCAGACAAAGACAAATACCATATGATATTGCTTATATGCGGAATCTAAAAAAAATGATACAAATGAACTTATTTACAACACAGAAACAGACTCACAGACTTAAGAGAATGAGCTTATGGTTACTAGGAGGTAAGGGAGGGAGGGGGAGGGATAGATCAGGAACTTGGGATTGACATGTACACACTGCTATATTTAAAACAGATAACCAACAAGGACCTACACTATAGCACAGGGAACTCTGCTCAATATTCTGTAATAACCTAAATGGGAAAAGAATTTGAAAAAGAATAGATATATGTATAACTGAATCACTTTGCAGTACACCTGAAACTAACACAACATTCTTAATCAACTATGCTCCAATATAAAATAAAAATTAAAGAAACAACAACAAAACAAAAATACCTTGTTTATATGGGTCTTATGGCACTTACTACAATTAGACCTTTTTTAGTCATTTTTTCACATTTTCTCCATTTTGAGGTGATGTTAGGGCCCAAAGCTTCCTTATCTTTGGGTTTAACTAGTACTTTGCACAGAGATGATAGTTTATAATTGTTTGGGGAAAAAGTAATTTAATAATTAGTTGAAAATTTCTCCAGTTAATGAAAACTTGATAAAACCAAGGGAAATAATGACTTATCAGCATTTACTCTACTCTGTGAGATACCTTCTTTCTTATAGGTTTTGGAATAGTCTGCTATAAAGGTGTGGGAGAGAGGAAGGATAAATAAAAATGGAAAATTCTTAGAAAAGTCTATTTTTCATTTTATATTTTTTCAACTTTCCTCATATTCTCCAAAGTCCATTCAAAAAAAAAAAAAAAAACTTCCTAATAAGATGAAAGTGAGGTTTAAAATCCCACCATTATCTAACCAGGAAACCATACACCATTGGAATAAGGAAACAAACCAAAAAACCCCACAGCACTACTGTTGCTTTTATGTCTCAGAGCTGAGGCTCTTTTCTCATTTTATTCTTTAAAAACATGGTTTGATTTACAGTCAGTGTGAAGCTACACAACCAGTCTTTCCTTATGGTCTGATGAGGATTCAACCTCTCCTCTGAAGTATCATTAACTTCAGGCCATTGTTCTCTTTGTTGTCACTTGAGTCCAGCCTTGATAATCATCTGGGGTCTCTGTCTTCAGGTGGTACCTGGGCCTATGCCAGGATGAACTCTTAGAACATTACTTCAAATCAGAATTATTATTATCTCATCAGAAACATTGGTAAGATTATCGTTTTCTTAGGCGACATCCTGCATATTACTAAGTGGTTTGGGAGAAGGAGTCCTAGGGTCTGGATAGGATCCTGCCTAGGGTTTACGGGGCTCTGCTTGGTCCTTTAGTCCTTGTATGTGCTGTCACAATGTTGCATAGCCTTGATGGGCAGCATCATTGGTACTACACCCTTGTGTGTACCCGGGCTGCTGTCCCCCATTAGCCAGAAGAGGGAGCAAGAGACAAATGAGTATTTATCACCCAAAATGATGGATCAAAAGGTATATGGGAGGATGCACACTGTTGAGTTCTTGTTGGTTAGCCGAGCCAGAATGATGGAGGGTCTCCATGATTTTCATAGTAGAAGGGGCATGAACTCAACACTGCAGCTTGGTAGCGGTTGTCTGGTTTGGAATTAGCTAATGAGGCTGTCTTTGTTTGAGCATTGGAAAGCCTCCAAAACCCACTCAGGAGGGAAATTAACAAATGTCTTTTTTGTTACCTCGGGATAAATCTTCATGATGAAATGTGCAGCCGTTCTACCTCTTCAGTCTTCTCCCTTCTTCCCCAGTGGACACTCAATTACCATGGAGGCCAAAAACTAAAAAAATAAATAACACAGAGATACCTTTATTCTTTGTTAAAAAAAAGTAGCAATAAAGAAAAGTTTGAGAGTAAAGACTAGTTAGAAGTGGCTGTGATGTTCACGGTCTACAGGTGATATTCTAAATTTACTGTGTTCATGCAAACATTTCTGATTATTTCAACACCAGTTATTTATGTTAATACATGATCACCAGCAACTGCTGGCGTTTTCTGAGCATGCAAATGTGGGGGATGTGGCAGTAAGCTGACTCATTTCAATTAGGATGGACCATCTCATAGGGTCACTGTTACGTTTTTCTCTACTAAGTCTCTGTGTGAGTTTGATCTTTACGAAGTAGAATAATCCTCTCATGGACTTTAAAGTTTTCATTGTTTTACTGATTTGTGTTCATGTTAGAATTTCCGATGAATGAATTGTCAGTAGGTATTTATTAAGCATCTACTATGTGCCATATGATATTCTGATTATTAGGAATGCCAAAACGTTTAATCCAGAGTCCATGGTTTTCAAGAACTTGGAAGAATGGGGAAAATAAATATAAAAAAAACAAATAGTTACAATGTAATACATATGTGTCAGTGTTTTAGGCACACTGTGGCACAGTGGAAATGGTCAGTTTGGACACACTTTTAGGGAGTTTTGCTAGGAGAAAACAAAGAGGCAGGGAATTTTAACAGAGGCAGTTATGTTCCAGATGCATATGATGACATGCTACTATAAGTAATCTAATGTAGTGAATTTGCTATGACAGTAGGGTAAATATTATTCATGACACTTTTGTATAAGGTATATATGGATGTGTTTATGTGCATGGTGTATGCACATGTTCATTTGCACTTGTGTGTGTGTTTGTGTGTGTTTGTACTGTTACAATAAAATGTATATCTATTTTTGGACTTAGCAGTCAAGCAGGTTTCAAAGCTATCCATGTAAGTGAAGGAGAGGACAGAATTCAGAAAGCAGCATTTATATACATTTTGTATACGTAATTTTATTTTTCTAACCACTGATATAAAAAGTTTATTGTACTAGTCAACTGAGAATAAATAGTCTTTCCAGATAAAAAACACTTTGGTTGTAACAAAGACAGCTTTCCTCTTGGCCCGCAATTCACTCCTCTAACACTTGGAAAAAATTAAATATTTAGCAGTGTGTGGAATTTCAATCCCAGAGAGACAGGAGGAAACTGTGTAGATCCAGATACAATATTCTAGCTATTTTGGCAAAATGTAATTTCAGAAACCACCATCTCCCATAGTGGAGAGGAGAGAAATTCAGGATTTGCCTGTAACTTAATTTTTTTTTCCCAGGAGCACATATTTTCTGGTGAGAAGATAGAATTTAGGTAAGTCAAGCAGAGGGAATGAATGTTTTCAAGACCACAGGGAAAAGAGCAGTTTGAACCACTTATTTAGATGTTAATCCACAAAAATTTTTTTCACTGTAGACTAGGCTCTATGATCCTGTAAATATTTTTCCCACCATGGGATCCTTCTGATTATACTTTAAGACTGTTGATATCTGATTTCATTGATAAACATCCCTGGATTTTTTGAGTTTTCTTCTTTTTATAGCCCAGTGCTTGTATTTTGTCTTGATATTTGCTATAAAATTACTGTAGACATAATATTAAAAGGTTTTGGAGATAGCAAGGTTCAAACTTTTGTACAACCAATATAGTTATTCTGGAGGAAATAATGGTGAAGAGGAGACTTTGAGAACTTGGTTACCTTTGGGCAAAATTACAATCTGTTTTATCTTTCCTCATGTTTACATAATACTGTGAAATTTTAGGATTAGATTTGGATTAGTGATAAGTGAGTGGTAGAGAGAGAAAGGTTGGACAAGTTACAGAAACTGGCAAGTGTACTGGAGATGGTGAATTGATTTCTCTGGAATTGATAGACATTGATCTCTGTTATGTTTTCTTTCTTCACTTCAAGTAAACAAAAAGAAAACTGAAGCACAGACAGACTTCTGCTAGAGCTCTCTAGAGCAACTACATTGTATCCCCATTTTGTAGTGGAGGTAAGAAGGGGCTTTCTGTGGATAAGGGTTGGAATCTAATGCCCATGGATTTTTGCTGGTGCTAGCTCAGCTGCTACCCTGCCTGGCAATGCTGGTATCCAGCCAGCCTAGGGTGCCTCTAGTTTCCTATGTCATGAGGCAATATGTTAATGAGTAAAAGTGCCAAATAGAAATGGGACATGAGTCCAAATATGTGTAAACTGGAAAACGTCTCTTTGTACTGGTTGATTTTTTTTCTTCATATGCTTTTTGTCTTTTGTTTTTTGGTGTTTTTTTTGTGGTACGCGGGCCTCTCACTGTTGTGGTCTCTCCCGTTGTGGAGCACAGGCTCCGGACGCGCAGGCTCAGAGGCCATGGCTCACGGGCCCAGCCTCTCCACAGCATGTGGGATCTTCCCGGACCGGGGCACGAACCTGTGTCCCCTGCATCGGCAGGCGGACTCTCAACCACTGCGCCACCAGGGAAGCCCCTTCATATGCTTTTTAGACATACTTTTTTGTAAGAATGCCAGGGAGCGTGTTGATAAAAGGTGTTTATTGATTTGCCATTTCCAATTTAGGCCTCCTATTTCAAGGGCCTAATTTCAAGTGTCCGATTCTAGGACCCTTATGTTTAAAAATGTTCTCCTATATAATTCAGTTCCCAATGATTCTCCCCTCCTCTAGAGCCATAGTTTTTATTGACTCGGTTCCTCAAAGAGAGGTAATACCTCCTGCTGAAAAGAAAATTGAACTGCAAACTGGAAGACCTAGGTTCTAGTCCCTGAGCCTTCTCATATGCCTACTTAGTCACGCAATTCACCCCCTAGGGCTCCTTCAGTGTGACTCAGTGTGGTGAATTTGTGTGGAAAAGTGTCCACCACATGATACTGGACCGAAAATAGTTACCCCAAAGGGTAATGATGGGTGTCCCAGGGATGTGCAAACGGGAAAACCATTGTCAGCCCACACTCCCAATTGGAAGTGGCTCATCCCACCAAAAGAGGTTGAGGCCTGCTTGCCACAGTCGCAAGGCCAGAACGTAGATTTCTTCAGAGAAAACCCAGAGGCAGGGTGGGACCTTAAGACCATGGAGTGAGCCTGTTGCATAGAGGTTTAGGGAAGAAATCAACTGATAGATTGATTAGTGTCTACTCAGAGATACACTTTGATCCTGTGTAGAGAAAAAGGCTAATATTTATAATAAGTTGTGAAGCAAGAGGAGGTGTTCTGCCACACACTCAACTAGACAAATAAAACGAAGCAAAATAATCAACTCTGGCAACGCTAGTTAGGGATTATCACTAGATCTTTAATGAGGAGGAAGTATAGACTGATAATTTACTGGGCATCCCTTATTGATCCCTATATATCACCGTGTGCAGTAAATAGTATAGTTTGTTTCCCTTCACAGTGTGGATTCAGTTGATTTCATTGATTCATATGGTCATCAGATATTGATTGAACATATACTGTATGCCAGCTACTTTGCCATCATTAGGAATACCAGAGTGTATTACCAATACCCAGACACGCTATATACCCAATACCCAATACCCAAATACCAATACCCAGACATGCTATATAACTTCATGGCTCTTACTATGTTGAGCAATTTTGAAAGAAAACTTAGGATGCACGAGTAGTGTTACATATAGTATGGTGATAATGTGGACATGACCTAACTGTTAGAATCAAGATTCTGACATCCAGAGAATAGAAAAATCAAAATAAAATAAAAGACCAAGGTATGCAGCACCCCTTAACAACTTCTTAAAGAAACATAGTGTTATCTAGGTTCATTACAGGTTAGAAAGTACTGTGAAGCACTTAGTAAACTTCAGGTGGTGGTATTAGGTAATTAACATGTGAAACTGTCTGGCTATTTAAATTTTATGTTGGTATTTAACAGTTTGCATCTTTATAGCCTTTCTCTGAAATTAAAAATAAAATCTTTAAGGAAAAGGATGAGAAAAGGAGGATGAGGGAGGAAGTAATATTTGTTGATCCCCTACTATGCACTGGTTCACAGCACTAAGCACTAAACTTATGGTTCTTCATCTAAATAGGAAAGTTAGGAGGCATTTCTGATGCTCTTGGTAATCCCTCCACACTGTACGTTATTTTGCACTTGTAGATGCTTTACAAATATTTGTGTTGTTTGACCTAGTAATTTTAAGTACTTCTAAACGAACTAAATGTCACCTTTCCCAAAAGACTCATGTCCTTCCTTACTAATAAGTGTGATAGCTCTTGCCGTGGCGCCCTCCATGGGCAAAGAAGAAGCAGGGCAAGGAAGTGGTCATTTTTTAAATTATTTTAAAATTATTAGTGTAGTTGCTCACTCATTTCTCAGAGCCTTTGTGGAACTAAAGACAAGTACAATGTCCATTCCTTCTTTATGCTGTGAGCTCTGGACTGAAAGCTGCCAATGCCTGAAAATGGTGTAACTTTTCCCTTTGGAGAGAGCCATTTGCCAGTGGGATGTGATACAGCCCCAGCTAGAATATGGGGTTTTCTTAAAAGGGGCTCAGTCAGCTGATTGTTTTTTTTGAATGCTACCTGGGGAAAGGTCAAGCCACTTCACAGTGGAATGGCTTGCCTTTTAGAAGATCAAATTTAGGATGCAGGTTCAGTTAGTAATAACAATATATTTTTCTTTCTTTTAAAAAGTAGAAGATGACCAATTCAAACACACAAACAGACTCTACACAAAGAATAAGGTATAATAGAAAATGCATATGGTACATGCTACGTGAGAAAGGCAAGATACTAATTGTTTATGATCTATAACTATGAAAAACCAAAATAGACACATATTATTTAAAACCGTATAATGTTGGTCCAACTATGTGCAGTGATTTCACAATGTTAGAAGTTAAAGAGGACTTGACAGCAAGATAGCACAAGGCAGCACTGAGAAAATTCCTTATCTTTCAAGAAGCATTATTGCTCAGTGGTTTAAAGTTTGGGATGTGCAGTTATATGGCCTGAATGGAATCCTAGCTCCAGGAATAGCTATGTGACATTAGGAAAGTTATACTTGCTCCATCTGCAAAATGCAAAATATGTGAAGATCAAAATAAGGTATACATGGATCATGCAGAGTATAATACATGGAATAGACTGAGTGGTGAATAAATAGTATCATTTCTATGACATCAATTATTGATGTGATTAGGGAATTTTTCAATCTGTTAACATATTACAAATTGAGCTTGAAAAAATATATGCCGTGGTAATGAATAGACAGGCACTGAACTTTGACACTGTTATTTAATACTGCATAAATCTACAAAGGCCTCCAGAAACTCAAATGAATCAATGCTAATGCCAATGCCTTGTAAATTATAAAGCCTGAGACACCTGAAGATTCTGGACCCTTTTTTTTTTTCTTTTGCATTCCTTATTTATATTTTACCCTGTTACCATTTTCACCTTTGTTTCTGGTTTGTGGGTGCCCAGTGATTGAACCAGGGTGGTTAGTATTGCCTGGGGGTTCTTGGACTTCCAGGGGGCTGCCTGGTCCACCTGAGCAATGTGCTCCAAGTGGATAAAGAGCTCCTCCAGGAACATCTCCCTTCTCTGCAGTACAATGATCTTTTCTGATGACTAGAAAGCCCAGGGGAAAGGAGAGCCACCCGAAGGGGTCAAAGTGATGGAAAAGTTGGACAGGCTCTATGTAACCATGTAAAAGAAACTGTCAATTCCCACCCAAAATCCATTTTCTCATTTTCTTATTAACAAATTCTCAATGTTATTTACAATGACAATGCACCCAGCTTTAAAACAAAACAAACAAGAAAACATTTCCCAGCCTTCCTAGCAGTTAAATAGGCATGTGACTTAAAGTTTGACAAATGACATGTCTGCAACAGTGTTCAGTGGTACATATAAAAAGTCTGCCTAAAGGGATCTGACGTGGGTAGAAGGACATCCCCTGCCTTTCTTGCTGCCTGGGTATGATGACTGGAACTTCAGCAGCCATATTGGATCATAAGGTAACTTTAGGGATGGAAGTCTTGTACTAGGAATGGTGGAACGCAGAGATAGCAGATAAAAAAGAGGAACGTCTGAGTCTTACATGACTTTGGGGAAAATTCTATATCAGCTTTCAACTATCTGATGCTGGACTTTTTAATGTGAGAAAATAAATCTTTGTAGCGTTTATACCACTAATTTTTGTATCACTGCTATTTATACAGAGCAGAATTCCTAATTACTGCATATATGAATGTGTCAGGTCCTAGTCAGTCGTCCTGCCTCCTACAGGAAAGAGCTTACCTCCAAGCTGCCTCTCATGGCTGTGGATGTCTCAAGCTTCTGAAAGTGCATTGCCAGCTGCTCAGAGACTGTGCTTGTTTAACTTTGTTTAGCAAAATCACTTCCCAGCTCTAAGTAGCAAAGAGATAATGCATGTTGGCCTTCGCATTGGGTTCTCTTTTTACAAGTAACTGACAAGTGTTGTACCACTAGAATAAGCATTGCCCAGAAGTCTTAAAACCTCGTATGATCCCCAATTCTACCAAATCCTAAAAGAAACTAACCAACTGACTGACCAATGACTGGTTCACTAACCAGTGCTCACACATACTTACTTAGTTCAACCACTATGTGTTGATCCCTTTTGTCCACCAAGGGCTAGGTTCGTAGCACACAGAGATGAATCAGAAATAGTTCTAAGTCAACCTTTCATTTCATTCTAGCAGGAAAAACATTAAACCAGAGCTGAAAACCACTAAGGGGCCCATAGCTGGTGACGCCTTTGCCACACCACAGTGCGGTTTATCTAGCACTAGACTTAGTTGAAATCACTTTTTTCTACAACGCTGGCATTTTAAGGCTTTCTGTCAGATAGATAAATCGATAGATATAAACATAGAAATATCAAAAGACCCATGCTCTGTTTTCTGATAGCAATTTGTGCCCAGTTATCTGAGTACCTCAAAGATACCTGCTGCTGTTTTTAACAACTTTAGAAGACAGTAAGTCCTCCAAAAATGCAAGACTTGAAATCTGACACAGAACAGAGTGAACAGATAAGAGATGGTTCAAGGCAGTTTACCTCTGTGATGGTTCTGTTGAGACAGAACACACATAAATACGTATATGCTCACATCCACACAAAGTATTTGAAATAGGAACTGCCTTCAAGGAGAAGCACAAAGGGAACAGAAGTCCCAAGGTATGTTACTGGTCTTGGAAAAGTTTACTGTTTACTTATTTATAAATGTAGGCGAAGCCCAATTAGTCTTTAGCTTAAGGAAGAGAGACACAAGAGGAGAAACGGTCTTGGATGGCCTTCATGATTTTTTTCCCCCCATGTTAAGCATGAAAACTTATTTTCAGTATCGGATTTTGGCTGGATTCTTCTTCTTCCCAGAGGCTGGCTCTGCAGACGTCATTATCAGACCTTTGGAAGTAACATTTGATCTACATCTGAATACATATAGATCCCTCGCCTCCCCTTAGCTTCTCCCTCCTTGCTTTCCCCTCCCCTCTTATGACACTGATTGCGTGTGAAATTAGTTATCAGTCCTGTCACATCTTCCACTGCTAACACTGGTCAGTATTGAATTATAGGGAACGCAAACACAATTTTCAGCAGCCTAATTGCTTCTCCTGTGCCCAGCGAAACTTTACATTAAATACCCACGGCAAGCAGATTGTATTTGATTTTCATAACAAACCGGTGGGATTTCATTACCGGAATCCCTAGCATCTATTCACATGACTCTTTCCTAACTGCTCTATCAGGCTGGTATTGGAAAAAGCAATTCCTTTTCAAAGCAGCAGCTGCCCAGTGCTGTGTTGATGTGTATCAGGTGGTTCCACAGAGTGAAATGGGTGTGTTAAAACCAGACTGGTTCTTCTCTTTTAGAAGATGACTGACTGAATCCCACAGTGCCTCACTCCATTTGAAGCAATTAGGAGTGCAGTGGCAAAGGATCCCCAGGGCTTGTCAGTGTTGTCCCCAAAGATTACAAGAGATTGGCCCATAGTGACACATGGTGAATGCATTCCATAGACATTGACTGAGAGCTTCTACTGTCCCATCCTCAAAAAGCTCAGAGATTAGGTAGAAGGGAAGAAAAAAATATTAAAAACAAACTGTAATGAACTGTTTAATGTATACTGATAGATGTATCTTCAAGGTATCTTAGTAACTTAGAAGATACTGCAGGTACAGAAGAGGACTGAGATATTCACCAAAATCTTAAAAGAGAAATTAACACTTGAATTGGGTGATGAAGGGTGAGTAGGAGTTCATTAGGCAGACATGGTGGAGAACAGCATTTTAGAAAAAGTAATACCAATAACTAGCATTTATTGAGAGATTTATTGTGTTGGTCCTGGTTTGAAGCACATTATATGCATTTAAAAGTATAATCTTTATAGCAACCCTCTGAGATATTATGCCCATTTTATGAATGAGGAAACTGAGGCAGTGAGAGATTAAGAAACTAACCTAACTATGATTAGGTTAGTGTGGGTGTGCAGCATCCAATCCATCCGGAAGAGATAAAAAATCAGAGGAAGAACCATTTCTGGTTCTCAGACCTTTGGACTTGGACTCAATTACAATACTGGTTTTCCTGGATCTTCAGTTGGCAGATGACAGATCATAGAATTAACTTCTCTGCCTCCATGATCACATGACCCAATTCCTTATAATAAAAATAAATAGAGAGTGTGTGTGTGTACGTGTGTGTGTGTGTATCTGTGTATGATTTATCTACAGAACTCCGACTAATACACATTTTGGTACCAAGAGCAATTGTAGAGGAACAAATTGTTAAGGATGAGTTTTTTTTCATTGGTTCTGGGATTTCTGGAGTTGGCTCTCAAATCTTATTATATTTAAAGATGCTAATGACTCTATTTTCAGTAGTAAAGAGAGCACTGATAGTCCATGGTGTGAACTGTTTATAGACATACCCAAAATATCTGCATTGAGCATTCCTAATCAACCACTTATAAGAAGCAAGGAGGTAGGTGATTCTCTATATGATACTTCCAAATATTTTTGAAAAACTAAAGAATACAATGACATTGGATGGTTGTTACACAGCTAATAAATAACAGAGCAAGAATTAAGACCCAGAAATATGAAGCAGTCACAGATGAGCAGGGAAGACAGATCGAAATCATTAAGGATCACATTGGTCATGCTAGGTTGGAGTTAATCTGTAGACAGCGGGGAGCCAAAGAAAAGAAGTGACAAGATCACATTTGCATTTTAGAAATGTTATTGTGTAAGTAGACAGAAGAAGTGATTAGAAGGAAGCCAGAACTGGAAGCTGGGAGATAAAGGCTTTCACAGTAGTCTAGGCAAGAGATGATGGATGAGAGGCTGAGTCATGGGAACAGCATCCGGGGTGATGAAGAGAGAATATATGAGAAATATTTAAAGGGTGCATCTAGGTAATAGATGGGAGTGATGGAGGTGGAATTAGAATCAGTGAATCTACTTTTCTGACTTCCTTTCCCTATCCCCAAATCCACCAGGTTTCTTGAAATAAGAAGCAAGGAAAAAAAAGTTTGAAGAAGGGGGAGAAAGGTTAAAAGAGATCAGACTTGAGAGGGAGAATTTAAAATTGGAGTATTCCAAGGGACTGGGTAAGCCTGAGAAATGTCTACAAACTATTTGTGTATTCTGTGGAATCAGTGTGGATTAGCCATTGAAATTCATAAACCTACAGCTTAGCATGGGGCAGGAGTCGAGTCTAGAGAGTTTACTTTTCGAATACTTTAACTCCCTTGTTTTATAGATGAGGGAATGAGGTCTAGAGAGGTGGAAGTGACTCGTCTCAGATCAGTTAGCTAAGTGTTTGTTAGTTTGTTATGGAGCCAAATCCGTGCCTCCCATTTCATTTGTTTTGGATCATGACACCCTCAAGTCGTAGCCAATTCCCTCCTCTCTGGATGAGAATCTTTAAACACTAAGTCCTAACCTAATATGCCTTAGACAGTAAGAACTGCGTGGCACTGCCCAGATCCCTCCTCATTTCAACCCTAGGATCCACGTACTCAGCTTCTGGAAGTGTTGGCTGCTGACTGCTCTCATCTGGGTACCTGTCCAGGAATTGCTTTCTGCTGAAGGAAGTTACCTGTTTTAAGATTATACTAAAGTAAAAAACAAAATGAAAACGTTGTACAGAGGACGTTTATTGTCATGGTGTGTGTGTGGGGTGCTATGCTTACAGAATAAATTCACAGAGGTAGAATTACTGGTTCCACAATATTAATGAATTTTTAGACGTTTGGTACCTGTTCTCAAAAGGCTTTTCAAAAGTGTACATCAGTACACACATAGTAATGTTCAATAGTATTCATTTCACCACTTCTCTCACCGTCATTTTAGAAGCGAATTCATTTTTCATCCCCAAATTCCACTAAATTTCAGGAGAGGAATTAAGGAAATACACCAAACTTTAAAGCATTAAAACTATATATTTAAGAGATCCTGTCTTCTGTTGTCAATAACAAGCAATAATAGAGAAGAGGCTCAAAACTAACCAGTAGGGCTTCCCTGGTGGCGCAGTGGTTGAGAATCTGCCTGCCAATGCAGGGGACACCGGTTCTAGCCCTGGTCTGGGAAGATCCCACATGCTGCGGAGCAACTAGGCCCGTGAGCCACAACTACTGAGCCTGCGCATCTGGAGCTTGTGCTCTGCAACAAGAGAGGCCGTGACAGTGAGAGGCCCGCGCACCGCGATGAAGAGTGGGCCCCGCTTGCCACAACTGGAGAAAGCCCTCGCACAGAAACGAACACCCAACACAGCCAAAAATAAATAAATAAATAAAATAAAAGAGAAGGGGAGAGTGTACAGGGTAGGAGAAAGAGAAGAACACTCAAGTTGTAATTTAAAATGATTAAAAAAAAGAAACTAACCAATAGCAGACAAAGAGACCCACATTGAAATTTCAGTTTTTTTACTTGAAATATGCTTGGTTAAAAGCGATAGTTTTCCCCTTCACTCACTGAATGAGTCTTTGTCTAATTGGAATATGACTAAAACCAGTTGTGATTGAGGAGGGGATGCAGGAGATGCCTATTAGGTAAAACCAAGAATTGGGGTGATCGTAGTCACTTTAGTCAACCTATCCTTTACCAACTGCAGAGTCAAAAAATAACATCAACAAGGTTGTCTGGAATTTGAGAACTATAAAAATACTAAGGCTGCATTATTAGCATCATATAAAATTTTGAATTTAGATATTGTGACTGAATAGCAGTAACACACGAGAGACATAATCTCCCAGTGAAATTACACTCCCTTGGTTCAGGAAGAGAAAGAAGAAGAAATCCTTGTCACTTTATTTTACTGGTCAAAGCTTTTAATTTCTACTGTTTACATTGTTTTTTAATATTAAAGACGTTTTTTGTAGTCTCTGGTAAAATTTTTTTTTTTAATTTATTGATTTTATTTATTTATTTTTGGCTGTGTTGGATGTTCATTGCTGCGTGTGGGCTTTCTCTAGTTGCGGCGAGCAGGGACTACTCTTTGTTGCAGTGTGCGGGCTTCTCATTGCAGTAGCTTCTCTCGTTGTGGAGCACGGGCTGTAGGCGCATGGGCTTCAGTAGTTGCGGCACATGGGCTCAGTAGTTGTGGCACACGGGCTTAGTTGCTCCGTGGCATGTGAGATCTTCCCAGACCAGGGCTCAAACCCATGTCCCCTGCATTGGCAGGCGGATTCTCAACCACTGCACCACCAGGGAAGCCCCTCTGGTGAAATTTTTGAAGATTAATTTTGCGGATAATAAGATAATGTTCTTGTTTACCTATAATACTTCTGACCATAAGATTCCTTGTGATGTTAAAGTCCAAAACTTCCCAAAGGAATTAACTACCAACTACTTATATTGAACATGTTCCTTATTGCATGTCCTTTATTTGGAGATCATCTTAAAGTAGTAACAAGACAGGATTTGTGTCTTTCTACATGATGTTTTCCTCAGTATTACAAAGAACACTGTATTCATAAAAGTGAATCAAATCAAGAAATGTTTATTCTCCTACTGTATTTCAGATACTCTTGTAGATTTTTAAGAAATACCAAATATAGCCATAATTCCGCCCTCAAGAGTTCCCAATCTACCAACGAAGCATGAACCATATATGTGAAAGGATAAATGTCTTTAAAAAGTGTTTCTTAAAAAAAAAAAAAGAAAAAGTATTTCTTAATCATGAGTGTCTATTTCAGTGATCTCTGGGGCTTTTAAAAGTTATCCACAGAAATTCTGATTGTTGGTTCTGACACAGGGCCCATTTGTTTCTATAATCAGAAAGCTCTACAGGTGAGTTAGATGTACACCTTCAAAAAGGAATTATTGTCTTAGAAATTCATGCGAGGCAATGCCTACTTCTACCTGGAATTGACCCTGGAGGTATTTACA
This sequence comes from Delphinus delphis, assembly GCF_949987515.2. Lineage (NCBI taxonomy): Eukaryota > Metazoa > Chordata > Mammalia > Artiodactyla > Delphinidae > Delphinus > Delphinus delphis. The sequence goes on along the minus strand of NC_082684.1, from coordinate 23,850,270 downwards.
AAGTTAGCATTGCATGAGCTAGGTTTTGAAGAATGGGCAGAATTTGAATAAGCCAAGAGGAAATGGGGATATTTATGGTTAGGACTGAATGATCTCAAGAAAGAAGTTGGAAAGCATAGGGAGGGATCAGAGAATGATATATATGGCTGGAATATAAAGGTTATATAATGGTAGTTAGGAAGAAAGCTTTAATATAGCAAGCATTGGAAATTCCTAAGGAAGTTTGAGTTTAAAAGTTGAACACAATAAAGCAATTTTAGACTGATGGAGAATTTTGAATGTCAAGGATTAGTTTTTTGTCATTGTGAAATGATAAAGGTATTTTGATCTGTGAAGTGGTTTCATAGGAAAATACTTAAGGGTATGTGCAAGGATAGATGAGAATTCAGAGGGAATGGAGGGGAAGCTGAGACACTACCACCATGATGCTATAAAGACTTGTACTAAGGTGGTAGCATTAGAGTGCAAGAAATATGACAACATTTTAAAGGAAGGATCCATTGACAGGGTGGCTGATTGGACTTTGGAAGAGAGCATCCATGCCTAATGAATGGAAAGTGAATGGTGCCATTTAGATCATCGATTTAGAGGGAACTGGCTTTGGGGGAAAGAGAAAATGAGGGGTTTTCTGATGTCTGAGATTATAGAGAAACAGTCAAGCAGAGTTACATGGGAGGCAGTTGACCATGCAGAGCTAGGGTCCAAGACCAAGAAGGAGGTGAAGAAAGAGATTTTGGAGGATTTTCCATGGAGGAAATAGGAGTAAATACATTCTTGAGAAGGCATGGGATTTGAAGGGAATAAGATATAGACAGAGACGAGAATAAAAGGATAACACTCAAACCTTGGGGGAAGTCTGTATTTAAGAGGTGGTAGGAGAAAGTGAAGGCATAGTAAAAGAAAGAAAAAGTAACTAAAGAAGGAAAAGGACCAGAAAATCAGAACCTACAGGAAAGAGAGCATTTCGGGAGCCAAGGTGTGATCAGCTCTATTAAAACACTACAGAGAAACTGGTAAAACAAGTAATGTTAGGATTAGTCCCCCCCCCACCCCCCTGCCGTGTAACAAGAATGATAACTATTACGAGGTAGTTCTGAGGATTAGTTGAAATATGTGTATTAAACATTTCATATGAGGTTAGGCATAAGAAAAGCTTTTAGTCAACAGTATCTATTGTTGTAAGTGTTATAATTATTAATCAGCACCCAACTATGCTGAGCACTTTTCTGGTTACACATCTGGATAAGATACAACTCTCACTTTCAAAGAGATCAACGTCCATACAAAGAGAAAGATATAACCAGGTAAATACTATTTTATGGTGTTGGTTCTATGAGAAAGATGCATATACAGTAGAAAGAGGCTCTAAGAGAGAAAAGTGAGTACCTTATCCATCCTTTGTCAGATGCAAATTATAGGATTAGCCTTACATATTGAATTTTACTCTTAGAGTTGTAAAATTTGCCAAGCCAGTTCATGGGGTGTTGAATCTGCATAATGATTATACGCCTCGCCTCAAACCTGGAGGGACAGACTCTTGGGAGAGACCAGACGAAATTCAATGTCTTGTATCTTTTCTCCATGCACAGACCCCTTGTTTACTTTCTCTACCATAAATAAATCAGAATGACTTTGAGCAATGGGCATTTTCTGTAGCTTGAAGAACAGTTGATCTTTACACCCAGTTTACAAATTAGGCAAACAGATAAATTATTTATAGCGTGGTGAAAATAGAATTTGACCAAATCCAACAGCTTTCTTAGGGCTACTGTTTGTTCCTCAAGGAATGGGTCATTTCACCCTTGGCTGAATCCAAGTTTTCTCAAACTTTTCTACTCTAAGTATATTCTAACCAATGGCATGAGTATCACTTGGATACTTGTTTCAAATGCAGAATCTCAGGCCCTATTCCAGACCTACTAAAGCGGAATCTGCATTTTGGCAAGAACTTCAGGGGAACTGTGTATAGGTTGAGAGGAAGTGGGCTGGAACCTTGTATGAGAGCTTAGGAGCTCAACCACATGCCCCGCGTTGCTCCCATGTTGCTCCCATGTACTGTTGGGTGATATCGGAGCATTGTGAAGGAATTTTGGATTATGGTTTAGTTCAGAGTCCATATGGTGGAGACCACAATTAGAACAAGGTACCACCACTTGTTTTATCTGAGTTAAGTGATATGGGTTTGCACAAATGAATATTTCTGATTACAATGGACAAAATGTTGATGTCCCCTCAAAATGTATATGACGATATCTTAACCCCCAAGGTGATGGCATTAGGCGCTAGGGCCTTTGGGAGGTGATTAGGTCATGAAGACAGAGCCCTCATTAATAGAATTAGTGGCATACAAAAGAAGCCTAAGAAAGGTCCCTTGCCCCTTCTGCATGTGAGGTCCCAGCAAAAGGACTACTGTCTAGGAAACAGGCTCTCACCAGACACCAGATCTGCCTGCACCTTGATTTTGGACTTCTTAGCCTTCAGAACTGTGAGAAATAAATTTCTATTATTTATAAACTACTGAATCTATATTTGTGCTATAGCAACCCTAACAGACTCAGAGGAACTGAGCCATTAAAGATAGGGGTAGGAGTGATTATTTTGCCACTGGAAAGTGCTTCTAGACTCAGAAGCAAGTAAAACCTGGAGAGTCCTTCCAGAAATCAGAAATATTGGCAAAGAGCTTCATAGATGGTTTATATAAATTTTTCTGTCACTAGCTAACTGCATGACTGTAGACATTTTTTAACCTAAGCTTGAGTTTTCTCATACATAGAATGTGGATAGTTATTGTACCTGTATCACAGGGTTACTGTGGAGCTAAATGAACTAGAATATATAGAGCAGTTAGCACAGAGTCGAGTCCTAGTGAGGGCTCAGTAAGTACTACTTGTCTATTATTATTTAGTTTGTTATTATTCTATAATAATTGAGTATCTGTTATCTAATCTCTTATGTAAGAATAGTGAAATAATAGACTTCTGGATACTTTGGGGAAAATTCAATAATTTCAAGTTGAGTGATATTGACAAATACTGTGATACTAAAGATTCTGGTGGTACTTAAGGAACTATTTTCTTAGTCTCTATGCTCTGGCCAGTAAAACTATTTATATCTTTTGTTCCTGCTACATTTGAGCCAAAATGCCCCCCTCTTTCTCAAGAAAATGCCATCAGCTCACCATTCCCACACTATGCAAATGCCTTTTGCAGCCGTAGAAGCAGGTCTGAGCAGATGAACACAGCAGCCTGTGGATGCATGTTTACCCTCCTTTGCCACCATTCAGCTTACTTTACATTTTCTAGGAACACATTTTAGGATGGAATTGCCTCTATTCCATTTATATTTAGTTAATTATCTGGTTTATTTTCTGTTTTTACAATCGAATTAATCTCAGCACATTAACTTAGTCTAAGGCATGGCAGCTGTGGAAACCTGATTTATTTACTTTGAGAGAAGAAGGACAAGCTGGCACAGTGTCCTCCCGTTTTGTGATTATATACAACTGATTATGAGCACGGATGGTATTCTGGCCCTAATATTAAATTCTGCTCTTAAGCCACTAGAGTCAAAACAGTATAAGTGACTGTAACCCTACATATTTTCCAGGAAGATGCAAGTGGTTGTTTCCAAAGGAATGCCAATTCATTCTCCTCTGCAGGTCTTACTCAGAATATTTAATTCTGAACTATTGGCCTATCACCTGTAACTGCCCTTTCTACCATCTTTGACTCCCTCAATGGAGAAATGAAATGAAGAAATTCTTCATTTACTTCATCTAAAATGTTGTGTTTTTTTTATATTCTAGAAGCCATGAGAGAAATCCTTGAGGCCTTAGCTCCTGTGTTCTCTTTAAATTGTAAACACTCTATCATTTCAGTTTTGTTGAGCGTATTTATTTTTCATTCTTCTTCCACCACTCTTTTAAGTCCTTTCTCCAAACTCTTGGAAGGCTTTGATGGGAAAGCCTATACGTCACCTGCAGATGCTTTCATCTAGCTGCCTAACCTCCTGCCGTGACCACTGTTCCTTTATTAAAGATAAGGATTGCCTTTGGTTAACTCCACGGCCCACGAGAGCAATGATTGATTTCCCACTGGGTGCATTGCAGGTGATATTGCAGATTTCACTTTCCCCACATGACTGAGCCACTGATAATGATTAAAAATTCAAAAGACTGCCAAAGAGCCACATTATTGTTCCCTCACAGGGGGCTTTAAAAATATGTAGCCTAAATTGTCTCTTCTAAGGCTAACATCAGTTTTATCTTCAAAGCATCAATGTGACTTCTTTTTATAGGTGCAAGGGAAAACCAAAGGGTGACAGAGGAAAATGTTTCTATTCTTAGTCTTACTACTGACTCATTGTATATACCAGTTTTAAATTTCACTTTATATTCCATTTCTAAAATGGGATAGAAATACGTGGGATAAACTGCTATCCAAGTCAGTTAGGTCTTCATGTCCTAAATAGCACCTCTCACGATGCCCTTTGCCCTATGGGTGGATCTGAACATGCCTCTTTATTCCCAGCTGTGCTTTGGATCCAGTTTCACAGACACAGCATCTATGAACAACACAGCTGTGTTACACTAGAGTGCAGAGACTCACAGCTCAGGCCTTGTAGTGACCTTGTCATGAATTCAAATTCCAGTTTTGCCACTTTCTTGCTCTGTAGACTTGGGCTAATAAATGAGCTTCTTTGACCCATAGTTTCTTTATCTATAAAATAGGGATGATAGTAATATGTATCTCGTAGGTTTATTGGGAGGTTCAAATGAAATGTAATTAGAAAGTTGGTGCGAGGTATCAAGTATAATATGGGCAGTATATTGGTATGAAACATTATTTTTATTGCTTAGTAGTTTGCAGGTTTGACTCAGTCCATTGTAAACTTTCAGAGGACAAGACCTCGATTGTATTTCATTTTTGTGTCTCTATAATCTAGCACAGTGGTCTGCATTTAGTAGTTATAGCAAACATTGAATGAACAAATTATATGAGTGATTAAATAATCACTTCAGGTTTATGATTTGTCAAAGGAATAATTTCCAGATAGACTTTTTCCCTTAGGATGTGTTCTTGAAGATGGTCCTAGTGCTAATGCTGTAGTTGCCTAAACTAGCTCTGTGAGACATCCTGGGACCTGAACCCCCAGCAGCGTATCCTGGGACCCTCGTGGATCTCAGTCACATTCCTTCATTTATGAGTTCATGCCTCACTAGTCATTTTCCTATATTTGTCACCACTGATGTAGCCTACATGCTCAGTTTTCTAAGGCTTTTAAGTTTTAAGTTTTCTCCCTTTTCTTAAGAAAACAATCCCCAGAAATATGGCAAAACTCTACATGAACCCACATTTTCTCACATCTTTAGCTCGGAAACTCCGTTCTTTTGCAGAAAAACAGGTTGCAAACATTGCAGCGTGGAACAGAATTGACACGTGACCTTTGCTTTTATTGATCCATTGCTTATTTGTATCAGATGTGATCCTTCCCCTGTTTATGCCTTACTGCTTCTTTGTGAACTAGTCACTTGCCTTGAGTGTTTGCACCTCCAAACTTTCTTAGCACCATTAGCCCTGATAATATCCCTTCCTTCCAAGGTTTCCAGATTATGCAGTTAGGCTATTTCTATGCCAATCATGTCACAGGATTATTATTTTACATTTTTAATAAATAAAGAGAATGATACAAAATGGTAGAAAGACAGGTAAGATTAATTGGTTGGACCGGCCAATTATCAGACCACCTAGATTTTACAGGTAGCTTTCTGATCAGAGAGCCTGGGGGGAGAAATAAAAAGAAGGGCAACCTTTGCTGAATCCTGTACATATATGGAAGATACAGTAATGATGTGCCCTTTGGTAGCTGAAGGCATGTAGCTATAAGAAGTAAGTGTTATAGTTTCCAAAATGGCAGTCCATGGCTTTTCATAGTTTCTTCCTGAGGTGGGTTTATGGCCAGTTGGGTGGTGATACAAATACAAGACTTGCTAAAAGTTACAAAATGCCAGTGGCAGTTCTTAGAAGAGAGCCTTAGGCTACCAGACTAAGCCACTTCAGCAGTGTTATCAATTACTAACCTCTCCCTAAAAGTGGGGGCACATTTTTATCATTCTGGACTGTTGATTTGCATCTTGGTGCATCCACTACTTACCTTTTCTTCCCTTTGGTTTCATTGGGATTCTATCCTGGTACATTCCCAGCCCCACAGCAAAAGAATGATAGGAATGGACATCTAAGGCACCCATCTCTGAATGAAGATAACTTAGTCATTACTGCTTAATGCATTTCTGGATTTGTATTATCTGTCATTAAATAGCACAGCATTCATTCATTTATCCTTATATCAATTCAATCACTTATTCAATGAATATCCGATAGAACTGGGTCATATCCTGACTTTACCACTTACTGGCTCTGTGACATTGGATATGGTTATTAACCTCATTGAACTTCAATTGCTATATTTTCAAAGTTTGAATGATAGTAACTAACCTCAGGTTGTTAGAGGATTAAATGATTTATACAAAGCTTCTAGGATGGGTGCTGACATGTAGGAGGTACTCAAGAGACGGTAGCTGAAAAGAATATTTCTTACAATTTTGTTAGTGTATAGCATGGCAATTTTCAATGTAGGTAGTGACCGTATTTATGTAGTCTTAATAGTGGCATTTAAAAAATCCATTTTAGAATTCTTTAAAATCTAAGGAATTGGATTTTGTCTTCCTTCTTACTATATTAAAAAAAATTAAAAGGAAAAAAGTAGGCTTCCTTTTAACAAATCTATTAATAGAGAAGGAAGCACTGAGACTTCTTTGGAATGCAAGATAATAAAAAGTTTGTAGGCAAATTTTTGAACTAGAAAGGCATGGATTTTTCCTTATGAGAGGACAGTTTAAAGGTTTTAAATTTTTAAATAGTCAAGGATCTCACCTTTGAGAAAAATTGGAAACAATATCTTTTTCTTATATAATAAATTGTGGACTGAATTTCCATGACTCCTTCTCCTTTTAAATGCTGCTCTTGTGGGAAGACAGATTTTGGCTCAGTACAAGTTAAGAGCCACGTTTTTCTCATACAGTTCCTGTGATATTTTTAGAAGTATCCACTTCCTTTTCTCTTATGTCAATTGTGTGGGTCTTTGAAGTTTCTGTGTCTCTAGATGATGTTTGTATTCAGCCAACTTGGAGATTCTTCTGTTTGGGTTTGGCAGAGGGTTTAGAGAGTGAGGGTTTTCACTTGACCCAGGTCTTCTGCACGCCAGGCCTCACTTACCCAGTTAAGGACAGGGACTGGAAGTGAGGAGGAGAATTCTGTTCTGCAGCCCTTTCAGAAGCTCAAGTACACCTTGCAGCCAAGCCTGCTGCTGAGAGCATGCTGGCAGTACCAGAGCAGGTTCCCGTGGCCAGGCACATGGGCCAGAGTTAAGTCACAAGTCTGGAATATTAACCAAAAGAAAGAAGACTTCCCAGGAAAAAGGCCATTAGACCTGTTCTAGGCTAAGACCTGAAAAAACAGCAGTAGGTAGAAGTTGTAACATCCCCAAGAGCTGGTTAAATCTCCAATGGGCTCTTCATAGGAGAGTGAGTTTCCCACCACTGGAGGTATTGAAGAAAAAGGAAGGGCAGACACTTTCCAGGGTTATTGAAGGAATTTATTTATCAGATGCATTTTGTACTTGATAACTACTAAGTTCTGCTCTGTCTTAGAAATTCAATGGTTATTCGAATTAGATCCATTTTTCACATTTTTTCTATTGAGAAGTTGTTCTCAGTACCGTCTCTCCTCTTTGAAATTTAACAAGAAATTATAGAAATCCAAAGCATTTAAAAGTGATGGCTAATTAGTATATTACTCTCAGAGAAATATGATCAATGTGATCAAAAGTGAATTGGAGGGCTTCCCTGGTGGCGCAGTGGTTGGGAGTCCGCCTGCCGATGCAGGGCACACGGGTTCGTGCCCCGGTCCGGGAGGATCCCACATGCCGCGGAGCGGCGGGGCCCGAGAGCCACGGCCGCTGCGCCTGCACATCCGGAGGCTGTGCTCCGCAACGGGAGAGGCCACAACAGTGAGAGGCCCGCGTACCGCAAAAAAAAAAAAAAAAAAAAAAAAAAAAAGTGGAGGTTTTATTTACTTTAGCATCATTCTGATTTCTTCTACTTGGTTAAGGAGGGAGAGAGAGATCAGGAAAGGGAAGGAGAAAGTAGGGGAGAAAGTGAGAGCATATTCAATTTCCCAGGGAAGGGAAGAAGAAAAAGAAATTGAGTTTTTGAAATACATGTAACACTGTACCGGGTCGTTATGGTCGTTTATAATGCTCGTCTTCCCTTAGACCTGACTGGCTTTCTGCTGGACCTGAGACATCTCCCTTGAGAGCATCATCACAGAACTGTTAGAAATCCTAATATGTCACGATTTTACCACCCATCCTCTTCTAAGTATTCCAGCTTGGAGAGTTTGCAGATCCCTGGTTAATTAATGTTGAACCTTTCAGGGTATCTATGAATCTTGGCAGGGGTGGTAGGGGACTAGAATTTAATTAAAGGCACAAGCTATGTGGGTATTGTGCAGTCTCAGATGCCAGGAGGGAGATGGTCATTGTATGGAGGTTGCTGGTGGGAGGTAAGCAGGAAGGCAAAGTGTGCAAAGGTTGAAGGAAGATGATATCCAAAGGCTTAAACAAGGAAGATGAAAAACAAAGAAATGGGCATGATCCAGCTGAGCTTACCAAGGCGTGGTCATAGAGAAGGGCTGTGTGTGTGTGTGTGTGTGTGTGTGTGTGTGTGTGTGTCTGTGTGTGTGTGTGTCTGTGTGCGCTTGCAGTGTAAACACACTGACTTAGAGCTAGCAGCCCTTTCCCCTGATAGAAATTTGATGAGGCAGCAACAAAACCTGAACAGAGACTAATTAAAGAGCAAGGAAGTAGCTAATGAAATGAAAGTAACTTTAAAAGCATGAAAAGAAATTGTTGTTAACACACCATGTGGTTAACCTATGAACCTAGCTGCTGTGGAAACATAATAACACAGAGTCAGCTCCTGCAATGCAAATAAGTTCCTTCCTGGGTGGAAATGGGGCTCTTTGGAGAAAGATTAACTTTACTGTCCATGGGGGCATAATTTAACTCACTGGAATAGTAATTTGACAAATGGCACCTTTGTGGTCCTAGTGAATGCTGCTGCTTTCTATAGCAAAACCATGTGCTGCAAAACGATGAAGAAAAGCATTCTTGCTCTCCCCCTACCCCAGCATAAGGGCAACTTTGAGCCTGCTCATTTTTGAAACTTCCAGCAGTGGAAAGAAAGCTCTAAGGTTTGGTAACGTGTGACACAAAACAGAGTGAGCCTGGTTCAGAAAACATTTCTCCAAGTGGGGGGAGTGTTTGCCAGGTTTACCCATAATGGGTTTTGGAATCTTGACGATTCTTGTCCTTTTGGTCCACATGGCTCAAGTTAAAAATAAAAGGAGTTTTCTTCTACTTGGGACTTGAGTTAGTTGAGAGTGTGATACTGAGATTTGATGGACATTTACATACCAAATTACACATAACCCAGTGTGTGACTGATATTAAATCACTTCTCTTCACTAAGGAGCTGGTAAGCATCTTAACCAGGTAGGACTGGGGGAATTTTCAACACAGTTCTAGCTGTGTTGGGACTCCTGTTCCCTTATCTCCTTACTTTATGTGTCATACACTGATTCTCTTCTAAGTTCCAGGGCATTTTACAGGAAAACATCCCTTCCATAAATAAGGAATTTAGACCAGGGGCAAAAACATCTCCATCTCTCTGCTTGCAATTATCACTCAATGTTCAAAACTTATGCTCAAGGTTTTCAATATTTATATCTCTTGCTATTGTAGTTCCTAATATACCCTTGTACAGGTGTATTTAAATCTGGGGATGCTTGAATCTTTTAGTATATATATGCTCTTCACAGTTTCTCTGCTTGAGTTGTCTCCCTGCTATAAACTGCAGGGATAGGAGCCGTTTTTTGCAGCTACCCTGGTTTTTACCAAGGAAGAAACAACTTCTGTATCATGTACTTGCTGAAAAGGTCTCCTCTAGTGTCAACCATTCGCTCAGTCGTTTATTTACCGAGTGCCTACTATGTTTCAGGCAGGGGTCTAAAGGGAACGACTCAGACAATGTTCCTGTCCCATGTATGCCATATCCTAGCGAGAAGAGGCAGAGGATAAATAGGTAAATCATAAATCAGTTGCCAATAGCAATAAGTGCTAGAGTGCAAAGGAACTGAGCAAGGGCAGAGGTACTTTGGTGGTTGGAGAAGACCCCTGGAAGGAGGAGACATCCCACTTGAAATCTAAGAGATGAGATGGGCCAATAAGAGCAGACCTGGAAGAAGGAAATTGAGGACAGAGGAAGGAGAAGCCTGCAAATGTGGAAGCAAGGGGGCCAGAGTGGCAAGAGCAGAGTGAGAAAGGGAACGCTAGGAGGGAAGCAGAGGCTGCTTCCTGAAGTGTATGGTTGTTCGCTGACAATAATCATCGACAGTCTCACATTTTACAAAACCCAAGTTTATAATAAAAAATAAAATTATATCTCTATTTTTTCCCATCTTTGCCTATGACCTTTATTAAACAACAATAAGAATAATAAATTTATTAAGTCCATTGCACGTTCTAGTCACAATGTTTGAAGCATTTTACGTATGTTATCTCATTCAGTCCTCTCATGTGTGCTAAGAAGTAGTGATGAAGCCAAGATTTAGAGAAATTAACCAATCTTCCAAGATTTAGCACAGCTAGTGAATTGCAAAACCTGGATCAGTCTTACGCAGGCTTGTTTTCAAAGCCATAGGTTTACTTCTAAACTACATAACTTTTCTAGCGCTACCACTGTACTCCTACCATGTGCCAGGAACTAAAGTGCATATTCTACACACACTACCTCAAAATACAAAACAGTCTGACAGAGGAGCTATCATTCCCATCAATTTGCAAGTAGGAACACTGAGAAATAGAACATTCAAAGAATTTGCTTGAGACTAAATGCTAGTAATTGGCAGTGCTGGGATTCAGAGTGAGGTCTACCTGAGTCTGAAGCCCATTCTATTGAACACTCCACAACCTGCCTTCCAATGTCATCAGTGCCTCAATCTGGAAACACAGGCCCAGGTTGCAGAGGGGATAACTTGAGAAGGATGGGTTGTAGGGACAGGATTTAAGTCACCTTTGTTTCACCAGTATAACTCATGCTCCCAGGTGGGTAAGATCTTACCCATTTCTCTTTTCCCCTATCAAATCAGACTTCTCTATGAGCTGTGTCTTGGTAAGTCTGAACCCAGTACAACCTTGCCATCATGTGGGCACCATAGCAATTGTATTACTCCTCCTTGGTTCCAATTATTTTTGTCCATGCTTCATTGATTCTTTCTACTCACTTCCTGTGGGCACACTTACTCCCTGAGAAGTCGGGCTATATCTCCCTCATTTATGCACCCTGTGTAACATCCAACTGCTTAACGTGTCACATAAAATAGGTGCCCAATAAATATTTAACAAAGTAGTTCATACTTCAGGAAATATGGGAAACACCCTGTCTCCGCTGTTCTATTTCTTAGACTCAAGCATTTGGGAGGATTCGTTTGGAAAGCCTCGAAGGAATATTTACAGTGTGACAGATAATGAGACAGTCTTTGGAAATGGGAAAACAACATGAGCAAAAGATGGATGGCAGCAGAACTGTGCTGTTTTCTGCCAACTGATGTTCCTCTTGTCCCCATGGAAAGATAAAACCAAAACTTTTCTTCCACTCTTGGGTGAACTCACTGGCTGCGTTTTTAACCTTTGCTAATGGAGTTTGGGCCACCCAGCTTTAGGAATTCACCTAGGCCAAATTGGGCCACTCCAGGTTGGGTTATGCCCCCAGAAGCTCTGCCATGTGAACTTCTCAGTGCCTTGTACTCTATCCAGTGTCACTTCTGATGTGCTAAGTAATATGCCACACACACAAAACCATACCAAATTGAAAAAAAAAGAAAAAGAAAAAGATCTTAGGCTGCCGTTAGTACATACTGCCCTTACCAAAGAACATTATTTCAGTGGAGCATGTGCCCTTCACAAAAAATGATTTTTCTACAAAAAACAGCTGTGGTTGGGAAAAGACACAAGGTAAAATATATGCTACTCTAATCTAGAGAATAAAGAGAAAAGAGATAGCTAGCCATAGCAATCCTACCGGCTAACTCACTTCTGCACAGTGTATCCTCTTATCTGTCTCACGTTGTCTATGACTGAGGCTGAATAATAGGGGGAGACAGGTATTAGTCCAGGAAATAAGACAGACTGACAGAGAGAGGGTGAGAGAGAGAGAGATTAATTTGTACCTGCAACCTCTCCAGTCTTGTATTTGACAGGTTACATGAGGAAAAAGCCTCATAAAGGCACTAGGGTTGGTTTAGATCCAAGTGGAAATAATGTCTGAAAAATCCATTACCTTTTTGTTTTTTGATACTATGTTGCTTTGGGGAAGTACAATGCCTGAAGAGAAAGTAGGTCAGTTTCTGCAAAGCTAGAAATTTAAAACTCACAAACATGTTGTGAAGTTCCTTTGATTGTGCCCATTTTACAAATAAAGGGACAGAGGCTCAAAGTAGTTGCTGAGTACGTCCATGGTCATTCTACCAATGAGCTGGATCCCTTCCAGGTCTCTCCTGGTCTGTCTGCCTCCGTCGGCCTCCATGTTCTTTCCTGTTTACTTTACTGTTCATACACATCACAGTGCCAACCAGCCTAAAGAGCACTGGTTTTATATTAAACAAAAGAAGATGAAAACCAGAGTTAAAAAAGAAAACAAACAAGCTGAGTTAGAAGACCCATTTTGTGCTTCTTGATCAGGCTTTGATAACAGAAACATCAAAGTTCAACTCTTGCCTGAATCTGCAGACATGAAAGGTAAGAGAAATTTATTTAAGACCAAACAATAATCCAGGAACCGAGTGGGGATGTGGTTCACAAAGTGTGTTAGTTTCCTCAAGATATTACAGCAACATATCACAAACTAGGTGACTTAAATCAAAAATGTTTTATCTCATAGGTCTAGAGTCTAGAAGTCCAAAATCAAGGCAGGACTATGCTCCTTCTAAAGGCTCTGGGTAGAATCCTTCCTTGCCCCTTCCTGACTTCTGGTGATGGCCATCAGTCCTTGGTGTTCCTTGGCCTACAGCTGCATCACTCAGTCTCTGCCTCTTTCATCACAAGGCACTCTACTTTGTGTCTCTCTCTCTCCACATGGCTTTTCCCTGTTGTTATAAGGACACCAGTCATATTGGATAGGGTGTACCCTAATGACCTCATCTTAATTTGATTATATCTGCAAAGACCCTGTTTCCAAATAAAGTCATATTCTCAGGTACCAGGGATGAGGACTTCAACATATCTTTTAAGGGGATACAATTCAGCCCATAATACCACATTGTAACTGTGCTTCTTCAGAATTTCTGTGGGCTGATGCCCATAGTCACCAAGTATATCATTGCTAATATGCTGAGGCGTTGGGGGGGAATCCAGGGATTTTTATCTCTTTGACCGGTGGCCCTAGGATAATCTTCCTGTCACATCACACTCTGCTGCCATTGTCAGTCCCTCATCAGTTGGGATAATTTTTGTGTCCTGCAGACTGTGTGTGTTGGCCTTTGACAAAGTGAAGCCTAAGTCTTTCATCTTTCAAGCACCTAACCTAGAGCAAGAAGGTAGAGACCCAAATGCCTTCTCTGACATTATCTTTTGATTATATATCCAGAGAGCAGAAACATCACAGATGTGTCACTTGATCTAGAAATCAAAGTGAGTGTTCCCTAAGGGAAACACTAACTCTGTCCAGATATCACTGAGTGTAAAATGCCGGGGCATTGCATCCACAGTGTCCTCTGACCGTCAGTGCAGGGGGAGCTCAAGGAGCAGATGCAGTAACACCCCAGGGACTTAGACTCCTCCACCGAAGGGGCAGAGATGGCCAACTGAGCAAAGGCATCTGAGGACCTTTGGTCTGGTCTATTCACTTCACAGCTCAGAAATGATAAATGACTGGACTAAACTATTTATTGTCAGGTGGATGACCAGGACACAGCACAGAAGTAATACCACAGAGCTGGTTGATGCCCTTCTAAGTGATAAAGCATTGAGCTTCTGGTTTTAATATGTGCAGTGGATGGCAAACAAGTCACGATAGTACAGGCGTTAAGAGTGCAGCCACACAGCCTGGGTTTGTATCGTGGTTCCTCCACTTGCAAGCTGTGTGATTTGGGGAAAGTTTCATCATCTGTAAAATGATAATAATAATATCTACCTCATAGAGTAGATATGGGGATCAAATTCACGTGTATTGAAAGCACTTAGATGCCTCACGCAGTTGAAGTGTTAAGAAAGGGTTGGTATTATTATTACTATTATCCTTCGCTTTAGAATCAGAGTGTCCTGAACTTACTATGGTTCAGGTACGGGAGCCCCAATGCATTGTGAAGACACATTCACTTCCCCTAAACCTCGGCATATTCAGAGCAGGGGGAACGAGAGCGGAGGCAGGGCAGCGAGGGTGGGCACAGGCTGAGCATACAGTCACCAAGCAGTGCAGTGGAAAGGGAATCTTACTGAAGACACCCCCAGTCCCGGTGGAAGTCCTCAATATTCTCAGAGAAAAGGACCCAGGGGCTGGCAGCAAACAAGTAGGAGATCAAGAAAGTAAGACTGAGATTTATCAGCTCTTCCAGGTCTGGTTGGAACCCCTGACCCCAGAGCCAAATTATGAAGTTTATTTTGATGTAATTATGATGCTCTAAGTGTCTGATGAAGGATATAGAAAATGTATTCCTATATTATATACATCCATGCCTCTACACTCATTTTTCAATCTTATATCTGTGTCAAGTGCTGTCTCTTGTATTATGAATGACATTTGCCTCTGGACAAATGTCTCTCACCCTGCTTCTTTCTAGTCAGTGGCTCTAACATGCCATGAGCTTGAAAAACAGATAACTGTGCTGTTCGGCTTGTGTGTAAATCGAGCCCCGTGCTCCTTCAATCTCTTTTTTGTTTACTTCATGAGATAGTTTTTAAATAGAGGAAAAATTTGAGCTAGGATTTCTGAAATTCACATTCAAGTTCTGGTCCTTTTTCTAGTTGTTTTGTGGTTTCATTCAAGGTTCTTGGTTTCTTCAGGTGAAGGAAAAGCCCATTTTACAGATGGAGAACTGATGCTCAGAGAAGCATCTAGCTAGAAAAGAGAACAGGAATTCAAAATCCAGGTCTGTCCCACTCAATACTCACATTCTTTCTGCTTTATGGCCCTCTTTTCAAGCACTGAAAATGGTTAAAGATATAGGTATTTGCAGTATATAGATATTTATATATTTTTAATAATTATTGTATAAAAACATACTTGTACACCTAACTATATTTTCCATGCAGTCGTCTCAGTCACCACCACCATCTAGGTTTCCTCAAGGGACTGCATATTGATAAGTCTTAAAATCACTGTTGTGCAAGGTGAGTGGGAAATGGACAATATAGTAGAGTTTGGGTTGAGGAACAGACTTTGAGCACTGAACAGCAGGCCGCATCGCTGGTGGCGGAATAGAGGAGAAGGCTCTGTGGCTTATCCATGCCATCATGGCAAAAAATAGCATAGAACAGCTGGTGAGCTGTCAGAACGATCTTTAGGAGGAAATGTGAAATCGCTCTGCTTGGTGCATTAATCGAGAGTTATTTGGACGGAACTGAATTGCCAGGGGAGGAACAAGCAAGATGGTAACTCACCCTTGCCTGGCCTTTCATCTCTCTGAGACATGGTTCTATGTCACGGGCCTCCTTCACACACATACTCCCCTATTTCCTTATTCTCTCCCTCCCCTACCACCTGACTCACACTCAGATATATGATTGCATATATCCAAAGAAATAACCGGGAACAAAAAGTACATTTTAAGTACTGACAGATGTTTCCTCAAGACAGAATTTAAAGAGACATTGGATAGGTTAGCAATTACGACTTTTTTGGAAGAGAAAACTTTTTGAATAGTTGTGGCTGAGTCCTAATGTGGCTTTGGTTATTTCATGGAGTAGTTTAAATGCATGTCTGAAATCAAAATTTTTAACTGTCATTACGAATTTGTCATGATTGGTGAATTCAGTGAACGGATGAAGGGGAGGGATGCAGACAAAGAAAGGACACATTGATATGGGGATGACAGTCTTGACTGGGGTGTGAACTTATTTCTGCTGGAGGAGAAGAAGCAAATTGAGGACCAACCTCTTGCATCAAATTACAAAGAGGCTTCCTGCTGGGAACAATTTAGGTGACCTGAAGTCAAGATTTTTTTTTTTTTTTTTTTTTTATGGGTAGCTAAGGAAAGAACAGCTATAGCTAGAGAACCAGGTGTCGTGCTTTTGGAAATGACCTTAAATAGAGGCTGTTACCTTTTGGCTTCCATTTCAGATAATAAATTCTTCTCCCATTCCCTTCATCTCAGGGAAAGAGGAATGAATCAGGTGCTTCAGAGACTTCTGAAAGAATGGTTTTAGTAACAATTGGACATTTAGAACAGCACAGGTATCCATGGAGTGATATTGCTGAGGTTATTCATTTTGTTGTCCATATAATGTAATTCTTTGGAGTAGAAAGCAAAGAGCAGTAGTTTGTTCAATAGATGGAACAAGAAGAAATGGATTTTTCTCCTTCAGTTTGTTAATATGGTTTATCACGTTGATTGATTTGCATATATTGAAGAATCCTTGCATTCCTGGAATAAACCCCACTTGAACATGGTGTATGATCCTTTTAATGTGCTGTTGGATTCTATTTGCTAGTATTTTGTTGAGGATTTTTGCATCTATGTTCATCAGTGATATTGGCCTGTAGTTTTCTTTCTTTGTGACATCCTTGTCTGGTTTTGGTATCAGGGTGATGGTGGCCTCGTAGAATGAGTTTGGGAGTGTTCCTTCCTCTGCTATATTTGGGAAGAGTTTGAGAAGGAGAGGTGTTAGCTCTTCTCTAAATGTTTAATAGAATTCGCCTGTGAAGCCATCTTGTCCCGGGCTTTTGTTTGTTGGAAGAATTTTAATCACAGTTTCAATTTCAGTGCTTGTGATTGGTCTGTTCATATTTTCTATTTCTTCCTGATTCAGTCTTGGCAGGTTGTGCATTTCTAAGAATTTGTCCATTTCTTCCAGGTTGTCCATTTTATTGGCATACAGTTGTTTGTAGTAATCTCTCATGATCCTTTGTATTTCTACAGTGTCAGTTGCTACTTCTCCTTTTTCATTTCTAATTCTATTGATTTGAGTCTTCTCCCTTTTTTTTCTTGATGAGTCTGGCTAATGGATTATCAATTTTGTTTATCTTCTCAAAGAACCAGCTTTTAGTTTTATTGATCTTTGCTATCATTTCCTTCATTTCTTTTTCATTTATTTCTGATCTTTATGATTTCTTTCCTTCTGCTAACTTTGGGGATTTTTTGTTCTTCTTTCTCTAATTGCTTTAAGTGCAAGGTTAGGTGGTTTATTTGAGATGTTTCCTGTTTCTTAATGTAGGATTGTATTGCTATAAACTTCCCTCTTAGAACTTCTTTGTCACAGCTTACTCCCTCCCCATATCCTCAAGTCCATGCTCTAGTAGGTCTGGGTCTTTATTCCCGTCTTACCCCTAGGTTGTTCATGACCTAATTTTTTTAATATATATTCCATATATATGTGTTAGCATACGGTATTTGTTTTTCTCTTTCTGACTTACTTCACTCTGTATGACAGACTCTAGGTACATCCACCTCACTACAAATAAATCAATTTCGTTTCTTTTTATGGCTGAGTAATATTCCATTGTATATATGTGTCACATCTTCTTTATCCATTCATCTGTTTATGGACACTTAGGTTGTTTCCATGTCCTGGCTATTGTAAATAGAGCTGCAATGAACATTTTGGTACATGACTCTTTTTGAATTATGGTTTTCTCAGGGTATATGCCCAGTAGTGGAATTGCTGGGTCGTATGGTAGTTCTATCTGTAGTTTTTTGAGGAACCTCCATACTGTTCTCCATAGTGGCTGTATCAATTTACATTCCCACCAACAGTGCAAGAGTGTTCCCTTTTCTCCACACCCTCTGCAGCATTTATTGTTTGTAGATTTTTTGATGATGGCCATTCTGACCTCTGTGAGATGATATCTCATTGTAGTTTTGATTTGAATTTCTCTAATGATTAATGATGTTGAGCATTCTTTCATGAGTTTGTTGGCAGTCTGTATATCTTCTTTGGAGAAATGTCTATTTAGGTCTTCTGCCCATTTTTGGATTGGGTTGTGTGTTTTTCTGTTATTGAGCTGCATGAGCTGCTTGTAAATTTTGGAGATTAATCTTTTGTCAGTTGCTTCATTTGCAAATATTTTCTCCCATTCTGAGGGTTGTCTTTTGGTCTCATTTATGGTTTCCTTTGCTGTGAAAAGCTTTTAAGTTTCATTACGTCCCATTTGTTTACTTTTGTTTTTATTTCCATTTCTCTAGGAGGTGGGTCAAAGAGGATCTTGCTGTGATTTATGTTATAAAGTGTTCTGCCTATGTTTTCCTCTAAGAGTTTGATAGTGTCTGGCCTTACATTTAGGTCTTTAATCCATTTTGAGTTTACTTTTGTGTATGGTGTTAGGGAGTGTTCTAATTTCATACTTTTACACATAGCTGTCCAGTTCTCCCAGCACCATTTATTGAAGAGCCTGTCTTTTCTCCACTGTATATTCTTGCCTCCTTTATCAAAGGTAAGGTGACCATACATGCGTGGGTTTATCTCTGGGCTTTCTATCCTGTTCCATTGATCTATATTTCTGTTTTTGTGCCAGTACCATACTGTCTTGATTACTGTAGCTTTGCAGTATAGTCTGAAGTCAGGGAGCCTGATTCCTCCAGCTACGTTTTTCTTTCTCAAGATTGCTTTGGCTATTCGGGGTCTTTTGTGTTTCCATACAAATTGTGAAATTTTTTGTTCTAGTTCTGTGAAAAATGCCAGTGGTAGTTTGGTAGGGATTGCATTGAATACGTAGATTGCTTTGGGTAGTAGAATCATTTTCACAATGTTGATTCTTCCAATCCAAGAACTTGGTAGATCTCTCCATCTATTTGTATCATCTTTAATTTCTTTCATCAGTGTCTTATAATTTTCTACATACAGGTCTTTTGTCTCCTTAGGTAGGTTTATTCCTAGATATTTTATTCTTTATGTTGGAATGGTAAATGGGAGTGTTTTCTTAATTTCACTTTCAGATATTTCATCATTCGTGTATAAGAATGCCAGAGATTTCTGTGCATTAATTTTGTATCCTGCTACTTTACCAAATTCATTGATTAGCTCTAGTAGTTTTCTGGTAGCATCTTTAGGATTCTCTAGGTATATTATCATGTCATCTGCAAACAGTGACAGCTTTACTTCTTCTTTTCCGATTTGGATTCCTTTTATTTATTTTTCTTCTCTGATTGCTGTGGCTAAAACTTCCAAAACTATGTTGAATAAGAGTGGTGAGAGTGGGCAACCTTGTCTTGTTCCTGATCTTAGCGGAAATGGTTTCAGTTTTTCAACATTGAGGATGATGTTGGCTGTGGGTTTGTCATATATGGCCTTTATTATGTTGAGGAAAGTTCCCTCTATGCCTACTTTCTGCAGGGTTTTTATCATAAATGGGTGTTGAATTTTGTCAAAAGTTTTCTCTGCATCTATTGAGATGATCATATGGTTTTTCTCCTTCAATTTGTTAAGAAGAAAGCTGGGGTAGTAATTCTCATATCAGACGAAATAGACTTTAAAATAAAGACTATTACAAGAGACAAAGAAGGACACTACATAATGATCAAGGGATCGATCCAAGAAGAAGATATAACAATTGTAATTATGCACCCAACATAGGAGCACCTCAATACATAAGGCAAATACTAACAGCCATAAAAGGGGCAATCGACAGTAACACAATCATAGTAGGGGACTTTAACACCCCACTTTCACCAATGGATATATCATCCAAAATGAAAATAAATAAGGAAACACAAGCTTGAAATGATACATTAAACAAGATGGACTTAATTGATATTTATAGGACATTCCATCCAAAAACAACAGAATACACATTTTTCTCAAGTGCTCATGGAACATTCTCCAGGATAGATCATATCTTGGGTCAGAAATCTAGCCTTGGTAAATTTAAGAAAATTGAAATCATATCAAGTATCTTTTCCGACCACAACGCTCTGAGACTCGATATCAATTACAGGAAAAGATCTGTAAAAAATACCAACAAATGGAGGCTAAACAATACACTACTTAATAACAAAGTGATCACTGAAGAAATCAAAGAGGAAATCAAAAACTACCTAGAAACAAATGACAGTAGAGACATGACGACCCAAAACCTATGGGATGCAGCCAAAGCAGTAAGCTGTGACAAAGTGAGAGAGTGGCATGGACATATATACACTACCAAACATAAAATAGATAGCTAGTGGGAAGCAGCCGCATAGCACAGGGAGATCAGCTTGGTGCTTTGTGACCACCTAGAGGGGTGGGATAGGGAGGGTGGGAGGGAGGGAGATGCAAGAGGGAAGAGATATGGGAACATATGTATATGTATAACTGATTCACTTTGTTATAAAGCAGAAACTAACACACCATTGTAAAGCAATTATAGTCTAATAAAGATGTTAAAAAAGAAGAAATGGAGGGAGAATTTATATAAGCTTCAGAGTTCAAATTAAATTTGTAAAATAGTGAATTGATTTTTCCTTGGATTTTGAGTATTTCCACTTGTGGGATGGAATTATTTGCTTTTAATGATAGAAGCATTTGGCAAATTGTTGTAGAGCATTGCTTGTATGTGATTTTAGGTGAATAAGGATGCTTTTATATGGCTATTTTCAGCAATTCTATGATATCTAATTTTGATACTCTCTTTTAGATTCAAGCAAAGGAGATGCATTATATTGGGAGTTAGTCTTTTCCTAAACTAGCAATGAGTAGTCTTCCCATTCCCAATGTCCACACTGACTAGACCATTATCAAGAAACATGTGTTGGATCCTTATGATGGACAAATTACGTGTTGCTCATCGTCTTGGTACTACTTCTCCTTTTGGTTAAGTTTTTAAAAATTGGCCTTTCTCTTTTTATACTGATTACCAATAGGATCTTTGCAAAGTCCTTAATGTAGTACCCAAAGTGTCTCCATATATTTTAACTCCTATAAACAAAACAGGTTTTGGCCTTGCTGGCAAGTTGAATTTCCTGAAAAAAATTGATACTCTTCTAAAGCTCAAGCTTGGCTTTAGTTCAAACATGGGAAGCTTCTTGGTGATTTATGTTTCTACTTGACGTGGTCCATCCGTTCTTAAGAGAGGCAAAGTACAAATTACATTATCATTATGTAGAGGAAACAGGAATAATTCTGACCACTGATTTACCAACAGCAAAACAGACTAATGGTCTTGAATAGAAAAAATCTTCTAAGCTCATGACGTATCCAGAGGACACTACCATTGACTTTAAGTTAAGAAAAGTGTTTCTATTAGTGACTAAGGAAAGTCAGCTAAGTTTCCTTCTGTATTATCAGTGTCTGCTTAGAATGGGTCGCAATATCAAAATTTTCCAAGTTCAAAGATTTAAATTAGATGCAAAGAAGGGCTATCACTTGGCATTTTCTTCTTTAATATATATAGAGTAAAAATGTTATACAGCCATTTCTTTGCATTTGGGTTACAGCTTTGAAGTCAGTAGCAGAAAGAGTTTTTGAGTCTTTTGTTGTCTGAAGCTGAGTAAATTAGTCACTGCTCAATAATGCTGCATAACCAACCACACCATAATTTAGTGGCTTAAAATATCAAATATTTATTCCCATGTTCATAGGTCTGCAGGTTGACTGAAGTTTGGCTTATCTCAGCTGGACTCAGCACAGTAGCTGTTCTTTGGGTTGCAGCTGAGCTAGCATTAACTCCAGGCTGAAATTAGATTCAGGTCTGCTCTATGTGCATTTATTCTGGGGTTCAGGCTGAAGGGTCAGTGGTTTCCTGGGGCATACTTTTCACGGTGCATTCTAGAGCACAAAGAGGCAAGCCAAACTATAGAAGCATGTTTAAAGCCTCTGTTGGCATTACATCCACTTCCATCCTATTGGCCAGACAGGTCATGTTGAAAAGCTGTAGTCATAAGATGGGAAGGTATTTTTTTTTCCTAAGCGGAAAGATACTTCTAAGTTACACAATATTCCAGGGAGTGAAGAAATGGGACAATAACCCAATTTACCACATGAACAAACCTAGTTACCTCCTTGGTTATGCTTGATGACAAAGTTTAGACTCTTCCAGATAGATGTTAGAAGTCATCTAGTTTGACCTCCCTCCAAATTAGTAATTCGTCCCACAGCAGTCCTGATAGATGCATTTTCACTGGCTGCTGGAGTTCTCCTGGTAGTTCTCCCATGATTTTGCAAGGCAGCCTGCCTTATTGTGGGACTATTGTAATGGTAGAAAAAAAAGTTTATTCTTAATCAAAATCTGTCTCTCTATACATCCTTCCCACTCCTCAGAAGTCTACACTCAGGAATAAAAGGAACATGTACTCCTTTCTTCCTGGGGTAGTTCTTTATGATCGCAGCTAGCATATGTCCCTCTTAAAGTCTTTGCTTTTCTGGTTTCCATAATCATTCCTCAAATGACATGGAAGTATTTCCCCGTCCTTGCCACACTACTGTGGACTCTCATTAAAGCCTATTGATGAGTTTACTGAAGCAAAATGTTTAGAGAGCAGGATGCCCTGCACTTTGCCTGACTTCTGCCAGGCACAGGGAGACTATTCCTGTCTCCAACAGCAACACTTTTCTATTATGCATCAAGAGTTCACATAAGGGCTTCCCTGGTGGTGCAGTGGTTAGGAAACTGCCTGCCAATGCAGGAGACACGGGTTCAAGCCCTGGTCCGGGAAGATCCCACGTGCCGTGGAGCAACTAAGCCCGTGCACCGCAACTACTGAAGCCTGCACTCTAGAGCCCGCGAGACACAACTACTGAGCCCGTGTGCCACAACTACTGAAGCCCGCATGCCTAGAGCCCGTGCTCTGCAACAAGAAGAGCCACCACAATGAGAAGCCTGCGCACCACAACAACGAGTAGCCCCTGCTCAGTGCAACTAGAAAAAGCCCACGAGCAGCAACGAAGACCCGACGCAGCCAAAAATAAATAAATAAATGTATTTTTTTAAAAAAAGTTTACATAAAAGTTCTTGTAGAGATTCTAGTCTATTTCTAGAGCCTATTGAGCTCCTGGTCATCTAATACTGCCATCTCTTCTTCCTGAATTCCATCCTGACTGAGTCATCCTAATCCTACACTTATCTAATTGTTTCTTTATGTAGGTAACTCTATATTTATCTTAACTAACTTCCATTGAGTTGTATCCTCTATCTTCCCAATCTCACTGTAGCATTTGTATTCTGACATTCAGGATATCCCTCCCTTATGTAAGACAGAGGTGAACTTGTAATCATGGCTTCTCTTTCTTCATCCAAGTCACTGATACAAATGTTGAGCTGGGAGTTGTTAAAACTTAGTCCTGCTGCCAGCCCTGCAATATCTGGCCATCTGTTCAGTGGGCCATCTATAAATCCTTGTAATGTGTGTGTTCCCCGTTTTTCTCCATTGTGATCTCAGAGATATCGTTAAAGACCTTGTCTGATGCTTTGTTGTGAGTTTTACACTCTGTCCACATCATTCTGCTGAACTTCCCACTTGGTAAATGTATTCTCAAGAAAATGAGATTACTTTGGCATGACTATTTTTAGTGAAGCTATGCTAGCTCATTGCATCTCCTTTTAGTTTCTAAAGCCCAGAGGTCACAAAGTGAAGTGCTCATAAAGGCCAAGCAGGTGATAAATGTTTGGATCAGAAGCTGGGTGTGAAGCCTTTTTTTTTTTTTTAATGAACAGAAATATGCATCTTTTGCCTAGAAGACTCTTTGCCAGTTGAACAAAATCCTTCTGGTAGCAAATTTCACCTGCCATTTTATGATTCCCTTTCTAATTAAGTTTACCGATCTATTATTTGTATGAACCCATATCTTTCTCCATTTTGAAAATGAAGACTATATTGGTACATCCCCAGCCGTAGATTTGGAAGGGACCATAAATGTCCCAGTTGAGCCCCAACTCAATTTAAAAATCCCTTCTGCAGTGTCTCTAACAAATGATTGTACTTTTTAAATATATTTATCAAATTAGGGTGATCTCACTATATCACAGTGCAGCTGCTACTATTCTTTCTTCCTTTTTTCTGTCTCAGAGGAGAGATTGGCTTGTACCCCTCCACAGCTGAATCTACCTGTGCCCTTGGCCTCCTGCCCTTTGGTCTCTCCTGGAATCTTATGCCATCTGTTACCTCATCTCTATTTTATCTGGTATATTTCCCCTCCTCTGCCTCTTCTCCATCTGCTCACAACATGCTCAAATGTTATCTAAACTATATTTTATGGTTATTTCACTCAATGGCTTCCCAATACCAACTAAAGACAATTGATATTCCTTAATAGAACCCCCAAAGCCTAACATGATTCAACCTCAACCTACTTTTTTATCCAGCAAAACCATTTCTCTCTATTGTGTACACTATGCTCTGGCCAGACTCATCCACTGACTAGACTTCATCTTTCCTTTTGGCCATGCTAGTCTCATTGCTTAGGATGCAATTTCATTAACCTTGTTTCCACTCTTTCCATTTGTTGAAATCCTAGATGTCTTTCATGACCCAGCCTGTCAGTCACCTCTTCCGTGAAGCCCTCTATTGAATTTTGTTTATCTACATCATTGCCTTTACCACTTTCTATTTTTTTAACTCTTATTTTGTCTATGTCTTATCTCAGCTACTTCATTATAAACTTGTTGAAAACCTATACTGTGTCCTATACATCTTTATGTCTTTAAGATCAAGCACAATTCTTGGCATGTAGTATGTGCACAATAAATGCTTATTGATTGATGAAATAATTGATTCTGAGATTTATTACTAATGATCAATCTAAGTGTTTTTCAGCATCACACTCAACTCCATGTATGTTAGGACCACTCTTGAGATTTATATAAACCAAATTTTCCTCCTGTAAAGCAAAAAATAAAGCCTTTATTTTTCATTTGGTGTATTACAGACACTGGACTAGGTTTCTTTCATAAATATTACATATGCATTATTCCTTTCTTATCTCCCCAAAAATCCTGTTGGCAACTCTTTTTAGGTTGTTGTTTAGATGAAAAAACAGGGGCTAGAAACAGTTAAATAAAGTATTACTTCTTTCAGAACTGGAAAGCCAAATCTGTCCTTGGAAGTCTCCTGGGAGAATAAGGTTTCGGGATGCATGTAATGGGGAGAACAGAAAATTGGGTAAAGAGATGCCTGGGTCATTTGGGTGCTGTTTTTACTCACTGTGTGGCTTAGGCAAGTTTATGTTAGGTTCTTCCATCTGTGAAACTGAGATTCATATACAACCATACAGAGTATGTGTCCCCTAACTTACCTTCCTCCAAAAGATTAATGAGATGATTTCCAAGGAACACTTTGATTTTTTATGATAAATAGATAAATATGAAGCGAAGCATTTCCTGCTTCTGTTGAAGGATTTTAAAAGAGTGCAAGCAGCCTTTTAAAAATTATCAAAGTAAAAGCTAGAAGAAGAAACAGCCATCTACATTTAAAATCAAATCAACAATTACTGTAGAGCACCTAATGATCTTCTGATATGTGTAGTGTATATTACAATTTACCAGGCACTTTTACATATATTATCTCAGTTTTTATAACTACTCTATGTACTACATAGGCTAAGTATTTTTATTACCATTTTTAAGATACGAAGCTCATAGGCTAAGTGACTTGTTCAGTGTTACTGGATTCATATGAGATAGTCCAGGGGTAAACCCAGGTTTCCTGGATTCCAAACCTAGTTTCAGAGATCTTGCATCTCTATAGTACTGTTGGTATAAAAGCATCCAAATTGGACCATCTACATTTTGTCCACGTTCAGGGTTGAGTTTAAATTCTACTTCCATTATAAAGGCTTCCTATATCCCTCTAACCTAAAGCCAGTTCTACTTCTTCCCTATTTTTTGTTGTCCTTAAAAAGATCATAAACATCTGTGAAAGCTCTTGAGAAAATTCACAGATCATCCTATCAGGTGGTTCCCTGGAAGCCTTTATACTAAGATGGGTTGGGTTCCCTGTATTCTCTTCTTTCTTAAACTAGACCCTTGGAATTCAGTCCAATTTACATTCTTCTTGATAGTTGCCACCATCCATTCCATCCTTGGGACTGAGCATTAGCACAAGCAGTACTTGAATGGTAGAAATGGTCTGTTCATTTTGGAATTAATGCCTAGAACAAACTCTTGTACATGGTAGGTGCTCAATACATAATTGCTAAGTGAACGACTAGACTAATCAATGATTATGGTTGGGGCAGAAGGTTCAGAAAGTTTGGCAAGAATATTGGGAATAAAGGTTGGAACCTGACAATGGAAGATCTGGGATGCAAGGCTGAAGAGTTTGACATTTGCCCAACTGGCAACAATAGAATTACTGGAGCCAACAAATGGTTTTCCTGGATTTTCTACTTCTAGGACAGAGTCCACTTTAGAATTCAGCCAGCTTCTTGGTTTTTTTTTCTTTTCTCCTTTTTTTTTTTTTTCTTGTCTTTTCAACTCCATCGGGACCTCCTCCCACCAGTGACACTTTGCCAGAGACTAGTGATATGTAAGGCAGGCAGAAAAACCCAAGTGAATCAAGGAAGCCTGTCAAAAGCATTGATTTCTATGATGTCTCAGTTTGTTAACTAAATTGTAGGTTGTATCGCTTGGCCAGAGACAGCTGACAGGCAACTCTGCCTGAACAAGTAGCATCTCCAAGATGACACATGCATTTTAGTTTCATTACAGGAAGTGGGTATCATTATTGCCTGGACCATCACAGTAAGTATGGTGATTATATGCATCCCTTGGGATTTGGGGTTGACAGCATAGCTGGGCTGTGCTAAAGACTCTTGGCTGGCACATTGATGTAAATGACAGCAAAGCAGATCTCTGGGCCTCTTAGGATAGAGGCATAAGTTCATGATGTAAAGAAAGTTCCATGGGCCTGCTAAAATCTTACCAATTAGGACTGGAATTTCTCGGCTTATAAGTCATATTTAACATTCCTCTTTCTGATATTTTTTCTGACACCCCAATACCCAGAAGTCCAAGACCTTCGGCTGCATGTTGCTGAGAATTTCAGCACTCAGCAGAAACAGTGGTAGTTATTAACTGGTTAGTTGATGGCAGCTTCCCCGTGACCATAAAGTAAACATTTCAAACCTCCAAACATATACCAACCTCCAAATAACAAATGCTCTTCAGATGCCTGAGGATTGGCACTCTAGCTTCTCTTATGGGTCAATCTCTATTGGTAGGGGTGCCTGGAGAGGGCGTATTTGGGCTTCTCAAGTTAGAAAAGAGATGGTTCCCCCATCTATACATATATGCTATGAAGCAATTGCTGTTTCCTGGAAAGAAAATTTAGGGGTGACACTTCTAATGCCTTCTCTCCAATCCCTTATTTAGTTGGTGGAATTGGATGAAGGGTCTGCACATATCTGCTGAGACCCCTTCCTTCTCTTCTTTCTGTTCAGAGGGTTCTTCTCCCCGTGCTGGGTGTACCCAGGCCCAGGACAGTTTCATCTTTGCAAGGGGCAATGGGGAAGAGAAGAGGACAAGGTATATGAGTAGGAAGCCTTATGTGGCCTGGTCTGAGTCTTGTCCCAGACCAATTCCCGCATTCAGCTTCACAAGCAATAAAGTTTGCTCGTCCTTTGAACCTGTGTCTATTTTTCAATTGGCTTGGAATTCAGAATGGAGAGAGCTATGATTTATTGCCCACTTAAACCTCAACATGGTAGAGCAACAATTCTGTTTTTCTAGCTGTTATATTGCAATGAACATTTTTTATTTATTTGGCAAGTATGTTATATAACTTAAATAATTTTTTTTCAATATCACTGTCTGCTCAAAATTAAATGGTAGTTCTAGAGCAGCAGCCTACATTAAATTTTTCTTGATGATTATAACTATGTAGGTATATGAACTCACAGAACTAAAACTGAGTTTGCATAAAATTTACATGTACCTTTCTATACTTAATGGTCTGCTCTTAGGCAACTTTCAATAATGCATTTTGTTATCATTATCTTTGCTGGCATTAATTAATCCTACTATTTATTGGCTAAGTGTACATTTCCTATTGGTATGTCTCTAAGTCAAGGTGAAGGTATCTATCATACTTCAGGGCTCAGAGGGAAGTCTCTTTTGTTTAAATCAGACCTTCTTGTGAGTCTGCCTAACAGTGATAGATTTTGTTGATGCGCTTCAGTTCATGAAAAGTGCATTAAAACCTCGAGCTGAGCCATCTCTCTGAAGCAGCAGTTGGGTCATTACAGTTTGGCAGGCGCTTTAGATGTGTGTGTGATTTTATGATCGAGTCTGCCTAATTCATCCCAACCCTTCAAAGGAGAAGGAAATGACAATTCCTTGAGCATCTTCTGTTATGTGCTAGCTGCCTGCATATGTTGTTTTATCCTCATAACAAGCTTTTGTGGTAGGTAATATTTTCCCAACATTAAAGATGAGAAAATTGAGGCTTAGAAAATCTAAACAATTTGGTCAAGAACACACAGTAAGTGATAGAGTTAAGAGCCAAAGCCAAAACTGTTTACTCAAAAGCATGTGACTATTATAGTACGTTACGGTTTTTAAAAAAAAAAAAAAAAAAAACAGAAAAATCTACAAAGGGCAGACTGATAATTTAAGTGATTAAAATGGAATGAGGTATAAGAAAAAATGCACTTTCTCTTTTTTTTTTGAATCCCATGGCTCTGGATCTATCTTTGTTGAGGTTCAGAGAAGTTGCTAGTCATATGGTAACAAACATATTTCCCCTTCATCTTTACGACACAAAACAAAAAAGAGCGACAGAGAGTGAGAGAGAGAGAGAGGAAAACTTGGTGCTAAATGGAAACCAACACTCATTGGTTGGAAACCAACCAACATATTAGACTTTGCATCTGATATTCAATAGGTAGTGGTAGAGACTGTAGTGATTTGGAAACTTGTGCCTTTCTCTTCCAATCAGCTCTGGCCTTTAATTGTGTTTTAGAAATGTTATCCCAGGGTTGCCAAATCTTACCATTTTCAAAAGAACTTAGAAATCTAACTATTCATGAGAGACCTTCTGATTTTTAAATGTTGAAAACGCAGTCACATTTTAAAAGATACTGTGAGTACCACCCTTTAAAACATAAAAATAATATACATCTGAGGGTCTGATCCAGTTTGTAGGTTCTGTCTGTAACCTCTGTATTACACAATGCAGCTCATAAGTATCTATTGGAGAAAAATAATCAACAGACAGCAATCAAACCAAAAAGAGCTTTTGTTACTCTTCCAAGAGGTATGCCCCCAGGTTCAGCATTGTTTGTGTCCCTCTGGGGTAGACACATAACTCCTGATCCTTTCTGTCCTTCACCAGAGTGGAGATGAAACCTGTGTCTCATGGACATTTGGATTTCAGATGCCCTGCACGCACGTGTCTGTGCGTTCCCTGGATGGGCCTGGTTATCTGGTGAGCAGAGGTGGAATGGCTCATCAGCAATTATCCTTTGGCAACTGAATCAGAAATGCATCCTGCTGTCTGTTAAGGAAGGTGTCTCTGCTTATAACTAGCTTTCTAAGGTGAGGCTTGGTAGATAGCTTTAGTCGCACTCCTGTAATTCCTCGTCTGTATCCCTAGTACTTCCTTCCCTCTCCTTCTAAGTTTTTACTTTCCTCTGACTTTAATCACTGCCGTAAATGAATCAAAGGTGTTACTGAACATAGATATGACTAGCTAGCCACAGTAAGATAACTGCTAGCTGCTGAAACATGGGTGCTCTAGCATTGCTTGGATGGTGTCTGCCCTGATGGCCTCTGAGCCTCTAGGCCAAGGTCCAGTGTGAGTGCCGCACAAACCATTGTCCTTCTAAGCAGCTAAAGTTCTTCTCCTGCTAGAAGAGAAATATCTACAGCAGAAAGCAGGGGGGTTAGCAGCAGGGCACACTTGGGGAATAAAGGATTTTATTTATATTTATTTTGAGTCTATAGTTTTCTAAATTCCATAAATGTAATTGAGCCATTATCAAGGAAACATTTGTCGGGGGTCTGGAGAGGGCCCTTTGGGCAAGAAAGAAAATATCCTCCACGATTTAGCATGTTGATGAACCTTAAACACGCTTTCTCTTTGTTTGGAGGTGTTGAGCCCTGAGAGACTATCTGAACATGCGAAGGTTTGTGTCTCGGAAAAATTACTGATTTTTTAGAGACCAGACCAGCTGGTTGATATTCGAAAGCATTCTTATGCCAAGTATTTCCTATTTTTCTCTTTCTCAGACTGAATTTCATTTTCATTCCCATAGTTTCAACCTTCTAAACTTCCCCCATTCCTCCTTCCTCATCTTCATTGCTTAAATTTGTCTGATCTAACCCACCTTTTTCCCACCACTGGCCTGACCCCTCCCAAATAAGGTGGCATTTTCAGTCCTGAAGGACACATGATGCAACCTCTGCCTCCAGTCACTTGGGCAGTTTGTCAAGTACTGACTATAGATGTTTATTTTTATTTCTTCTATCTTAATGTAGGGAACTGTGTGCTTGTTTTTATTTGTATTTGTCCCCATCTATTTTGCAATGATATGGTTTTTTTCAGTGCCGCATAATTTTCAAATCGCCATCACAAACATCTCTTTTTTTTACCTTCATCACCACCCAGCAAGCTCGGTGATGCCAACTCTGTCTTACACCTGAGGAAACTGTGCCCAGCGTATTTGTGACTTGTCCCAGGATCTGCATTAAGTAAACAACTAGAACTTAGATCCATGTCCTCTGGTTCCAATAATATTGCCCTTTTCACAATACCAGGGTGGAGCTTACACTCTTAAGGACTGAATAATGCTAAATATATTTTTTAGCTTCTGATGGGTCTGACAGAGTACCCTATCTAGAGTATATAATCAGTAGATACTTGATTGCAAAACCCTCTGTGACTTGACTCTGACTTGCAACATGGATTTGGAGAAATAAAGATATCGTTTTAAAAATATAGCGATGTGTAAAGATCCTCAATTTGGCAAGTCTAGTGCAAATTGAAAGTGGATGGTGATTGTAGTATAGCTCACTTAGAGGTGGACCTAGAAGACTGTGATGAAGGGACAGGCTCCCAAAGGGCAGAGCTTGAACGTTACACTGACCATCAGTCACTGCATTGAGGAGTAGAGAAGAAGGCAGGAAAATGAAAACGAGCTTCTCTGGAAGTGTGGCATCTTGGATAATTCAAGGGTAAGAATGGTGTTTAATGGGAATCAAATTGTTCAAGGAACTGGTAATGGGATGGAGTGGTGTCCACATCTAGGACTTCAGTTCGAATCTGAAGAGTGGACTGAGGACCTTGGTAATGGATTACAAACCTCTCACCTCCAGGTCTACAGAGCAAGCTCTCCTTGGGCTGCATAGCTCGCTGGCAATTATCCTGAATACTGTTCTAGTAAACTACGTGAAATAAATGAACGCCCACGGTCTCCTGAGATGTTGCCATGGCTCACAGTTTCAGACGCACTCTTCTAAAGCAAAATCATAGCAAAAATCAAAAAGCAATAAATGGAACATTGATGGAGATGTTGCACTCTGCACTAGAGTGTTGCTTGCTGAGAAATGCAAAGATGCTTTCACCATTGTGTCAGGTGCTCAGCTGAACATTTATTGAGCTGTCTATATGGAGAAAGACATAGAAAATAAAAATGTATTTTCTGCCCTCATGATGCTCACGATGTGATTACGGGGAAGAACCGTTCCATTAAAAAAAAAAAACCACTGAAATGAATCAATGCAAACAATCAACTTTATCATTGAATAGAGGCTGGAGGGGTTGTGAGATAACTAGTTAAAGATGGCTCTGGGAGGGCACGTATGCAGAATTGTATTTAGCTCTGTACATCTTTGTACACTGACTAGGAAAGCCAGATTCTCTGGCAGAGGGAAGTCTCTTCTCCATATAGGAAAGGATACCTCATTCGGTGTTGGTCTGAACCAGGTCTAGGAGATCTGTTCTGCTTTTGTGTCATTACTGGATCAGTGATCCCTAATGATCTACCAGTGCATTCCCTGGAACTCACGTTGACACTAGATCGTTCTGATCATCTGAATCCGTGGTTTGTTCTGAGTTATGTCTGGGATAGTTTCACATTTCTGAGAAACCTTCCTGGAAGTAAAGTCCCAAGCATTCCACTGACTGTTCAGGGACTATACAGGGGCAAGATTAGAGCTTGACTACAGATGCCTTTTGATGGACACAGAGAAGTTTAGATTCTCCTGAATCATCATCACTTTACTTAAAAAGCAAAGGAGAGGGTCAGAGAAACTAGCTTTTGGGTATGTTAAGTTTTAAGGTCTTATTCAAACACACATACACACGCACATGCACACACACCCATGGGCATGCATACACACAACTCTATTTCCCTAGCAATGTGTTCCTTAGACTTTCGGATGAAATCATTTAGCATCTTTATATCAGTGAATAAAACTGTAGCACACTCATAAAGAAGAGAGAGAATAAGGAATGTTTGTGCCCTTTAAATGCCATAATATAAATACTTCTTCATATTGTGCATGGATTTCTTATAAACGCTGTGGATAATCTGTGTATCTGAAGCTGTGGCTAGCTTCCGGGTGACTCACAGTGCATGCCAGGTCATAGAGGAGCAGTGACTTCCTAGTTTCTCAGGGGTATTTCCCCCGTTTGCCTGAAACTTACGTTACAGTTTGGTAGCAATATTAAATTCAAGTAAACTAAAATAAGGTTGTGTGTTCTCTAACTATTCTATCAAAAGAGCAGGCAGCTTTGAAATAATTCTTGATGCTCCTATGTTGG
This sequence comes from Delphinus delphis, assembly GCF_949987515.2. Classification (NCBI taxonomy): domain Eukaryota; kingdom Metazoa; phylum Chordata; class Mammalia; order Artiodactyla; family Delphinidae; genus Delphinus; species Delphinus delphis. The sequence goes on along the minus strand of NC_082684.1, from coordinate 23,817,265 downwards.
ATGCTTTTCCAAAGGCGTGAGTCAGCTCCCTGTGACACGTTTTCAAGTCTCCCATTTGGGTGGCTTTTACTTAATCTCACCCCTGGCCCATGGAAGGTGTCCTTCCTTTCATACTTTTGCCAGGATGCCCAGATTACTCTCCCCTACAGTGACTATGACACTGGCATGGAGGCCAGAAAACCTGCCTTCTTACTTGCTACAGCTTGTTTAAATTTCCCTTTTTTTTTTTCCTCTCTTGCTTTTATTATGATGGTTGGGGGTAGGTCAGAATCAACCTTTTGAAATAGAAATGCTGATAAGATCCAAGAGAGACTGTTACAGTGGTGATAGTTGACAAAGAGGAGGACCGTAAAATATCACCTGGATGAAATACCTCGCTGCAACGCTATCTCCAGGACACATGCACACCACCGTCCCTGCGTGCAGACAGGCACTGCTGATATATTAGAGTCTGCTGGCCATTTTCTTTATGATAAGTAGGAAAGGAAAAATGAACCCCTATTTCAGTATGTTCGTCCCACGATGATGACACAGTAGATTCTCCTTGCAGGTAAACCAAGAGAGCTCAGTTAATCACCATTTATCACTCAAGGGACTCAAGTGTCTTGCAGATGCATGGGAGCCCCGGAGACTGAGATATACATTGGGTTGCAATGCTATTCTCTTCTTTCATTCCATCTAATGTAATAAACTCAAGTCCTGGCATCAGAGTGATGTGTGCTGGCTTTTAGAGTCCCAAGCCTTTAACATGTTCATGATTCATTCCACAGAACTAGATACACTTTCAGAAAGAAAATGTCATATCATTATAATTTTAATAACTTTACAACCTCGCTCCATCCTCTCTGTTACCAGCCTATTCCTAGCCACCATCATCTTTTGCCAGAAGCCTCTAATTTATTTCTCCGTATCTGCAGCCGCCCACCTTCAAACAGTGTTATGTTGAATTGATTTTAGTATCTAAACTAGCCTTAATGCATCTGAGATAGATTGGTTTATGCCTAAATAGGATGAATTTTTATATATTTTGTCTTATTAGAAATGTGCTCTATTTGTCAGTAATAGTTGAATGAGTCGGTACAGGCTCCCCATTTGACTTTCCCACTCCTATTTGAGTTACTCTGACCATGTTAACATAAACCATTGATCAAAAACTAAAGAAAAAAAACATGGGGGCTTCCCTGGTGGCGCCGTGGTTGAGAGTCCGCCTGCCGAAGCAGGAGACACGGGTTCATGCCCCGATCTGGGAAGATCCCACATGCCGCGGAGCAGCTGGGCTCGTGAGCCATGGCCGCTGGGCCTGCGCGTCCGGACCCTGTGCTCCACAACGGGAGAGGCCACAGCAGTGAGAGGCTCGCGTACAGGAAAAAAAAAAAAGAAAAAAATCATGGCCAGCTAAATTGTGCAAGATTTTATAACAGGGGTCAGCAAACTTTTTCTGTGAAGGGCCAGACAGATATTTTAGGCTTATAGGCCACGTGATCTCTGTTGCAACTGCTCAGCTCTGCTGTTGTAGTGCTACAGCAGCCAAAGACAATATAGAAATGAACGAGCACAGCTGTGTCCCAATAAAACTTTATTTACATGAACAGGCAACAGCCAAATTTGGCCGTAGTTGCTGATCTCTGCTTCAGGCCATTCTGCCTTCTGCGTCTTTCGCATACCCATTCTCCAAAGGCATCATAAAAAAATGCAGTCATCTACATTGTATTTTCTGGTAATCCCAAAGTACTAAATCTCTCAGTTCTGAAATGTGTATACTATTTTTTTTCTCTTTGGTTAGAAAATGGTATAGAGTTTAGCCTGGGAATTCATCTATAGGAATGACTGAGAATGCCTTGCTTATTAAACCAAGAATTCTTGGTTGAGGTTTATTATTCACCTAGGTCCATTCTCCCTGAATCCATAACGTTAACTCAGTCTGTCACTTGAAAGATAGGCAAATAGTAAAGCATTTTGGAGAATCACTGAAGGTTTCCTTACCGCCACAGAATAGGTCTTGAAAGGTTATGAGCTGTTTGCTGGTCTGTCTTCCTTATGGGAGCTGCTGCTCTTCCTTGGACTGGAATGTCTAGTTCCAGGACAGGGAGTTTCTACTTTGAAGCCCACTCAGAACTGATTATACCTCTTCATGGAAACTGACTAGAATGACCTAGTCTGTAGTGAAGGGTCAAGGGACTAAATTGGGTTTGGAATTATCAACTAATGTCATTGTGCCCGGGGAGATGTACTGGGAGGCTTTCCTAGGGAAGTAACAATGAGTGATAAGAGAAAGGGGTTAGCAAGAGCAGACAGGGAAGATACCACAGGACATGTATTGTAGACCCGCCACTTTCTGGCTGTGTGAGCTTGCTTTGCCAAGTTTACCTCTGTAAAAAGGGCACTTGAATAGAACATAGAGTAGGAGCAAGTCAGATTATCCACCCATACTCGTTGCTCACCCTGTGTTCTGAGGGCCAGACGAGTTTAGACCAGATATTCAAAATTCACATATATGTACACACGGGCATGCCCTCAGGTACACGTGTGTATTGTATGTGTTGTGTTTGTGTTGTGTGCATGAATACATCCCTCATAGAAGGAGTATTGTGAGCAATGAATTAGACTATATATGTAAATGTTTATAGATCAGTTTCCGTCATGCAATGCATGCCTTATGGGTGTTTGCTGTGTGGCTGAAGTTTTGTACTCCCTACTGCAGAGTTTCCAATAGTGACACTATTCATACTATAGGGCAGGTATTTCTTGGCTGGGTATTGTTGGATACTGAGCAACATTTCTGGCCTATACCCCCTAGAGACCATTAGCGCCCCAAACCTAGTTATGACAAGCAAAAATGTCTCCAGGCATTGCCAAATGTCCCTGGGTACCAAATCACCCCAGTTGAAACCATAGCCCTAGTGGAACCAAAACATGAATATAAGGAATTCATTCCCAGACTTTAGCAAGTATCTAAATCACCAGGAGAGCTTGTGAACATACGGATTGCTGGGTCCCACTCCAGGGTTTCTGATTCAGAGTCTGGTTTTAGATCCAAGAATTTACATTTCTAATGAGTTCCTAAGTGATGCTGATGCTGATGCTGCTTCCAGAACCACAAGTGTGTAAGTGTGTAAGTGTGTAGGTAAGATGTAAGACACTCTGCTTTCACACTGTGTGTGCGCGCGCACAGTGTGCATACGTGCCAGGTGGGCGTGGGGGTGGGGGGACAAGCCATTTTGAGATGCATTTTCTCGGTGAAAAATTTTTGTCTACATTTTTTAAAAAGCAAAAACGTGATTATTCCATCAACTTATGCTCTCTGTAAAATTCAACAGTATAGAAACTCACAAAGTTAGTTTCTGTTGCCGCTAGACCCCACTTTACGTCCCAGATAGTGCACGTAGTACCAATTTCGTATTATCCTTCCAGACGTTCTTCCCTTTCTCCTTCCCTCCCCCCACCCTCTCTCTCTCTCTCTCTCTGTATCTATGTATAAATATATATATATATATATATATATATGTACGTGTATGTATAATTTTTTGAAAAATAGAACTGGGATTATAATGTAAAAAAAAAAGATGTAAGATATTCTGGAAGAATTCTTGGTGATTTAAAAAGTGCTTCCTAATTTTGAGGATTTTGATGTTACTGTGAGCACAGGGCTTAAGGTCTCTTTATTAAGGCCATTGGGTGGTTCCTCACAGCTGTGGCAGAGATTTGGGGAACAAGCAAGGCATTTATGGGAGATGTTCAGTCTGTCCTGGGTTTTAGTCAGCACTGCCCTGCCAGCTGTCACCTGAATCCTGCCAGGAGACTGCTCCAGGCCCTGGTGAAACACTGGGACTCCTACAGAAATGAACTTTTAATTTTCACTTTATAGTCAGACTTAACTACCAAATGAGGCAGTGTGACATTGGGGTCTGTCAATATGAAATGCATGTTCAGAGTGGATTTGAAGGACTTGATGACTGAGGATGCCGGTGTGTAACCGGTGATTGTTAGAGCCCTGGCTCTGACTTGCATCTTATTTACTTGCACCAGCTGTCTCGTCCTTCCTTGATTTCCCTCCTTGGGTCAGAGTTCCTGTTGTCCTGAGCTGTCATCCATGCTCTCTCTCTCTTTTTTTTCTTTTCTGGGAGTTAGAGATGGAACTGTCTTGAGCTATTTATCAGTCTTATCTCTCCTGACCCTCTGTTAGTCTTTCGGCCTGTGGATCTAATCCACTTTAATTGATTGATCTTGTGCAACCAGACATCAGGAAAACAACAGGAGAAGCACAACTGCAGCTGGGGGGGAAGATGGATACAATTTTGCTGGGTGGGCACAAAGGTCATAGAGACCTGTGCAGATTTAGGAAAATAGAATTTATTTCCAAGCCATTTAACATGAATTTTCTAGGGACAGTCTGTACGGATTCTGGAGTTGATGATCTTGAATGGGAGACAGTCATTTCAAATACACAGAGAAGAATTTGCCAAGATTTTATTCATTTCTCTTAAGTACCATTCAACACAGGCATTATTATTATTGTTGTCTTTGTATTGTTATACCGACAGTTGAGACCTGTTCCAGATCATCTGGGCAACAAGATACAGAGTCTTGACTGGGCTCAGGTCTTCTGCTTCTAGATCTTAAAGGCTCTAGGACCCAGAGCAGACATTTTCTTCTTTCCTCCCTGCCCTTCCTGCCACACACACAGCCACATTTAAACTCCTCGAAGGAAGGAGACTGGGTCATTGTCATGGGATGACAGTGGAAGTCCAAACTCTCGCCGTTGCACAGGTTGGAGCCTTGTCAGTTTGAGTGATCCTGGATAGGATTATTCTCTATCTTGGACTTCTTGAGGGAGAGACCTGGTCTCAAATTCCTTCATAGCACATGGCTTTGCACACCAGAAGTGCACACTCACTGCTTATTATCTAACAGTTGTCTTGGGTCTAGAACAAGGAGATTATAATATTGAAAGAATGTATTTATGATCTTCACTGAAAGATAATTAATAGCCACGTAAAGAACCCATACATGATCTAATAAATGCAGGGTGTTTTATCCTAGTGAACTCCAATAAAATCCTCCTATAGTCAAAATTACCTGATGAATCAAGTAAATTGTACCTTATCTTTTTGTATTTTACAAATTGCATATATAAAGCATAATGAGACTATATGTTTTGCCCAAGATTTATTGCAAAAAAAATTCTCAGTACAAATGACCAATTCACTGCTTTATCCCAGACTGTTCAAATCCTAGTTAGCCTCCCATGGTATAAAAGCATATTAGCACAGTTTTTTCTATCACAACCACATATTATAATTTATATTCATTCATTCACGTATCCATTAATTTAACAAGTGTTTGCTGAGCACCTGTTAGGATCCCTACATTTGAAATACACACAAATAGTTTAGGCAGACAGGTTAGGCAGGTTATACAGATGTAAAGTGTGTAATATGTAATACATATACCATTTTCTATAAATAACTCAGTTGCAACTTGAATACATGTGATGGAAACATAACAAGGTGGAAAACCCATGGGTTTTAAAGTCAGACAGACCTGTATTCTAATATTAAATATATATTTTAGTACTCGTGCGAATTCTCAATTGTCTGAATCTTGATCTTTTTAACCTATAAAATTTGGAGGGGGGATTGGAACCAAGATGGCAGAGTAGAAGGATGTGCTCTCACTCCCTCTTGCTTGAACACCAGAATCACAACTAGCTGCTGGACAATCAGCAACAGAAAGACACCAGAACTCATCAAAATGGTACCCCACATCCAAAGACAAAGGAGAAGCCACAATGAGATGGTAGGAGGGGCACAATCAAAGTAAAATCAAATCCCATAACTGCTGGGTGGGTGACTCACAGTCTGGAGAACACTTATACCACAGAAGTCCAACCACTGGAGTGGAGGTTCTGAGCCCCATGTCAGGCTTCCCAACCTGGGGGTCCAGCAATGGGAGGAGGAATTCCTAGAGAATCATATTTTGAAGGCTACAGGGATTTGATTGCAGGACTTCGACAGGACTGGGAGAAACAGAGACTCCACTCTTGGAGGGCACACACAAAGTAGTGTGTGCATCGGGACCCAGGGGCAGCGGCAGTGACCCCAAGGGAGACTGAACCAGACCTACCTGCTGGTGTTGGACAGTCTCCTGCAGAGGCGGGGGCTGGCTGTGGATCACCTTGGGGATGAGGACACTGGCAGCAGAAGTTCTGGGAAGTACTCCTTGGTGTGAGCCCTCCCAGAGTGTGTCATTAGCCCCACCAAAGAGCCGAGGTAGGCTCCAGTGTTGGGTTGCCTCCAGCCAAACAACCAAAAGGGAGGGAACCCAGGCCCACCCATCAGCAGTCAAGCGGATTAAAGTTTTACTGAGCTCCCACCACCATAGCAACAGTCAGCTCTACCCACCACCAGTCCCTCCCATCAGGAAACTTGCATAAGCCTCTTAGATAGCCTCATCCACCAGAGGGCAAACAGCAGAAGCAAGAAGAACTACAGTCCTGCAGCCTGTGGAACAAAACCACATTCACAGAAAGACAGACAAGATGAAAAGACAGAGGGCTATGTACCAGATAAAGGAACAAGATAAAACCCCAGAAAAACAACTAAATGAAGTGGAGATAGGCAACCTTCCAGAAAAAAAATTCAGAATAATGATAGTGAAGATGATCCAGGACCTCGGAAAAAAAATGGAGGCAAAGATTGAGAAGATGCAAGAAATATTTGACAAAGATCAAGAAGAATTAAAGAACAAACAAACAGAGATGAACAATACAATAACCGAAATGAAAAGTGCACTAGAAGGAATCAATAGCAGAATACCTGAGGCAGAAGAATGGATAAGTGACCTGGAAGACATAATGGTGGAATTCCCTGCTGCGGAACAGAATAAAGAAAAAAGAATGAAAAGAAATGAAGACAGCCTACAAGACCTCGGGGACAACATTAAATGCAACAACATTCACATTATAGGGGTCCCAGAAGGAAAAGAGAGAGAGAAAGGACCAGAGAAAATATTTGAAGAGATTATAGTCGAAAACTTCCCTAACATGGGAAAGGAAATAGCCACCCAAGTCCAAGAAGCACACAAAGTCCAATACAGGATAAACCCAAGGAGAAACACGCCGAGACACATAGTAATCAATTGGCAAAAATTAAAGACAAGAAAAATTATTGAAAGCAGCAAGGGAAGAACAACAAATAACATACAAGGGAATTCCCATAAGGTTAACAGCTGATTTCTCAGCAGAAACTCTACAAGCCAGAACGGAGTGGCATGATATACTTAAAGTGATGAAAGGGAAGAACCTACAACCAAGATTACTCTACCTGGCAAGGATCTCATTCAGATTCGATGGAGAACACAAAAGCTTTACAGACAAGCAAAAGGTAAGAGAATTCAGCACCACCAAACCAGCTCTACAAAAACTGCTAAAGGAACTTCTCTAAGTGGGAAACACAAGACAAGAAAAGGACCTACAAAAACAAACCCAGAACAATTAAGAAAATGCTCATAGGAACACACATATCGATAATTACCTTAACCATGAATGGGTTAAATGCTACAACCAAAAGACACAGGCTTGCTGAATGGATACAAAAACAAGACCCATATATATACTGTCTACAAGAGACCCACTTCAGACCCAGGGACACACAGATTGAGAGTGAGGGGATGGAAAAAGGTATTCCATGCAAATGGAAATCAAAAGAAAGCTGGAGTAGCGATACTCGTATCAGATAAAATATACTTTAAAATAAACACTGTTACAAGAGATAAGGAGGGACACTACATAATGATCAAAGGATCAATGCAAGAAGAAGATATAACAATTATAAATATATATGCACCCAACGTAGGAGCACCTCAATACATAAGGCAACTGCTAACAACTATAAAAGAGGAAATCGACAGTAACACAATAATCGTTCAGGACTTTAACACCTCACTTACACCAACTGACAGATCATCCAAAATGAAAATAAATAAGGAAACAGAAACTTTAAATGACACAGTAAACTAGATAGATTTAATTGATATTTATAGCACATTCCATTGAAAAACAGCAGATTACACTTTCTTCTCAAGTGCACACAGAACATTCTCCAGGATAGATCTTGGGTCACAAATCAAGCCTCAGTAAATTTAAGAAAACTGAAATCATATCAAGCATCATTTCTGACCACAACGCTATGAGATTAGAAATCAATTACAGGGAAAAAAACGTAGGAAACATAAACACATGGAAGCTAAAAAATATGTTACTAAATAATCAAGAGATCACTGAAGAAATCAAAGAGGAAATCAAAAAACACCTAGAGATAAATGACAATGAACCCCCGATAATCCAAAACCTATGGGATGCAGCAAAAGCAGTTCTAAGAGGGAAGTTTATAGCTATACAAGCCTGCCTCATGAAACAAGAAAAATCTCAAATAAACAATCTAACCTTACACCTAAAGGAACTAGAGAAAGAAGAACAAACAAAACCCAAAGTTAGCAGAAGGAAAGAAATCATAAAGATCAGAGCAGAAATAAATGAAATAGAAACAAAGAAAACAATAGCAAAGATCAATAAAACTAAAAGCTGGTCCTTTGAGAAGATAAACAAAATTGATAAACCATTAGCCAGACTCATCAAGAAAAAGAGGGAGAGGACTCAAATCAATAAAATTAGAGATGAAAAAGGAGAAGTTACAACAGACACCACAGAAATACAAAGCATCCTAAGAGACTACTACAAGCAACTCTATGCCAATAAAATGGACAACCTGGAAGAAATGGACAAATTCTTAGAAAGGTATAACCTTCCAAGACTGAATCAGGAAGAATTAGAAAATATGAACAGACCAATCACAAATAATGAAACTGAAACTATGATTAAAAACTTTCCAACAAACAAAAGTCCAGGACCAGATGGCTTCACAGGTGAATTCTAACAAACATTTAGAGAGGAGCTAATACCCATCCTTCTCAAACTCTTCCAAAAAATTGCAGAGGAAGGAACACTCCCAAACTCATTCTATGAGGCCACCATCACCCTGGTACCAAAACCAGACAAAGATACTACAAAAAAAGAAAAGTACAGACCAATATCACTGATGAATATAAATGCAAAAATCCTCAACAAAGTACTAGCAAACAGCATCCAACAACACATTAAAAAATCATACACCATGATCAAGTGAGATTTATCCCAGGGATGCAAGGCTTCTTCATTATACACAAATCAATCAATGTGATACACAATCTTAATAAATTGAAGAATAAAAACCATATGATCATCTCAATAGATGCAGAAAAAGCTTTTGACAAAATTCAACACCCATTTATGATAAAAACTCTCCAGAAAGTGGGCATAGAGGGAACCTACCTCAACATAATAAAGACCATATATAACAAACCCACAGCAAACATTCTCAGTGGTGAAAAACTGAAAGCGTTTCCTCTAAGATCAGGAACAAGACAAGGTTGTCCACTCTTGCCATTATTTTTCAACATAGTTTTGGAAGTCCTAGCCACAGCAATCAGAGGAGAAAAAGAAATAAAAGGAATACAAATTGGAAAAGAAGAAGTAAAACTGTCACTGTTCGCAGATGACATGATATACATAGTGAATCCTAAAGATGCCACCAGAAAACTACTAGAGCTGATCAATGAATTTGGTAAAGTTACAGGATACAAAATTAATGCACAGAAATCTGTTGCATTCCTATACACTAATGATGAAAAATCTGAAAGAGAAGTTAAGGAAACACTCCCATTTACCATTGCAACAAAAAGAATAAAATACCTAGGAATAAACCTACCTGGATAGACAAAAGACCTGTACGCAGAAAACTATAAGACACTGATGAAAGAAATTAAAGATGTTACAAACAGATGGAGAGACATACCATGATCTTGGATTGGAAGAATCAATATTGTGAAAATGACTATACTACCCAAAGCAATCTACAGATTCAATGCAATCCTTATCAAATTACCAATGGCGGGCTTCCCTGGATGTGCAGTGGTTGAGACTCTGCCTGCCGATGCAGGGGACGCAGGTTCGTGCCCCAGTCTGGGAAGATCCCACATGCTGCGGAGCGGCTGGGCCAGTGAGCTATGCCGCTGTGCCTGCGTGTCCGGAGCCTGTGTTCTGCAACGGGAGAGCCCACAACAGTGAGAGGACTGCATACCGCAAAAAAAAAAAAAAGAAGAAAGAAAATTACCAATGGCATTTTTTACAGAACTAGAACAAAAAATCTTAAAATTTGTATGGACACAAAAGACCCCAAATAGCCAAAGCAGTCTTGAGGGAAAAAAACGGAGCTGGAGGAATCAGACTCCCTGACTTCAGACTGTACTATAAAGCTACAGTAATCAAGACAATATGGTACTGGCACAAAAACAGAAACATAGATCAATGGAACAGGATAGAAAGCCCAGAGATAAACCCACGCACCTATGGTCAACTAATCTATGACAAAGGAGGCAAAGATATACAATGGAGAAAAGACAGGCTCTTCAATAAGTGGTGCTGGGAAAACTGGACAGCTACATGTAACAGAATGAAATTAAAACACTCCCTAACACCATATGCAAAAATGAACTCAAAATGGATTACAGACCCAAATATAAGACCGGACACTATAAAACTCTTAGAGGAAAACATAGGGAGAACACTCTTTCACATAAATCACAGCAAGATCTTTTTTGATCCACCTCCTAGAGTAATGGAAATAAAAACAAAAATAAATGGGACCTAATGAAATTTCAAAGCTTTTGCACAGCAAAGGAAACCATAAACAAGACGAAAATACAACCCTCAGAATGGGAGAAAATATTTACAAACGAATCAACGGACAAAGGATTAATCTCCAAAATATACAAACAGCTCATGCAGCTCAATATTAAAAAAAGAAACAACCAATCCAAAAATGGGCAGAAGACCTAAAGAGACATTTCTCCAAAGAAGACATGCAGATGGCCAAGAAGCACATGAAAAGCTGCTCAACATCACTAATTATTAGAGATATGCAAATCAGAACTACAATGACGTATCACCTCACACCAGTAAGAATGGGCATCATCAGAATATCTACAAACAACAAATGCTGGAGAGGGTGTGGAGAAAAGGGAACCCTCTTGCACTGTGAGTGGGCATGTAAATTGATACAGCCACTATGGAGAACAGTATGGAGGTTCCTTAAAAAACTAAAAATAGAATTACCATATGATCCAGCAATCCCACTACTGGGCATATACCCAGAGCAAACCATAATTCAAAAAGACACATGCACCCCAATGTTCATTGCAGCACTACTTACAATAGCCAGGCCATGGAAGCAACCTAAATGCCCACAACAGACGAATGGATAAAGAAGATGTGGTATATATATGCAATGGAATATTACTCAGCCATAAAAAGGAACAAAATGGGGTCATTTGTAGAGATATGGATGGACCTAGAGACTGTCATACAGAGTGAAGTAAGTCAGAAGGAGAAAAACAAATATCGTATACTAACGCATATATGTGGAACCTAGAAAAATGGTACAGATGAACTGGTTTGCAGGGCAGAAACTGAGACACAGATGTAGAGAACAAACGTATGGACACCAAGGGGGGAAAGCGGCAGGGGGGTGGGGGTGATGGTGTGATGAATTGGGAGATTGGGTTTGACATGTATACACTGATGTGTATAAAATGGATGACTAATAAGAACCTGCTGTATAAAAAAATTAAGTTAAATTTAAAAATTAAAAAAAAAGAAATGTAGGTAAAATTCAATTTTTATACTAAATTGTTAGGCTATGTCTTAGAATGAAAAGATAGAACAAATCTAATTTTTTATCGTTTTACTTGGAACTCTGAACACAAGAGTATAATGAAGTTTTTTAAGTGGAATAAACTTTCCAGATCAACTAACTTAGCAGTTCTCAAATCTTTTGGTCTTAAGACCCCTTTAAACTTAAAAAAATGATAAGCCCAAAGAGCTTTTGTTAACGTGAGTTATATCTAGTGATGTTTACCCTGTTAGAAATTAAAACCATGAAACATTTAAAGTAGCTGTTTATTAATCCATTTAGAAATGAGTAATAAGCCCAATTCATGTTCACATAAATAACAATTTTTGAAAAACAGTATTTTAAAAATTACTGATAATGGCATTGTTTTACATCTTTGCAAATCTCTTTCATGTCTGGCTTAATAAAATATAGCTGGATTCTCCTAAATGCTTCTACATTCAAAAAAGAAAAACATTGTAAGGGTAATTGTGGGAATTTGAAAATTATTCTGTTAAAAATACTTGTTGAGCACCTACTCCATCATCCAGATAGTCTGGGTTATGCCGCAGTAACAGACAGCTTCAAATGCCAATATTTGGTGGCATAAAGCAACCAAGCTTTGTTTCTCGTGTTTTCCATGTCGACTGTAGTGTGGCTTGTCGTCATTCTCCCTCAATGACCCAGATTGACAAAGAAGTCACTACTAGGAATTTGCTGAGTGCAGTGGTTCAGAGCAAATGGGAGAATTCTGGCAGGCCTCAAACCAGCAATTAAACGGATGGCTCAGTAGTAACACCTGATTTTTTTGGTCAACACTGGTCCATTGGCCCTACCCATCACAAGCGGACCCAGAATTTCTCTCTCCTATGAGCCCATAATGGAGAACTACCAAAATGTGGTAAACAGTGCCACTGATTACTTTATTTACTATAAGCCAGACTCTGAAATGAGTATGGCAGACCTGATGGTGTCTGGCCCCCAAGCAGGCTCACATTCATGTTGTTATTGTTTTACCACCTAGCACTGAACTCACAAATTCTGTGTGAAGCCTAGAAGTTAAGATATGGAGAACTGCTTCCTTTGCATAGCATCCTGGCACACATTTGAGAGCCCCAGTTCTGTTTCTGTCAGCTGCAATTTTCTGAAATAGCAGATGGTGCATTTTGCCTTCCCCTGGGGCGCTCTGGAATGAATGAAGAGATCGCCTTCAGGGAGTTCTTTATTCCTGAGGATATTTCTTGCCCCTGTGCATTTCTGCTCCTGAAATCTGACCCTGGTGTTGGTAGCATCTCTTGGGTCACCTCCATAGCAATCAGTGCTGTTTGGCTGATGGAGGGTCAGAGAGGTGGAGCTGGACTAATTTGAGAGACCATGTGGGCTCATAAAGAGTCATTACTGATAAAGAATGACTTACTGGCTATTTAAAGACAGCCATTTTCTGTACTGTTCAGTTTTTCCCTGAATGCACTTGAGGATTCTTTGGTAATGTCTTCTGATTTACCACTTGTCTTTGTTTTTAACATCAAGGAGTAACATAGATTGAAGTGATTGCCTTGGTAGCAACTCTAGTGGTGAAGGGTATGGAGTTATTAAAATTTATAGTCTTGCTGTTTTTGCACCTACACTTTTGCTTATCTCGGAGAGGCTTATAAAAGGCACCAAGGAATGTGGAGAGAGAGCAACTACCGAATCGTGGCAGGAAATCAACCGTGCAAATGTTGGTTTTTTTAGTGTTCTATTTGCTAAAATGTACATTTATTTTTACAATATTTCTTAATGACAGTGTTGCCAAGCCAACCAGTCCTTGGCTCATGCCACTAGTGTCACCTGCACTAATGGCGGGGGGGGAAGAAAGAGGAGAGGTGACTTACAATTATTGAGGTCCCAAAATATTGAGGTCCCAAAATATGCACAGCTTTGTGCCAGGTGCTTCACACATATGTGTTCTCCTAAAATCCTCACTGCCATTTGCCTTTCTCCCTCCACGTGATCCTTTATAAAAGAAACACCAGAAGTTAAACAACCTGCCCCAGGTCATGCAGCTTTAAGAATCAGAGGTATTATTTGAACCAAGATATGCTAAAACCCATGTTTATCATATCGAACCAGTGAACTTCTCCAGCAATCACAGTGTTTTAAATAGTCAAATGACTGGATGGTTTCCTTCTCTTGATCTCATGTATACCTTATACTGGTATAATATTTTATTATTCATAAAGTACTGTCATGTTAATTATAACATTTCAGCCTTATAACAGCCCTCCAAAGTATGTAAAGCTAGTATCCTATCCCCATAATATATTATCAAGAAATGGGTTCAGAAAAGTTAAGTAACTTGCCCCAGGTTAGTCAGGGCTGACTCCAAAGCCAGTGCTTTTTATCCTTCACATCATCTCTTCTCTGGACACATGAGCCAGCACACTTTATTTTCATGGCAGCTGAGCATGATGGATTCAAGCCTGGGCAACTGTTTGGGTATTTGTCACAAAGCTTATAATAAACTGAGACAAAGCAGTTAGCCACAGATTATAATGCCACTGTGGTCCCATGACAAATGACAAGGAGGTTGCAGTAATGAAATCTCATTAGAGATTTCATTACTGCGAGTGAAAAGACCACATCTGAGGTCCAGCACAGGCACATTTACCACTGCAGGAAACACAATGAAACATCTGAGTAAGGGTCTCCACTGACATTGGCAACGTGCTAGCAGGATTAGGAAGACCTCCCCCAAACAGTGATTGCAATAGCGAATGTGTGGCGCCTAAGATAAGGACCAAATATTTATTCTGGCAGAGATTAGATCTTCTCTTTTCCTGAATCTATTATGGATCTTGCAGAAAATCTGCCGAAGAAGATATCTCACTGATCAGCCTACTCTGTGAGCCAGAACTGTACTTTGCCACTGCTGCTGCTGAAAAGCTGCAGAAGGCTGGTCTAAAAGTCTCCTCTCCATCCATGATTAATTAGTGACTGAGGTGAATTGAATCACTAGCAGTCCTTTACATGCATCCAGGATTTATACAGTGGTTTCTCATTGAGGAACAGTGATGCAATAAACAGTCCACATTTGTGGGGTGGGCAGAGGAGCAATGGTGTCTGCAGTCATGGTTTTTTCACTCCTCCAGTCCTTCAATTCTGCTAAAAAGATTATGACTCAGGTTATTATAGCCTTGCTTATTTAGGCACGAGGGTGATTAGGTACCAACACACACACACACACACACACACACACACACACACACACACACACACATCCTTAGAAGTGCATGCCAACTCTTTAAGAGAAAGCAGAAAAGTCATATTGTCATTTCTGCATTCCCAGAGAATTAAGGAGAAAGAATAAAATGGATCATAATATTATTAATTATGGGCATGAAAGATGTGGAAGAACCGACCATCAGGTTCACTTATCCATGCATCATGTTTTAATAGTAGGTATTTTGTTTAGTGCTGGAGGTGCAGAGATAGGAAAACAAAACAAAACAAAGCTGAGAACACAGTGTCTCAATAAACAGCGATTTAAGAAATCCTGTTTCTTAGAAACTTAAGAAAATGAGTATGTTTAGTCACCATTTGGGGAGGCACCTGAATTGCTTCTCCCAGAGAACAGAACATGGGTATTGCAGACACCATTTTACATTGTGTGCTGTGCTATCAGGGCACAAAGGAAGCAATGATGTCCACCCTGTATCTCAGCATCCCTGCATGCTGAAATCAGCCTCTTTTGATCAGCCTAGATTCCTACTTTTTATGATTAAGGCTCCTAGGTCCTTATTCATCCTTTTATTGGGCACAAGATGTGTTCACATAACTAAAGGAAAATTGGCTAGTTAAGGAAAGCCTGTCTTTTGGAAAAATAAGTGAAGTCTAGCAAACTATATGGAAAGCAGTACCTAAAATCTCACGAGAAGTCTCAATTTATTGACTTTAAGCATAGTGAGTGCTTAATGAATAGTGTATTTATGTATTGAATGAATGAATGGATGAACCGAAGTTACTAAACTTGAGATTCAGTGAAGTCTTTCCTATGTCTTAGTTTGTGTGGATTCTGGACTTCTTTTCCCATATCCTCCTCCTTCCTTTCCTCCCCCGCTTCCTCCTTCTCCTTCTTCTTGAATAGAAGGAAATAGAGGGTAACAGAGACTATGTGGACAAATACTGTGACTCAGTCTTGTAGAACATCAGAATCACAACTAAATTTTATTGTTTTTGAAAGTCCAACCGTTTGCCAATAAGCCAGACTCTTAGAGAAATGGAGAAAGATGTTTCTTTTCTCTCCTTGCCCATTTCCTCCTGACACCCTGCGTGCTGATACCTTTCAGAGAGGTTGTGAGCGACTGATTATACCTGATCCGTGAGGTTACTTTCATTTTGTGTCTTCTTCTGAATACTAATGCCAACTCTTAGTCATAGGTTATTAAAGGAGAAGAGTAAGAGTTTTAATAACATTGTTATTTATATTTCAGTGTTTCTGGGCACTTCCCAGGGTGTGGATGTGTCAACACCACCACCATCACCTTCGTTGCCCTAATGTTACTCTTCTGGAATTCATTGTGTTTTCCCTCCCAGAAGTCTATGTAGGGCCCCAGAGGTTCTTTTCTGCTGTGTAACATAAAGCTATAGCACTGAATATGACCTCCTTCTTTGACTTAACCTTAGGAATAGGGCTACAAGTGTTGGAAAGGTGCCAGCTTCTGACTTGGAAAACCCCAGTTCAGTTTCAGTGAGCCCCACTGAGGATACATTTCCTATGTTCTTTATACCTACAGAAAGTATCACCAAGAGTAAGTCTATAGTGCTAGCTGCTATGGTTTGGGCTCCTAACCATTCTGTACCCCTCCTCTTGGCCTTGTTTGCCCCCCAGAGTGCAAGCAGGCTTGCATTTCCTCTTTAATCCTAAATCTGAATTGTGAAGTAACCTACAATTCAGTGTCTGATTAGCCTCTTCTAGAAAACATGCCTAATTCATCTCACAGAACCTTGCAGTGTCATTACTCACTTGTTAGGTAGTTCTGTGGTTCCAGCTTTGATGTCTGTTGAGGGCAATCCAATGATGTAACCTGTGCAGTGCAGCCTCTGAGAGCAATTTGGGTGGTTTTATATCATTGGCTTTTATGTTCAGGATGAAAGCCCACGGAGAAATGTAGGATACTATTATTAACTTCAAGCCGACAGTTCTCTCTGGGTACCTACAGATTCATTGTTAGTTGGAGGATCAACTTTAAAGGGAGAAAACCTTGTGGTTAGTGATAACTTGCCTTTTGTGTTTCTTTATTATAGGAACAGGGGAAAATTGGAGTTGTCTTCAATATTGGCACAGTTGACATCTCCATCAAAGAGGAGAGGACCCCGGTAAATGATGGCAAATACCACGTGGTGCGCTTTACCAGGAACGGCGGCAACGCCACGCTTCAGGTGGACAACTGGCCAGTGAATGAGCATTATCCCACAGGTACATGTTTTACTCTCAATGACCAGACTCTCTTTTGTTCTCCCATTCTTACTTCTAACTGGTGATTTTCTCATGACTGTCACCACATCATTAAAACACTGAATATTAGGCACACATTCATATTTTTTTGGTTGAAAAAAGAAGTGATATCTTTCGGACTTGGTCCAGTACAGGGAGCTTCTGGAGACTTACTAACTATGCACTGAACACTTACTTTGTCCATCTGATTAATACTGCTGACTGGCTCATACCAAATACAATGATTATGGATTTTCCGGGGCACTGCAAAGGATGAGCAATGGAGGGAAGGGTACACCATCTCTAAAATAAACTATTGTCAGTAATCATGGAATAATCAATATGAGATCTGGGCTCTGTGGTGTTCTTGAACATACAGATGGCCAGAGATGGCAGAAAGACTGTGAAAGGAAGTTTACTAAACTTGAGATGATGAACATCAAGTCAGAGTAACAATGAGAGAAAAACTATGGGTGGAATTCCATTCATTTCGTTGACTTGGCCAGTTTTTGCTCCCTCACTTACACTAGCCTGCCTTGATTTTCAGAGGTTGGTCCTAGTAGGCATTTTAATAGCAGGCATGCTGGTGTGGGAGGGAGAGGGGCTGATCATCTGTTGAAATCTTATAGTCAAGGAGCATTCACCAACAAACTCCCAGAGCCAGATGGCCAAATCAAGGACAATGGGGGGAAAGGTTGCCTTCTTTCAAAAGATCATTCAAATCATCCCTTAGCTTTCCCTCTCATCTCTCACTTCTACCAGGAAAGAGCCCTGAACCCTGATCATAAGAGTGCCAGGAATGGAAGGGAAAATACTTTAGCTAAAGGCCTTTGCTCCATCATTACATTATCACCTGGTAGATGCAAGAGAATAGCTCAGAATATTGAACTTGTCACTAATGTGGGCATTTATGCTATGTCTAACTCTCTATCTCCTACACTCCAAACGGCCCATCATTTTCTCACTGTTATCTTCTTACTTCCTTTATAGTGAGGTGAGCACAGAGGTAAGGAAGCCGGAAGCACATTTCCAGAAATGTAAGAGCCCTTTAGCTAATAATCATCACACTTGAGAGAAATACGTAAATTTGCCTATTTGTGGCCCAAGAATGTTGAATGACTTGAAGGCTGTGATTATTTTTTCATGCCTAAGTTAGCATTACTTTTCTTTAAATGCCAATTAGAAGTAACTGTGCTCCTGGGTTTCTCCTCTGTTAGCCAGGGTCTTCCTATGTCTGCTTTAAGTATTATGGGAGCATTCACAAGGAGCATACAAGACCCCCAAAATACTGAAGCAAAAAGCCCCACCCACTCATTTATCTACCATCTCAGTCTCTGTACCATATCCATCTCAGTCTCTGCTGGGAGTCTTTTCACATACTACTCTTAGCACTTCTTAGATTAAGGCACAAAAATGACCATGTGCATTTATCTTTGAGACTTTGAAGGAAGCCAGAGGTGTTAGCAGCTACTGTGAATTCTCATCGTCATCCAAATGCACTAGACACTAATAGACCTGATTTTTAAATGCTTCTTAAACTCTGGGGGATGAGCGATGGGAGGAATCGAAATAGCCTAAAATCTTAAAAACTGTTAACTTGTTCATAAGAAAAATCAATCCCTCTCTATGCATATTATCATTGGCCCTGATACTGTTGCTGTAGGGTCTGTTGTGTTTCTATTAGGAATTTCAAAGATTCTAAATTGATGCTAACCACTTGCCCTGAGCCAATGTAGGATTCTGAGTTTGCTGCCAGAAATGAGAAGGCTCTTTAATGGTCATTTTTAAAACCACATGTATGTAAGAAAACCAGTGACCCTTGCTGTGTGCCTATCTCTTTGTATGTTTAGTTCCAAATTACGGGTTGCTTCCTATGTTTTCAAAACAGAACAAACCTTTCTTCAATGGCATTGCTTCCCACTGAAAACCATTATTACTAGTAACTGTTGGTAACTGTCATTTGGTAATAATATGTGTTGTTATTAGAGGACATGATACAGTAAAGCAGTTATAAGTATGGGCTTTGGAGTCAACTGGCTAGAGTTGGGATCTTGGTGCCATTAGCTATAATTCTGAGGCCCACTAGATTAAGACCTTGAAAGCCCTAAGCACTAAAATATTTGGTGCATGTCCCCACAAATAATTCAAAATATAACAACTATAAACTAAGTGTAAGAATTTCTAACAGTTCTGACTTTTCTTCTCTGATGATCACTATAATGCTTTCAAAATATAGCAGATTCTTCCTCCCCACATTCTCATTTGTTACCCTCTCTGCTTTCTTGGTTCTCTAGGTAAGTGCTTATTCCTCCTATTTGGTGATCCAGTTCCAAACCTTAGGCAAGATATTGAACCTCCCAAGTCTCTGTTTCCGAGTCTATACGATGGGATGATGGTAATACTTACTTTCTAGGGCTAATGTGAATATGCATGTAAAATACCCAACATAATGTCAGGTAAGTCAATACTCAATGAACGTTAGCTATGAGGATTACCAAACATTTGAGTAGCATTTTTTGCTATTATATATTCACTCATATAGACTACTTCATTTTGACTATTAAATAGCCTGTAAATTAGGTAGGGTAGGTATTTTTATTCTCCATTTCAAATTTAAAATGAGACCCAGGGAGATATTGTGTTTTTTCTATGAGGGAATAGTCATGAGAGAATAGTAAATGAGGGACAGAACTAGGACCAGAGTCTCCTGTTCCCAGCTGAGCACAATTTCCAATATTGCTCCCATAGCAAATTGGGGGATATTTTGGAAGATGAATAGATAGAAATGAGCATCTTTCTTGTGTCATGTTAGATTTATTCCTTTTCTTAAAGTATCATGTTCCAAAGATCAGTAACCACACAAAGGTGGTTATTGTGAGATGGGGAGTCAAAAATCCTCTTTTAAGAAAGAAAAGTTTTCTTAGCTGGGCTAAAAGACTCATTTGTAATGAGACGAAGCTGTCCTCCTAACAACGATGGCAATGTGCTTCCATGAAGCAACTCAAAGAATACTGAGTATTTAAAGGAGCTGTCACCTTACTCCATTGCCTAGATTGGAAAATGGTTTTGGGAAGTCCAACATTCTAGTTGGACTAGGACTTCCTAGGAGTGGCTCACTTTTTCAGCCTTGGATACCTTATTTTCTCTCCCACCTGCTTCCCTGTGCTACTGAAAGGATCCATTTTGCTAAATTTAAAGCTCCATTAGAGCAATCTGGCAATATTTATTTAATTTATTTTAAACGATAAGATCAAAATAACCCCTGTATCTAGGTATCAAAAAATAAAGCCACCTGGTCATGCAATCTTGACACAATTTCTGCAAAAATGATGTATCCATTCTTTTTCCAAGCCATTCTGTTTCATCACTAGTGATAAGTCTATAAACCAACAAGAGGAGTTCAGTTGTGCTACTTGTCTATAGCTAACGTTTAAACAGTAGAGAAATATAACTCCTACAGAATAGTCACTTACGTCATCTCACTCAGAAGGCATGCTCTCAGGAAACCGTGTCTGCTCTCCAAGTCCCTGTGCACCAGGATGAGTGGGTCAACTCCAGAACCTTCTCATACTCATTTATAGGATTTTATGTGCCTCTACTGAAACATCCCACTGTGAAGTATTTAGAAACCAGCTGGGCCCATGGCATGTAGCATTGACTTTTTGTGAATCAGGAAGGATCCAAAATGAAAATACTTCTATAGCCATCAGAATCTTGTATCACTTAATTCTGGGAGATATAACTCAAAAGCAGCTTCTTTCTTTGAACCTGAAAATAGAAAGGCTAAGGAACACGAGAGGGAAATAAAAGAAGAATCAGCCCAGAGTTATCCAGGCACTGACAAATGTTCCTTATAAAGCCTCTAATTGCTGTCTTGACACAATGCAGTGGAGGGGACAAGAGGGGGGAGATGAACGGTGAGTTGAGCAGGAGGAATTAATTTTAGCCCCAGCTCTAGGTCCCCTGGGAGGCTGAGCTGACTGGGGCTGTTAAAGATCCTCTCTCTGCTGTGAATAGGTGACTGGTTATGTCATCAGGGCTTTCAGAACACTGAACATGGTACAGGAAGGAGCTTTTTAGGTCAGAGCCAGGCTTCCTGGAAAATGAAGACTGATAAGCAGCTTCAATGTGTAAGACTTTCCGTCTTCCCATGGCAGGTGGTGCTGAGGAGAGCAGAGTCTCAATGTTTTTTTTTCCCTTTTCCTTGATATCGCACACTAAGTTCATGGAAGTGCTCTTGATTGGTTTCCCTTTCCTCGGTCAGTAAAATGTCCACCGATGACCTATGCTTCAATCCTGCTTGACCACCCAACTCAGATCATGGCAAAGATGTAGACGTGGCTCCCCTTCAAGGACATTGGATGGGAAAACTCTTTCTTTATATTTGAATGTTTCAAATTCCAAAGAACATTTTCTTTATGGGGACTGAAAGTAAAAACATTTCTGTGGTGCTTACTGATGCTCTAAGTGCCTTCCTACGCATCACTGCGTGTGTGCCTCACTCCCTCCTGTGAGGGTACTTGCTTTGGTATTATTACCACCATACTCATATTAAGGTTACATCGTTGAGGCTCTGAGAGTCAAAATAACTTACCCGATATCACACAGTTGAGGGGCAGACTCAGGATTCCTATCCTGATACTCAGATTGCACCCCCTCAAATTTCTTTCTCCTATCAGTTTTATTGATACTGACACGAGGTTATTAGTTTTGTTGTTTATTCCATTAGAGTATCCTCAAATAGAAGTCCTTGCCTGGACTCGTTTAGTTAGTAGCGTTCCTCAGCCTTGATGCTATTGAGATTTGGGGCTGGATAATTCTTTGCTGGGCGGGCTGCCCTGTGCATTGTAGGATGTTTGTCAGAATCCGTAATTTCCACCCCCTTGATGCCAGTAGCGTCTCCACAAACGCCAAATGTCTGCTGGGGGACAAAACTGCCCCCATTCGAGAATTACCGAGTTAAAGAAAGTCTCCAACATATTTTATTTCAAATGCTTATTATCCTTTCATTGTTTAGACAGTATGCCTGGGGGTAAGAGAGATTTTTTTTGTTCACATCTCATCCTAGATTATTGAGACTTTGAAGGGTTAAAAACAAGTCTGCGTACTTGACATAATGCTGAAATTTCTCAGGCCTTGGGTTTTCATTAATTCCTAGCCAGGAGGTTTTCTTTCCTTTTCTTTCGTCTTTGCCTGCAAACATTTGAGGCCTTGCCAGATTTGAAGCACACATTAAAATAAGCCCCATCTACCTGCTCATTCATCCGTTCAGGACTAGTGTTACTTTCAGTTTGACTGCAGAAAAAACACAGATAGTGAAGTCCTGCAAAGGGAATAGGAAGCATAAATACAACCAAAAGGGAAAGCCATATTTGAGCATGGTTTTAAGACTGTAGCGATATAGCATCAACACGAGAGAGGCTTACTGAGTGAATGTGTTTGAACATTGCTAAGTACATTTTAAAATCATCTTGCAATAAGTTCTTCAAACATTTGGTCACAAAATGTATCAATTAATCAATCAAACCAGTGCATGCTAAATACTTGCATTGCTAAATAGTCATTTTTTTCCAATTTGTCAGGAACGAATTAGGACTCACAGGTAGGTGAGTTTCCATTTCCAAGGGACTTTTAACTTGCTAGGGTTGGTGACGTGTGTGTGTGTGTGTGTGTGTGTGTGTGTGTGTGTGTGTGTGTGTGTGTGTGTGTGTGTGTGTGTGTGTGTGAAGCAGCATCCTTTAACCTGGCTGCCAATGATATTCTCTTGGGAATTTTTTAAAACTCTGTGGCTGCTCAGGCCCGTCCCAGGTAATCAGATTTAATCGGTCTGGGGTGTGGCCCCTGTATCAGCAGCTTCAGTATCACCTGGGAGGTTGTTAAAAATGCAGAACCTTGGGCCCCACCCCAAACCTACTGAATTAGAATCTGAATTTAACAAGGTCCCCAGGTGACTCATGTGCACAGTAAAAATTGAGAAGCACTGGTCCAGACATCAGTATTTTTAGGGAGCTCCTAAGTGATTCTATATGCAGCTAGGTTTGAGAATCACTGATATTTAGAAAGCTAAAAATGTCTCTTTTTCTTCGTTCAGACTGCGTGCTGGTGCTGTTCAATATGGTAGCCACTAACCACACATAGCCACACTTGCAATGTGACTGGTATGACTGAGGCCCTAAAGGTTTACTTTTATTGTGCAATTATTATGTCGTAGGCACTGAGGGATTTAAATACATCTTTCACTCAATCCTCAGGCTGACACTATGAGGCTAGTGGCTCGTGGCTGGTATTGGACGGTGCAGGACTAGGATATACTGTCTCTTATTTCCTTCTGTCTGTTTTACATAATGTAAATCTTCATTTATACCATTAATAAAATAATGGGCCTTTGCCTTCATACATCTTCTGAACTCATCTAACGTGTTTTGTCTTTACACAGTCACTGGGATAATAACTCCACTCAGTTCATGGGGCTGTGGTCCCAGAGATGTAGAAAATGGAGATGCCACCATCTCTCGGCCAAACTCACCCAGATGGTGATGGCTGTTCTTGGTTGAGCGTTTACTACATACTCTGTACTTTATGTTCAATATCTTATTTAGCCTTAATATAACACTAGAGGTCAATGTTAGCACTATCCCCATTTTAGAGACTAAGAACAGTTCCAAGAGCTCAGGTACTTACCTGGCTCACAGCGTAAGTGGAAACGCTGGTACTCCAACCCAAGACCACCTGACTTGAGAGTTCTAGTTTTTCATCACACTCTGCTCCTTCCAGGGATTCACTTTGATACCCTAGAACACTTGCAAGCCCCAGGAATTCTGGTCTTATCTCAAGTCTTGACAATTTAGAATTTTTCTCTCAAGTTAAATTTTCAATTTCTGCCAAGTTAGAAGTCAGCACTAACCTGGGCATTTATGACATTTGCCTTCCTCTACACCATCGCTCAGACCTTGGGGACTTGCAGCGTCTTTCCTTTCATGATCCCATTTTACCTTCTAGCAACATATCTAAGCGGACAGGAAGAGCTTTATTAAATTATTAAATGAAAGTCTATTTTACTGTTTCATGGTCTTACTTGGAGAATGAGAGAGTGGTGAGAGAGTGCTTAGTATTTTTTTCTTTAATTTTTGTTTTATCAGACAAACCTCCTTTCTCTTCTGTGAATTCCCAGCTACAAGATAAATAGCCTTGTATCTTACAAGTTAAATACAATTACTGCTATCAAACCTAGAGCCTTTCTCTCCCTGTAAATGTCTCTTAGAAGCTGATAAGAGTTTCAAGGCAAACTGTGGGCTTCTGCCTAATGCTAAAATTAAACATAACCACCCAGAAGACAAAAAGACAAGCATGTGTACATAGATGTATGTAACATATATTTACATATATTCACATATGCTTACATATATACTTAATCATCCTATGGAAGGGAAGAACATTTCTGATAGACACAGACACACATAGCACGTGAGCACATGGACACATGGCATGTGCTCCTGCGACATTAAGCTAACACATGACTCAAGGTTATTTATAAAATAATTAAATAGCACACAAAGGAGCTTGTCATAATGATGAAGCTGTCTATCAGATAATATGATAGCAATTACAGTAACTAAAGAGATTTATTTGTGAACAGGGCAGTCCTTTTGATCTAGAGGGCTGTTGAGCAAAAGAATAATTTTCCTGGAAAATTCTGTAGGACTTTATAAAATGTACACCTTAGTTTTAAGTCCTGGTTTATGTTTTTCTCATCTTCAGTAGACTGTCTTTGGATTTAAAGAAACTGGATTTTTACTAATTAAAATGTGCACGATAATTGTTTATTTACTCCTAAGTTAAATATTATACATATTATAGTCCAGGGACTCAATGAAATAAGTTATGAGAAATTTGAGGGTCACTTTTAGGCACTATTTAAGTAGGAATGTAACAAAAAAGATTTCTTAATTTCTATGAACAGTGAGTACATTTTTATTAAACCAAATCCATGGAATGATACTTTGAAGATTAGAATTACAGTATGGTCACAATGTTATGTGATTTTCAAATTTCATTTGAGATAGTGTGACATAAAAATACTAATAACATCTTACTCTTTGCAAGGCCTTTATAATAAGAATTCTTCTGAATTAAAACAGTCATCAAATATTGCATAATTTCAAAGCTGGGCTAAGTGAGTTACAAGTTTTATTTGTCCTATTGTCACAGAGAAGCTCCAGTTTAAGTAGTAAATGAAATTATGGCCTGCAGAATTTGTTCTTAATTATGAAAATCTAGAATTATTATCCTAGCCTAAAACACAATTACCCTATACTGTTTTCTCTCTGCCCCAGAGTTATGTGGGCAGCAAATGTCCTAACACACACCCAAGAGTATAGCTTTATTTATAGGAAAACTTCCCAATTTTCAGTCTCTTCAGTTTAAGCTTTGCACAAGTTTGCAGGGTCCCTATAGTTATTTAAAGCCTAAAAAAGAATGTTTAGCTTCTTCGAGGAAAATAGTACATAAATATCCAATAATAATAATATATATTCACATACAGTATGTCATTTATAATTCTATAAAGCACAGAGGGTAATGAAAGGCACTCTAAACTGTAAATCACTCAAATCGATTGTAATCATATTGCAGCTCATCTCAAAGAGATAAAGACCTTCCACTCCTCTGAAATCCCTGTCAATACCCCAGCAGGCTAAAGAAGGGGGAAAGGAGGGTCAGAGGAAGAAGGACAGATGAGTCAAGGTTAAAGAGGCACTTTTAATCTTCAGTTCATGAAGTTAATGTGGATTGAATTAGATTCCCAGTGATAGTTACAGTTTGCGCCATGAGGTGCATTTCTTTTCCACATGGTAGTTTTATAGCTTTACCATAAGTCCCTGACATTGTGTTGGCCTGGTTGGAGGGATCTGACAAATGCCAGTGATGGATAAGCAGTGCTGCATAAGAACACTTGGGGACCAGGTACAGAATTAGAAAATGACAGTTTAAGTCAAAAGCTAAAGGTTATAGCAAAACAAATTAAGGAAGTAAGTGAATAATAGGCCAGAAAAAAATTTTATATTGCATTTTCAAATAGCAGAAACACTTCAAATGTCTTTTTATTAACTGATGTTGCCTTTTATATATAAAAAAAGGTGTTGCTAATCTCCTTCCTCATCAGTGGAGTGGGTTTGAGTGGAGTGGTCTCCTTATGCATTCATTCATTCACCATTCAACAAATATTTATTCAAAGTCTACTTTACATGTGAATCCAAGCTAGGTGATGGCCATACAGTGGGAAATAAAACAAAACCCCTGCCCTCAAGGATTTTATAGTCTAGTGGAAGAGGAATGCATGTACCCAAGCAAGATAATCTTAATACTAAATTTGATTGTGCAGTTATTCAGTCTCAAGCACTGAACTGGGTTCTTATATTAAATCTTCACAGTAGCCCTAAGAGGTAGAGACTATTTTTGTCACCATTTTACAGATAGGAATATGGAGGTTTATGACATTAACTCCCAGGGTCATAAACTAGTACTTAAAGACCTGCAACTCAAGTCTGTATCTCTTAGAAGCAAACTTAATGCTTCTATGCTCTATACTACATTGTACCTGCAGTTCCAAAGAGTGCAACAGGGTGCTATCAGGTGAGATCTGGGTTCAGTGGCACACGTAAGTGTCTGATGGAGCCTGAGGACCAGACAAGGGTGGGCATAGGATGGAATTTGGGCTGTAACCTTGGGCTCTCTAGGACAATGCTAACAAGTTCTGTTCCCCTACCTAGACATACACAAGCATAAACTGTGACCTGACCTACACCTTTCACACTGAGGGAACTAATGGGCAGGCATCGTGCATAGATTGTTTCACTTAGTGTAATCTGTCCAGTGATCGCAAGAGAGAAATATTAATCTCCCTCTTTTACAGAAGAATAAACCAAGGCTCAAGGAGTTTGAGCATATTTGCTGCAGTCACAGGGCCAGAAAGTGTCAACACTGGGATTCTACACAGATTTGTTTGTTCCTACACTCCTCTCCCTTTCTGCTACCCTACTTTTCCATCTGTTGCCCAGGAGCGTTCCAGTGTGCACTGTATATGGAGCTCGAATTCATTTGGTTGACAGATGTACATTCACATGCAAATCTACTATTGTTTCTCACATCCCAGTGCATGCAGTACACTCTGTAATCACATTATTAAACATTTACTAGAAATGTGCTTCTGCCCTATGCACAATTGCCAGTCTCAATGTTTAATTAAACTCGATTTGTCTTCATTTTAATCACATCATAGAAATGTGGTTTTCTCAGAGTTCAATGGTGAAATCTTCATTCCAAATGCCTACCAGTGTTTCAGAGCTGTATATCCTGGATAAGGGAATGAGGAGAGAACAAAATATCCTTGCATAAAGGATTTTAAGGGAATAATATTAGTTAATAATAGATAATACTGACATAGTACTTATTCTGTCCCAGGTTCATGGATTATCATATTGAATCCTTCTTACAGCGTCCTGGAAAGGGATTCTGTTATTATTCCCATTTTAGAGATGAGGAAACTGAGTCTCAGAGAGGTTAAGTAACATACTGTCCAGTATCATACAACTAGTAGGTGATAGGGCCAATTTGGATTTGAATATAGGCATGGAGACGCTGATACCTTTATTTAGAGAAACTTTTTCTGCAAAAGGCCAAATAATGAATATTATTGTCTTTGCAAGCCATAAGGTCTTTGTTGCAGCTATTTAACGCTGCTGTTACAGTGCAAAACCAACCATAGACAATTCATAAATGAATAGACATGGCTGTGTTCTAATAAAACAATGTACAAAAACAAGCTGTGAAGAGCCAGATTTGCTCCTCCTTTGTAGGTGGGGCCCCCTGGTCTAGATTATGCATGTTTTGAAACTTATAGCTGTTTTTACTGACCGATAAGCTTTATTTTATGGGCTATGTCATCTCTGTTTGGAATAAAGGGAGAAAGATAATCTCTAAGTGGATGAGTTAAATCCCAAGAGACACAGAAAATAGTACTTCTATGTAGAGTAGCATAGACCCAATGGTGAGGTTAATTCAGGGTCAAGAAGTGGACGGATGCGTCACTGGGACCGGCCATTTACCTGTACTTAAACAAACAAAAACCCAACCATACATACACCCCTTTCCTAACTGAACCAAAGACATAGATTCAGTTTACCTTTATTTCTGTTAT